>NC_089848.1:102909341-103509341 GCF_035609145.1 Eleutherodactylus coqui | reverse complement strand
TCATCAACTGACCTGACCAAAAAACAAAACCAAAATTAGTAAAAGATTTTGGGGTATCTCTAGAATTGTTTTGTACACCAGTTTTGTGGTGCACAAAAAGTGCAATTTTGGCACATAGGCACAATGTGTGGCTTTAGACTTTCACATTCCTGCTCATAGCTGCGTAGGATTCCACCTGGCACATGAGAGGTGCTGCCAGATGTGACAAATAGATTAAGAGGCTTGTGACTCTTACTACGTTTGTAAGATAAACACCAGTGTAAGTAAATTTGCCCCATGGTATATTAAATCTAGTTATTTGTATAGCACCAACTCATTCCGCTCTGCTTTCCTGTGATTTATTTTTTACTCCCCCACCCCCTCGGTCCGCTTCTGTATTTAGGCTCCATGGACAACCTTTTACAGACTTCTATCCCCCCAGATATACCCACCACCCCTATTCATAAAGCCCCATGTTGAACTGGGTCCAAGGAGCTGTATGGGTTTTCATTACTTAGATTTTTACCTTCTAGCTGATCTCTGCTTGTCATCAGTGTCTGTATATGATAGACAAATAGGTTGGGCCAGGATGGCCATGCCCCTCTGGCTAAGCTATGCTCTCTTTTTTAAGCAGGCGCCAATGGTGTAAGTTTTAAAAAGGTTGCAAAATGTTTGCACAAGGAAGACATGCGCCAAATTTTTTTTTTTTAACTCCCAAGTTTTAGAATGATAAATTACCCCCCAAATTTGTGTCCAATACAGGAAACAGAAAGTAAAACTGATGAATATGAATCTCCTTAGTGGTAAAAAAAAAAAGAAAAAGGGACAATTGTGACATATTGCAAAAAATATATTTAAAAGTGTTGCTTGGTATTACTATTGGCCATGGATCATGTCTTGTATTGTATTTCAGTCTCATTCCCGTGAATGGGGATAAGTAGCAGCATTAGACAACAATGACCGCTTCATGAAATAAAACAGACCCTTTTGCTGATACTAGCCAGCCCCTTCCTATTCAAACATGGATTTTTGTTTTTACTAGAGATGAGCGAGCATGCTCATTAAGGGACAAGACTGGAGCGAGTATCGTCCTTTTCGAGTACCTGCCTGCTCGTCAGAAAAGATTCAGGTGCCGGCGGGGGTGAGCAGTGGGTTGCAGGGGGGAGCGGGGAAGAGAGAGATCTCCCCGCCGCCCCCCTGAATCTTTTCTGCCAAGCAGGCAGGTACTCGAAAAGGACGGTACTCGCACGAGTATTGTCCCTTAACGAGTATGCTCGCTCATCTCTAGTTTTTACACATCGAAAAGCAACAGTGCCACAACTTTTAAAAGAGTCCAAGAAGAGAACTGCAGTCATAAGCGCTACATTTAGAGGGTCGCAGTATTTAATGAAGAATCTCAAATTTATTTAGTCCAGGTAATTTTTCCTTCCCATTTTTTTTTATAATGCTCTTCTATAATTCGTACAAAGTTTCGAGCTGCAACCACTTTCCTTATGGCAACCCAACAGCTGATCACTTCCATTACATTTCATCATTGGCTCCAGTGTAAGTCCAGGCAGTCATTTACAGGATGCTGTCCTGTTTGCTGTACATAAGTAATGTTTCTTGACTTTTTGGACAATGAACTGTAAGATGTAAACATTACTTCATCAAACACTATGGACACTTTTGGAGAACATTTTTTTTTCCACTTGAATGCCTTTTAGGGTGACAAATTATTTTTTTATTCAAAAATGTTATACCTTTTGTCTTGTCTTTTGCAGCTTCTACATATCACTGTATATAGAAACTGCAGTCTAAGCGCTTATTCCAACGTGCATATGTTGTCCGGGTTTTCACACCCGGACGTTATATGCTGTCCCTTTCTGCAGAGGGAGGAGGCAGGATGGGACAGGCCAGGAGCAGTGCACTGAGCTCCTGCCCCTCTACGCCCCCTCACCACTATTTGCAACGGGAGGGGTGGAACTTAGCTCTGCCCCTCCCATTGCAAACAGCGGCGAGGAGTGGAGAGGGGGCAGGAGCTCAGTGCACTACTCTCAGCCCGTTCCACCTCTTTCCCCTGCAGAGAGGGACAGCGTATATCGGCTGTGCGTAAAAACATGGCCAATATATGGTTGTCTGAATAGGCCCTTAGTCTGAGGCTGGACTGATGGCTTAGTTTCCTTCTGCTCTCTCCGCCCCTGCACCTTCCTCTGAGCAATTTTCTCACCACAGTACAGTTTTGTTTTTTTTACTGTGCTCATAAATGAACTGATAAGAAAGCACAGGAGAGATAAAGGCTGAAAACTAAGCCAACAGTCCAGCCTCACCAGTGGATCTCCTATTGGGACTGACGGTCCTTTTACATGCAAAGATAATCTTTAAAACTGCCAAAATATTTAGTGATCTATTTGCATAAAGTGTTAATGGCCATTAACACTTTATCATCTTCATTTGCATGTAAAAGGACTTCCAGGAGTTGTTTGCTGAGCCCAGCTAACAAACAGCTGCCGCCACATTACATTAGAGTACCCGCGGGGAGAACAAACATGCTGCGGGGAGAACATCCGGCAGTCTTTTGAAAGATGAGTGAATTGCATTCAAATGGAATGTATTTGCGCCGTCTTTCACTGGCTGAATGGTGGATTTTATGTGACGTAAAATCTATCACTCGAACGAAAAGTGCACGATGCCCATGTTTACCTGTAACGATTATCGATCATTTTCAGCTGTTTGGATGATCGTTCGATAATCGTTGTGTGTAAAAGGGCCTTCAGACTGCAGTTGCTATATACTGTGATATGTAGAAGCTGCAGAAGACAAACACAGCAAACAGTTTAAATAAAACATTATTGGAAGAATGATTGTTTGCCCAAAGTACATGTATTTAAGTGAAAAATATTTTGACCGACTGGGGTGTCCATAGTCTTTAAAAAAAAAGGTTTCTTCAATCATAATCCTAATGACTTAACAGATCATTAAGGTAAGTTCACATGCAGCATATTGCTTGCAGAAATTTCAGAAATTATCCCAAACATTTGAATGCAGCTTTCAGAACTCTATGTACTTGCTGCAGAAAAGCAAGAAATCCCGCTGAGATGTATGGAACTGATCACCAATCGCAGAAACTTCTAAAACAGATTTACTGTGTGTGAATACACCCATATGTATAGAAACAGGATCAGGAATTTCTCTGTAGGGCAAAAAAAAATATTTTACAAAAATCAAAGTTAGTTAAGTAACTGTAAGGCAACGGCTCATTCCCTAATATAATGGGTCTTAAAAGGGTTACTCAAATTAGAAAACTCATTTCCATAAACCCTATTAGGGAATCCTGACTTTATAGGGGGATTCATATGTTGAGAATACTCCACTATTAGCCAGAGTGGAGAGCAGTTACAAAGAGCATCTCTCACTCTGGAGGACCGGCCACGTCCTACATTACAAAGACAATATACTGATTTGAACAGACACCGTGTAATACTTCACTTCCCCTGTGGTGGCACTGCAGGGCAATGAACACTCATCGCTGGGTTTCTCCACAGATAACAACATGGGGACACTTTGCGATTAGCTTTTAAGGGATCCTGATAACTAGTAGGGATTTTTGAAGGTGGTGAACCCCTTTAATGTCTCTAGCAATTGGTGTGCCCAGTAATACGCTGCAAAACTGTGTCAAATTTTAAATGGTCAGAAGCCTCAGACCATTTTATGGCAACCTGTAGAGTCCACCGACAGTCTGCAGTAAACCATGTCATGCAGTAAGCCTACAGGTCTACAACATGCCAACTGTAGGACACTAGGATTGGGTAGACCAGCGTACAGGTTATTCTAGATGGCCCTATGCTCCTAAAGATATTGCTCACAATAGTGGTAATACACTGTATTGGAAAATTACTATTAATCCAACTGACTAACCAGTACAGATATGAGGTAGCCATTGTATCTTCAGTAGAGTATATGTGATTAACCCCTTGTCATTCCATAAGAAGGAGATTTCCATCATAAGGTTCTATTGTGTCACCTTGGGACATGAAAGCCAATCATTATATTCACCGGGCTTCTTTGGCTTCTCACCTATAAACTTGATGATTATGGTGTTTGTGGCGGTAAAACATTTCTAGCGATTAAAACGATTGAACACCCTTTACAAGGAAGCAGTACTGACCTGTTTGGCTCTTTTTACGGTCAAGTAGACTCATAATGCCAGCATCTGACCTCAGGTATTAGAAGTGACGGAACAGCAATTATTCACTTGGGAGGGTCATCGGCCAACGATGTCGTAAAGACTAAAACACGTAGCACTACTATCTGCCTGCAAATAGGAAATGTATAGTAATAGTTCTCCAGATCTTTTTGTGTATTGTGCCCATCATACATGACACGTGACTGCTCTCTCTGGTGCTGGCAAGGTTAAGAAACAGCAATAAAGGAAGATTCTGTATTAGGATGCGTACTGTAGATATACCATTCCCGGGATCTTGTAACGTCTGTCTTGTGACCTTTGTGCTTTTTTTGAATTCCGATGTGGGTAGACAGAGAGCGCAGATAAACCCCATCCACACAACACACAGTCCAACGGATTCCTCATGGTGCTTGTTTTATGATCTATTTAATTCTGCTTGACACTTTACCCCCCAGGGAACGACCGTCCCTGTCTATCAGTTGAATGTTAGCAGAAGCGTTACTTCATGGAGTGTTGACTGGTTTGAGAATCGTCATTTACTCGGCCAATCACAGCTGAACCGATACGAACTAAATAAGAAAAAATTTTTATGTGCAAAAGACAGCAACCTTCTTGTATGTTAAACCACCAGTACGCTTTGTACATCTGTGATAACGCCTGTTTTATATTCAAATGAACAAATAAAAGCTTTTATTTTTGTTGCTCTGAACATTCGCTCTGCTCGTCATTTCTTTCTTACATCCTCGGTTCTACACCCGATGTAGTTTATCGTTTGACGTCTTATTGCCTTAGTGTTAACATTTATAATATCACAACCTAATAAGTGTTAGGTTATAAGCTTTAGGCTAAGGCTACGTGACCACTTTGGCTACCATACAGGATACGTGACCAATAGAGATGAGCGAGCACCCAAATGCTCAGGTCCGCGTTATTCGAGTCGAGCTTTTCGTAAAATTCGAGAGCTCTACTCGAGTAACGAACCCCATTGACTACAATGGGAGACTTAAGCATTTTTGTATGTGGGACGCCGGGTCCTGAGCTTTTTTTTTTCTTTCTTTCTTGGTTCTCTCTCGCGCGCACGTCGGGGAGGGGCCAAAACAGGCATGTCACAGCGGGAAGGAGCCAAGAACTGGGGCGGGGTCGAACACAGCGTGATGCTCGTTCGAGTAACGAGCACCATCGAGTACGCTAATACTCGAGCGAGGATCAAGCTCGGCAGAGTACGGTTGCTCAGCTCTAGTGACCAAAGATCGCCGTTTAGCCCTGCAATCCAGCACTGTAAGAAAAGTCAACGCAGTTATGTTTGTAGCTCCCAAATTACTGGGACCTGCAAATGGCAAAAAAAAAAAAATTCCACAGAGCTTGGATTTTTTGCGTTCTGCAGAGTGTGGTCCGCACTAACTTGCGAGTCACAATGTGACAGCATTGTCTTTTACGAGAATGGAAGGACGCCGGACTACACTGTGACCTGTGCCATGGCCAATGTCACCGTTTAGCTCTATTCAAAGGGGTTATCTGGGTATAAAAAATAAAATAATTTAACTGCGGGTCATGCAATAGAAGAAAAGAAGCAGTACTTGGCTTCCTTCATTCCCTGGGTGAAGATCCCGCAGTCAGCACAGACCGGTGACTGCAGCAGCCAATCCGAGGATGCAGTATTGTGCAGATTCTTCTGGCATCAATGCTCACATTTTGGACACCATGATGCCAAGAGTTTGGAACAGTGTCGCTCCGGCTTCTAAGTGGCCACAGTGGTCACCTGACTTCCAGTCTGTGCAGACAACGGGATTATCACTGGAACCGCTCCGCTATTTTCTGGGGAAAGAGGAAAACTAGGTACCGCTTCTTTTCTTTTATTGCATGCACGGCCATTTACATTGTTTCTTTTACACTCTGACAACTCCTTAAGGGTGTACCTCAGTAACAAATACCACCTTGAGCCTGAGACTCCGTCCAACGGTGGCTGCGAATAGCGTTATCTTGCCGACCTTATCGGCAGAATCGTGCTTCTGTTGTCAACCGTGGCTGGGTGAAATTACAGCCGCAAGCCCGAAACGTTAAAGACAACCCATGCTAGCGTGGCTGGTTGCATAGCTTTGCAGTCGCAGCCCCGTGGGCTCTACAGGTGAATGGGGAGTATGAATAAAACAGGCAGTGGTAAGGGCTCTTCTTAGAGCACACTCCAAGGTTGACAATCTGTCGGGTTTCCTCCACCCACTGATGTCAGTTATTGACAGTGAGTGGTAGCGACCATCCACTTGACAGATTCACTGCACTGGGTGCCAAATCTAAGAGCCCATGCAGGCAAAGAGACAGTAATAGAAAAGCGGTGACGCAGCTGTAAAGCTATTCTGTCAGCTTTGCTGACAAAGGCACATGACGGGTCCTCTTGAATTAGAGCAAATCAAAGTGTCCTTACCCTTAATCTTTGATCAGCTTGGTTTGGTTGATTCTATGAAATGCTGCGTTAGTGTGTATAGGCCATAGAATTTATGTGAACCCATTCATGGGTAACTCAAGCCTTCTCGGTAGTCAAGCAAGGCTGAAAGAGGCTGACACTCAGCCAACTGGAAAAGATGTGGATCTGATGTAGGTAAAGTAGGGAGCAAAATCTAAAGGATTGTGAGTTCTACATGCTTAAACTCCACAAGGAGGTAGACACTTTTCCACAGGTCACCCCCGCAGTAGTCTCAGTTGGCAACAGCTGACATGTGGACAGGCTATTGCCCCTAATTCGCTGTACCAAGGCAGTATGCAGAAAATGAGGTTAGATGGCCATAGGTCAGGGTAGGAGGTATTCTGCTGCAAACGAAAGGCTGACAGAGGTGAAGACTAGAAAAAAAAAATACACCTTTTCAGAGTACGGACACCAAATGAACATTATTACTGAAGGACTAGGAAAAGGGGGAAGGGTACCCAAGAAGCCTATAATGACGGCATTGGCTGGAGAAAAAGTGCATTGTGGCACGCTGGCACTTTTATTAAGCCGGAAGCAAGTGCGCACGCATACGAAGCAACAGCACAACTCAGTCGTAGAGAGGCTAAGAAAGGGAGAAACGGCAAGACAACTCAGAGGGGAATGTCGAGGAAGATGGCCAAGAGGGAAACCCCATGCTGTAGGAACTCCCAGCATTAAAGAGGGAGAAGGCTTAGCTGAGAACATCTAAGAATAAGAGATGTCGTCTGCAGGTGCTGCTTCATACTATCACCTGCACTTACCTCGGCTATGCCCGAAACATTAACATATCTGTGGTGGACTTAATAAAATTCGCTAAGCATTGACCATCCACGAGTGCTGTCCTGTGGATCCTAAGAGGTGAGCATTCATAGATTAACACAAGGGTTTTAGTCATCCACAAAAACGGACACTTTACTTTCAAGGTTATGAATAAAAAAAAGATATAAAAGAATTGGGCCTAACAGAGATCCTCTGCCAGGGGTATGTCTGTACGTTAAATCGTACTTAATGCCGAGGCTACGAGAAGCTATAGGGGCAGGAAATGAACATGTGGAATCTCTGTGGGTAGAAATACAGGGAGAAAAAAATAACAAAATCCTGATAGTAGTAAGTTTTCAGTTTCTTCTGTTGCTTTTGGTGGTCTATAGAAAACTCCTAAGGCAGATAGAAGAGGTGTCAAACCGCAACGAAGTAATTATCATGGGGGACTTTAATTATCTGGATATAACATGGGAAAATGAAACCTGCAAATCTCATAGGGGTGAGAAGTTCTTGAGATCAATTAAAGATTATTATCTGAACCAACTGGTGCAGGAACCAACGAGAGGGAGGGCCACTCTGGACTTAGTATTAACTAACAAACCGGACTGAATAAAGGGGGTACAGGTTGAGGGGCACTTGGGGAACAGTGACCACAATATAATCAACTTCCAGCTGTCAATCAATAGGAAGCCTTATCAAGGAGCGACAAAGAAACTAAACTTTAGTAAAGCAAAATTTGATCAGCTTAGAACTACTATCGGTAACATTAATTTGGGACAACATCCTCAAAAATAACGGTACAGAGGACAAATGGGAAAAGTTTAAAAGGATCCTAATCACCTCATGTGAGCAGTTCATTCCCTTTAAAAATAAAAGAACTTCAAGTTAAAGGAAACCATTGTGGCTCGACAAGATGGTAAGGGGGGCAATAAATGAAAAAAAGAAAGGGTTGAAATGTCTAAAAGCAAAAAGGCAGCGAAGAAGCACTAAAATCGTAAAGGGAAAAAAAAACAAAATATGGAAAGATAAGATCAAAATTGCCAAGGAGGAGGCAGAAAGACTGATCGCCAAAGAGAGCAAAAACAACCCGAAAGTATTTTTCAAATATATTAACAGCAAAAGGATTTGCAGGGAGAGCACTGGCCCTTTAACAAATAATGCAGGAGAAATCATTGAAGATGATGGAGGGAAGGCAAATCTACTAAATAATTTCTTTTCAAGCGTATTCACAAATGAAAAGGAAATGCCACACGAGATGCAGAGAATTAAGAGAATTAAATGAACCATTCACAAAATATCTCATAATGCAGGAGGAAGTGCGGAACAGGTTAAAGAAGATTAAAATCGATAAATCACCAGGCCCAGATGGAATACACCCACGGGTACTAAAGGAACTAATTGATTTGATAGCTAGGCCACTATATCTAATATTTGTGGATACTATCAAGACCAGGGTTGTACCATTGGATTGGCGCATCGCCAACGTGGTTACAACATACTAAAAGGGGACCAAAAGTGAGCCTGGTAACTACAGGCCGGTAAGTCTTACTTCAGTAACGGGAAAAATATTTGAGGGGCTTCTGAGAGACGCCTTTGAAGAATACCTCAAGGAGAACAAGGGAATAACTCCTCACCAGCATGGGTTCATGAAGGGTTGATCATGTCAGACCAATCTGATCAGCTTCTATGATGAAGTAAGCTCTAGGCTGGACCTGGGAGAGTCTATTGATCTCGTGTATCTGGACTTCTTCGGATTGGGTGAAAATGTGTGTATCTGGGTAAAGAATTGGCTCAAAGATAGAAAGCAGAGGTGGGTAATAAATGGTTCATACTCTGATTGGGCCACAGTCGCTAGCGGGGTGCCACAGGGATCAGTACTAGGCCCTATTCTGTTCAATATATTTATCAACGACCTGATAGAGGGGCTGCACAGTAAAATATCCATATTTGCAGATGACACAAAATTGTCCTCCGTTGCATTGATTATATTGTATAATGTACAGCTACAAATGGACCTAGATAAGCTGGGGGCTTGGGCAGAAAAATGGCAAATGAAATTCAATGCTGATAAATGTAAGATTATGCACATGGGCAGGAGAAACGGATGTCACCAATATATCCACTAAATGGGGTACTGCTAGGGAAAAGTAAGGTGGAAAAAGACCTGGGGGTACTAGTGGATTGTAGACTAAACTGGAGTAACCAATGCCAGTCAGCAACTGCAAAAGCTAATAAAGTCTAGGGGTGCATTAAAAGCGGTATAGGGGCGAGGGACGGGAGCATTATCCTCCTACTACCGCGTTTCCCTGAAAATAAGGCACCCCCTGAAAATAAGACACCCCTGAAATTTTCAGAAGTCCAAAATATAAGGCACCCCCCGATAGTAAGGCATAGTAAAGTGTGCAGGCAAGTCAAGAGGCCTGTCCCCTGCTGTCATCCCCGTTGTCTCTTACCTCCAGATGTATAGGTAGATCTGCAGACAGTCTGCTGTTATCCTGTCCCTGCTCTGCTGTACGAGTGTGCTGTTGTGAGCTCCCCTTGCTGGCTGGAACAGTCCATACTGTACGTTCTGTTCCTGCTGTACACGTCTGCTGTGATGAGCTCCCCCTGGTGGCCGGAAGCTGCAATACCATCCCTGCTTACAAGTGGTACAGGAACTTCTGTCTGCAGACAGGTACGTTACTTTACAGCCCTTATTTTTTTATGGCTCTGTGTGTGAGTCAGGCAACCTGTGTGTGATTCTTAAGGCTGGGTTCTCACAGAGCGTATTTCCAGTGGAAATGTTTGGCCACAGCGAGATTTCCGCCGGGAAAGCGCTGCTTCAAAACCTACGGCACTCAGCCGCTTGTTTTGAAGCGACCTGGCTGCATGCTTTTCCGTTTTTTATGGCCGGTGAATCACCACAACACCGGCTTCTCCCAGCTTTGCCATGACAGATTTGCTGTCCCATGTGGACGAGATTTCTGAGAATTTTCGTCCACAAAGCTGGCCAATTTAGGGATTAGCGGCCACAGACGGATTTTCCGCGGTGAAATAAAACACCCCCTGAAAATAAGACGTAGCGCATATTTGGGAGCAAAAATTAATATAAGACGTGTCTTATTTTCGGGGAAACAGGGTATATAAGGCACTAGTCAGGCCCCACACTGAATACTGCGCACAGTTCTGGACATCAGTGGTCAGGAAAGATGTTACAGTGCTGGAGGAGGTTCAAAGAAGGGCAGCTAAACTAATACATGGGATGACGGGACTGGAATACCCAGAGAGGCATCAAAATTGGGATTATTTACTCTAGAAAAAAAGACGTCTAAGGGGCGATCAAATAACTCTGTATAAATACATGAGGGGACAATACAAGGATCTCTCCCAGGATCTGTTTATACCCAGGACTGCGACGGTAATGAGAGGGCATCTGCTACGTTTAAAGGAAAGCAGGTTTCATCACCAACATAGAAAGGGGTTCTTTACAGTAACAGCAGTTAGACTGTGGAACTCTCTGCCTGAGGATGTGGTGATGGCAAAATCCATAGAGGAGTTTAAAAGGGGACTTGATGTCTTTCTGGAGAGGAAGGATATTATAGGCTATAAATCTAAGATTAATTGTTAATCCTCCAGGTATACAGACAGGTAGGAACTATTAGAGGTTAATCCAGGGATTAGTCTGATTGCCATTAGGGAGTCGGGAAGGAATTTTCCCCCCAAAAGGGCTAATTGGCTCCTGCCTCTTGGGGTTTTTTTTGCCTTCCTCTGGATCAACAACACAGGAGGATAAACAGGCTGGACTAGATGGGCATTGTCTTCATTCGGCCTTACATACTATGATACTATGTTACAAGTTTTATACACTGCAGTATTTTTCCACACCTGCTTAATTTTTTTACAAAGTAAGAATGCTTTCAAAAATAGAAGTTATAGTCTATTATTGTCAATGAACAAAATCCAAAGTGAATAAAAGAGAAATCTAAAATTACATCAATATTTGGTGTGACGCCCTTTACCTTCACAACAGCATCAGTTCTTCTAGGGACACTTACACACAGTATTTGAAGAAACTCGTCAGGGAGGTTGTTCCAGACATTTAAGAGAACTACGCACAGATCTTCTGTGGATGTCGGCTCGCTCCAATCCTTCTGTCTCTTCATGTAATCCCAGATGAGGACACCATTAGTTCAGACAAAATCCCGAACTCCATTTGCTGAAATGCAGCCCCAAACTTGCAAGGAATCTCCACCATGCTTCACTGACTACAGACACTCATTGTACCGCTCTCCACTACACTTCACTGCTGTCTGCAGACACTCATTATTGTACCGCTCTCCACTGCACTTCACTGCTGCCTGCAGACAATCATTATTGTACCGCTCTCCACTGCTCCCTGCAGACAATCATTATTGTACCGCTCTCCACTGCACTTCACTGCTGCCTGCAGACACTCATTGTACCGCTCTCCACTGCACTTCACTGCTCCCTGCAGACAATCATTATTGTACCGCTCTCCACTGCTCCCTGCAGACACTCATTATTGTACCGCATTCCAGCCCTTCAAACAAACAAACTGCCTTGTTACAACCAAATATTTCACATTTTGACTCCTCAGTCAGGAGCACCTGCTGCCAAAAAAATAAATAAATAAAAATAACTAAAAGTAATTGTGCACATTAGATGAATATCTGCCAAACCCACTGATTGTGGTAGAGTTGATCAGCCAAAGATTAAGGATGTCCTAGCTTTTTCCTGATGGCAGACATTGGAGGAAAGAAGGATCTGGTAGTTGGACTTCAACATGCATGATCTTTTGTTCTCAGCGGAAAGGAGCTCCCGCCAGAGGTGTTTGGCAGCAGTTTATTCCCCACTCATCTTTGTGAGCACACAGATACTTGGCCAAGTGTGTATGAGGGTGTTGGGACCCCCTAATCTATCAAGGGTGATCTACCTTAGAACCAGTAATGATCATGCATGCCTGACACAGAACAGCTAAACCCACATCACTGAGACATGTATATACACTAAATGGCCACATTGTGAGAGACACCTTGGAAACAGTGGCCATAATATAATGAACTTCCACTTATATTTCAATAGGGTCTTTTGCTATTGAACTTCAGAAGGGTGAAGTCTGATTAGTAGAGATGAGCGAACGTGTTCGTCCAAGCTTGATATTCGTGCGAATATTAGGGTGTTCGGGATGTTCGTTATTCGTAACGAACACCATGCGGTGTTCTGGTTACTTTCACTTCCTTCCCTGAGACGTTAGCGCGCTTTTCTGGCCAATTGAAAGACAGGGAAGGCATTACAACTTCCCCCTGCGTTGTTCCAGCCCTATACCACCCCCCTGCTGTGAGTGGCTGGGGTGATCAGGTGTCCGCCGAATATAAAAGTCGGCCCCTCCCGCGGCTCGCCTCAGATGCCTGGTGAGTTAGATGAGGGACAGTGCTGTTTGTACCGGAGCTACTGTAGGGAAAGAATTGGTAGTTAGTGTAGGCTTCAAGACCCCCAAAGGTCCTTATTAGGGCCACTGATAGCTGTGTGTTGGCTGCTGTTAGCAGTG
The DNA here is from genome assembly GCF_035609145.1 of Eleutherodactylus coqui. NCBI lineage: Eukaryota > Metazoa > Chordata > Amphibia > Anura > Eleutherodactylidae > Eleutherodactylus > Eleutherodactylus coqui. Next base: position 103,496,429 of record NC_089848.1, on the reverse strand, counting down.
GCAATTATTTTTTTTCTCAAAATCGCCTCTGCAGAGCGTTGCACCTGGCATTAGGGACAGAAGTGCTGCATAGGCAGGGAGAGTGTTAGGAGTGAGTGTAGCCTTCAAGAACCTCAACGGTCCTTTCTAGGGCCATATTTATCCGTGTGCAGTACTGTCCAGGCTGCTGTTAGCTGTGCTGCATTTTTTTTTCTTCTCAAAATCGCCTCTGCAGAGCATTGCACCCTCCATTGATACTGCAGGGAAAGAATTGTGTAGGCAGGGCGACAACACAGTTGTTATTCATTGAATATACGCAGTGCTGCCTTTTGGTGGAAAAAAACTGAAAATAATTCTATTTGTCCTGCCTCTGTCCGTCCTAAGGGCGGTGGACACGTGTCGGCTGCGTGTGCAACGTTTAAAAATCAGACGCACCCAGCTACGTTTTACTCCTGGCTTTGCCATTTGCTTTCCTTAATTGGGAAAAAAAATACCTGCTCTGCCAGAGTTAATAACTCTGCTACCCTCACGTTCTGTGACAGATTAGCAGGGACACAGCACAGTTATTAAACTTAGATTATTCATTCACTAGAGGCAGTGGGGCCTTTCGTTTTCAAAAAACGGAAAAAATTATATTTGGCTGCAGTCTTGCGCCAATTTATTTCCTGCCTGTGAAATCAAATCACTGGTAATACAGCATGCTGAGGGGTAGGGGTAGGCCTAGAGGACGTGGACGCAGCCGAGGACGCGGAGGGCCAAGTCAGGGTGTGGGCACAGGCCGAGCTCCTGATCCAGGTGTGTCGCAGCCGACTGCTGCGCGATTAGGAGAGAGGCACGTTTCTGGCGTCCCCACATTCATCGCCCAATTAATGGGTCCACGCGGGAGATGGTTATTAGAAAATGAGCAGTGTGAGCAGGTCCTGTCCTGGATGGCAGAAAGTGCTTCGAGCAACCTATCGTCAACACGCAGTTCTGCGCCGTCCACTGCTGCAAATCCGAATCCTCTGTCTGCTGCTCCTCCTTCCTCCCAGCCTCCTCACTCCACTACAATGACACCTGCTCAGGAGCGGGAACACTCCCAGGAACTGTTCTCGGGCCCCTGCTTAGATTGGGCAGCAGCGGTTCCTCTCCCACCAGAGGAGTTTATCGTCACTGATGCCCAACCATTCGAAAGTTCCCGGGGTCCGAGGGAAGAGGCTGGGGACTTCCGCCAACTGTCTCAGCAACTTTCTGTGGGTGAGGAGGACGATGACGATGAGACAGTTGTCTTGCAGTGAGGTAGTAGTAAGGGCAGTAAGTCCGAGGGAGCAGCGCACAGAGGATTCGGAGGAAGAGCAGCAGGATGATGAGGTGACTGACCCCACCTGGTGTGCAACGCTTACTCAGGAGGACAGGTCTTCAGAGGGGGAGTCAAGGGCATCAGCAGGGCAGGTTGCAAGAGGCAGTGCGGTGGCCAGGGGTAGAGGCAGGGCCAGACCCAATAATCCACCAACTGTTTCCCAAAGCGCCCCCTCGCGCCATGCCACCCTGCAGAGGCCGAGGTGCTCTAAGGTCTGGCAGTTTTTCACAGAGACGCCTGACGACCGACGAACAGTGGTGTGCAACCTTTGTCGCGCAAAGCTCAGCCGGGGAGCCAACACCAACAGCCTCACCACCACCACCATGCGCAGACATATGATGGCCAAGCACCCCACAAGGTGGGACGAAGGCCGTTCAGCGCCTCCGGTTTGCACCCCTGCCTCTCCCCCTGTGCCCCAACCTGCCACTGAGATGCAACCCCCCTCTCAGGACACAGGCACTACCGCCTCATGGCCTGCACCCACACCCTCATCTCCGCTGTCCTCGGCCCCATCCAGCAGTGTAGTTCAGCGCACCGTCCAGCCGTCGCTTGCGCAACTGTTGGAGCGCAAGCGCAAGTACGCCGCCACGCACCCGCACGCTCAAACGTTAACCGTCCGCATAGCAAAATTCATCAGCCTTGAGATGCTGCCGTATAGGGTTGTGGAAACTGAGTCCTTCAAAAGTATCATGGAGGCGGCGGCCCCGCGCTACTCAGTTCCCAGTCGCCACTACTTTTCCCGATGTGCCGTCCCAGCCCTGCACGACCACGTCTCCCGCAACATTGTACGCGCCCTCACCAACGCGGTTACTGGCAAGGTCCACTTAACAACGGACACGTGGACAAGCACAGGCGGGCAGGGCCACTACATCTCCCTGACGGCACATTGGGTGAATTTAGTGGAGGCTGGGACAGAGTCAGAGCCTGGGACCGCTCACGTCCTACCCACCCCCAGAATTGCGGGCCCCAGCTCGGTGGTGGTATCTGCGGAGGTGTATGCTTCCTCAACTAAAGCACCCTCCTCCTCCTCCTCCTCCTCCTCCTCCTCCTCTGTCTCGCAATCAAGATGTGTTAGCAGCAGCATGTCGCCAGCAGTCGGTGTCGCGCGGTGTGGCAGCACAGTGGTGGGCAAGCGTCAGCAGGCCGTGCTGAAACTACTCAGCTTAGGCGATAAGAGGCACACGGCCCACGAACTGCTGCAGGGTCTGACACAGCAGACCGACCGCTGGCTTGCGCCGCTGAGCCTCCAACCGGGCATGGTCGTGTGTGACAACGGCCGTAACCTGGTGGCGGCTCTGCAGTTCGGCAGCCTCACGCACGTACCATGCCTGGCCCACGTCTTTAATTTGGTGGTTCAGCGCTTTCTGAAAAGCTACCCACGCTTGTCAGACCTGCTCGTAAAGGCGCGCCGGCTCTGCGCACATTTCCGCAAGTCCCACACGGACGCTGCCACCCTGCGCACCCTGCAACATCACTTTAAGCTGCCAGTGCACCGACTGCTGTGCGACGTGCCCACACGGTGGAACTCTACGCTCCACATGTTGGCCAGGCTCTATGAACAACGTAGAGCTATAGTCGAATACCAACTCCAACTTGGGCGGCGCAGTGGGAGTCAGCCTCCTCAATTCCTTTCAGAAGAGTGGGCCTGGTTGGCAGACATCTGCCATGTCCTTGGTAATTTTGAGGAGTCTACCCAGGTGGTGAGCGGCGATGCTACAATCATTAGCGTCACCATTCCTCTGCTATGCATCTTGAGAAATTCCCTGCAAACCATAAAGGCAGCTGCTTTGCGCTCGGAAACGGGGGCGGGGGAAGACAGTATGCCGCTGGATAGTCAGGGCACCCTCTTGTCTATTTCTCAGCGCGTACAGGAGGAGGAGGAGGAGCATGAGGAGGATGAGGAGGAGGGGGAAGAGACAGCTTAGCCCGCTGCTGATGGTACACCGGCTGATTGCCTGTCATCCTTTCAGCGTGTATGGCCTGAGGAGGAGGAGGAGGAGGATCCTGAAAGTGATCTTCCTAGTGAAGACAGCCATGTGTTGCGTACTGGTACCCTGGCACACATGGCTGACTTCATGTTAGGATGCCTTTCTCGTGACCCTCGCGTTGCACGCATTCTGGCCACAACGGATTACTGGGTGTACACACTGCTCGACCCACGCTATAAGGAGAACCTGCCCACTCTCATTCCCGAAGAGGAAAGGGGTTCGAGAGTGTTGCTATACCACAGGACCCTTGCGGACAAGCTGATGGTAAAATTCCCAGCCGACAGCGCTAGTGGCAGAAGGCGCAGTACCGAGGGCAAGGTAGCAGGGGAGGTGCGGAGATCGAGCAGCATGTACATCCCAGGCAGTGCAACAGTCTTTAAGGGCCTGGCCAGCTTTATGGCTCCCCACCAAGACTGTGTCACCGCTCCCCAGTCAAGGCTGAGTCGGCGGGAGCACTGTAAAAGGATGGTGAGGGAGTACGTAGCCGATCGCACGACCATCCTCGGTGACGCCTCTGCCCCCTACAACTACTGGGTGTCGAAGCTGGACACGTGGCCTGAACTAGCGCTGTATGCCCTGGAGGTGCTTGCTTGTCCTGCGGCTAGCGTCTTGTCGGAGAGGGTGTTTAGTGCGGCTGGAGGAATCATCACAGATAAGCGTAGCCGCTTGTCAACCGACAGTGCCGACAGGCTAACACTCATCAAGATGAACAAAGGCTGGATTTCCCCAGACTTCTCTTCTCCACCAGCGGACAGCAGCGATACGTAAGCAATACGTAGGCTGCACCCGCGGATGGAAGCTACGTTCTCTCTCACCATCCAAAACGGGGACATTTCTGCTTCATCAATCTGTGTCTAATATTCCTCCTCCTCCTCCTGCTCCTCCTCCTGAAACCTCACGTAATCACGCTGAACGGGCAATTTTTCTTAGGGCCACAAGGCTCACTCAAATAATTTTTCTGAACAATTTTTATAAGTTTCAATGCGCTTAAAAGCATTGGAACTTTAACTTGAACCAATTTTTCGTTACACTGGGCTGCCTCCAGGCCTAGTTACCACTTAAGCCACATTAACCAAAGCGATTAATGGGTTTCACCTGCCCTCTTGGCTGGCCATGGCCAATTTTTGGGATGTACATTAGTACTGTTGATACAGCAATTTTTGTGGGCCCTCGCCTACAGTGTAATCAAATTAATTTTTAGCCCACCTGCATTCCAGCTGACGTTACCTCAGCTGTGTTGGGCAATGCAATGGGATATTTCTATGTACCGCCAGTGGCTTCCTGGCACCCACCCAGGCAGTGGGTCCACAGGGAATTATAAATGCATCTGTTTCCACTTGTAAAGAACCCCAGTCTGACTGGGGCATGCAGTGTGGGCCGAAGCCCACCTGTATTACGCACGACATTACTACCTCAGCTGTGTTGGGCAATGCAATGGGATATTTTTGTGTACCGCCGGTGGGTTCCAGGGAGCCACCCATGCTGTAGGTGCACACGGAGTGTAACCTAGATGTGTCCACTTGTAAAGAACCCCAGTCTGACTGGGGCATGCAGTGTGGGCCGAAGCCCACCTGTATTACGCACGACATTACTACCTCAGCTGTGTTGGGCAATGCAATGGGATATTTTTGTGTACCGCCGGTGGGTTCCAGGGAGCCACCCATGCTGTCGGTCGACAGGGACTTCACAATAGGGAGTTGTACCTGCCTGTGTCTATGAATTAAAAAGCCCGGTCTAACTGGGGCATGCAGACACCTTGACAGAATGAATAGTGTGTGGCACATAGGTTCCCCATTGCTATGCCCACGTGTGCAGCTCCTGATGGCGGTGGCACAGGATTCTATTTCTCATTGCTTCTGTACAGCATTGTGGGCTATCGCCCCGCCCCTTTTAAAGAGGGTCGCTGCCTAGCCGAGCCAACCCTGTGCAGTGTGTGCCTGCGGTCCCTCGTCATGGCAGACGCACTTCTAAATAGACATGAGGGTGGTGTGGCATGAGGGCAGCTGAAGGCTGCGCAGGGACACTTTGGTGTGCGCTGTGGGGGGGAGGGGGGGGCGGTTGGGCAGCATGTAACCCAGTAGAAGTGGCAGTGGAGTGTCATGCAGGCGGTGATTGTGCTTTGTTGGAGGTAGTGTGGTGCTTAGCAAAGGTATGCCATGCTAATGATGGCTTTTCAGAAGTAAAAGTTGTTGGGAGGGGGGGGGGGCCCACTCTTGCCGGTATTGTGGCTTAATAGTGGGACCTGGGAACTTGAGATGCAGCCCAACATGTAGCCCCTCGCCTGCCCTATCCGTTGTTGTGTCGTTCCCATCACTTTCTTGAATTGCCCAGATTTTCACACATGAAAACCTTAGCGAGCATCGGCGAAATACAAAAATGTTCTGGTCGCCCATTGACTTCAATGGGGTTCGTTATTCGAAACGAACCCTCGAACATCGCGGGAAGTTCGTTTCGAATAACGAACACCCGAACATTTTGGTGTTCGCTCATCTCTACTGATTAGTTTACGGATGCCCTTATGAGGGAAATTATATCTTCTAAGATTTTCTTTTGTACTTAAGTCTAATTTCGGCTCGGTCTGCAGGAGAATATTCTGCAGAGTAAATTCCTTACAATATGTTAAATGTAAATTTTATCTGTGTTTATATCACCAAGCCAGAGAAGGGTAAGCAAAAGATTTCTATCTACACAATGGAGCCAGCAGAGATGAGTCAACAGAACGTGATCATTTTTTACACTTCAAAAGGAAACCCAGTTTGAACCAAGTGAATGATGTAACGGTGTTCGGCTTTGTAACACAGCTTTTCGGTTTCTCCTGGAGACCTACAGTATTTGGTCTATAAAAACTTGGTGGATAAAAATCAGAAAATCTCTTGGTAACACATTCCATGTTATTGTGTGCAGCGATTTTCTCCGGGTTCGTATCAACCACAGCTAATACGGCACCCACAGTATATCTAAGAGCACGATTGCGCTACCATCCTCAATCTTATAGACTGGGACAAAGTCCTCAAACATAAGAGTACAGACTCTAAATGGAATATTTGTAAAAACACCATAAATACTTACTGTTAGAAGTTCATACCAAACAGGAATATTTGGTTGAACTTACTGTAAAATCACTTTCGCGTTACATTCATTGTGGGAGCGCAAACCATGGATATAGCTACTGGTGCTAGGAGGCAACACTAAGCAGAAAGTGTTAACTTTTCCTACCAGCTATACCCCTCCTGCTGGCACCACGCTGATCAGTTTGTATGCAAGCAGTAGGAGCAGCCTAGTAGGATACAACATAACATTAAATCAACAATATGCAAACAAGCATCAACTCTATGGTACGTATATTACCGTCATATTTGACTACAGAAAACTTAAGTTCCAACAGGAAAAACATAGTAACCACAAAATAGGTGGATGCGGTGTCCCCCAATCAATGTGACGAGAAAGTGATTTTACGGTAAGTTCTACCAAAAATCCTGTTTTCTAGTCCATACCAGTGAGGGATACAGCGAAAACCATGGAACGTTCCTGAGCAGTCCCAAAAACAGGGGTGGGTTACCTCTCATAGGACCCAAGACTCTCTGACCTAGGGTGGCATCCGCAGATGCAAAAGTATGCACCCTGTAGAATTTGGAAAAGGTATGCAGGGAGGACCAAGTCGCTGCCTTGCAACCTAGAGGGCTGAAGCCCCATGGTGAACTGCTCAGGAAGCCCCCACTGCAAGTGCGCACTCACACAGAAAGCGGGCACATTGCCCTTGGTACCATGCCGTGGTACATCAGGGACCACTAACAGGGAATCGGCTCGCTGAAACTCAATTGTTCTTGAGACGTACGTCCTTAAGGCCCCCATTAGGTCTAGCCTGTGCAAAGCCCGTTCCTCCGGATGAGCCGGCGAAGGGCAGAATGACTGAAGAGTAATGTCCTCTTTAGGATGGAGCAAGGACACCACCTTCGGCAGGAACAAAGAGACCAGACATAACACCAGCTTGTCCTGATGGAAAGTGAGAAAAGGGCATTTGACTGACAGCGTCTCCAGCTCTGAAACCTGTCGTATAGATGGCAGCGCCAGTTCCGAAACCCGTCGTATAGATGTGATGGCCACCAGAAAAACCACCTTCCAGGACAGAAGGCATGACGGTACCTCTCTCAGCGGTTTAAGGGATGAGACTGAAGAACATCCAGGACGAGATTCAGATCCCAAGTAGGGGTCGGCAAACAGTACGGGGGAGCAGAGTGAGAGACCGCCTAAAGAAAAGTGTGGATTGCTGACTTGGTGGCTAGAGGCCTTTGGAAGAGAATAGATCGAGCAGATACTTGCCCTTTCAAGGAACTCAAACTAAACCCCATGTCCAATCCAAGACATGGGTCAGGGAGAAACCTATTGGATGCAATCGACGTTCCTCGCACCAAATAAAAAACCGTTTCCAGACCCGACGGTAAATCCTGGAAGACAATGTTTTTCAGGCCTTTATTATGGTCTGAATGACCGGCTCCGCAAACCTGCGTGCCCTTAGAACAGCGGCTCCAACAGCCGCGCCGTCAAATGAAGCAACGCTAAATTCGGACGGAAGAGTCGACTCTGTGAGAAATCCTCTCGCTCTGGCAGGCGCCACGGAGCGTCGATGAGCAGATCTGTGAGATTCGCGTACCACGCTCAGCACGGCCAGTCTGAAGCCATCAGAATTACCGGACGGCCCTCAATCCTGAACTTCTTGAGAACTCTCGGTATGAGCGGGAATGGAGAAAAGATGTACGGGAGGTGGGTGGAATTCTGTCCACAGAAACACCAATGCGTCCACCACCAGGGCCGCGAAATTTGAGATTTGGCCAAGTGCTGCGCCTTGCAGTTGAACCTGGAATATAATATACAATTGCCCTAGGAATACTCTGGGTTAAATAAACACAATTCTAATTGCCAAATGCAAAAAATACCCATAGGTAATATCCCCTAAAAATATAAATACTTTATTATTCAAAAAAGACAAAGACGACATTGAATGATATAAAAAAAAAAAAAGAAAGACAAATGGTGGTAGCAATGAAATGTGACCAGCAGTCATCACTTAGTATCATGTGTGTAATTGTGCATATACACACTAAAACATAGGCCTGGATGGCCAACTTCCAAACGCCTATGTGGAAATGAATAAGTCAGCACCACCAAAACCCTATTAAAATCTAACCTATAGCCACCCCGACATGTTTTGCCTTGCGGCGTCCTCAGGAGAAGCAAAAGACCAGGGTTATAGTGAGCCGAGTGCTGAACTGATAACTTTTAAATAGAAGAGAGGCGGAACATTTTTTTTTGAGTAGACCTCAACAAATAATGATGTGAGAAAATCTTAACAGGCAGCAAACGGTACTGTAGTTTTTGACCAATCCCATATTAATGGCTCCACCAAACATAGTGTGTTGCCAGAGCATGCCCAGTGCAGAGCAGGCATGGCTATCTCAATAGAGCGTGTGCAGATAAAATAATTGAATGCTGTCCGCATCAACTGAGCATGCCCAAGTACTTAGAAAAACATAGCAAACACAGCTATATCAACAGATGTGCAGGTACTCAGAAACTGAGCATGCCCAAGTACTTAGAAAAACAGCAAACACAGCTATATCAACAGATGTGCTGGTACTCAGAAACTGAGCATGCCCAAGTACTTAGAAAATGCCAAGCATAGCTACCTCAAGAAGAGATGTGCAGACACTTACAAAAACAACTGAGTGCTGCCCGAATCAACTGAGCGTGCCCATGGACTTCGAAAAAAGCAAGTGCAGCTAGCTCAATACAGAGTGTGCAGATACTTAGAAAAAATTCTTGAATTCTATCCGCATCATCTGAGCATGCTCAAGCACTTAGAAAAACATAGCAAACACAGCTATATCAACAGAGCATGTGCAGGTACTCAGAAAAATTAGTGAGTGCTGCCCGCATCAACTGAGCATGCCCAAGCACTTAGAAAATATGGCAGGCATTGCTTATCTCAATAGAGCGTGTGCAGGCACGTAGAAAAATTATTGAATGCCAACCCCATCACTGAGCATGCCCAAGTACTTAGAAAAAATAGCAAGCACAGCGTGTGTACAGGCATATAGAAAATGTATCAGATCTTATCCGCATCAACTGAGCATGCCTGAACACAGAGAATATAGCAATGTGGCATCTCAATAGCATCTGTACGGACACTTAGAAAAATTGCAATGTCTAATCCACATCACTGAGCATACTCAAAAAAACAATGCTAGCAAATACCACTGTCTTAGATATCACTATCTTTATAAAAGGTATATTATATGGGCTAGATAGGCCACAGAAAGGAAGAATATAAAATATAGGTAAAACACATCCGCTCTCAAGTACAGCAAACTAGAGCTAAAAAACATCATATAGTCTATTTAAACAGAATAGATCAGCTCAATCCATATACGGGAAATTCATATCAGCCAGAAGGACTATTTAAATGGAGACAATGGAAAATCTTCACTAAGATCAGTAGGACTCATGGATGTCAACCTAAATATCCATTTAGATTACTTAGGTCTCAATCTGAGATCCAAATTACAACCACAAGGTCCCAATCGAGTCTGACTGAGGCCTATGAATCTCAGGCAATTAAGGTCACCACTATGCATTCTACTAATATGGCGAGCCACTGATGTATCTTTGTAGTCTGGATAGTGCTAAGATGTCCTGACAAGATGAATCTCAAGAACTCCAGTCTCTGCGCTGGAGTCGGACATGACTTGTGGTGGTTGATGATACAACCAAACCTGTTTGCAGCGTCATCGGGAGGCTCTCCAGATTGTCTGCCCGAGACAGGGCTTTCACGAGTATGCCGTCCAGGTTGGGATGGAGACGATGCCCCTGGCATGAAGAAGAGCCATCATTGTTGCAAGTACCTTCGTAAACACTCGAGGTGCTGTGGCCAAACCGAAAGGCAGAGCTGCGAACTGATAAGGATTTCCCTGCATCTAGAAATGTAGAAACCAATGAGGTTTCCAATGTATAGGAATGTGGTGATACGGGTCCTTCATATCAATCGAGGAAAGAACTCCCCTAGCTCCATGGATGTGATGATCGATCCCAGGGATTCCATTTGAAAATAGCTTGCCGTGACATAGCGATTCATGTGCTTCAAGTTGGGAACTGGTCTGACTGTGCCGTCCTTTTTGGGTACCATGAACAGGTTTAAATAAAAACACTGACTGTGTTGGGACCGACGTACTCGTATAACTACCCCCCTGAGCGAGCAGGTAGTCAACTGTCAGGATACGTTCTGAAGCCCTCTCTGGCGCCCTTGGGAGCCTTGATCTAAAAAAGCGATCCAATGAAAGCGTTGTAAACTCTATGACGTAGCCGGAGGAAGCGATCTCCCGTACTCAAGAATCGGACATGTGAGCTAGCCACAGGTCTCTGAACAGGGAGAGCTGCCCATCCCCCTACCACTACCACCACGTGGATTAGAGCAACCAAAAGGACCGGAAAGAGGATTTCTTCCTTAGCGGAGCCTTTCCTCTTTTAGCCCTTTTTGGGGGAAGGAGCATGTTCTTCCCGCCAGTAGCTCCCTTAATTATCTTGCCCAGTCTGGCCCCGAAGAGTCTGTTGCTGACAAATGGAATCTTCGTTAGCGCTTTCTTAGAAGTCACATCTGCGTCCTAGACCTTAAGCCAGAGCGTATGAAGAGAAGCCATGGATGCTGCTGACGCCTGGCCCAAGAATTTCGCTGAATCCAAAGAAGCTGTGCCTAAAAACTTCCCGGCGAGAACAATGTTGTCTGCCACGTCTACCAACTCCTTGGTCAGGACGTCCGATAGTATACCTTGGCATAATAGTTTGGCCCACACCATAGAGGCCTTACTAACCTATGTAAAGGCAAACGGGACACAGAGCAGCTCCTGCTGCCACAAATATAGTTTTAGATAGGTAGTCTAACTTCCTATCTTGCGGATCGGACTGCGATGCCACGCAGGCCGTGGGTAGAGTGGTGTGCTTGAACAAGCAAGACACCGGGGACTCTACTACAGGAGACTACTTTTTAACCAGGATTTCTCCAAAGGCATACATAATGTCCCAAGCCTTGCCGGGTCCCTTGTAACGCTTGTTCGGTACCTCCCACTTCTTAGCCAGGATGTCCTTAAATTCCCCATGAAGAGGAAATAGCTAAGGGGGCGCCTATGTTGTCTAAATGATTTGGCTGCGTCTGGAGCTGCTGACGCTGTTCCGTCACGTGGAGGGTCTCCTTAACTGCCACAATAAAGCTGTCCACAAGAGTGGACAACTGAGATGCTTGATCCTGATCTATATCTGAGGGGGACGTGAAGCGAGATTGTTCCCCTTCCAACTGGTTGATGTCCATGAACGCCAGGGCCGCAGGCCTATGAGCCCGGAAGGTAAAGAGCTAAGAGGCAGACGAAGAGAGGATCTAGCTCTGCTACATGGACCACTATGAGATGACTCCCGGGACAGAGGAGTTCTACCTCTGTTGTGTGATCTGCGACAAGAGGAATAATTTCCGTCCCTATCTAGCCTGCATAAATTGGCTGCTGATGTGCTAGCCAGGCCGAACACGGCTGCAGCAAGGGAGAGCGCCCATTCAGGTTTGACCGCCTTGTCGGCGAAAGCAGCAGGAGCGTCTATCTATAGCAGGTATTACGGAAGCCTGCCATGAGGGAAGGCAGTCTACACAGCGTGGTTTAGACTGACCGCATGCAAATTTTGTGTTACAGTGAGCACAGGCGTAAAACTTGGTGCTCACATTTTGTGGGCATGGCCTAGCTAGGCCCAAAGCCAAGACCTAATTTTTAACCTCCACCAGCCATAGAAAAACTGCCAGAAAAGCGCCGCCCGCAAGGACTGAGGACCACCCTGGGCAGCAGACAGTCAGCACATCACCCAGCCTGGCACTGTGAGGAAAAATGGGTAGGCCCAAAAAAGACCAGGACCTAAATTTTAGGGGTTTCCGGACAGACCAATTAGCGCCACTGCCACCTACCATTGCTGCAGGGACCCCACCGCCGCAGAAACCTCAGGGAGTAGTATAAAATTACGGGGTCTGGTAGGCCTAAGAAGTCAGGACCTAAATTTTGCAGCTACCGTACCCAGCAAGTTTCCCACACCGTGGAGACCCAGATCGCTGGTAGAAAAGAGACACCACATGGCTTAAGAGAGCGGGCCTAGTGCTCCCGATTTCCCCTCTACACAAATAGCATCAAGAGGAACAGGGAGAGACAGAGTGAGTCGGGGGAGGGGATTATACTCACCTCTTTAAATACTCTTTAAATACTCAGCCCTTCCCGGTGAACATCCCGACACATCCAACGCGTAGCCATATGTGCTTCCGTCAGTTCGGCCATGGCCTCCCTCCTCCAGCAGTGTTCGCCACCGTTCTCACCGTCAGGGAGAATGGGAGTTGCCTCAGAGTGGGGAACCCTATGGCTGGCAAGCTACGATTGAGTGTCACAGATTGATTGTGCCTCCTTTGACTTCTGTGGGCTGGGCACTGTGGGAGGACATGGAGAGACCTGCCTCCCTGTATTCCCACAATCAGATTACTTTCTTGAAGACCTAAACTAAACAGGTCTGCCTCGTGCAGACACTAAGCTAAAAACTGATCAACATGGTGCCTGCAGGAGGGATATAGCTGATAGGAGGAGTTAACACTTTCTGCTTCGTGTCGCCTCCTAGTAGCAGAAGCTATACCCATGGTCTTCACTTGGTTCCCCAATGATACGGATGAGAAACACCAATGTAGCTCAATAAAGATGTAAAGGGGGTAATAAAACAACAAAAATAGAGCATTTAAACTAATAAAACAAGAAGACAGCGAAGATGCACTAAAACCTATAAAAAGTTTTTTAAAAAGTCAAAATCAAATAAAAGCAGCAGAATGTGTAGACAGAGAGCCTCATTGTCACAGTTCACATTGTGCTTTAACCAACAATGGTGAATATTGCTTGACGTACACATCGTCTATAAGTGACGAAATGTAGTTCAAAAGTGCATAACTAGGTCTGACCTCCATCACTTTTCTATACTTTTTTTGTTGTTGTTGTGGGACAGAAAAGAGTTGCATTCCACAAAAAGAAACTGTATGTTTGATGTGTGTATTATTTTATATTACATTCAATGGAAAGTGAATGGAAATGTAAAGCTGTATTATTTACATATGTTTAGGCATTTGAGGAAAAACACATACGTTAAGCAGAACACACACAAAAAAATAGTGTTCAACTACAAAACGTTTTTTAGGGGCCTCAAATCAAGTGGTGATTCGGTGTATTCTAGAACACTACCTGTGCTGTTATCTACCAGGAGTCCAGCGGGTAAACTTAGATGAAAGCTGTCGTTTCCCTCCTCGTTGGCGATTTTCTTTGCGTTCCCTCACCTGCTACCGTATCGCAATGAGCAGGACTGAACAGGCACCTGTAAAAAGAATACACTGCAGAAAAAAAAAAAGTACCTTTGACAAGGACAGCATGACTTAATTTTAAATACATTTATTAACAAATGTTAACACATATTGCTAGTAAGAGCAGCTTACAAAATGGCAGAATGTGTCAAAGAACTAGACCAGCCACGATGGATAATTACAATGTGCATAGTGGCCAAGCTTAACATCTTAGTACAGCTTAAGAAACAGAAGTGAATTCGCTTTTGTAGTAACGGTCTCAAAACATTTTTTTCTTTTTTTTTGTCCTTTTTTTTTTTAAAGTTTTTAAACTTTAACTTACAACATATACAAAACCAGGCCACAATCTTAATTGTTTTTTGTTTTCACACAGATTTGATTCTGCAATGTGCAACCATGTCAAAAAGACACAGGAAAAGAAGCCCAAATAACACAAGTCTTAATCTCATGCAGATAACCATTATATTGTATGTTTCTTGGAATGATATTACATCAATGTATTTTTTTTTCTATTTATTTCACAATACACTTTTCATTCATAGGTCTGGATCGATACTGCGGAGAATATAAAAGTAGGTGTTCTGCCAGGATTGTACTATAACCCGTTTATAGCTTTGGAGTGCTATATTCTGGATGGATGGATGGACTGAGGAAGATGTTGATGTCACCTTAAGGAGAGTGCAGTCACGTCATGCTGATTTTACGTATGAAGCTGAATATATTAAAAAAAAAACAAAAAAAGCCACCGCGAGAGTCTATGTAAAATCTGACGGTCCAATCGAGGCATTGCGTTCCGTAGGAACCGGAATCTGGCTATTTTATTGACTCTTACCCCTTCATCAGTATCCGTAATGGCTCCCCAGTTGGCGTTTTCTAATCGCTTGCAATAAATATCAAAGAGCTAAATAAATATGTACAGTTCTTCGTCGATATTCTTCCCACCGATTAGCTAGCATGTTAGGTTTTTCTACATTCCTGCTCAGAATCCTCACATAAAAATGTAAGAAGTGGAACTCCCATCCCTACCCCCTCCCCCCCCAAAAAAACGTAACATGAACTTCGTTTGACACGTGAAAACATAAGATATATGACAATACGATGGTGACAGATGTGGCGACTGATGGGGTTTTTAAAACAGCTTACGTGAAAAATCTTTTTACGATCGATCCATTCCTACTGTTAATGTTCTTTAGATGTTGCGAAAACGGACAAATTTACAAGAAGACTGGCATGCATTCATTTTCGGGGTGCGTGTGGAGGAAGCGTCAAATGCTTCACTGAGTTCTTTCCGAAAGTCACTGCTGCGTGGTTGAGTCTGCAGACGTTAGGGACTCCGACATCGAAGCGATTCCTACTGGTTTCTGGTAGGTTGGGAATGAATTAAAAATGCTTGAAAATATAAAACTATTCCATCACTTCATGATTTGGTTTAGTATCTCCTTTGCCAAATCAATGGGATAGAGACCATCGTTGGTGGGCTGGAAGTAGACGCCTGCCTTCGCCACCAATATTTTGGCTCATACAATCCAATACGTCATTTCTTTAATTCTCACCCAATCCATGCTAAAATGAACAAGAAGGCAACTGTGAAATGGTCTCAAACAGGTTGTGTAGGAATTGGAAAAAAAAATGGCTGCCGTTCGTGCAGCCTGTAAGAAACCGGTCCTAGGGTGTAACTAGATGGGGTAGTAGGCGGGGCCATAGGCAGAGTCTACTGCCTGACTGTTCATTCCGGTCAGGCCGATTAACACCAAACTTGACAGTAATGAAAAGTGACGTGTTAAACTGGTCACACACTTCAGAAAATAGTAGGCCGAAATAACCAATCGCCCCCCGTGACATTCAAGGCTATATTTTTACATCTTTCTTCACTGACTTTTTTTCCCGTTTATTGGGGGTAAAAGATTTTTTTTTTTAAACATTTATAGTTTTTAACATTTATAGCATCCATAGGAGCCGCATCCATAAGAGCCCCAGTTACAGGGGAAAACATTAATAGTCAATGGTAGAGCTGATCAGGGTCTGCTAGGACTCTGCAAGCTCTGCTGTAATAGGGGTCTCTCAGCAGTCATTCGATCGCCGGCTCGCGTAGTGGAAGTTATACTTTCAGTTTCTTCTACTTATCACTTATTGAGCGCTATGTACCGTGGAAAGGAAAAGGCAGAAGCGGTTAAAAAAAACGCTTCCCCCTCCGGGTCCTCAGCTGTAACTAACAACTGATAACCCGACCTGCTCCTGCTTGATTGCAGGAGCAGAGGCTTTAATCTGTCCGTTAATAAGGCATTAATGTCTCCCTGTCCAGTGGAAGAGCTTCTGTCACAGCTGCTCCGAGCACAGAAGAAGCTTGTAGCAGTTACTTGACATTCACTGTGCATGTGGCTACTACCAGCTTCTTCCAGGTTCGGCAAGGGGGCTACTGAGTGGAGTGAGTGGAGCGTGTGTGTATAACTTTAAACCCTTCCCGTATAGGTACGTCATGGAGTGGCAGGGTATTATGAAGAGAGGTTGCGGGGCAACCTCTCTTCATACAGTGCAGGCGTCAGCTGTTTATTACAGCTGACACCTGCGGGCAATAGCCGCGATTGACAGTTCGCGGCTATTAACCACTTAAATGCCCCAAATGATGTTCGGGGGTCCCGCACGCCCCCCTGCGGTGAGATCGGGGGAGCCCTGCAGGTGTCATGGCAGCCGGGGGCCTTTCAGAAGGCCCCAGGGCTGCTTTACCAGACCGCCTATCAAGCCATCCCCGTGGGGTGGTTTGATAGATTGCCTGTTAAATGGCAGTATGACGTAATGCTATATAAATAAACGAGTTATGATTTTTTTTGAAGGGGGGGGGGGGGGGGGAGGAAAAAATGAAAATGGAAAAAGAGGGACTGCGTCATTAAGGGGTTAAAGAAGTGAATATAGGTGAATTTATTCCAAACTAGCTATATATTTGGGAATTGCTTTTATCTTTGCTGTAACTGGCGAGACCATTTGTATGAACGATCCCAAGGATGATCGATTGACAACACTGGCCGATCGATATCCCAAATATGTATGGACAACTTTAAGCTCTGCCCCCACCTCTTGTCTAGAGCTACATTCAAACAGTCTTAGTTACATTCTAGAACAGGTTTCTCACAAGCTGCAGGGATGACGTCCATTTTTCCCTATTTTCTATAGAACCCTTAAACTAAAAATCTATTGTTTAGCCTTTACAGCTCCTATGCAGACCTGCGTTTCTATGGTTACAGACTACAAACAAACCCTGCGTAGTCAGATTCTGCATCATCACTTAGGCTCTGTATTCCTTGACGAACGCCACTATATAGGCACAGGTCGGCTATTGATTCTCATTTGTATACCGCGCGAATGGTTGTCAACATGTGTCTGTCAGAACTGTAGACACAAAAACAATTGATTTTTAATAAAGACCATTTCCAAAGTTGGTTCATTTGCTATTTTTAAAGGGAATCTTTTATGTCTTATTCTCAAATGCTCCAGGGTTTCAGAAGAAACATACTTTGAGCTCCATTTGGACGAGATCTTCAGAGTCATGGGGTGGGGAAGGTGCTGGCTTCTTCCCGTCCAGATGGCTCACAGTGACAGCTCTCTCCCTGTTTGTGTATAAGGACAGAGCTGTCACTTTTGATGATGTGGGTGGGAAGAGTCCAGTGCTGGGCCTCCTTATGGCTCCAAGCTCCGTTTGGAGTGGATCTTCAAAGTATATTTATTCCGCCATGCTGCAGCATTTCAGAATAATACATACCTGCCCTGCAATGTACATACATGTCCCACATTTCCGGATATCGGACAGTATGAACCAGATGACAGGTTCCCTTGAAAAATTAAGCTTGGTTGCAAAGTTGGATCTTTCTTTAAACCAAGTGCAACCTATGAACTCATCATTGGGTTTGTTCACAAGATTAAGGTTTCCATCCTATGCTGTTGGCTATTTAGTACAATTTACCATGCACATACTCATTGTATTAGCTTAATATGGCAGTGGTGCCCTGATATTGTGCATACTTTGTGTAAGGTCTTAAACCCCGCGACAAATAGAAATCGGATACTTAAAAGTAAGTAAATAATAGAATAACCTATCCTTCGTATATATGATGCTCCAGTAGATTCAGGACGTCAATCAGAAGTCCCCAGAGCAAGAGGATTCAGATAGACAGCCCCCGGTGACAACAGTAAATGCCTAGCAGTAGTGTGAACAGGTGAACTATTTGTGTAAAAAAAAAAAAAAAATCAAGTTAAAAAACCCAAAAAGGTACAATTAGGGCACACACGAGGTCTTCATAAACCCTGTAAGTAGTTGTCCCAGGTTGATTTTTGCTTTGCTCTTTTGAGTGCGCCTCCATAGGACTATGAACTGTGCAAATTGTAATGTAATGCCTATGATCTATGATAAGATTACCTGTATTTAAAACTATGCGATCAAAAGTTAATATATTTAATTTCTTTATAAAAGTTATATATTGAGGATAAGTAATGAACGTGGGATATACTATACAAATAAAATAGGCAAGAAAAAAAAAACATTTCTTGCTTTTTGTGAACCCTGTTCCCCCCCCAAAAAAATCTTAACACCCCCCTTGGTACAGAATAAGTAAAATATCATAATGCCTTTCAAAAGCAGAAGGAACGTAATAATACAAGCTTGACAGGTTTTCAGATATTGAAGCTTTGCTTAAAAGGGGTACTCCCATCACAGCAAGTGATCCCCTGTTCACAGGATAGGGAAGCATTTTCTGATTTGTGACGGTACACCCCCCCCCCCCCCCCCGCGCGCTGATCTCGAGAATTCAACTCGGACTCATCTTGAAGTATGGGCAGAGGAAGATGAGCATGTAGACCTCCGCTCCATTCACTGTAATGGGACCGCCAGAGATGGCTTAGCATTTGGACTCAGCTATCTATCATCAGCGGTTCCATTCAAGTGAAGTAAGCTGAGGTGCACATGTCCTTCATTACCCACACTTTATGACGTGCTGGGCTTAAATTCTCTGCCTCAATGGGGAAAACGGCTGGAAACCTGAAAAAAAACCTGCAGACCTAGAGCATCCCGATGTGTGTGCAGCTGAGGATGCGTATGTGCACCTCCGCTCCATTCACTTCAATGAGACCACTAAAGATCGCTGAGAGCTTGAACTCGGCTATCTCCAGCAGTCCCACTGAAGTGAATGGCATGGAAATGTGCATGTGCGCCATTTGTTGACCACACTTCGGGAAGAGTTTGGCTGCAATTTCCAAAATCGGTGAAGGTCCCAGTGGTTGCACAACCACTGATCAGCAAATTATTCCCTTATCCTGTGGATAGGGGACTACTTGTTGTGGTGGGAATACCCCTTTAAAAAGTAATAACACCCCCCTCCCCTAAAGTTTTTTTTACATTCACAGATCCATCAGAAATGACTTGCACCGTGCATTTGGCTCACTGTGTATTCATCACCGCTAAAAGCTAAAATTTGTGGTCCAGGGTTACTTGGTAAGACCAAAACAGGGTGCTTTGTTTCACTCTCTGGGGAGGATCAAGCCCTGCTGCTCGGCCGACGTACGCATGTTAAACATTATCTTAAAAGGTTAAAACATTATAAAAAACACAAAATGCCTCGAACCTGAAATGCAAGAATCAACTAGAGAGAAATCTACCGTGTATCAGCAATAATTCCATTATGAATGTAAAACGTGCTTCCGACTTCTCGTGTGTTAGTACAGGAAGGAACGACCGCCTAACCTTGGGTGTGTTCAGAAGAGATGTCATGCACTTATCTGGGTAAAAAAAATTTAAAAAAAAACACACACTGCGGGATCCTCTGGCAGCAAACAGGTTAGAGAGACTGAATACAAGCACTGGGACGATTGTGCAAATAGGTCTTGGTGGAGAAGAGTTTTCAGCACTTCAGTACTGGAGGGCGTGCCATCGGCAGAGCTTCCAGTACTGAGCAAACTAGGAGCTGCTTCGGAAATGGTATGCAGATAGTAAGCGGCATCTTGGAAATTAAAAAACAGAACACAAGAGTTTGAGGAGAGAGATCAAGGAGACGATACAAGAGGGAGGGGACGATTCATCTTTTCCTGCGACAGGTTCTCTTGTGTTCAGCGTGCCAGTGCTCCTGCTGGCATTTAATGGAGCAGTAAGAGGTGTTCCAGCAGCAGTGGTACATCGCCTCCTCTTCACAGTTGTAGCACTGAGGGGGACAAAAGAACACAATCGTACAATTATAAATGTCAATGGCCAAAAATAATACACTGAAGTTGCAAAAGACATTGGAACAGACTTAAAGGGTTTTTCCGGGGAGAAGACTATTTATGACCTATCCTCAGCGAGAGTCTCTACTCTGACCTCTGTGAAGTGGTCGACGCTTGTAACTGCAGGGGCGGCTTGCGTTGATTTCAATGAGGATAGGTCATCATTAGTATCTTCCCCAGAAAACCTCTTTAAAAGGGAATGTCCAGCTTCTAACTATGGCTGACCCATCCTTGAATGGGAGCGGCACCTGCAATACCAACTCCGGGGGCTGCAAAGTGTACAGAGCTGTCTGCTTCCGTCTTCGTACACTCACACAGCAGATCGGCAGCAGGTTTCAGGCAGCAGATCCCCGCCGATCAACTATTGATGGCCTATTCTGAGGCTAGGTCATTGATAGTTAGGAATACCACTTTGAAGGGGTTATTCAGCTTCTATCTTATAAAGCAATTACTGTATGTCACAAAGCCACTCGCTGTCAAGGAAGGTGGCAGCATACATGGTGAAGTTTGATATACAAAAACTTTATTCTTCCATGTTTAAAGTAGGACAGGCAACGTTTCGACTTGGCTTGACAAGGACCAGGATAGTCCGAAATGTTGCCGGCCCTATTTTAAACATGGAAGAATAGGTTTTTTGTATTTTAAAACTTCACCATGTATGCTGCCAGCTTCCTTGTGCACATTGTGGATCACTGAAGGGATCTGAAGGTTCTAGTTCCCGAAGCGGCTGTGGATCTGTTCCACCTCATCCTGTTTGGATTTTTCTACTGTGAGTGCTGTTGCATTCCATACTTCTATACAAAGCTGCTCGCTGTGACGAGAACTGCAGAGCAAGTCCATTCAAGTGAATGGGGGGGGGGGGGGCGCTGCAGTTGTTGGGTGGTGGAGTGATCTGCTGTTCAGGGAAAACTTAGACGGGGACTGCGAACTAATGCAGCGCTGCGACCACCTTCATTCTCAGGGTCAGTCCGGTCCCAGAGGTCAGACAACAATCTATCATAAAGTGATTAGCAGCATGCAATCACTTTATGAGATGGGGAAACCCCTTTAACCTCCTAAGGACAGTCCCTATTTTTTTATTTTCGTTTTTCCCCCCTCACTTTCAAAAAATCATAACTTTTATTTATGCATGGACGTAGCTGTTCGATGGCTTGTTTTTGCGGGATGAGTTGTATTTTTCAAATTGGACTATTTAATGTACCATATAATATACTAGAAAACTTTTTCACGTTTTTAAGTGGAGTAAGGGAGATGGAATAAATCCTCCACAGTGCCACCTATTGAAAGGCAGCATTCCTTCAAGCCAAAGTCAGACTTTTTATACAAGCCTTGTTACAATGGCCAGGAATTAAAAGCAAAGCCAGACTCCATGTACAGACAGCTGTTTCAGGGTTTTTGCCCTTCATCAGTGTACAGTACGAGTCTGGCTTTGCTAGTGAGAAGCCTGGGACGGGGGTCTGAAACGCTATCTTTTCTCCTTAGGGAGAGCAACTATACTAGAAACTAAGTGAGGCGACTCAAATGGCCATGCACGCTCCTCTGGGTAATATGCAAATAAGGGAGATGGAATAAATCCTCCACAGTGCCACATATTGAAAGGCAGCATTCCTTCAAGCCAAAGTCAGACTTTTTATACAAGCCTTGTTACAATGGCCGGGAATTAAAGGCCTCTCATTAGCAAAGCCAGACTCCTACTGTACACTGATGAAGGGCAAAAACCCTGAAACAGCTGTATGTATATGGAGTCTGGCTTTGCTTTTAATTAGTTTCTAGCATAGTTGCTCTCCGTAAGGAGAAAAGATAGCGTTTCTGACCCCCTTTAAGTGGAGTGAAATGGAAAAAAAAACAACAAAAAACCACTGCAATTTTGTGATCATGCTATATAATGCAATACCGCTGTATTACATTATCCTGCAATTTGACAGGCATTCTAGCAAGTCACACCACAGGCATAGCTTGGTAGGCAATTAGCCATTGCCCCAGGCTTCTATGGTAACAGAGCAGCACCTCAGGATTGCATGCCAACACGAGTGGGAGGGGAGGCCATTCAGAACCCCCAAACTTCGATTAGGGGGTTTTAAATGCTGCTTTCAGAACAGACAGTAGCATTTAAAGAGTTAAAAGCAGCGCTCACGCTGATTATGACTGTTGCTGGTGGGTGTCAGCTGTAAGAAACAGCCAGCACCCGCATTGTATGGAGCGGGTTCGGCTTCCATTCCCCTTAATACAAACCCCAAACGCACAGGACATGACTGTACATCCTGCGTCATTAAGAGGTTACAAGGTATGTTCACAAGTGTTGGATCTGTTTTCTATATTCAGCAACAGCAAAATCTGCACCAAATGATGTAGCTTTTGCCACAGGCAAGGCTTAATAGGCTTCCACATATGTCAACCCATAGCACCCTGCCATCACGTTGCGGGGGAAGCTGATGAGGCAACAGGAGGCTCTGCTCTGCATGAATGGCTTAGTTGCCTACATCTAAGTGGTTGAACAATCTGTGATCGGAACCAACTCCAATAGTGCCCATTGTTAGTGGGTGGCAGATGTTGAACACAGCCAGCACCTTCCAGCTATGGAATGGGCTTGGCTCCTGTGCCTATTCTATACAACCCCACGACTATTTTGTGTTATGTGGTTGGGAATGGATTAAATGGTAATTGGTTACCAGGACAGACCTTTAAGAACAAGTCAGCAGATGCTCCGGCACCCGTTGAGCTGCACCCTTAACTTTTTGCATAAATTTAGCACCAGTTAGGTGCCTATGTTGAAGGTCTCTATCTTCGCCTTCACCGTCCTTCTCACTAGCGCCGTCTGTCGTAAGCAAACAGTCTGCAGCCCTGACCTATAGTGAATAAGGACTGGGCCTCTTACCCACTGCTTCTTCTTGGTCTGGGATATCAGCTGCTTGTGTTGTGCCGCCAGCTTCTTAATTTCTTCAACAAACTCTTCCTTGCACTTTTCTTTTACTTGTTTGCACTTTCTATCCATCTCTCCTTGTATATTCGCCACGGCTTTGTTAACGGCTTGCCTCTTCTCTTCTTCCATCTCTGTTCGTAGCTGCAATGAGAATTTAGATGAAATGGATTGTTTTCTACTAAAATCTGTGCCATTTCTTTTTAAACAAAAAATTTAGCTGCTGCCAGCGAAGGGCAAAACATGACTGAAAGCGGCATTTCCATCACGTGACTGGAAGCCTACCGATCATAAAGCAACGTCATATTCCAAACTCAGGGACCCCCATCTAACCTGAGAAAGAAGGAGAACACAGTGCTGCAGACCCCTTACAGCTCCATCACCAAACAGCTGTGCCCGGGCCACTTGCTGCGCAGGGCAACTTTAGCACAACTGTATTCAAGAGAAGGGGGCCGGATGCCCAACTGAGTGGGTGACCCTTTTGTTCTCATAGCCTAGCAATACGGCCATGACTTAAGGATATGGGAATACCTCTCTAATGCAAAAGTTCTGATAACAGATCCATTCCCTGACTAAAGAAGAATTGAGCAGGCTGGATGATATCTAGTGGCCACATCCTGCACTTCCATTATTTGCCCTCAAGCCTCTTGAAGGTCCTGCATAACGGTCTTCAAAATCCCGTCCGAATCTGAAAAGGCACAAGAGTCGGAAGGTCAAGAAGGTCTGACTACTTGGCCTCAACTTGTGCCCCTAGTAGCTGCGAGGCCTTGACTTCAAACCCCACAGCTGGCCCTCTGAACCGGATCTAAGGTGGAGACAAATGTCTGACCAGCTCCTCCCTGCTATTCAGTCCCCCACCGCTGCCCTCACACGTGAAATAGAGGAAGTTAAAGTGAACATTAGCCTCCTAAGACGGGATCTCCAAAACCTGAGAGACAGTGCAAATATGGGAGATGGAACAATACCTCTGCAGTGCCACCTATTGGATGGCAGCATTCCTGCAAATCCATGCTTGACCCTTTATACAGGTCTGTAGAGCAATGATTGGGAATTAAAAACCAAGCCAGAATCCATACACAGGGAGCCGTTTCGGGGGTTTTGCCCCTCATCAGTGAGCAGTAGGTTTCTGGCTTGGCTAGTGAGAGGCCTGTGATGTTGGTCGGAAGGTTAACAGCTCTCCTTAGGAAGAGCATCAAAAAGGTGAATGGGGAGACTTATAAGGTCACTCACCTTCTTGGTGCTCTCCCTAAGGAGAACACCAAGCTTTCACATAAACTGGCAGAAATTCACATTTACAGATACGAGAACGGTTCATGGTTGAAGAGATCTGCCACCACCAGAGACATGACAAATATTTCCCACTCACTTCCTTATCTACAAGCTACATTTAAAGCCCCGTGTGCCCTTCCTTTGTTGGTTGCAGGGAGAATTAATTTAGTTAAAATTATAGTACTTCGCTAATTCCTATAGGTCCAGCAGACGCAGACAATGTAGTCCTACAAAAAGTTTTCTTTCCCCTCTGTGTGGGGAAAATCTTGAACCAAATTGTGTCTAGAAACCCTACAGTGTCCCAAATACACGGCGGGAACTGCCCTTCTTAACTTTAAACTTTATTATGTAGCAAGTCAACTATGATACATATGATCCTGGCTTTCTGAAGCCCCCTGCCAAATGCAGACCACCACCAGATGCACTTCCTATCCAAAAAATCCCTTTGGTCTGTGCCAAAACACTCAGATTTGTACACTAGACAACCATTACCTATGCATAGACTAGCCACCTGGCTCTGGCAATGGGGGAAACAGATAACTGGGTATAGAGGAAGTTCTCTTAAAACTCCCCTTTGTGGCAATGGATCTCTTCCACAACTGTTAAATCTCCCAGACAGACAATACTGGGTTGGTTATGGCTTCACCTCTAGAATACAGCACTGCCTGTGGCCAGTGAGCCTTGCGTATCTGTATTTCCCTAGCAGCGGCGTCAGCACAGATCTCTTCACTTCTGGGTCTGCTGTGCTCTGTGCATGGTCCTCACGGGTCGCTGCTGGACATGCGCAGTACAGGTTTTTTTTCTTTCAAACTCCTACTTTCCCACTGATCTGCAGCACGTCCGCAGTGTCAGCTGCAGGTGTGCCACGGATCAGGCGACTTCCATTGACTTCAATGGAAGCTGTCCATGCGGGATCTGCCCAAAAATGGAGCACGCTGCGATTTGTTTTCCGGATCAGGAGCTCCATATATCAAAACACATCCTTAAATTAACTTGTAGACACCCATGCATTCCTGTGGGCGGCTTGATTTGCAAATATCCCACAAATCAAATTTGCCCGTGGACATTGGGCCTTAGGCTCCATTTATGTATTTGTGTCTTTTGAGCAACTACAACAAATGCACCAGATTCTCAGGTCCGGTTATTATAGATTTTTGCAGCTTAGGCATACGCTTCATGCGCAATTTCTGGAGCCTCAGAAGTCGATCCGCCCGTGGACATGAGGCCTCAAAGAGGTTCTCTTTATGGCTTGGACACCTAATGCAATGAGATGGATGGATAGGCGCCTCCTATCTTCTCCTGGGGGTGCAATATTGGTTGATAATACAATACTTCCACATGTAAGAATAGAAAGTGTCCCGATAAATTCCCTAAAATATGGGATACTTGATGCAGCTCCCAGCAGCGATCCGTACACAGAATGCATTCCAGTATTTACTGGACTTATTACAGCCGCCTGCAGCTCCCCGGACGGACTAATCTATATTAGATTAAACTACATGTTATTACTAATGTTGATTTTTATATGGATCTCTCTTAGATTGTGATCGCTTAGTCATACGATTTTTTTATGCCTCTCTACCAACCACTATGTAAGCGGTCACTAGTGTTAAATCGGTTAAGGCCTCTTTAACCCTTTCCAATCCACTGTCTGACCTCTGAAGACATTATGATTTCAGGCTGTACAGCTCCGATGTTGGAAGACGTCCGTTGGGGTTCTCTTACTGTATATTGCCAGCCTCTCTGCTGTCGGAGCCTATCCAACGTTTCACCTCATGCAGTACTGGCTTTAGCCAGCATATAGCGCCGTTGTATAACGGCAGAAAAGGAGCAAGCCCCCTAGGAAAACCAGGATACGAATTGGACTGGAAAGGGTTAACACCGGTGACAGCGATTTTTCTCGAGAATATCATGGCAAAATTGCGTCTGTTTCTACAAATTTTTCAGCGATATTGCTGTTTTTTTTGGACCGATCTCACATTGCGATACACTTGCGCAATAAAAATTGTGTGATGTATTTATTGCAAGAGTCAATAGCATTTTCAAATGTTAAAAAACACATTGCATCGCACAAAAATTGAAAGTTTGTGCGATGCAATAAACAAGGAGGCTTCATATGGAGACATGGGCTACAAAAAAAAAAACCCACATTGCAGTGATTTGTTTTCCCCGCAACATAGCATCAGTCACAACATTGCTAATGTGAAGCAACCCACTGAAAAGCATGGGCTTCACAAATATGCGATTTCTCGCGCTATCGCGATTTTGTGGCGTGTGTGAAAGCAGCCTTAAGCTGCAAGTGTTATTGTATCTGCTATTTTTCAATAAAACGGGTTTTAAAAAAAACTTAATGGGTTAGAGCGACATGTTAAAAGTTTTGATCAGTGGGGGTCCAGGTGCCGAGACCCCTACTGATCACTGAAATTAAGGGTCGGTCTGCAACGCTCACCCAAGCATTATGTCCCTTTAGCTGCCTATCAGCTCCTTTTGGCAGCTAAACACGAATGCATAGAGGTCTATAAAATTCTATGCATCTGTCATCAGCTGCTGAGATGAGCCAGCAAGCAACTAAGACAGCTGAAGGGGCGCAGCTTTTGGGTGAGCACTGCAGCCCCTTCCTTTCAGCAATCAGCAGGGGTCCCAGCACCCCAGCCCCACTGATTAATACTTTAGACGTGCTGCTCTAACACATCAAAAGTTTTCAAAAAGTGCAGCTACTTTTTAAAGGAAGTCTGTCCCTTGATTTTAGCAACGTAAGCAGGTTCCTTTACAAGATGTGGAACAGGTGCATGAAGATAACTGTACCTGAGATTAACTCCAATGCCAAAATATCCTGGTATGCAAATGACAGCTAAGCTGTCTAACGGGCGGTTCATCTTTTGCAGCGGTCTCTCTGCCTTGTTTAGTCAAAATACGCTTCTCCGAGTCTTGGCTGATGTACGCAGCTCTGGCAGCTGAGGACGTTGTGCGTTTCAGAACTCTGCAACTGCACCGCCCCCCCCCACCCCAAGTCTTCACTTTCAGCAGGACAACCGGGGTACCACAAGGAGAACAGCGCATGTGCATGAGGTCACTTGTGAGTCAGTGCGCATGTGCGGATCCCCTAGTGTGGCGCAGATTTTCTGAACCCGCTGCACTGAGAATACACTAAGTTTACAGAAGTTTTTGTTTTTTTCATTCTCACCTTTTCGCTGGCTTCCCGCACGGCTCGTTCGGTTTCCCTCTTGTTGTCTGTGCTCATTCTTTCTTTGAAGTCATTGAAGATCTTACTGTACTTGTCGTGACACATGTTCTGGCACGCGCTGTCATTATTGGTCTGTGTGCTGCGGTGTGACATTCTTGGGGACGAGGCACTTTGCTTCTTAGTCTGTGTACAGACAGACACCTTTTCAACTGGCGGTGGCAGAGGTGGGATCTCCTGGCTTGAGCTCACGGCTTCGGTCTCAGGTTCTGGTTCCGGGTCCTACAAAGGAAACGGAGTGGATTAGATTTACAGTACGTGAAGCTCATGTTTGCTGACGACGAGGTTCACGGCACGGAAATAATTGTTTATCGGATTTTGAATTGTCTGAGTCTTAAAATAATTTTTTTTTTTTTACAGATAGAAATAAAATGTACAATAAAGTGGAAGCACTTGGAATCGATTCCTTAAAGCACAGGTGTCAAACACAAGGAATCCGGCCCGCCGCCTCATTTTCTGTGGCCCGCCGGCTGTGCAGTTGTCAGTAGGCGATCTTCTATCGGCTTGTACTGTCTAGTGCAGACAGTAATAGAGGAGTGCCGATAGCACACTGACAACGCCCCGGAGGAGGGAAGAAGACTGCAGAGAACATGATCTCTGCAGCGAAGAGAGCGACACTGAGGAGGAGCATCTACAGAATCGTGCGCGTCTGTGCAGGTGTATGCGCAGAATGGCGCGCGCCTGTGCGGCACTGGCCACTAGGGGGAACCTTATTACCAATCGGACCACTGTGGGGTTCACTTTTACTGTCTTACAATTAGAATCGGCCCTTTGAAGGCAACCATAAGGCTGATGTGGCCCTCGGTGAAAATGAGTTTGACCCCCCAGCCTTAAAGCATTCCTGACCAGTTTCTGCAGTTTAGTCGAGAACATTATCCTGCTGATAGAGGGCATTGCCATGCAGGGATACCCATCTGTACAATGTTAAGTAACAAAATGATGCCAGGATAACATTGCCCATCACACAGGATATCACCGCCAACCTTGTGGCGTTTTCTCATGTCAGGTCACTCTCGCAGATAGCATTGCAAGACAAAGTGATTTTACTGCCATTTTCGGTCCCAGCTCACTGCGTCCGACAGCGGTTGTGATGGGTGAGGAGGTGCATTAAAAAGCATCAAAATAAAGCAGACCGCTCTCGAAAATCGCGGCGTTGGAAAACGCTGCGATCAAGTGCATGTCTGCGAGGCCCCATTGAAATCAATAGGAGAGTTATATCATGATTACCATGGCATTCAAAACACCGCAGTAAAAAGTGCATGTGTGAGAGTGGCCTCATGGTGCGGAGAATATAACGAGAAGGGTGTGATCGAAGAAAAACTTACAGCGAAAGAGGATCCTGTGGATGGAAACAACCTGTCACTAAAAGGGGTCAAAAGAGGATGTCAGGAATCGTTCTGATGAACAGGCGCTGCACAATCAAGAGCTTCAACATACAACACCGCTGCTAGAACGAATGTATCTGGACACACAGCTCGTCATTCCTTAGCATGAATGTGCTATAACAGTAAATGACCACTTCCAGCGCCATTGCGTCTAAGAGAAACGGAAAACTGACACTCCAGTGGGCAAGAATTAAAAAACAAAACGCTGGATCGTTCAAATTTGAAGGATAGCCTTCAACAGAGCCAACGATCGAATGATAATTTGTTTGTTTATTGATCATTTCATGCGAACATGAAAATAATTGTTGGCTTGTTCACCAATCATTCATTCATTCATGCTCATTTACTGGTACAGTGAATGTGAATTACTGATCGATTTAGGCCTCATGTCCACGGGGAAAGTCAGGCCCGCTACGGATTCTACATGGAGAATCTGCAGCGGGTCCCTCCTGCCCCGCGGACATGAGGCATTAAAATAGCAATTTAAAAGAATTAACTCACCCGCAGCGGACTGGGAAGGCCTTCTCTTCCTCATGGCCGGATCTTCTTTTTCGGCCGGCGGATGAACTAGTCACGCCGGCGGCACGTCGCCGACGTGCCGCACGCATGCGCCAGGCACATCCGCCGAGCCGAAGCAAGAAAGATCCGGCCGTGAGGAAGAGAAGACCTTCCCGATCCGCTGCGCGTGAGTTAATTCTTTTAAATTCCTATTTTAGGTCTCCCGCGGATCCGGACGGCTTCCATAGGCTTTAATAGAAGCCCGCGGGAGCCGTCCCCGCGGGAGACCCGCACGAAAATGGAGCGTGGTCCGGATTTTTTCATGCTCCATTTTAAAAAAAAATCCCTTTTATTGACCATCCGCGGGTATTTATATACCCCGCGGGTGGTCAATGCATCCCTATGGGGTGAGGATCCGCAGGCAGGAGAAGAGTTAAAATCCGCTGCGGATTTTAATTCTTCTTTTGCCCGTGGACATGAGGCCTTAGCGAGCGAACAATATATCTGCTTGTATAAACAGGCTGCACAAGCAAACTCTTGCGCGAACAATACATCATTATCTCTAAAGCTGGGTTCACACAGGGCGGATTTGCCGCAGCAATTCCGTCCGGAATTTCACTGCGGCAAGTCCTCCTACGGCCGCTAATCCCGGAGTTAGCCAGCCATGTGGACGAGATTTGTCAAAAATCTCGTCCACACTGGAAGGCCAATCCATTGTGGCAAAGCCAGCGCTCCAGCGTGGATTTCCTGGCCACAGCATGTCTTTTTTTTCCCCCATTGCAGCCGCGATCCTCTCTTCCCTTTCCTGGTGGAAATATCGTGTTTTTTCGCTGCAGCAAAACCGCAAGATTTCCGCCAGGAATACGTCCCATGTGACCCCAGCCTAAAAGAGCCTAAGGCCACCTGCAGACGGCCGGATTGAATCCGGCTGCGAGAATTCTCGCAGCGGGATCCGACTCGAGTGTCTGCAGAGAGCAGCGCGGGCACTCACCTCTCCCGCGGCCCCGGCTCCTTCATGTGATGGCTGCTGGGCAGCCGGCGCATGCGCAGAGTGGAGCCGGCGGCCGGGCAGTGACGTTTCTGTGCGGGGCTTTGCGAGCCCCGCACAGAAATAGAGCATGCCGCACGAGATTTTGCGCAGCCAAATTGCGGCCGTCTGCATAGGATTGCGTTTGTTAACGCAATCCTATTGCAGCTTCCAGCGGCGGAAATCCTGCTATTCCGCCCGTCTGCAGGCGGCCTTACCGTGAAGTGATATCAGAGTGATTTTATTTACACTTTGCATTACTGTACATTGGGTTTAGTTAGGTTTAGATAAGAGAACAATACTTTTTTTAAAGGGTTAAGATAACTTTCTGGGCCGTTATATCACAATGAAGGTAAAATTTCCTTTATCTGTACAAAACACATAAAAAGTAACTGAAATCTCAGAAAGATCCATCAACGTTACATTTATTCTTCACTTCCTCATCCCCATTGACTTTGGTTCGAGGAACCCCTGAAGAGCCGACTCGCTGGCTGTAAATCCCGATCTGTTAATAACCTTCATCTCCATACACACTATTATATTATTGTACATCGGCCGCTATGTCTGAGGTTAGAGCTGCGGAACGCTGCCACTTACTTCCTTCTTGGGTTCTACATTCTGGCTGCGACGCCCCTTCTTGGCTCTCGGTTCCTGAGTTGCCTTCTGCTGGAGAGATTAAAGATACAAAGTCAGTGTAATCCCGCTGACATTACACAGGGTGCCGACATGCTTTTCATCCTGTAGAAATGGACAGCGACAAGATAATCTTTAAATTGTGCAGAGCTCGTCGGCGTTCTGTTTATAGCTCGTCTGGGTCTCAATTAGAAGAGCGCTAGGAAACGATTCACAGACTTGTCTTGTTGCCCAGACAATATATCTCTTTAGGTTTGCCACAAACTAGGACACACTGTGAGGAGGTTGTGTGAGGACTGCAGGTGTAGCCCAGGTGATCCGTCGCTGCTGGAGCCGGGCGCCTATAAATACCAGCGGAGATCACGGGGACAAATAACACGACTCAAAAGCGCCAACAACGGGCATTGCATATTTTATGTAGAACGATGGCGACATCACATGCAGCGACTTACAGCTTTAGGGTGCATTCACACGAATGTATATCGGCTCGGTTTTCACGCCGAGCCGATATACGTCGTCCTCATCTGTAGGGGGGGGGGGGGGGGGGGGGGAGATGGAAGAGCCAGGCGCAGGAACTGAGCTCCCGCCCCTCTCTGCCTCCTCTCCACTATTTGCAATGAAAGGAGGTGGGATGGGGGTGGGGGCTAAGTTCCGAAAATTAGCCCCACCCCAGTTCCGCTTCTCCCCATTGCAAATAGTGCAGAGGGGCGGAGAGGAGGCAGAGAGGGGGCGGGAGCTCAGTTCCTGCCCCCTGGCTCTTCCATCCTCCCCCCCCCCCATGCAGATGAGGACGACGTATATCGGCTCGGTTTTCGTGAAAACAGAGCCAATATACGTTCGTGGGAATGCAGCCCCACGCACCTTTTCTCTACGGCTATTAAACCAATCTATTTTCCGGTTCTCCATGTAAGGCGTTGTCCCACAGAATTAACCCTTCAAGGACATGGTCCTGTTTTGCTTTTTTATTTTTGCTTTTTACTATCCACTTTCAAAAAAAAAAAATCTAAATTCTAAATAATCTATTTTACTGTTGATGCAGCCGTGTGACGGGTCGGGTTTTTTTTTTATGTTTGCTGGATGTCCTGTAGTTTCCCCTGGTACCATTTTGGAGGGCATATGACTTTTTGAACCCTTCTAATTAAAATTTTCCTTCAAGATGGGGCGACTCAAAAAGGGCAATTCTGGCATTGTGTAATTTCTATTCTGAAGATGTAGGATAAATAATGCGCTACTTTTGATTGTTTTTTTTATTATAAATATAGAAGGCGGGGGTGGGGGGGTTAAACTTATAATATCCTTTATTTTTTACAATAACAACATTTTTCTCACTTATTTTTACTTAATAAAAAGTTGCCATAAGGAACTTGAACTTTCGATCGTTTGACAGTTGATGGGATTTCTGCCAGCATTCTATCAAGACAGTCCACAGACCCATCTTAAAGGCCCAGAGTTGTCATGGCCACCAAACGGCACCTTGCTATTTCATTGTGAGGTGTTCGCTTGGGACCTCTGAATGCCAATCAGGCATTTAAAGGGTTAATAGTTATCATCATCATGAAAACTGTTGTTTGTTGAGGCTGACAGTGTAGGGAGCAGGCTCGACTCCCAATCCTGCTCCATACAAACCCCGTAAACTCAGGTCTTTTATATGTCCTCGCCGCTAAGGGGTTAAAGAGGTCTTCTAAAGGCCCATTTATGCAACGATTATCGCTCAAAAGCCATCTTTTGGCCGATAATCGCATGTAAATGTGCTCATCTTTCAGTTTGCTGCATAACGATGGATTTCAGTTCGGCTTGAAATCCGTCCTTTAGCAGAACAGCTGATGAGACGGACCGCATGCTGTGCTCTGCCTGGGGCGAGCTGATAACAGGTGATTGCATTGTCTCAGCTGTTCTCAGCTGTCAGCCCCCCTGGCAGAACAAAGAGAATTTATTCAGAGAACAGCAGGTGGTCCTCTGAATAAATTCAGCTCCCAGCAGCTCACATGCTACTAATTGGTACTAATAGGCATTACTCACCACTCCGATCCCCCGCTGACCCAGAGCGCCTGCTCCCATCTTCACCGCTTCTCTACGTCTACTTAGCTGTGGTGGTGGCGTGTACGTCTACAGATGTGACTGCTGCAGCCAATCATTAGCCTAGGCAGTATACTTCTCAAGACCATTGGGATCAGTCATGTATAAGTACAGACAGGTCATCACTGTAGTTTGCCAACCAAGTCCAGCAACTGGGATGGAAGCGGCGGTGCTGGACTACTGAGGTAACAAGTTGTGAGTGCAACTTATTTTTTTAACTATCTGCTGCCCTCTCCCCAGTTGTACAATAACTTGGAAAGCCCCTGCAACGTATATCTATTCACAGGATGGGGGGGGGGGGGGGTAACCAAGTGATCATTGCAAGCTCCACTGATTACGAAAACGGCAGTCTGGCAGGTCTCCCAATAAATGCAGCAGTGGTTGAGCATGCACACTACGGCTCCAACCATGTCAATGGGAGCACCAGAGAGAGAGTAAGTGCTCTGCTATTTCCACAAGTCTCACTGAAATGAATGGAGCGATAGCAAGCACGCATGACCTGCGCTCTATTGATTTGGGGGGCTTTGGGATCTCCGCTTTTGTGACCCACTCCTTAAAGTGACCCTCCAGGTTTCAGGACAAATTTCTGTCCCAGTACCAGAGGGTGTAATTACCTGCAGTAGTTGTGCTCTGCCGTCTTGGCACTCCAAGTCGCCATTTTTCCTTGCTGTGTCTTTAACTTCTCACAACCTTACCCTGTGATCAGTTTCAGTCACCATTAGCATCGCCATCTTCTTTATTAGTTGACTTTCCTCCAGTTGCACTTGCATAGCCTCCTCTTGCTGCAGCCTCCTCTTGCAACAACTGGTTCCGCAATTCCTCCATACTGATAGAGGCTGTCTGCCTTTTCATTGGCGTCTTTGAGCTGGGACCTTCACCGCTTGTGCCAGCGCATCCTCCACCATATGTGACAACACGGGGGTTACATATCACGCCAAACGGTCACTTCTCTTCTTTACTTGCACTTGATTCACACAATCTTTAACAGCAACATAAACGACTGGGTCTCCAGATAAATGATTGCAACAACAAAAGTCTCTGTTCCAAGTTTTAACCCTTTACAGTCTGTAGGGCAAGCAGATTAATACTCAGGTGAGGAGACCATATAAGTCCATAGAGTCTCACAGACCTGTGAATGTCCAGAGTGCAGCTGGTCCTCAGTCTGTCGTGCCTTCAGACCCTTAGTCCGAGGGCAGGTGTACTTCAGGGGTCCTGCTACCTCTCGCAGCGCCTTGTCAACAGCGCCTCTCCGCTCACAAAGGGAATCACCGCAGCCTGGATCTCCCAACCACACACCTCTCCTAGGTGTGGAGGTGAGGGGCATCTCCCTGTCCACCTCTAGCCTTCTTAGCCACACACAGGGCCTGGCAGCTTTACAGCTCCACTGCGCTGACACACTGGGCCTGGCAGCTCTGCATGCTCTCTCTGCAGTGGGAACAACCCTTTTTTATAGCACTGACCACACCTGCGTTTTCCCTCTTGTTTCAGGCATCAGACTGATTGTCTGTTGCCCCCTACAGGCCATCCTCTGTAGCGCACCCCTACTATATTTTATATATAAAATAAATTTAAAAAAAAATTATATAAAATCCTGGGACAGAATTTTGTCCTGCAACCAGAGGGTCGCTTTAAAGAGGTTTTCACATATTATAAAGTTACGGCATATTGTGGGGTATATGCCATCACATTATGAACAGTGGGGGATCGGTCTTCTGGGACCGCCATGAATAAAGGGGACTCGGTACACGCTTAGTGCCAAGTTCCCTGTACAGCGATACTCTTGATCACCTGTCTGTGCAGGGACTGTAGAGGCTTCTATTCACTGGAATGGGGTTGGCCTGCAGTTCCATCTTCTTTCTCAGGAGTGGTCCCAGAGGTCAGTCCCCACTCATCATAAAGTAATGGTGTATCTTAGTGCTATGCCATCATTATACCCCCTTAACCCCTTGAGTGGCGGGTTTCCTACCACCCTGTCGTGCCCACCAGGGCAGGTTTTTTAAAATGGTCTAATCATTGAATTTCAACTAATTTTGCAGTTGCGTCTCAAGAGCCATAACTTTTTCATTTTTCCATTGACACGGCCATATAAGGGCTTGTTTTTTGCGGGACAAGTTGTGATTTTTTAAACAGGGGGGAGGAAAAAAAGAAATGGGGAAAAAAGAAAAAAAGGGGCCATGTCATTAAGGGGTTAAATAATGTATTAACTTCCTTCTCTGGGTCATTACGACGCACACGGATACCACATGTGTGATTGTATTTTTGATTTTTTACAAAGTAAAGGGAGACAAGTGTTTTTATTATTTTTTTAACAATTTTTTAACTTTTTTTTAATTTAACATTTTTTTTTTTTTTGTCCCTTTAGGGGACTTCCACAGGGACCCATCAGGACCCCTGATCACATTCTGGGGGTCCGATGGTGACAGCCCTTTACATGCTGCAGTGACAACCCTTTACATGCTGCAGTCACATAGACTGCAGCATGTAAAGGGTTAA
Source organism: Eleutherodactylus coqui (assembly GCF_035609145.1). Classification (NCBI taxonomy): domain Eukaryota; kingdom Metazoa; phylum Chordata; class Amphibia; order Anura; family Eleutherodactylidae; genus Eleutherodactylus; species Eleutherodactylus coqui. The sequence continues at coordinate 103,460,933 of NC_089848.1, read as the reverse complement.
CACAGCAGAGATTGTAGGTTTTCTCTGATCTCTGCTGTAAGAGCTAGTACCTAGCTGTCCTCTGACAGCTAACAACCAGCTCTCCCTGCCACAGAGACCATCGGCTTGCTTCTGACAAGCCGATGGTCTCTATGGCAACCTGTAAGCAAACCAGTGCAGGAGGTTGCCGACATATCGGCAATGTCTTCTGCTGGTTTTTCAAAGCCCTTGCTTTGTTCTCTGTGGGTCTGTGCAGGCAGAGCACACTGTCACAGCTTGTGGCATTGTGCTCTGCAGCTCCCATAGTGATACATAGCCCGGAAATCTTCCGGGCTATGTCACTATGAGCAGTGGAGCTCGTCCCGGAAAATTTCCGGGCGTGCCACTCAAGGGGTTAAAGCTACCTTCCAGTGTCAGGACAAAAATTCTGTCCCAGGACCAGATGGAGAGAAGAAAGGGGGGGGGGGGTATATTAACTGCAGCTGTTCTTCCTCCCACTGATCCATTGGTTTTCGCCTCAGTTTTTGTCCATCCAGTATGTCCACTGCAATTATCTAGCTACTTAATACACACTGGACACTGGTTTCTGATGTCATGAGCAGCGCTACCCAACCAGAGAGAAGATATAATATATTGGTAGTGGGGATTGAGTAGTCCGAATATTGCGTCAGCCATCTTGGACGGCCCACGAAGGGACCAGGAACCAGAAAAGTCACACTGTGTCTAAAACTTTGAGCTTCTGTTAAATAAATGTACTTTTTGCGACCCACTTGCCTGCTCATTACTAGTCGAGGAGATACTTGATTCAGCTTCTTCCTCCCCCTTATCTTCTCCTTTGGATTTCCAGAAGCGGCCTTCACGTAGGAAGCGTTGGTGCAGTTGCAACTCATCACAGGCTTTCTTCCAGCCCATGCTTCTCTTTACATGGAGCTGATGAACATTAACGGTAATTTCCTGAATATTCTCTGATGGAATCCAGGCCCTGTGATATAAGGGACGTGTCACAATGTATCACTGTTGGTTATGCAGAACTGAAGTCAAAATAGAACGTAGAAAACAAAGACTTGGGACAGTTTTGTGAACTCTCTATTTTTTGGCTTTTCCTCTCTCAAATATCAGAACTCTTATTTTTCCGTCGATGTAGCAATCCGAGGGCTCGTTTTTTTGGATGAATTGCAGTGTTGAAGGATGCTACGTAGAGATGAGCGAGCATACTCGTTAAGGCGATTTACTCATGAGAGCATCGCCTTTTTCAAGTACTTGCTGGCTCGTCCCTGAAGATTTCGGGGGGGGGGGGAAATCGGGAGGGAGAGAGAGAGAGAGATCTCTCTCACTCTCCGCCCCCCGCATCTTCAGGGATGAGCCAGCAGATACTCGAAAAAGGCGATGCTCTCTCAAGTAAATCGCCTTAACGAGTATGCTCGCTCATCTCTACTGCTATGTAAATGTACCGTATATTGGACTGAAAAGTGGAGTAAGGGGGGGGGGGGGGAAAAGCAATTTTGGCACCTTGGAGAGGGCGGGGGTCTTGTTTTTATGGCGTACACACTGGCAAAAATGACATATTACCGTAATTCGATGGGTCAGTACAATTATACCGAATTTATTTAAATGTTTCTTTATTATGCTACATTTAAAAAAATAAAAAAAATCTTAAAACGAAATTTTTTGTCGCCATCTTCTGACCGCCATCATTTCTTTAGGTTTACGTCGACGGGGTTGTGCGAGGGCTCGTTTTCTTTTTTTTTTTGGAACAACCTGTGGTTTGTTATGGGGTACCATTCTGGGGTGCATACATCGTTCTGTATTTCTTTCTGACGACATTTCTGATGCGTTATTCTGACAGATCGGACTTTTGTGGACGTGGTGATAAAAAAATGAAAATAAAACATATTTGGTATTAGAAATATGCAAAAAAAACGCTTGATTTTTTTTACTTTTAACAGTTTTACAATAATAAAAACAAAAACTTTAAACTGATTTTTTCTTTTTTTGTGTGAACTTGTGATCGTTTGATCACACATACTATATACTGCAATACTTCGGTATGCAACATGTAGCATTTCCGCCAGTATTCTATAAAGATCGGCCAATGGCCTATCTTAATAGGCAGAAATATATATAACAGCCCTGGGGACCTTCAAAAAGTTCCTAGCTGCCATGACGCCTGGATAGCACCTCATGATCTCACCTCAAAGTCAATCAGAACATTTAAATGATACTGTTGGAATGGACAGCGGCATTTAGGGTTTACGGCCACGATCAGCCTTGCGGCTGGGTGTCACCTTACAGACTGCTTAGACCGGCTGTGTATGGAGCAGGTCTGGCTGCCGATTCTGCCCCATACATAAACTGTGCACCCATTACGTACATATACATCCTGTGGTACTAAGGGGTTAAAGGGGTTTTCCAAGTTAAGCATAGGTGACTTTTACAGCCAATCACTGCCCCCGTGACTGACTGTACATGGTAGTAAATCAACAGCTCCCAAATTCCACGAATACCTCTGGTGATGATGGCCAAAGAAACGAACATCCACTTGATTGTCTTCTTTCTGCATGATTTTAGCAGGCCAGAAGCCAAAGCCCTTCATCTTGGCCCATACCAGCTCATGATTGGGAATCTGTAACCAGACGCAGTTTTTGGTTAGATCAGCTGTTAGGAATATACCGTCGGTAACAAAGAGAAATCCATAACAGAAGAGGAGAACTAAAGGGTGTTGATAAGACCCCATGCACGGTTCACATGCCATCGTTTCGCCACGGATCCCACTCCAAGTGTCAGATCCACGTCGTGTGCATACAAATAAATAGAGCAGACGTTTCCTTCACTCATATACGTACACAAGGATAGCAGAACCAATTGTCAGGCCGGGCATTCGACAAGAAGAAGCAGTTTTTGCACAGCTGCAGCTCATCCAACTGAAAGAAAAACAAAAAAGAATACAAAGTCATAAGATGCCAATAAGAAATGCAGGAAGGGTCTATTGTCCAAAAGAAGAGAGTGCAAGGAAGAAGGGGGACATTACAACATGATTGGCTGTGGTCAGTGACGTCCCTGCTTTTACTAAGCGCTTGTGTTGAGACGTATCCTGTATGTTACTTACGACATACATATGACAACATACACTGATCTTCACCAATGTGATGACCGGTCACAAACTGTGTGCTGTTATTTCGCAGCGCTCCACCGTACTGGATGCTACGGTTTCTGTTCTGCTGCTTATGTAGTGGCAATATATGCTGCAGTGGAGTTTAATGATTGTCAACTTGCTGACTCAAGTATATGACTAGGGTGGGTTTATACTCTAGTTAGGTCCGTGCGCCATTGCTTTCAACGGGGCCACCGCTGCTGCCGGTGGCCCCATTGAAAGGAATAGGCTGTGTGCAGTGATTTTCGGGTAAGGGCTTTAAATATAAGCCCTTCTCTAAAAATCATCCCAAACGTGTAAAAATAAAAAAAAATACTCACCTCTCTGCCGCTGTCGGGGCTCAGGCACGTCAAGCCGCTTGGTCCTCCGGCAGTGCAGTGAAGTTCTTTAGCAGGCGGAGATTTAAAATCCCCTCCGGCTGAAAGGGCTGTATCTGATTGGCTGAGCGCTCAGCCAATCACAGGCAGTGCTTAGTCATTCATTGAACCCCTGACCAGGAAGCGCTGGGGAAAAAAACTATAGACAAGTGTGCAGGAGCTGCGGAGAAGAAGTTTGGTGGAGCGGACTGCGCCTGTTAGTTGATATATTGTGGTTCTTTTAATGCAGATAAGAGTTTATTTTACGGCTCAAACAAAATTTCCTACTGCAAAAGTTGCATGAAACAGAAAGGAAGGCTCCATAGGGAAACATGGGCTACAAAACATCGCAAATCACGGCTCTATAAAGCATGCCGCGATTTTGTATTTTTGCAATGTAGCTGACTGCAAAACATCGCTAATGTGAAGGAACCCATTGGAAAGCATGGGCTTCACATACATGCGATTTGTAGCACTGCCGCATTGCAAGATTTTGTCACCCGAGTGAAATCAGCCTAAAGGGAACCTGTCACTTGCCTAAAGCATCACAAACTAATTAATGGTTCAGTTAGTCAAGGGGACAAGGAGTCAGGTGCTGTATTTTTACACTCACCCGTTTTCTGCGTTGGTTGCTCACTACTGAAGTCTGAAAAGAGTTGGATTTTCATCCGGCGCACAAAATCCCAAGTGCGTGCTCTTCCATAGACTTGTACAGGATAGCACACACAAGGGACTCTGAAGAGTCGGATTTTCGCTTACGTGCGGACTTGAACAGCGGGAACCAGGGAAAAGGCGAGTATAAAATATACATTACCTGGTTCCCTGTCAAATGCCCTAACAGCACAATAAGTTGGTTTATTCTGCTTTAGGCAGGTGACAGGTTCACTTTAAACTCTACCCTCACCAATGCATCCTGAATGCAGCAGCCAGGCTCCTCTAACGGTCCTACAATGATGCCTCTACCCTGTGCTAGTCACTGCTCTGATGCCTCCACCCTGTGCCAGTTCTTGCATTAATGCCAATGCCCTGTGCCAGTCAGTACAGTGATGCTTCCAGCCTGTGACAGTCACTGCACCATCGATGCCTCACACTTGTGCTAGTCACTGCCCCAATGCCTACACCCTGTGGCGTACACTGCACCAATGCCTCCACACTGTGCCAATCACTGCAGTGATGCCAACACCCTGCGTCAATTACTACAACGAGGCCTCCACCCTGTGCCAGTCACTATATTGATGGCTCTACCTTGTGTGATTCACTATATTGATGCCAACACCCTATGCCAGTCACTGCACTGGTTGCCCATCAGCTATAGAATATAATTTATACTCATCACTTTCATCCATAAAGCCATCCACAGTGCTGCACCGTCCTATATCTCCTTGCTCATCTCTGTATACCTCCCTACCCGTGCTTTCCTTTCTGCTAATGACTCCAGACTAACATCCTCCATAATATGAACCTCCCACTTCCACCTCCAAAACTTTTTCCAAGCTGCACCATTTCTCTGGATTGTGCTACACCAGTGAGGTTAATCACCAACACCTACCGTTTTAAGTGAGCCCTAAAATGTCATCTCTTTAGCCTATCACTTCCCCTAATTAGCACTAAAACATGTTTATACTTTACTTATGCAGCGGATTTCCCATTGATTATACGGTAGAGTTCTTACAATGTGTTTTAAAGTTGCACGTGAATTCTATCATCATTAATAACCCGGCACGACCCAGCTTACCTCATGACAAGTGTCCTTGTACAGAACCTTGGCCACATCAGCCTGCTCACTGTCATCTGTAAGAATCACAAAGAGAGCGTGTTAACCGATGCATTATCCCAAGTCACGTCTATAACATTATAGCACCAGAGAACTGTATCCAACCAGCAGCACAAACAGCTTGAAAATGAAATAGGTTGCAAAGAGATGTTACAAGATGGTATTTCCACATGACTCGGGACTACATGAGTGACCCTGTGCCTGGGATGCTATGGTTCTTGCCTAGAACCATGGTGGCTCACCCTCGTGGACTGGCAGAACGTTATGCTACCAGGCACATAAGACAACAGGTTTTGCCTAAAATCTTAGCACTGAAATGGATGAATCTCTCTAATTTATCCTACTCAAGAGCCACATTCATATGTACAATTTTATTTCAGGATAAATACTAGTGCAGTTACTACTGGAGATATGCCATGAAATGGTCTTAGGGCCCATTCACACAGGCAAATTTGTGGTCCGTGTGAAGTCTGTGCATTCCACAGACAGGACAAGGACCCATTATAGCCTACTCCCTACAATCAGCCGTTTGCTGGAGTGATGCACTCATGCACCGAGACGATTTCTGCAGGAAGCATCCAGCCTACTGCAATGGCCTGGCTTAGCATTTCAGGTAAGATTCACATTGAAGTCAATGAAAATTTGGCCTGCAATACCAAACCTGGCCACCGCAGTGGGAACGATGCTGTCAGGTTCCTGCAGAAATCAGCTCAGTGCACTAGTATGCTGGGCCGACAAACAGCTGATTGGAGAGGGCCCCAGACTGCTGGACCCCCAATGATCTACTACTGATGGCCTATCCTATGGATAGGCCATTTAAAGTTTAGAACTGGACAACCTCTTTCAGATTGTTTAGTCTCAGTCTGCACTTTCACACAGTACTAGTAAAAAAGCCCCTGTGTATTCATTACGGCTTTGCACAAAGGGTGCAGGACTCAAATAAGACATCAAGCGCCATAAATTGTGTCCCAATTTTAGTGCAAAAAACTAGCTTAAACTAATCCAACCAGTAAGTTATACAAAAAAGTGTCCTAAGATGCACCAGATTTATCATCCAGCAGAGTCTCTAGGTTAGACAGTCTGCAAATGTGCCAGATTTATCACAAAGGCCCTATTACACGGGCCAACAATCGGGTATGTAAGTTTGTTTGCCAGACTGATGGCCCATGCAAAGTTTTACCGGATCACCCGACAAACGAGCAAACACTTGTATGTCGGCTTATTGTGTCTCTCGTTCACCCAATGAAGAAAAAGGTGCGTTAGCTGCACAGCTGTATGTGAGCAGAGTATGCGCTCCCGACAGCAAGGTTTCTCTATGCTGGGAGAACAATCACCTGATCAATCATTTATCCCGCAGAGAGTCTGAATTGGCTTGTGTAAAGGCTGGGTATAAACGTGCCGCTCTCGCTCGTCAGTACTTGTCTACCGGAGCAAACTGCTCATGTAAAAGGACCTTAAAGAAGTGGTTTCATGACGGGTTTCTCCCATCATGCAGACACTCCAGCAACGACAGTGAATGGTAGCAGGTGACCACACACGCGCCCCTCCACTACATTCACTGCAACGGGACTTCTCGAGATAGTTGACTTTGCCATCTCCAGCTGTCCTATTGCAGTGAATGGAGTGGTGGGGCGCAGGTGCAATCTTTTGAGCGATAATTGTTTCATGTAAATGTGCCCATCTTTCACTTTTCTGCTGAACGATGGATTTCAGTTCGACATGAGATCCATCATTTGGCAGAAGACCTGATAATAAGGACCACACGCTGTGTTCTGCCTGGGGAGCGCTGATTACATTGTCTACGCTGTCAGCCCCGTGGCAGAACAAAGGTAATGAATTCAGAGAACAGCAGGTTGTCTGTTCTCGGAATACAGCTCCCGGCGGCTCACAGGCTACTAATTGGTACGAATAGGCATTAGTAGTGCTTCCTTTGTCCTTACACTGATCTTGGTAATTAAAGCAACCCTCTAGTTTTGGGACAAAATTCTGTCCCAGGACAGGAGAGGGAAAAGGGCATATTACATGCAGTTCTTCTCTGCTGCTTCTACAATCTGCCAGTTTTGGGCCGTGTTTTTGGTCATCGGCAGCAAAGGACAACTGCAAGTTATCATACCCCCTTCCCCTCCAGTCCTGGGACAGACTTATCAAAAAAATAGCGCTGCTTTTATCTATACTAATCTGCAGGGATTACAGGAGAAAGACTTGGTTTCAGTAATAAGGCCCTGCCATAATCCAAGGCTTTCGGTGTCAAATCAGTTCAGACCTGGTTGCACTGTTTACGTACAAATCCTTTAATAAAACTACGGCTCTTGGGTTACATTTTTGGTGAACCCCGTTAGTTGGCATTGCCATCACGAACAAGCATACTAGGACTATGAATCCATTATGGATTTATGAGATGCGCACATCATGTTTGCAGACAGGTACCAATAGATTGCTGCTGGACTACAACTTCTTTTGCTGATAGTTTTGGATTCCCCGTTCGCTAATGCGAGGTCTTCATCCGTGCATCAAGCCCTACCTGGATTCACCTGTGTTCCCTATGGTGGGCAGCTGATTTATAGACAAGGTCAAAACGACTGATCCAGCGCTACAAACTGCTGCCCTATATTGAAATAACAATAGTGTAACTGAATGGGAAGAGCATGGCAGTGCTATATGAGGGTATGGTGCACGGCCCCTGGGGGCCAGGAACATTGATTTCAATTTTATGTTGTGGCCCTTGTAAGAGAGAGAAACACAGTTGCAAAGTTGAAGAGTAGCAGATTAGAAGCAGAAATCCGCTTTCTGTGTCTCCCCAAGTGCTGTCATGTCTGAAGTAAGGAAAGCGTACTCTAAGTGGCCTCCTCCTGCGACGATACATGCATGGATCACCAGTGCAGTCCAGGACTGTCACGATCATCGCAGGAGTAATTCGAAAGACACACATCAAGAGTGCGTGTATGGCAGCAAATCTTACTTTTCTTACTTTATTCATAGCAGAGGTCCTCCAGGACTTGGAGAGATGCAGAAAACTAGACTTTGGTACTCACCGTAAAGTCTCTTTCTCGTCTCATCCATTGGGGGGCACAGCTCTAGAACATTGGGATATAGCTACTTCTCACTAGAAGGTGGAACTAAGCAGAAAAGTGTTAGCCCCGCCTACTCGCTACATCTCTCCTGCTGTCACCGAGCTAATCAGTTTTGTAGCAAGCAGTAGGAGCAGCCAGGAGGCAGTACACACAAAAAACCCCCAAAAAACAGTTAACACCCTGTTTCGCAGACCGTGCAAAGAAATAGGTCTGCCTCCTACAGACACTAAGCTAAAATCGAGTAGCTCCTTGATGGCAGGAGAGAGATGGCGAGTATGCTTTTCTACTTAGTGCTGCCTCCTAGTGACGGGTGACTATATCCCATGGTCTAAAGCTGTGTCCCCCAATGGGACGGATGAGTAAAATGGATTTTTACTTCTCACATGCTAATCTTCAACTTTGCAATTGGGTTTTTCTCTCTCTCTTAGAAGGGCCACAACACCAAATTGGAATCCATGCTCCGGGGGCCCCCAGGAGCCCATGCACTTTACCATCATGTAGCGCATACTTGCCTTTCTATTCAAGAACGCTATTGTTTTTTTCAATATAGGACACCGGTACTGAAATATAGCTCTGCTCATCGTATTGCAGGGCAATTGGTCTGCATCGTAGCCGCACTGCATCGTACCCGTCTGCAAATGAGACATTATCAAAGCCCATTGAGAGAAAGAGAGGGGGCAGCACCGCCCTGGACCGAAATGTTTATTAACATCCTAAAGATGTGTCTTTTTTTGAGTAGATGTTCTCTGCTGATAGGATAATAAATAAAAGGCATTACCTCCATAAAAAATAATGGTGTTGTGGAGGAGAAGCTGAGCGTCGGCTTTGAACTCTTCATAACTCTTATACTTTCCTTCACTTACTTTCTGGAAAAAAAAAATATTAGTCAAGTAAAAGATCTGCAGGGGGGGAAAACTGAAGTCATTTCATTGTGCTGTAAAAAGAAGAAATATGTGTAATCTGCCCCTCAGAACAGGAAATGGAACCATCCTTCAGTGTAATTATCATCCAGACGACACCAGGTGTTCTGCAGAGCACGGACTTCATCAGGGGAAGGGCTGCAATGTAAGAGGCAATAAGACAAGCGTACATTGTTCATATATATATAGGAGTGAGCGAGGAATACTCCGTCACTGGGAGAACTTAAGGCCCATTACACACAAAATTCCTATTGAGCGATAATCCTTGTGTGTAAATATGTGCCCATCGTGAACTTTTCGTCCATCGCTGACTTCAGGTCCGCATTAAATCCTCGTCTCTCAGTATAAGATGGAGCGTACGCTGAGTTCTCCACCGGCAGCGCTTATAACATTCTTTAACAGCTGCTGTCCCACTGGAGAACAATAGTGATGTATTTAGAGAACAGACCACCCGCTGTTCTCTAAATGCATGCAATGAAGTACTATAGTGGTTATTTATTAGCCCATTAGTACCTATGCAAAATGATCGCTTAAAACTATCAGTTTCTGACAAACTTTGAGCAATCACCTGTGTGTGTAAATGCACCTTTACAATAAACCTGCTGCTCTTTGCAGGAATAATGGCAGTCAGCCCATACACTGACTAGCCACTTTATTAGGGACCCCAGGCCTCTCACGATTGGGGCTTCATTATATGGAAATTGGACCCGTGACTCTACAGTGCAGCATAAAATCACATTTTCAGTGTGAATCCACATTAGATGGGAGAATGCAGCGATCGGAGTGATTCCAACAAGGCCGAGTCATCACTGCAACATGTGGCACAAGAACAAGCGAAATAAATGTGTAGTTCCGCGCTCTTTATATGGCTAAGATGTACAAACAAATAATCTTTTTCTTATATTGTGACACAAGCACTTACTTCTTCCGGAGGTCTCCTCCTTGGAGACATGACAAATGGCCGACACAATGCAACGCGTTTCGGGACAACAGCGCCCATTTTTCAAGCATTGCATTGTGTCGGCCATCTGTATTATGTTTTTGTGTTTGTACAATAAAATTAGTGTTCGCTAAATCCTGGAGGATTGTGACTCGGACATCCCGTCGGTGGTGATATCTTAAGGCTCTCTCATCCAAAAAAGGGGGCTCTCTAAGGAGGAGACTTCCTGAAGAAGTGCTTCTATCACAATATAAAAGAGATTATTTGTTTGTACATCCCATCCATATGAGGAGCGCAGACTTACACATTTATTTTGCTTGTTCTGGTTATTTTCCTGGGTTCCTGCGGCTCGCCAGCGGACTCCATCTGGTTAAAGGAAGGGATTTTCTCTGGACAGACTTTGTTGTGGAGGGTCGATTTCTGAGGTGCAGCGGTCAGTTGCCCCTTTCTGGGGGGAGAGATCGCGAGCACCAGGTGAGTCCCCTCTACTTTATTAATATATTGAAAATTGCATACCCTAACGGCTATTCCGGATATATATTTTGATTTTCCTGTGACGTGAGAGTGAGTGAAAACGCACCATTATGGAACCAATGACTTTCAATGGTTTTATTCTCATTTAAGATGTTTTCACTTCTGCGATGCTGCATGAAAAATGCTGCGGCCCAATGGAAATCGATGGGAGAACATTGCGATCCCCTGCCGTGACTGTGACAGCTGCAGCAGGGAATTCCTTCAGCCTCGCAGGGATGTGAAGCTGTCACATCCACGGGTTTCCAGATGTTTTCCGTGGGGCCAGCAACAGCGGCGCCAGCACCATTGAAAACAGTAGGAGAACATCGTGATCTCCTGCCGCCGCAGGAATGTAGAGAACCCCGCAGGGATGCGAAGCAGTTTCCTTTTGAAAACGCCTCGCCAGTGTGCAGACGCCCTTAGACCACTCTTACACAAGCGTTTTACAGCGTGCCGAGCTGCGTTTGAGCAAAGAGTTGTAAGAGGTTGGTAAGTTGCCGATTGCTTGATAGGCTGCCTTTACACGGGCGAGAAAATTCGCATAAGATTTGCGAGTTGTGAGATGCACAAAGATGAACCCCCCTTTTTTCTTTGAATGGGGTCATACACACAAATGGCACCGCGATGCAGGAAACAAATTGTGGCACGCTCTATCTTTGTAGGCATCTCGCATCGCAGAGCCCATCGTTTTCAAAGGGCTGTCGGTAGCATCGCACCACATGCTAATTGCACGCAATGCGATGCGTAGTCTCCCATTGGAAACAAGGATAGAAAACTCTGCGATCCTCCGTCGCGGCTGTCAGGGGATGATCCCTGAGATGATGCGGGGCTGTTTTGACAGAAAACCGCCTCACATGCACGGGCAATTAACGCGGTAGGAAGTGCGATATGAGGTTGTGATTCACAGCATCATATCGCACCCACCCATGTGAAGTTAGCCTTTAAAGGGGGTTTTCCAGGACTAGAAAAAAAAAAAGTCTGATCTTTTTTCAGAAACAGTGCCACGTCTGTCCAGAGGCCGTGCCCAGTATTGCAGATCATCTCCATTCACGTGAATGAGCATAACTATCTATACATACCTCGTTAATAGTGGAGACATCGATGGCTGTGTGCACCAACCGTCTGTACATGGGATGTTTACTGTCTTTTCCTTTCTTGTTCAGTTCAATGGCCTGAAAAATAAATGGCTTCCGTGAAAAACCTGTTTTTTCCATCTGCAGAAAGTATTTGACAGTCCGGCTGTGTTCATACAATCAATGAGAGTTCGAGCTTCATCATTACGATGACATTAAGGCTGGGGAGCCTGAGCCCAGCGCACCTCTTACAGTATAGCACAAACTAGCTTTCGATGTAATGGTATAAATGTGAGCCGAGGGGCCAACCACATCGTCGTCTGTTGTGTCTGTTTTACATACAGATTTCGGAAGTGCGTCCCGGCCTGAACGCAAAACTCGAAGCATTATATGCAGTTCCGCATCAGCTGATTAGTGGGGATCACAAGCAGATCTTCTAATCGGTGACCCGTCATCAATAGTGTCTTACCTGGACACCCCGTTAGGGTGTGCGCTCACGTCAATGATGCTGGTGCACATTTTCTCGTGGATTTTGGTGCGGATTAATAGCAGATTTCACCACTTCAATCTAATTTCAACTGAATGGCTGCAGATCCGCACCACAATCCGTAGTAAGTCAGCTGTGTGAACGCATGCTTAGGGCCCGTTACATGGGTGTATTTTCTGTCCACATTTCTTTTTTCACGGACTGACTACGGACCATTGAATTTAACTGTTGTTAACCCTTTCCAATCCAATTTTAGTTTCATGGTTTCCTAAAAGGCTTTCTCTTTTTGCTGTTATACAACAGTGCCATCTGCTGGCTAAAACCAGTGTGTGTGCGCCAGAGAGGCTCCGACAGCGGAGTGGCTGGAAATAGACGGTAAGAATACCCTGTCGGACGTCTTCTGACATTGGAGCTGTACAAGCTTCAATGAGAATGTAGGAAGACGTCAGACAGTGGATTGGAAAGGGTTAAATGCAGCATGTCTTATTTTGATTGTGGACCAAAATTGACCATGAAAGTCTAAGGCCTCATTCACATGGAGGTATGCAGTTTTGGTCCATAAAGATCATACTGTGATGTATGTGCGGTTTTGATGCCTTTGGGTTTGTATGGACGTCTTTATGTCTGCGTTGCATCCACATATCCCATACAAAGAAAAAAAGGCCGTCTGATGTCACTTTTCTTTCACCGTCTCCAGGCAACATGTGTAAAAAAACTCAGTGAATTCACATGTGACATCTGTTTTCTCTGCATTTTTTTTTTACACTCCCATAGACTTTCATGGGTGATTTTGCTCCGTGATACAGATCAAAAGAGGACATGCCGCAATTTTTTAAAAATGCGTAATAAATGTACGCCTGAATATGCCAATTTAATTCAATGGGTCTGTATTCAATCCCTAAAAAATACAGACTGAACATGGACAGAAACCATGCCCATGGGCCCTATGGGAGTGTAAAAAAATAAATAAAAAAATTGCAGTGAAAGGACGCATTCAGACGACCGTATATTGGCTGAGTTTTCACGCCGGCCGATATACGGCGTCTCTCTCTGCAGGGGGAGGAGGCTGGAAGAGCCGGGAGCAGTGCTCTGAGCTCCAGCCCCCTCACCGCCAACTCTCCACCCGCTCTCCGCCCCTCTGCACTATTTGCAATGAGTTGGAACGGGGGCGGGGCTACGTTTCGGGAATTAGCTCCGCCCCGTCCCGCCTCTCCTCATTGAAAATAGTGCAGGGGGATGGAGAGTAGGCAGAGAGGGGGCGAAAGCTCAGAAGACTGCTCCCGGCTCTTCCAGCTTCCTCCCCCTGCAGAGAGAGACGCCGTATATCGGCCGGCGTGAAAACCCAGCCGATATACGGTCGTCTGAATCCAGCCTAAAACTGATGTTACATGCATATTCACTGCATTTTTTATGCAGGTTGCCAGGAGACTGGAGAAAAAGTGACATCAATTGGGCTTTCTCATTTTGTTTTTTTTTCGTGTGTGTGAAAAATACAGTGAATATGGTGCAACACGTATGTAAAAAAAAAAAACGTACATACATTCCAAAAAACACGCACGCAGACAGTAAGAAAGCGGCCCAAAGTATACCGTGTGAATGACGCCTTACAGAGCGGATTATACAGAAATATAGACATCAAAAATAGTATCGCCAGCATGAGAGTAAAGCAGAAGATCAGAGATTAAACATCAGTCCTTCCAGTGGGCCAGGAAGGCCGGGCGTCCCCAGCGTTACAGCGCAGGCTTTATGGCCTTGCATCAGGAATATTGTGGTAGACACCGGTCACAAAAGTTAGACTGTCAGGCCCAATGTCCACGGGCGGAATTAGTGCAGGAAATCTGCAAATCAAGCCGCCCATAGGGCTACATGGGTGTCCGCAAATGAAATAAAGAATGTGGATTTGATCTGTGGACCTTTTGGTCCGGAAGGAAAAAAAATTTGCAGCATGCTCCGTATCAGTGCGGCATCCCGAACGGACCGCTTCCATTGAAGTCAATGGAAGCCGTCTGATCCGGAGCCCGTCCGCTACTGAATTGCAAAAAGGCTGCGGATTCCACAGGAAAGGAGATTTTTAAAAATTCTGTACTGCGCAGTCTGACGGCGAGCCGTGCGGACTATCCGCAGTACAGGAAACCCGGAAGTACAAAGGTTTGCGCAGATACCGTCACCTGCCCGCAAAAGGTATGCAGGGTCAGGTTCTGCTGCGGGCTCCCGCACGCGGAATCCGACCCGCCAGAGAAGATGAGGCCTTAAGGTCACTTGCATCAGCAAATAAATGGAGACCCTCCCACCTTTGGGCTTTGGTAAGATAGGTCAGCCAGAGAGAAGAAGTCCACAAAGTGCCTTAAAGTATAACTAAAGTTTTTCAAACTTCAGGCCTGTCGGCTGTATCGATCAGTGGTGGACTGGGTGCTGAGACCCCCACCAATTACTAAAATGAACAGGTAGAAGCGGTCATGTGAGCGATGTGCAGTTTGGAGGTTTCCAGCTTTGCAGGGAGCAGTGTATGTGCTCCACAGTAAGTCTATGGAGCCTGTACACCGCTTGCTGACAACAGCCAGAAGGCACAGCGCTCACATCAGTGCTTCTGCCCATTCATTATAGTGATCAGTGGGGGAGTCTCAGCACCCAGTAAACATCAATTAAAACGTCTGACATATCACTAGGAGATGCCCGAAGTTTATAAAAACTTTAGTTACATCTTAAGAGTCAACAGAGAGAAGGAATTAAATTGGCCTCCTAAAGAGGAAAACTGGTCCAGAGCTTGCAAGAACAAAATGCCTACTAACAAGTGAAGCACAAACACTCAGTCTATGATGGCCTGATAAAGGGGTTTTGAATGACTTGACATTGATGACTTATCCTTAGGATAGGCCATCAATACCAAATCAGTAGGGGTCCTGGCACCTTCACAAGTTGGCTGTCCCCTTCAGCATTTACCAGGCACAGCCCTGTAGATTTTGTAGTGGCTGTTTTTGGTATGGCAGCTCAGTCTAATTTACTTCAATTTGAATGGGCTGCAGATCTCTGCAGTACCGGGAGCAGCCACTACCAAAAGTATGGAGCTGTGTCTAGTAAACCATAAAGGGGACGCTCAGTGGTAACTTCAATCAGCTGATTGGGGTAGAGGGGTAACAAGAGTTCGAAGTTACATAGTTGGAAGTTAAAGGGGTTGTATCAAGATACACAAACCCTTTTGAGAATGCATGGCTTAGGGAAATCTGCTAATTGCCCCAAGTCCCGCTCTCCGCCGCAGGAAAAAAAAGTAACATTACAGAATGGCCAGTCACATGTAGTGTTGAGCAGACCAGAACAGTTGAACCCTGTTTGGAGTCAAACTTTGCAAAAAAAGTTTGTTGCTAACTCACTAAAATTTTTCTTTTTCCTTATTTTTAAAAACATGCAGGAAGAAGGATAAATAAGAAATGAAAATAGAGAATAAGTATATACAAGGACGAAAAAAAAAATCTTTTTTCCTCTTTTTCTTTCACTTTTCCTTTTTTTCTTATCGCTTTTCCCTTCTCCTCATTTTCTTCATTAACCTTGCCTAAAAAAATTGCTCAAAAGCACTTAGATACACTCCTAGGTGACCGAAAAGTGTTATACAGGTCTTTAAGGCTCCTAGACAGTGTTCTGCACCAGTTCTCAGGTTACTGGGAAAGTTCAAGTTTGGTTCATACTAGTTTGAACCAAACCAAACTTTTTGCCCAAATTCGGTGAAAAGTTTTCTCAGCACTATTCACATGCATTGCTAAGCAGCACTCTGTTCTGGAGGATATAAAGGGGGTCTGTAGTGAGGGACCCTGCTGTATGACATTCATATGCCCTAAAATGGTCATGCCATCTTGATCTAATCCTCTTCGTCTGACATTCTGCGCCGCAGGCTCCGAATGGAACCTCCAGTGCTTTACTATTAGACTTTTATAGCCTTGCCTTGTAATAATGGATGGAGCTGGGAGGCCCAGAAATCACTATCCGGCTACTGATTTCTATCACCAAGCTTTCAGGTTTAATGAACAGCAAGCGATTAGTATAATTAGTTATGAGGTACAGCAGCCACCTCTGCGCACCGCCCCGGTCATCTTATCTTACTCACGCTGCATGCATATTCTCATGATGGCCATAGACATTAAACAAAAGTAGGCTGCGGAGAGCTGACAGTTCGGGCAGGAAAGCTATACAATCCGCAAGACATTTGTAAAGGCGTAAACGGCGGCGAGTGATGAAAGCGCGGCATAAACAATAACAACACATGCATATGAGAACAGCAGCGGCTCCGGCAAGAAGTGATTACCATGTGCGTGAGACGGGGAATCAGCTTACTCTAGAAGTAAAACCTACCCGCTCCTTCATACGGGACACAATGAATCGCAGGTATTTACCCATCTCCTGCTTGTTGCCGTTTTTCTTCTTCATACTCTGAAGAACAAAAAAAAAGGAGAAGTAAAAGGTACTGGAGTCTCAAGCAACCTACAGAAGGCATATACTAATGTGTGCAGATAACAGGGCTAATATATCACTGCAGCATGTAATACAGAATGCGAGAGATGGTAACAGCAAGCGCTATGTTGGCAGATTCAATTTAGGGTCTGTCCATATTCGACTTGCACTGAATAGCCCCTTTATTAGAGACCCCGACCTTTTGACGTTAGGAGCTTCCCTGTATGGGGATTAGAGCCGGAGTGCAGCGGATCAGTTCCAGTGTGTTCACATGCTGCCTCCACAGTGCCACCTATTGGAAGGCAGCGTTCCTTCAAGCCAAAGATAGACTCTTTATACAAGCCTTGTAACAATGACTGGGAATTAAAAGCAAAGCCAGACTTCATGTACAGACAGCTGTTTCAGGTAATTATGGCTTGAAGGAATGCTGCCTTCCAATAGGTGGCACTGTGGAGGTATTATTCCATCTCCCTTATTTGCATATTACCCAGAGGAGCACGAATGGCCTTTTGAGCCTCCTCACTCACCGTCTAGGTGCTCTCCCTAAGGAGAAAAGATAGAGTTTCTGACCCACATGTTGCCAAAATGCTGTGGATTTTTCCCAGTGGAAAAGTTTACTGACAAAGTGAATGTGATTAAAGCAAATGCCATTTACATGTAGAGGAAAAACACCTCTCCTGTAAGGCCGCCTGCAGACGAGCGGGTCAGATCCGGCGGCAAGAATTCTTGCCGCGAGACCCGACCCCAGCGCCTGCAGGGAGGAGCACATACTTACCTGCGCCCGGCGGCCCCGGCTCTTTCACGTGCTGGCTGCCGGCGCATGCGCAGACCGGAGCCGGCAGCCGGGTGAGTGACGTTTCTGTGCGGGGCTCACAGAGCCCCGCACAGAAATAGGACATGCCGCGGTTTGTTTGCTGCGTGAGATTTCGCGCGCTCAAACCGCGGCCATCTGCATAGGAGTGCGTATTGTAATGCAGTCCTATGCAGGCTTTCAGTGGCGGAAATCCCGCCGCGGGATTTCCGCCCGTGTGCAGGCGGCCTAACTGTAACCGGAGGAGCAGATGCAGAAATGTCGCAACAAAACCTCAGCCTTTCCGCAAAGTGGCAACACATCTCTCGATGGAAAAATGCAGCAATCTAAGCGACTTCCAACGAGGTCTGGTCATCGGTGCCAGGATGTCACTGTCAACCATGTGGGGTTTTCTTGGGTAACAGTGTGGAGAGTATACTGGGCATGGGGTGATTGAGGAAAAACATCCAGCAAAAGGGGATCCTGTGTTTGGAAACAACTCGTCACTGAAAGGGGTTGGAGGAGGATGTCTGGAATCAATTTGACCAACAAGCGCTGCATAGTCAAGAGCAGCCAAGTACAACACCGCTGCTTCAACTAACGTGCCTGAAAACACAACTCGTTGTTGCGTAGCACTGATGGGCTATAACAGCAAACGACCAGTTCCAGCGCCATTGTGTCTAAGGCCCCCTGTCCACGCACATGTATTCGCCGGCAGTAAACAGCCGGCAAATCACACCGGCCGACGCTTTCCATAGCATTGCTATGGAAAGCGCCGGCACCTGTCCATGAGCGGAGAATCATTGCGATTCTCCACTCGCGGTGGACAATTCACTGCATGCTGCGAATTGCCCCGATTCTCCGCGGCCAGCCTATTTATTAGATAGGGCTGACCAGCGGAGAGTCGGCAGCGTCTCCGCCGCGGGACTTTGCAACGCCCATGGACAGGGAACCTAAGAGATAGACGATACTCCAGTGGGCAAAAGACAGGAGAAACTGGATCACTGGGCAGCGGAAAAACATCTCTTGGTCAGATGAATCCAGATTCCTGTTGCCCCGTGCCGATGGGAGGTCAGAATTTGGCACAAGCAGTATGAATCGATGACCCCTTCCTGCCAGGCTGGAGTGAGGAAGGTTTTCTTGGCACACCCCGTGTCCTCTGACACCTGTGGGTGGAGGCCATGATGAACTGCTGCAGTTCTGAAGGCTCCAGCTACTAGATGGGGTCTCTAATAAAGTGGCCATTCAGTAGAGATGTTCAGTTCATTTCAAGTGCTGACCCCAGAACCTTAAATGAACTCTTCAGACAGTTGTCAGACAGGGCGGAGCGGCAGGAAGGGACCTGAATGGGCAATCAACTCTTTGTTGAGGCTTGTAGTAAAGCGTGCCGTTTAACGTGGTTTTCCGCAACTCGTAAAAATTTTTTTTTTACGAGGATGGAATGGTGGAAAAGAAAGAAAAAAACACCATACTTGTCTCATCCAGTGAGCCGCCCCTCTAAGCCCTTGAGACCTAGTGCCCTCATCTGTGGTCATGTGCTGTTCATTGTGCATGTGACCACTCAGCCCATCATAGGCTTCAGCACTAGACGTGGCAGAATCACTACTGCAGCCTGTGATTGGTTGAGCGGTCACATGGCCACAGCCGACATATCTTCTGGGTTTGGAGGGTGTGAACTGGGGCTCAGGTGCTGGATGAGGAGCCGCTGAGGAGGGAGAGTATGACCCTTTTGTTCTTTATTTTATACCATTCCATGGCAGTAAATGAGTCCAGAAAAACCCCTTTACATTCTCTTCTCCTTCGCTATATGTGTACACACACACACACACACACACTTCCATGACTCCAGATGATGACTAAAATGGTCACCAATGCGCCCTAGAATTTGCAAATGGATAAAATCACAGAGGTGAGGAAAAAGAAAAAAAAACACATATTCACTGAAAAAGCCAAAAACACAATACCTGAAGGTCTGCAAAGCAGACACGGTCGCCATAGGCACGATCGCCATAAGGCAGGCACAATCGCCACCGGCACAATCGCCGTAGGGCAGGCGCAATGGCCTTAAGCCCTGAAGATATGTAGTCAGCCAGACAATAATGTGTGGAGGAGCAGCTTGTTCCTGGCAGGCTAATATGCAGTGGCGGTTGGCGATTGTGCCTGCCTTATGGCGATCGTGCCTATGGCGACCGTGTCTGCTTTGCAGACCTTCAGGTATTGTATTTTTGGCTTTTTCAGTGAATATGTGTTTTTTTTCTTTTTCCTCACCTCTGTGATTTTATGTAATTTATTGTGAGTTAGCGTAGGTACTGACGGAAGCGGTGTGACCTCGACGCGGTCCGTCAGCCTATGCGTTTTGGCCAAAATGCAGTACCAACACCCGCATTTTATTAGTATGCATTAGTACTTTTGTATGTAGTTTGCTAGTTGGTGGGGGAGCCCAAGATGTCAGCCAGTGTGGCCCACCTTGGAGATACAGGGCAACCCGCTGTCATATCAGCCAGGGTTGATATCCTGTATGGTGGGTCACCATCCATCTATGGCTGGCATCTTTGGTATCGTTCACATGTGCAGGCTATTAGTATATGCAGTCACTCCTCCCCAACCTGGGCTGGGATGAGTGGGTGACTGCATATTAGCCTGCCAGGAACAAGCTGCTCCTCCACACATTATTGTCTGGCTGACTACATATCTTCAGGGCTTAAGGCCATTGCGCCTGCCCTACGGCGATTGTGCCAGTGGCGATTATGCCTGCCTTATGGCGATCGTGCCTATGGCGACCGTGTCTGCTTTGCAGACCTTCAGGTATTGTATTTTTGGCTTTTTCAGTGAATAAGAATTTGCAAATGGCAACAAGAATTTACCCCATCGCCATTTGTGACTAAATCCTGCTGCTGCTGTGGGTTTTCCTCCTTGGCATTACCAGATGCGCCGCACAATAGAGGCAGGTATTTCCCATGTGCCCAACACACATTGTGCACCCAGATGCTTCTGCCAAGCCGCCCTGACAAAGGGCTTTAACCCATGCAACGTGACAGTTTGGGCGCTCCTGTACTCGGTGGAGGGACGAAGCTCCAGCAGTCTCCTCCTGCATCTTGAAACATCCCGGAGTGCAGGTGAGCTCTACAGAGCCTTACCCCTCTCAACCCCTACTACACATCCTGCAGCCACTATAGCGCCATGGGGCACAGCGGGGCACTTAGCAAGTAGAGTGGGGAAGATAAATACTAAACAGTGGGGAAGGAGATGGAGCATCTGAGCTATATGCTGGTGAGGGAACATTCTGAGACACATGCTGCACAATGCGTGTGTGGGGGTATAGTGAGGTACATGTTGGAAAGTGGGTGGGGTATAGTGGTATATATGCAGTAGATTAGGGAAAATATAGTAAGCTACGTGCTGACCAGTGTGTGGAGAGTATAGCAAGATATATACTGAACTGAATAGTGCAGAGCTCAATATGGAGACCAAAATGGTCACCACATCCCAGATTTTGCAAATGGCAACAAGATTCTACCTCGGCACCATTTGTGACTAGTTTCACCACTGCACGACAGGCTTAGTGAAACGAACAGTATATTGGGGCGCCGCACTTTGGATATGTAGACTACTGGGAAGAGGGCTTTGGATAATCATACTAAGGAGGGGTAGGGCACCGAGCTTATATATTATTTAAAGAAAGACTTCCTGTGCTGTACTATATGTACCTAAATATGGCGAGTATTTTTTAGTCCAGAGCACCGACTTAAATCACACATATCCTAAAGGGGGTTTTCAGGGCCAAGATATTGATGACCACTCCTCAGGAAAGACAATAAATATCAGATTGGTGAGGGTCTACGGCTCGGGACCCCTGCCGAACAGCTTCTCTGGCCTGCAATCTTTTGTCCATCAGTCACATGGCATAAGAGCAACTTAGTCCCATACCAGTGAATGTGACTGAGCCACTATACTGGGCACCGCCACTGTAGTGGGCACCACCACCTTACAGTGTACAGCTCTGTGCCTGGTATGCAATGAAAGAGCCGATTGGCAGCAAGCAGCGGATCCCACCGATCTGATGTGGGTGATCTATCCTAAGAAGAGCTCATCAATATCCTAATTCCAAAAACAAAAAAATAATCCTTTAATACATTTACTCCTGTAGGTTACATTAAAGAGACCCCCTGGTTTTGGGAGAAAATTCTGTTCCCAGGACTGGAGGGGCAGGGGGTACATAACCTGCAGTTCTTCTTTGCCACTCCTCTGATTTGCTGATTTCGGGCCTGGTTTTCGACCGTCCAAGATGCCTGCCAACTGTCCAAACCCCTGCTATCCGGACCAGAAGAAGGAGCCGCTGCCAGTTCCTCTTTCCCCCCTCCACTAACTCATTTCAATGTGATCATACTGACAGGACCGGATGCCGTGTAGCTTCACTTCTACCCCCCACCCCATTAGATTATAGGATGGATGGGGCAGAAGAGAGGATAAGAGATGTGTTTTACATGGGACTGTATATAGAAGGGGTATGTTGAGGGACTGAAAGAATGGGGAGGGTTCAGTTTTTTACATGGGACTTTAAGAAGAGATGACGGGAGGGAGAGTGGCGTTTACACTGGACTGCATGTTGGGTTTGAAGGGGGTGGGGGAGATCTTTCTTTGCATGGGTCTATATAATGGAGGGGGTGAAGTGAGGGAGAGTCTGGTTTTTATATGGGACTGGATAATTGAGGAGTTAGTGGAAGCACTATAACCAAAGGGGCCACAGGGGGTCACTCTAACTAAGTAGGGCCACAGGGTGGGGGGGCAGTATATCTAAGAGTGACCATTTACTATGGGGGTAACTGGAAGGGGAATTGGGGGTATCAGCAGGATAGGAAGAGTGTGCAGAGGTAAGTCGTAGCTGGTGATGGCGGTCTGGGCTGAGATAGAGAAGTAAAACAAAAACGGATGACACCTGTGATCAGTGTGGGTCACTGTGTACAACTGGTATCCTGGCTTATAAGTATTAAAAAACCCCCCAAAAAACACTGTGTACCCCGAAATGGTATAAATGTAAACATCAAGTCATTCTGCAAAAAACAATCCCTTGCGCTGCTTCGCTGATGACAAAGCTATGGTTTTCAGAATATGGCGAGTTAAAGAGTAACGGCACTCTTCAGAAACTTTGGAAGTCTCAGAGAGACATGTCAAAAGTTTTGATCAGTGAGGGTCCCGCTGATCACTAGAATGAGGGCGCTGCAGCGCTCACCCAAGCGCCGTGCCCCTTCATCTATCTTCGCTGCTTTTCAGCTCCTCCCGACAGCTGAAGATCAATGCATAGAGGTCTCCACCAATCAAAAAACTTTTCAAAGTTTTCTGAACAGTGCGGCTACTCTGTAAGTGCTCTATGGTGCAAAAGTCATAAGAAAAAAAGGAAAACTATCACTGCAATCGTATCATCATTCACGTAGAATCATAATTATGCGTCTAGTTTTAACCCTCATCACAAGGGTTTGCTGGACCTTCATTGGATGACAGAGCCAAGTAAGTGGACCTTTAAAAAAAAAAAACTAGTTGAGCACCCCTGCACTATGGGGATAGTAGTCTGAAGAATGCATCAGCCAATCGGATTGCTGAGAACAGGACTCTGAACCAGAAGACTGCAGAGAACTACAGGTAATGTAACGCCCCACCACCACCAGTCCCAGGACAGACTTTTGTCCCACACCGGAGGGTTGCCTTAAATGTACTACTATAGACTATATATATATATACTATAGACTATATTCCATGGTCTGTGTGCAGTTACGGATCAGAGTATCTCTTGTGTAGGAGTTCTGCGCACACGTACATAGGTTACTATGCAATCAGATGGATGAGACAGGACCTTACCTTGCACACCGGGCACTGCCAGTGGTTACTGCTGTCCCTGAGTCTTAGGTCGTCAGGTAAACATTTAGGGTGGTAGACACGAAAACACTGGTCACATATCATCACCTCTCCGGGTAAATGACATTCAAAACAGTACCAGTCATGAGTTTCTGTCTCCCAATCCTAGGAGAAACACATGGTTATTTGGAAAGGCAATCGGTTAAAGTGTCGGGAAAAGGTAAGTAGCTGAACCTAAAGTTTCAATTAGCCATTAGTATAATGTTCCTTATTAGAGATGAGCCTATCAGTGCCGCCAGAGCGGGCAATGTGTTGCTCTTCAGTCCTACGGACAGTCTCTTGGCCCAGAGAGTATGAGAAGTGAATAAATAGTAGTAAATCTACCAAAACCAGTCTACAATAAGCCTGAAGAGTTGGCGGTATATGGCAATATACGCCGGGTACTTTTATACATCACCCCATATTGTATTCAATGTATGGGAAGTGTATACAGGTCCCATGTGCATGAAGATAGATTAAAGGGGTTGTAGGAGGTTGGAAAAAAGGGGCCTGCTCATAGGTTGTGCTTGTAGAGTAGGTGCAGCTGCAGTACCAGACTGAACCTGTAGACGGGAGTGGCGCTGCTCCTAGGGAACAAAAGAGAAACAGATATTTTCTTTCTTATCCTGGACAACTCTTTTAAGTCGTCTTCTATGTTATTTTTTTTTAGAATAGGTGAATATAAGCATTTTTACAATACCTTTTAAATCAGCCTATACTGATAAAAAGCCCTCATCAGCTGTGCAGCTTAAGAAATCAGTCTCCAGCCAGCTGCATAGCTGAACAGGGAGCTCCTGCCTGCACGGTCATCTCTAGTGCTGGCGCAGCAGCTTACATAGAAGTGTATACTCATAAATGTCTGCCTTTAGTTTTATATATACACACTGCTTCCCTATAGCAATCTTTCCCAACATCTCTTATGTATACGGCTCCTGCGTCCGTCCCTCGTCCTCATCACAGTATGCCCGTTCCCTGCCGGACCCCCCATACTGTCAGGGTCTCCGTGCATCTGGTTGTGACATAATGTATGTTACGACATAATGCACGGAGTACCCTGACAGTATGGGGGTTCGGCAGGGAACGGGCATACTGTGAGAGGACGAGGGACGGACGCAGGAGCCGTATACATGAGAGAAGTCAGGAGAGGAGACTTCTAACACAACAGGGTGAAGCTGTGCTCACATGGGACAGCGGGATTTTGATCAGTGAAAAACTGACTGTTTTCCATGCGATTTTCACCCACATGAGAAACATGCGTTTTTCTCCGCTCCGCACTCTCTGGTTCTTTTTTTCATGTGGTCCCCATAGTAACCTGCGTTAAAAACGCATTGCACTCGCATGGAGGTTGAGGTTTTTTTGATGCTCCCATAGAAAATAGTGGGCGATTCTTAAGGAAAAATTGCACAAAAATAGGGTATCCAGCGATCTTTTGAACTCGGACTATCAGTCCAAGAAGAAGGATCATTCATGCAAGTTAGCTCATTCAAATGAATGGTTTTTTTCTCGTCTGAGAGCGGTCCATCTCGGAGTCAGACAGGCGCTACACAGGAAAATCAACTGTGTGAATACAGCCTAAATAAACATAGAAATGTGACTAAAGGCAGACCGTTATTATTGCACTGTACAATGTAAGCTGCTGCGCCGGCACTAGATAGAAGCGTGCAGGCGCAGTGCAGGCTATGCAGCCGGCTGCAGACTGATCTCCCAGCACCACCCTCTCCTAGCTGCACAGCTCAATAGGGGGTTTCTATGAAAAATGTACTGAATAGACTGATAAAAGCAGATGGCAAAAATGCTAATAATCACCTATTTTGTACGTTTTAGCGTTGTTACATTCTAAATTCAATCGGTCACCTTATTTTATCATGAATGGGTAATACTAGCAGAAGATGTGGGATTCACAGCTTACAGGGGACCCGTGACGTCCCCCTAAGTACCATAAACTAAGTTATGTTTGGGGACATGCCAGGGAGCCGGGTGATTTATTTGTTATACCTCACCAGCTCTGGCGATCCTGCGGTGCCCCCTATGAAGATTGTGCTAGCACTGCAAGTCCGAGTCTTTCACATGGCCGTGCGTGCGCACTCCCATAGACTAGTACTTTTTTTTCAAAGAGGCACCATTCTAAAAAGATCTGCTTCTGGGCGCTTCCCGCACAGTATGACGATTTCTTCTAAATGGTCTGATGGGCGATTCTTCACACAAACTCATTCGGGCTCCCTCCCCATTAGTAAAACACGTCCCTCCTGATGTGGATCGTCTCCTTGCATCAAACATAGACTGTGCATGCACCGTGCTAAAGAGGTCGTGCACCCAAAATAAATTGCATATGCCCAGAATCTCCAGCTCGGTGCATGCGCAGTATACATTGGACGCATGGCACCGCCACATTGGACGCATGGCGCATGCCACATTGCATGCTCAGTATACATTGGACGCATAGCATTGCTACATTGCATGCTCAGTATACATTGGACGCATAGCATTGCTACATTGCATGCTCAGTATACATTGGATGCATGGCATCGCTACATTGCATGCTCAGTGAACATTGCATGCTCAGTATACATTGGACGCATGGCACCGCCACATTGCATGCTCAGTATACATTGGACGCATGGCACCGCCACATTGCATGCTCAGTATACATTGGACGCATGGCACCGCCACATTGCATGCTCAGTATACATTGGACGCATTGAATTGCTACATTGCATGCTCAGTGAACATTGGACGCATGGCACCGCCACATTGCATGCTCAGTGTATAGTGGACACATGGCACCGCCACATTGCATGCTCAGTGTACATTGGAGGCATGGCACCGCCACATTGCATGCTCAGTGTATAGTGGACACATGGCACCGCCACATTGCATGCTCAGTGTACATTGGACGCATGGCACCGCCACATTGCATGCTCAGTGTATAGTGGACACATGGCACCGCCACATTGCATGCTCAGTGTACATTGGAGGCATGGCACCGCCACATTGCATGCTCAGTGTACATTGGAGGCATGGCACCGCCACATTGCATGTGCAGTGTACATTGGAGGTATGGCACCGCCACATTGCATGCTCAGTGTACATTGGACGCATGGCACCACCACATTGCATGCTCAGTGCACATTGGACGCATGGCACCACCACATTGCATGTGCAGTGTACATTGGAGGTATGGCACCGCCACATTGCATGCTCAGTGCACATTGGACGCATGGCACCACCACATTGCATGTGCAGTGTACATTGGAGGTATGGCACCGCCACATTGCATGCTCAGTGCACATTGGACGCATGGCACCACCACATTGCATGCTCAGTGTACATTGGACGCATGGCACCGCCACATTGCATGCTCAGTGTACATTGGACGCATGGCACCACCACATTGCATGCTCAGTGTACATTGGAGGCATGGCACCGCCACATTGCATGCTCAGTGTACATTGGAGGCATGGCACCGCCACATTGCATGTGCAGTGTACATTAGAGGTATGGCACCGCCACATTGCATGCTCAGTGTACATTGGACGCATGGCACCGCCACATTGCATGCTCAGTGCACATTGGACGCATGGCACCACCACATTGCATGCTCAGTGTACATTGGACGCATGGCACCGCCACATTGCATGCTCAGTGTACATTGGACGCATGGCACCGCCACATTGCATGCTCAGTGTACATTGGAGGTATGGCACCGCCACATTGCATGCTCAGTGTACGGTGGACGCATGGCATTGCCACACTGCATGCACAGTCCATGTTGCAGATATCAATCCACATCAGGAGGGGCGTTTTTACTAAAGAGGGAGTCAGCCCAGACGAGCTCAGGTGAAGAACTGCCTATCAGACTATTTAGAAGAAAGTGTGGAAAAGCAGATATTTGGAGAATAGACCCCCTGTGGGGAAAAAAAGGTAATTCCGTTATTCCCACAACTTCTGATAGCATTAATTGTTAATGGTAAAAAGCAGGGAACGGTTTCCTTTAAGGTCTACCTCCTGTTGTATTAAAGGGGTTTTCCCATAAAAAAAAATAAGGGTTGCAAATGTGCTAAAGCATAAAAAACAGCACTCATCTACTCTCTGCCCCCATGATCCTCGCAGTCTTCCTGATGTTTGTTTACATGTGGACACCATGTGACTTCTGCAGCCAATCAGTGGCCGCAGCGGTCACATGCCAACAGTACTGACATCCCAACTGGTGGATGGGAACGCCGACGCCAGAAGTTACAGCATGTGACCAACAGCCGTACCAGATATCACTGGTGTTCACTCCAATAGCAGGTGCCATAGAGAGATCATGGTAGGAGCGAGGGCCGGATTGCCGCAGCATGGAATAGGCAAGCGGTGTTTTTATGTTTTACCATATTTGCAGCTCCTTTTAAATCCTTTAATACAGGAATATTGTGCCGGGCATACATGGCACAATGCATCTGTGTAAACCTTAAAGGAGTTCTCCATGGAGGCAAATGCCTGATTCGGTAGTTCCGCCATCAGGTCACAGGGTACGGACCTCTTGCTGTCGGTGACATCACTGCCAGGAGCTGTCAGTTCAGATCATTTCCATAACTAATCCAGCCCTCTTCTCTGTATCGGCCAAGACTAAGAAGAAGAGGGTTGGTCAGATATTGAACCTCGTCAGCCAACCCCCTGCAATGAGGTCTGAGGGGCAGAGAGGACTCCACACCATGTGACCTGGTGTCGGATTCGGGACAGAAGTAGAGGTGCAGGCACCACCGGACCCGATCGGATGAAGATGTCCCTCCCTGGGAAACCCCTTTTAAAGTGATTTTTCTCTATTTCTTTGATACTGACTGATAGGAGGTTCGCTCAAGATTGCGCTGTGTGCCATTCATAAGATAAAGACAAACGTCCTGTCTCCTAGACTTCCATGTTGTTATGGGTAGGAGCGTTGTAAGGGTCCGTCCTCATGTGTCAGATCTGGCACAGATTGTGGCGCAGCCTCCATGACAAAATATACATCAAATCTGCTGGCAGCCCTTACCCCATGTATGTGGCTCCTGCAACCCCGCTCACATGGAAAATGTCCAATTCTGGCCGTGTCGGCAGAAAATACATAGCTTTTTCAGACAATATTCATAGAAATGAATGACTGAGGATTGGCTCCATTGAATGAAAGTGAGGGGGGGGGGGGGGGGTACTACTTTTGCAAATCTACATTTAAGCTGCACATTTGCTGCAGAAATATTGGATTTCTGCCGGAGAACCCTCCAGTCAAGTATGTGCCGGATTAAGTCGGACGGGTGTGACTATACCCTAACAGGGCTCTGTTGGCAATATGGGGGCCTAGAAGACGTAAGTGACTCTCGGCACGATCATGAGCAAGTCAAAACTGAAATATCACTAGGATGGTAGAAAACTGGCCAAAGGGATAAGTTAAGAGATGATGCACCTGGGACCTGCATCGTGTTAACTGGAGGTTGGGAGAGGAGCCATTTCTCCTTGTGAAGAGCGCCAAGTAGGCGTCAGGAGACTTATGGGCCACTGAGTGCTCCTGGAAAATTTGGTATGCAAATGAGATGGTAGACTGCCTCTGCAACGCCATCTGTTGGAAGACCGCTTCCCTACAAGTTACTGTACGACCTTCTAAACAGGACTTGTAACATGATTAAAGATATAAACCAAAGCAGAAGCTTCTCAATAAGGAAAAGATAACCATGTACAGACAGCTGTTTCGGGGTTCTTGCTCCTCATCAGTATGCAGTAGGGCTCTGGTTGACCTGGTAAGAGGCCTCGGATGCAGGGTGAGTGGGGTACTGTATCTTTTACTTATGGAGAAAACTTTGGTTTAGCTTATATCCTTAGTCACATTATGCAACCTTTTAAAAGGGCCAGTTACCAGGCAACATTCCCCCTGTAGTACCCTCTGCTGCCACAATCCAGGCCTGCTGTAGTCCCAGTGTTTGTTGTAGCAGATAACGTCACCAGAAGTCACCAGTACAGCAGCCTTGCGGCCTGTTCTTCTGGCATCAGCACTTACAGCTTGAGTGTCATGATGCCAGGGGTTCAGAAGGAAGACGCTGCAGCCTCTGATTGGCTGCAGTGGTCAGGCGACATCATCTGCTACAATAAACACTGGGACCACTGCTGGATCGTGATGGCAGGGGATGGGCAAGTACTATTCCTTTTCTTATTTTAGCACAATGAGGAATGTTGTCTGATAACTGAACAACCCCTAGAAAGAGTGGAACATTGACTTACCTGGAAGCTGTCCAAAAGATGGCGCTGTGGAGGCATTATAACATCTCCAGTTGTGATGCTCAAGTTAACTGAAGGTACACTTTACAAACATACACACTGTAGTATTCAATAAGTAGTCTAGAATAACTCATTTATGTTCTCTAATCTTGCCCACCCCTTCAGAGCAGCCCGTCCCCCCTTAGCCACATTGGTTTGGAAGAGCCCAACCCATGTCTCTTTATATTGAACCGCTGGATTTTAATCCAGGGCTTCTATTGCAGAGCCGTAACCTTGCAGATCCCTTGCTACCAGCTAGATACTAATATATTACATATATGCCTTGGCATTTCTAGAGCGAGTGTCTGGGGTCTCTATGGAGAAGGAAAGGAACGGCAACACATTGCAGGCTCTTCCACTGAAGGCTCACAGAAGGCTGCGGTCTACGTGTTTACACCCTAGTTTAAATTAATTAGTGCGGGAAATTAATGGTGAACTTTTAATACATGGCAATTAATCCCAATGCAGACTTGCCTCCCACTTTATTAGGCTACGTCATGGGGGTCCCACTGCTTTGACTATGGAAAATAAAGAAATTGTTGGCTTACATACTTGCAAAAGCTCGAAATCAAAGCACTTTAACAAACCTCAGGTGAATTCACTGATTTTCCCTCTCTTCCGTGAATTTGGTGATGTTTCATCTGCAATAATTTACAAAAGCGTTTTGCTAAACAGAATTGGCATATTCTGGAGGGATTGCAACATCAGGTAAAAAAATGAATACATTCGGTTAAAGAAATGCTATATAACAAGAGGGCCGCCTCCTCCACACCGAGGTCCGCCACTCATTACAGACAGGGTGGGGGGGGGGGGGGGGTTTCTACTTTTTGAAGGAAGTAGAAAACATTCCTGCTGCCAGCAGAACGAACTGCATGTAAATACCTACCTGGTTATAATAGAGCGAACATATCTGCAGATGCTTATTATAGGTCTTGGAACGTACGGATTCTTCTTGAAGAGATCCAGCTGACGTGGGGAGAAGAAATGCTCCATGGGAAAAAACACATGCAAATTAGCTCTTATCCAGAAGGAAAAAAAATGGCCTCCTAAGGGTACACGTGCAAAAACTGGTCTCGAAATACCAGGGGGGAGAGGGGGACAGACCAAGAAAGAAAAAAAAAAGGCTCGGGACCCGGCGTCCCACATTCAAAAATGCTCGAGTCTCCCATTGTAGTCAATGGGATCTGTTACTCGAGTAGAGCTCTCAAATTTTACGAAAAGCTCGACTCAAATAACGCGGACCCGAGCATTTGGGTGCTCGCTCATCTCTAATCAAGAATCTTCCCAATATCCCCGCATATCACAGGGCTCCTGCCCAAAATTTTTTGCAGATTTTTGGTGCAGATTCAGCATTGAAAATCAGTTGCTTAAAACAATTGATGAGAATGGGGTTCTCACGGCGACATTCACGTGTAGCAGGATACGCTCTAATTTCAACATTTTTTAAAGGGGTTCTTTATTCCCCCCCATACCACAAACTGTGCTACAATAACAAAAGGAACAGTACTTACCCCTCTCCTCTGCCGCCGTGGTCCAGCACTGCACCCCGCCCAGGGTTTAGGGCCCTAAAGGGTATTTTTACAAGGGATGATAATGATCCGGATGTGCTTAAGCGTCCGACAGCCGGCCGAATCATTATCGTTCCTGTGCCTGCAAACAGAAGTGATGATCACTCACTGAATGAAGGTTGAGCGTGCCGATGACCTCTCCCGGCTGGCGGCCTCCATTCACAGTGATCAGGCAGTCCTTCACAGACGAAGGACTGCCTGTTTTCAAGCGCCAACTGTCACTTGTGACGCTGACAAGTGAGAGACTCTCGCTTACTCCCCCCATCAGGTCCCGCGATTACTAGGGCGACTGTTGGCCCTTATAGACGTACCCTAAGAGTAGGTTTACGCGTACCAGAAAATGGTGTGTTTGTCTGCACCGCACAAGTCACACCAAATTCAGCATTAAGACCGCGACAGAAAACATGTGAAAATCTGCGCCATTTCTACAGATTTTGACATGTTTTTTGATGCAGTTCTGCAGCAATTTCACCCTTTCGATTGAAAAGAATTGAGAGGGTGAAATCTGCCTCAGATCCACACCAAAAACCACGTCAAAATACGCAACAATGGCGTGGATTTTTATGCGTTTTCCGACGCAGTCTTGATGCGATTGTCGCTGCAGACAGCCCACCCCATTTTCTGGTGTAAACATACGCTAAGGAGCTCTGTGAGCGGATATGCTCACAGACGGAAATCTAAGGGCCGGAGTTCCTAGGTCCCCAAGTGACTGCCCCCCAGATTCTGTCCTCCAACAACCCAGTTAGACTTTGTTCAAATCTTCTTTTAAGGTTTCTGTTCCATCGCAGGGGCAGACAAACGGAAACAACTGTTCCCGCTTAATTTCCTTGTCAGAGGATTGCAAGCGTTTACCATTGATTTCAATGGGACACGTCACAGCACACGGCATGCGATCCCATTGAAACCAATGAACGAGGCGTTCCGAGGGAACGCCAAGAGAGCGTGCTGCCATCTTTTTTCCTCATAGCGATGGGGCGGGGGTGAAATCGCTCGTGTGAATAACTCCATTCAAGAGATTCGCGCGGGTTCTGTGCCTGTGTCAATAGAGCCCAAAGGGAAGAGTTTCTACTGAAGAGGCAGCCCTACTGATGGAGACACTGGATATAAAACGCCTACAAACCCCTCAGAATGCCAGGCTTTAGTCATGTTAAAAAATAAATACGACAAAGGTGACCAATTGGGATTTAGTTTCCACTTCAGTGTGACCCGTTATCGGGACAATGTGGTTACATAAAACCAGAACCAATACTTGGTTGTTGTACCCTTTTGGGTTGGGTAGGTGGACTTGGCAATCTTTGCCAACTCTTCCTTTCAAATCTTTATGGCAGCCACAGATCTGCAATGGGATTGGCTCTGGCCGGGTCGTCCCTAAACTCGGATCTACTTCTAGGGAAGCCATTCTTTTGGGGATTTGGAGGTTTTTGAGGGACATCCACTTCTTGGCAATGTCACTGTTGTGTCCACTTCGTGGTGACGTCTGCCCTGTGTCCACGGGTACATGTAATGCCTTGTAAAGGTTTTGGCCCCCTTCTCCTGACTGACACCTTCCAACAATCAGACCCCTTTTGATGGGCTGTAAGATTTTTATGGACCAGCTAAGAAAATGTCAGGAAAATCCTCCTAGAAGTGAACTATACATGGGACAACCTGCCGGGCACAAGATGCCCCACGGGTCGTCCCCGCGATAATAGTTTCTATGCTTTCATGCAGGAACAATTATGGCTATAGAAAAGGCGGAGCTCGCTGGGGATAGTTCCGGCCCGCCGCCTCCATTCACAATAAGCAGGCAGTCATTAAGTGAACGACTTTCTGTTTACAAGGCCAACTCATTATTTGGTTTTCTGCATGCAGAAACTGAATGCCGAACAAGAAGGGAACAAATTTTTACCTGTGTATCGTTAATCTGAATTCCTACATGTTGCGTCGTCCTCCTTGGCTAAGAACATTCCTCCGAATGCCGGGAGGAGGATTATTACTCTTCGGTTCACAACTCCTAACCGTCTCCCAGCCGCCATCCTTCTATCCCCGCCCTATCTGAAGCACTAGCGGCATACACACTGTACGTCCCAGCCAGCCACAAGGCTTCACAAGAGCAGGAAGATCCGGCACTCTCGGCGGTGGGTCGTGCCCAATACGAAGCAGGGGCTGATTCTGCGCAGATGGTTGGTGAACGGGGCAGGAGACGAACCATCTGCAATCTCATCGTTCATGGAGGTTTAGGGTCCACAAAATCCACCAAAACAATTGCTGGGATTCAAGAGTAATCTAAACTAATATGATGAACTCCAGTAACGACCCCATAGAAGACACATGCAACTTATGAATGAATGGTCTGCAAAATATGTCCGCACCAGTGGCTTACAGGTGAGTAGAAGGAGATTGTTGTAAAGGTATAGAAATGCAGCAGGCAACAATCCTTAGTTGTATGTACTAACATGTACCCGGCTGGCTTCAGGGCGCAAACCTACAGGATTATTCATCTACGCTAGAGGCTGAAGGCTCGGATCCGGCATCAGATCCTGGATGAAACTGTGCAGGCGCAGCCGCCGATTCCTGATGATGTGGCAGACCCATGTCGGATTGTTCTCCCGCATGGACATCCCCTAAAGGGTGTCGGTCAGATCACTAATGGCGCCTCTACAGTAATTGCTTCAGGAGTTTTGAAAAACGTACATTTTAAAATTTTGCAACAAATGGCGCAGGCGAGTCCAGTGCAGCTCGTTACCCCCGTCCCGACGTGCGCCAAACATGTACGAGGCACGTCAGGTGTCGGTGTAGGAAATTGCTGGCAATGAGCCATGGTCAGCTATTCATTGAAAGTTTTTTTTGTTTTTATATACAAATATTTTATTTGGTTTTCAATCTTACATCATTGGTAACGCACAAGTCAGCAAAGGCAAAAACAGTACAACAAAGAGAGTGGGAAAGGGGTACGGAGGGCGGAGGGTCGGGGGGGGGGGGCTGCTTGTGGGGCACTTTGAAAGATTTTCAACTTGGTAGAAGTGGCAGGCTAATGCGCCTTAAGTTAAACTATTTTACTTCAAAAAAGCTTCATGTGCTCTATTAACCCCTTAGTGACGAAGCCTGCATCTTAATAACCAACTAAAAATTTCAGTTTTTTCCCGGACACATTCTAGGAGCCATAACCTTTTAGTTTTTCTGTCACCATGTGGGGGCTTGTTTTTTGTATTTTGTAATGACCCCTTGGGATACATAATATACTGTAAAAAAAACTTATTAAAGGGGTTGTCCCGCGAAACCAAGTGGGTCTATACACTTCTGTATGGCCATATTAATGCACTTTGTAATGTACATCGTGCATTAATTATGAGCCATACAGAAGTTATTCACTTACCTGTTCCGTTGCTAGCGTCCTTGTCTCCATGGTGCCGTCTAATTTTCAGCGTCTAATCGCCGGATTAGACGCGCTTGCGCAGTCCGGTCTTCTTCTTTTCTGAATGGGGCCGCTCGTGCCGGAGAGCGGCTCCTCGTAGCTCCGCCCCGTCAGGTGCCGATTCCAGCCAATCAGGAGGCTGGAATCGGCAATGGACCGCACAGAAGACCTGCGGTCCACCGAGGGTGAAGATCCCGGCGGCCATCTTCTCAAGGTAAGTAAGAAGTCACCGAAGCGCGGGGATTCAGGTAAGCAATATCCGGGTTTTTTTTTTTTTTAACCCCTGCATCGGGTTTGTCTCGCGCCGAACTCAATGGGCTAACATCGTTCTTCTCTGCCACAGCTGTTACAGCTGTGGCAGAGGAGAACGATCGCTATGCTGACAGTGCGGGGGGGGGGGGGATGTCTCACTCTTGCCACTATTTTGGCTTAATAGTGAGACCTCGGAGCCCGAAATGCAGCCCAGCATGTTGCTCCTCGCCTGCCCTATCCATTTCTGTGTTTCTTACATGACTTTGGTGATTTGCTAAGATTTTCACAAATGAAAACCTTTGCGAGCATCGGCGATATAGAAAAATGCTCGAGTCGCCCATTGACTTCAATGGGGTTCGTTACTCGAAACGAACTCTGGAGCATCACTGAAAGTTCGACTCGAGTAACGAGCACCCGAGCATTTTGGTGCTTGCTCATCTCTAGTCATTACCTAAATTTATATTACAAAGTGCATTATTATGGCCATACAGAAGTGTATAGACCCACTTGCTGCCGCGGGACAACCCCTTTAAATAAAAAAGTTTTTATTTGTGCCGAGACCCCTAACCTTTTTTTTTTTTTTTTGTCAACGGTGCGCGTTCTAATTTGTGAACGCGGGGATGCTAGGAAACACCTCGCTGTAAGTAATTTGATTGATAGTGCACACATATATATATATATATACATACACACACACACACACTACGTTGTAAATGTTTTAAAATGTATACAGCTTGATAAAGGCACTAAATAGTGCTGAAACGCGTAGCGGAATAAAAGATTTTAGAATTAGAAGTTTTTGTTCATATCGGTGCCGGTACATTTTGATTTGTATAGCTCTATTTGCTAATCCATACAACGATCGCTTTCTATTCCATTTCTGGAATTAGCTAATTAGCTATTTGTGCTAGTCTTTTTTTGCATGGCATGCACTGTTTTGGTTAAATAACATTAACTTTTTTCTTTGGGCCATTACAAATGCCGGAATACCAGATTTGTATCTTATTTTTTATTTTTACATATCAGTAGTAAAAAAAACAAAAACAAAAATATATATATAAAACTTCATAGCCCCACCTCTCCCCTTTTTACACTTTTTGATTTTGTCCCAGTAGGGCACTTAAAAATCACCATCTTGTATCATTCTTATAATAAACTGCTATACTTTAGTATAGCAGCGTATTATAAAGCGTTTGAAGCTCAGCCGAAGGCTGAGCCTTACAGGCCACCGTAGCTGGCAGACCGGGAGGCCATCTTCAAACCTCTGGGTTCCATAGCAACTCATCGGGACTCCAAGATCACATCGCGGGAGTCTGATGGGTGACAGAAGGAGCCCTTTACATGCCACAGTTAAACAGCAAGGATTGGAGGTTTCTTTGGTTCCTGCTGTTTGAGCACGCGACAGGCTGTTCTATAGAGGCGTAAAATCGTCATAATCTTAATAATACACAAAATAAAGATACGTAATTTTTACTGCATCATTAATGTCATCCAAGCCCCCCCTCCCCTTCCCCCCAAAAATGGTGCAATTGCATTTACTTTTTATTTCCCCCACTTGGAAATGTTCAGCAGCACATTATATAAAACAATAGCTCCAATGAAAGATACACCTCGTCCCACAAACAAGCCGGCATGAAGCTGGAAGAATAAGAACTAGGATTTTTATTTATTTTTTTTTTTAAGTGAAGGAGGAAAAAAGTAAAATGAGAAAACCAAAAAGGGCTGCGGGGTAAAGGGGTTAACATTCATGTATCCGCTGCCAGTGACTGTATTACTGCGCCCATGGAGAGACCTGACCATCAGCGATGGGAGGGGGGGGGGGGGGGCAGTGAATATAGAAATATTAATGAACCAGACTGGACTCATTTCCAGTTTTCCAAAACATCTGAAGCGATCAGTATAAGGCCGCTTTCACACGGGCGACGAAACCTTGCGTTTTTCTTGTGATGCGACATTGCTACAAGGCGCATGAATGTGAAGCCCATGCTTTCCAATGGGTTCCTTCACATTCGCGATGTTTTGTAGGCTGCTACATTGTGAGAAAAAAAAAAACTGCGGCATGCTGAATATTGCCACGATACGCTAGGTTTCATAGCCCAAGTCCTACTGTTTGAGCCCTATCTGCCTTTAAAAAAAAAGCAAACAAACAAAAAAAACAATACATCACCTATCAGGCGCTGTCCGCTCCGCCGCATTTCTCCTCGCAGGTCCCCGGCACACTTGCTTGTAGTTTTCAGCCAACGCTTTCTGGTCAGAGGTTCAAAAACCCTGCTCCAGGAAGTGCTGCAGTGATTGGTTCATCGCGCACTGCAGTGATTGGCTGAACCGCGGCACTCGACACAATCACAGCGATTCAATGCGATGGCTGCAATTGGTTCATGGAGCGCTGCGGCTCAGCCAAACAGAGCTAGCACTTCCTGGCCGTGTGGTTTTTGAACCTCTAGAAAGCGTTGGCTGAAAACTAAAAGCAAGTGTGCCGGAGCTGCGGAGAAGAACTGTGCTGGAGCGGACAGCGCTTGATAGGTGATGTATTGTTTTTATTTGTTTTTAAAGGCTGACAGGTCTTATTTTCAGGGTAGGGCCTATATTGCAAGACCCCACCCCCGAAAATCCTGGCAAAAGAGCGCTACAAAATCTTGATATCACCGCAAGAATACGCAGCGATATCGTTGTCGCCCTTGTGAAAGAAGTTTTAATGGCAGACCGCTGAAATGTGTCCGCACCCCGGGTACCATTAGAGACCTGACAGCTTCAACTTAAGTAACTTATAAATTATATTATATATATATATATATATATATATATATATATATATATATATATATATATATATATATTCACTAAAGATGAGGCTTTGCTGTAAGATTATGATGCAGAGATGTAAGAAAATCAAGAAGAAGCAACATAAATAGTATATATGTAATAAATGAGATGGATCACACTGATATAACGGTTCATGCCGTCTGCACATACGTGGTCGTTAAAGCATAGACTTATATACATACGGACAATACTTACAATTTCATCCCCTGGTAACCAGTAGCCCTCCTGCTCGATGCCAGCTTTAGATCCCTTACATCCAACAGTCAGTGTCTCCACTATCAGGCCGTCTTTTACCGCCAGGCTGAGTTGGCGTGTGATTTCCTTTGGGTGCATGCCATGAACACGGGTCATGTACCTGGTAGATGACAAAGGGAAATAATGGTTGGACGACCTATTCTACTGTAGCAACTGGAGCGTAGCCATTAGTAAATCACGGCATTAGAATTCCTAAAACCATGGATTCTACTGAAAGTGACTCTCTCGTACCAGAACAAAATGTTGGTGGCGGTCACTGATGGGCTTTAAACCTATTTACGACATTGCAGGTATAGACTGGCACAGGAGTCCTGTGCCGGGATGACCCGGGGTGCAACCATCTACTGACAGCCGGGCTCTTACCATTATGACTAGGATTGAAGAAACCTCAGATCCCAACCATTTAGCTCCTTAGATATCATGGTCAATATCAACCGTGGCATGCAAGTGGTTGACAGCGGAAGGAGGCCCACATGATGTTTTCAAGGACTGCAATGGGTTGCAATGATAACCAAAGACCTAACAAAGGCTTCTGCGCTTGCCATTAGACAAATATCATTAGACCCGGCAAAGTACTGAGAGGCATAATACACAGCAATACATATGTACTGCAGTGTACTAGGTAAACAATCAGAAGATTGCATCTTCAAGTCCATTTGCGGGACTAGTTG
The DNA here is from genome assembly GCF_035609145.1 of Eleutherodactylus coqui. Lineage (NCBI taxonomy): Eukaryota > Metazoa > Chordata > Amphibia > Anura > Eleutherodactylidae > Eleutherodactylus > Eleutherodactylus coqui. Next base: position 103,422,323 of record NC_089848.1, on the reverse strand, counting down.
GTGAAAAAGTTTAGTAAAGTATAATACATAAAAGAATGCCATGTAAGAAACGTGTTTTTGCAAAAAACAAGGAAAATAAATTATATGTGTTCTGGTGTTTGCAACAGCATGAACTATAAAATAATCATGTTATTTATCCTGCAAAACTTAAAAAAGGCCAAGCTACTTTTTTCCAAAAAGATGGAAAAAAAAAAAAAAAAAAGGTGCACGTGCCCTTAAATAATACTTATAAAAACTACAAAGCGATTAGCAAAAAGACGAAAAAAGAGTCCTCATACAGCGCTGTAACAGAAAAATGTAGATGTTATGGATTATTGAACGGGAAGACATTTATAAAACATTTACGCCAGTTTCTAGTATGAAAATGAGCAACAATTTGCGCAAGGCTTGCTTGTAGAAAAATCTTGTGACTTTTGGCGGTTTGCGCTACCGTTAGCCACTTTCCCAAAAAAGTAAATAGGGCAGCTCCAGACAGACACCTTTATATATAACTTACGCCAGAAACTGGTGTATGTTATACCAGCTCGGACATGGCATCTGTTTCTGAGCAGGCGCAGACATATATGAAGAGGCATCCGTTAGGCGCAGCATGGCAGCTCCTGAAATGCCGGTTTCAATAAATTTCCCTCATAGTTTTTTGAAAAGATGCTTTTACTGTGCAGAAATAGCAAAACATAAAAAAAAAAAAGTACAATACAAGTATGGGCAAGAAAGTTGTGTGACGCACAACTATGAACCCCGATCTTTTGAATGGGGTCATATACATGAGAGATGTTTTTCCGTATCACACCGGGATGAGATGTGGAAAACAAATCGTGGCACGCTTTATCTTTGTGCTCTCGCATCACACAGCGCCCCGTGTTTTCAATGGAGCCAGCGGCAGCATCCCACCATGTGCTAGGTGTGTACGATGTGAGGTCCGCCATTGAAAAGAATGGGGGAAAGTCCACAATCCACCCTCCGCAGCGGAGCATCGCTTATTCCCCGAAGTAATGTGAGGCAGGTTTGACATAATAACACCTTGCATCCGCCCAGAATTCACATGATGGCGAGCGTGAAATTAGGCCATGATTCACAGCCCGATCTCGCACTCGCCTGTGTGAAGTTGGACCCGTAGTGAGCAGGGGGTTGGACCCAATGACCAAATGGACTCCAACTCTACCAAGGATTTTAATAAGTCTCTCGGAAGACCCATTGCAATGTGTTCTAAAAACAGCGCGCCCATCCTTAAAATATTTATTTCCAAAATGCTCCGTTCTCCAGATATTGCAGATGTTGAAACGACCTCTTCTATGGAAAGAGATAGCGGTACACAACAGTAGCTGGCGGCCGGGCCGAGAGTCCAGTGTGCATGCATTCTTGATATCTCGTCATCAGATTTAGATGAAAGAAAGGGAAAGTGCCGGCCTCCTCGGACATTTTCTTCCAAAGAGCTGGTCCGTTTCCCCGGCAACAAGCAGTAAACAACCGGAGAATGGAGGAATCAACATCTGCAATATCTGGAGAACGGAGCATTTTGGGAACAGACAACTTTTGGGTGAGTGCATTGTTTTGCGATGTCAAACAAAGCAAAATAGGATTCCTGAGATGGGAATACCCCTAGATTTGCGTATTTTGCATATTTTGGCGTGGAGTTGTGCAGCTCTGCGTCTCGTGATGCGATCTGGCCAAAATATTCCGCCCATGTGAAAAGCCCGAGGTTAAATTCACCTTTTTAACTGAGACTAGCTGCACACCTAGACTAACATTAAGGCCACTCTGATGCGGGGCGTATTGTCATTGTGTGTCGCGAACACACAATTTTCCTGCTTACGACACACAATGCCAATAGCCTATTTTGTATTGGGCCGCTCACAGCTGTGATTTTTTGCATGCGTATTACTCCCACAAAGGGGAAAAAAACCAGAATGTTCTATCTTGGCGCGTATTACACGCACACATGTGGGCCCGGCCTAAGACTGTCCTTGTTGCCCATAGCAACCAATCAGAGCCCTTTTTCATTGTTTTTTCTTTTAATCTGCTTTGGCAAAATGAAAGCTGAGCTGTGATTGGTTGTGATGGGCAATATGGATAGCCTTAGGCTGGGGTCACACGGGGCAGAATTGCCGTGCAGACTTTCCGCATGGAAATTCTGCCTGCAATCTGAAGCCTGAGACTACGCAGCAAAGTGGACGAGATTTGCGGAAATCTTATCCACGCGCTGCAGAAAGCTCGTTGCGCCCAAGCCGCGCTGAAACTAACTTGCTGCACGGAATTCAAAGCCGTGGCATGTCAATTCCATCTCTGTTTCCGCTGTGGGCTCTCTCTGTGGGGAGAGATGGCCGCAGTGGAACAAATCACTTTCAAAACCAGTGGGACCTTAGCTGCGGAAATCTTGCTGAATTTCAGCGTGGTCCCGCTGCACCGGAGATTCCCGGCTCGTTTTCATAAAGGAGTTTTTGCCCACAACCTCAAATAAGGAGGATAATTAGATTTATACCCCCCACTTACAGCAGTATACGGAATGCAGCGGGGGACACAAAGGAGTTCTGGGTCCTCAGAAATATATCTCTCCGAAGAACTCCAGAAAATGGAATCGGTGACACCTATACATAATGTATGACTTACCGGAGCGGCCCTTTATAGGACCGGCGAGAGCCGCACGGCACGGGTTCTCCAAGCAGCTATTAGCGAATAGAATGTCTCTTTAATAAACCTCCGTCCATTCCCCAACAGATATTTCAATTATGAGGTTGAAACGGCGCCCTTGTGTAACGCGTAATCAATAAGCAATAAATTACCCTAACAGAGGATGGCGCGACGCCAAGGGCCGTGTCTCTTACCAGCCAGGAGACATTGTGGATGAAGGTAGTGAATGAAAGCTAATATCAGGTACGTACGAGCGAGTCCTCCGGCCGGCGGCAACTTAATTAGCAAACTCTGAAAACCCCCAATTTCCTAATACACACACCGCCTCGCAGGGAGAATGCTGCACCATGAAGACAAAGCATGTTCAGGGTTTGTTCAGACAAACAAGTTATGCAAATCCATGCAGTTTGGGGTCAATCGTGTGATCTGGGAGGGTTTCATAGACTGCTGTGGTGGTACGGCCATATGTCACAGCGCGATCAGTCGTAGGGCTGGGTTACTCATCTGCAGGAGGCCGTATTTACACGGGTGAGCGGGATATCTGTCCGATAAAATCGTAACCATATCACACGCATAAATATGCAATCTTACCAGTAATTGCGATGCGTTTGGCAAGAAATAAGCATTGTGTCACTGCGGATGAAAAATCGTATGTTTTAAAAGTAACAATTTTTTCAAGTCGCAGTTGCATGAAAATAAAATCTGCATACAAGTGTGACGCAATTTTTTTTTTTACTCCCATAGAAAATAACGTGTAATATGCCCCCCCCCCCCCCTCCCACTGCAATTTTTCTATCTCGGACTCTCAGTCCGGGAGAAAAATCGACTGAGGGTAAAAACAGGTAGAAAATATTTATTTTCTTGTGCGAGTTCCGTCTGTGAGACAGAACATGCCGAAGGAAACCCCGGTGCACGTATGGCTTCACAGGTGACTTAGGCCTCATTCACATGGGTAAATTCTTTGTCCGCCGGCAGTCTGTATTTCTTACTGACTGAATACGGACAGCACACTCACCTGTTAAAGTAAATTGATGTACTCACACGTGCGTTTATGCCGACCAATGTGGAGTATTATTTTTTTTAAATTGCAGCATGTCCTATTTTGCGCAAGAAGGTGTATAGGGACTTACATACTATATAATTTTCACATGGATGTTATGTGCGTGTGGTACCTTTTTTTATGCGTGTTGCCAGGAAACAGTGAAAACAAAAAAAAGGGAAATCAACTTCTTGCAGGTATTTTTTTTAATGCACACGGAAAAATGTGAAGTCACACAGATGGCACAGGAACGCAAAAAAAAAAAAAAAGCACATAAACACAAAACGCATGCAACACACAGTAAAAAACGGACTGAAATTGCACCTGCCCATGTGAAGGAGCCCAAAATGTGCCCACAATATGCTCCTGTGAAACCAGTTTTAGGGTGACTACCAACTACAGTTTTTTTTCACTGCGAACATCGCAGCGTTTTTTATTCGGCAGGGGTCTATGGGACTTGTAATGTTAAAAATCGCGATTTCGCGGTAAATTGCGATTTTGCGTGATCGCGATTTTAACATTACAAGTCCCATAGACCCCTGCAGAAAAAAAAACGCTGCGAATTTCGCAGTGAAAGAAAAAACTGCAGTGGGTAGTCACCCTTAAAAAGAGTTGTTTGGTTAAAATCTAGCTTAAAATTAGACTCGAAGGGCTTAGGCCGCCTTCACACGGCCGAGAAAATCATGCGACATTTGTGCCCTGCGAGACACAGGAATATGAATCCCATTGAATGGCGTCATACACACGAGCGGTTTTTTCTTGCACTGCAGCGCTGGAAAAAATTAATTGCAGCATGTTCTATCTTTGGGCATTCCCCCATTATTTTCAATGGGACTGCCAAAGCATCGCGGCGGAAGATGGCTACTTTCCTGAAGTGCCTCTCATCAGCGGGAACATCGCATGTACACGATATGGGACAGAGTTTCATGGCCCAATATCGCACTCACCCGTGTAAAATTAGCCTTAAAAGAACAAAACAAATGGTACTTACCTGTCCTCGGCCCCGGTGATCCACTGCTGCAGCACCACAACTCTTCCGGTCTCAGTAAGGTGACCGCTGGCTACCAATCAGAGGCCATAGCGCCACTGTCCTGAAATCATGGCGCCCAGGATAGGAGTACTGATGCCAGGAGAACAGGCGGTGATGCTGCGGCCTCTGACAGACAGACAGCGTTCACCTGACTTCCATTGTCAGAGCCCGAGAGAACTATGGGGCTGCAGCACTTGATCACCAGGGCCGAGGACAGGTAAGTATCGTCTGATCCATTGTTTTAAGCCATTTGGATCTCATTTTAGAAGTACGTTTTTAGCCAGACCTGCGATGAGCTGCTGCAAGCAAGTAGAGCATATAACTGGGAGACATCCACTCTCCTATCAGTCACAATGGCACAAAAATACTATGCGTTGTGCTAACAGGAACAATCAAAGGGACCATTGTTATCCCGATTAATGGCTGGCTGCTGTCAGTCACCGCTGAGAGGGGCGGAGGGAGCGCTCCCCTCAGGATTACAGTGGACTCTTTGATCGCTCTCCCTGTAATACCCTGCACTTCTATACGGCAGCTCATTTAGGTGACAGGTACGCTTTAAATGAATCTAATAGAAATGGATCTGATTCCCCATAAACACCTCAATGCAGAAGAATGGCACACGACAGACGTCTTGGGTGACTTACTTAGTAATCCGATCGATATTTGCAATCTGCTTCTGATTTCTGATCACTTCTATAGCTGTCCATAAGTACTGAATAACCTTCGTATCCGCCTGTCGCCTCTTTGTTAGGCGAGCCATGTTCTTATCCGGCTTCATGGTTCTGCAAAACAATACAGGGAAGAAGTCATTGGGGGTCCGAGTAATGCAGGATTCTGTAGATACCAACAATGAGTCCCAATGCGGATTATACCCTGGTGGCCAAGCTAAAAAGCAACGATGCTCAGCGTTAACATGCTGGAAGGAACGCTGTGATATATCAGGCTCATGGGCTTCCCTTCTTTAATGTGACCCTCCAGTCATGGGACAAGTTGCCCAGCTACTGGAGGGGAGGAGTTCTATTAGCTGATGCCCCCTTATCCCTCCATTCTACCACCAACCCACTTATTCCTGGTGCTCCTCTGTGGTGGTCCAAGAGGATTCTTGACCCCTTTAACAACCACCAATATGTCAGCGCTCATTAATAAGTCTTATTCTGATGCATACGCCTGCTTACGACATTGCATCACAAGCTTGGCAGGGGTAGTGGGCTCAACTGTCTGATGACAGCGGGGCTCCAGCTCAAATGGTGGGGAATGGAGAAACATCTGATCCCAGCTGTTTACCCGGTTACATGGTGCGGTCGTGTGTAAAAGGCTGACAGAGGACTCCCGCCGTCATCGATCAGAATCTCACGATGTGAGCGCCAAGTCCCCAAAGTTCAATTCAAAAACAAGGTTCTACTGGTTCGGATTACTGAACACTAGTCACAACCCACAGAAAGCAGTGCGCAAAATCCGGATGAGCACCATAAAAAAAAATGGCAGAATTGATGCGTTCTTTCACCCCATTTCACCCTCACAAATGTATAAAAGTTATACAATACCCTAAAGTGGCACCAATAAAAACTAGAGCTCACTGCGCAGCCGACAAGCCCTCGTATGGCTATTCTGATGGAAAAAGATAACCGTTATGGCTCTTCAAAAGTGAAGATGAAACCCTCTCCCCCAAAAATAAAAGTACTTAAGTACTATTGTCCAGTATTGGGACAATAGTCTATCCCGGGACCAGAGAGGACAGAGAGCAGGTTATCTGCAGTTACTCTTCTCCACCGTCCCTCAAATCGGTTGGTTCCGGTTTCTGTTTTCGGCCTTCCAAGGTGCACCGGTAGTGTTAAGACTACTAATGCACTATACCTGCTCTCTGATTGGTCAGAGCTGCTCATGTGATCAGCGCTAGTCAATCAGAGAGCAGGGAAGAACGACCGCAAGTAATATACCCACTTGCCCCGAGATAGAGGGTTGCCTTAAGGGGTTAATAAATATCATGAATTACAACAAAGAGCCACATAATATCAGTAAAGTAACATCTTCCTCTAGGAGCAGAACCCCCAGGTTACGTATCCGGAGGAACACTGTCTAACAATGGCGATCCAGTGTGACGTGTATCCATAGAGACCGCAAGTGACACAAGTAAACACGTTACAAGCCAAAAATAACACTTCCCCAAACAATGCGCTGCCATCACCAGGACACACCGTGCCGTCGCTGCCCGTCTGTGGGGATGCTACAGGGACCGCCGGAGAACCAGGAAGAGAGCGATCCTCGCCGTCACAGCTGGTTAAAAACCGCCGGGATTTACTCCCCCGACGACTACGTGAAGAAAACACAAGATGTTATCCGCCGGGAGATATTTAACCCTTTACACTAACGCCGGGCATCCCTGAGCACAACACCGGCACATTTCTGCAAGTCGTATGCCGATAATGTATCGATGACCAATCCTGAGGAGAGGTCATCAACTGTACTTCTCTGGAAACCCCTTTAAAGCCTGAATACACATGGCCTTTAATCTACAAAACCGCAACAATGTAAGGTGCTTTCTGATATTTGGGGAATGGGTAGGGAGGGGGGAGGACTTGCTGCAGGGTAGGGAATGGTGTAAAAAGATATCACAACCATTACTCCATTCTTCCATTTCCTCCAGACCAGTGCCGCTAACCCAGTCCTCGTGCTCCGGTCCCCGCTGATGACGTCATGATTATCACTCTTGCGTGGCACGTGACTACTGAATTCGGCACTTGGCTGCAAATCTCATGTGAGCGATGAATGTGAGGTCATGGCTTTCTGTATCGGCGCAAAGGGACCGGGTCGGTGAATTTGAACCGGAGGAATCGTAAGAGGGCGAGTAATGGCTATTTTTTTTAGTTTCAGATAATTCTGTCCCAACTTATTGCTGGAGGGCCGCTGTGAGACCTGGAACTCCTAAGTAGTCGGACCATGGCTGCCATGTTTTCGAGAACAGCTCCATCCTGCCTTCTCTGATAGCTGAAAGCTTCTCGTATGCCATCATCAGCGAGATTCTAGCTTTGACCGGGCCAATCTGCAATACGGGCGATACCCATTGTGAGGCTATGTATACTCTGGTTGCCATACAGATGTTTTGAGCCAGTTTTTGCTGTTGATTGTTGAAGCCTAGTTGTTTATCCGCCAGCAAACATGTCGCTGGGGATGGGTCGGAGGGCTTACTGATCACTGATGATGCTAGGCCAGCTACCTGTCTCCAGAGGGATGTCGCCCTCGGACAGGTCCACCAGGTGTGCACAGTAGAGCCTAGTTCAGCACAGCCTCGAAAGCAAGACGATGAGCGGGTCTGATTAGATTTGCTGATTATTTCGGGGACCAAGTAGAATCTGTGAAGAATCTTAATTGAGGTCTCCGCCAACGTCACCTGGTTGCTGCCCTTAGATGCAAATGTGCAACAATGATGCCGACGTGGCAAAGAGAGAGAAGTATCAAGGTCTCTTTCCCATCTGATCATATACGAAGGTTTTCTGTCAAGAGGTGGTTGGTTCATAGATGCATATAGACAGGAGATGGTCCCAGATTGGAGGGGGGTCCATAGGCATATCTTTTTGATTTTTGATTTTTGTTTAACCCCGACCTTAGGGCACTTTTTATTAAAAGGGTATTCTGGTGGGACCCCCACAATCCTGAAAATGGAGCCTCCATTTCCCTGGTCCTCCTCACTGCAGCCTTGCAACAAGGGGGGCATTGAATAGAACGCAGGTCGCGCTCGCTCAGTGCCGCTCCGTTCATCTTCATTGGGACTGCTGGGGGTAGTCGAGTAGAAAGTGTGCAGCTATTGCTGTCAGCCCCATTGAAATTGAGCAACCTGCCCTCCATTCAATGATGTGAAGAAATGAGGAGGAACCAAGAAATGGTGCACCCCCCTATATTGCCTCCCTCATCTCAATCCATCACCCAGTCCGGGCTCTCCGCTCTGCTAATGAAACCAGACTGAGCGCCCCTTTAATTTGAACTTCTCATTCCCGCCTCCAAGACTTCTCCAGTGCAGCACCGGTCTTCTGGAACGCACTACCAAAGGATACTTGGGCAATCCAGGACTCGCAGAACTTCAGGCGTGCTCTAAAAACGCACATCTTCAGGGAGGCATACCGCATTCCCTAAACAAACCTCTCTGTACTCCGCCTGATAACATGCTCCCTGACCTACTGACTGCAATCCCTGCTAGCCATCATAAACCGCTCCTGCAGTCACACCGTTTCTGCCGTCACACGGCTAAATGTCTGACCATTGTCTATGTGTATAGCATCCCTCACTCTCCACCCCGCCATACCGTGCACATCTCCAGCCCCATTACCCTCTGTATCACCCCATTACTTGTAGTATGTAAGATCGTTGGAGCAGGACCCGCACCCCTATTGTTTCCATCAACTGATTACTATGTAACCGTGGTTCTGTAATGTTTGTATTTTGTCTTTCTGTATTCCCCCTGTCTATGTAAGCGCTGCGGAATATGTTGGCGCTATACAAATAAAGATTATTATTATATGAGGAGGACAGGGGAAACAAGACTCGCGTTCTCAGGATCGCTGGGACCCTCACTGAACAATCGATTTTCACCCAGTTTGTCCCCTAACCGGAAAACTCTTTTAAAAAGTTTGGAGAACTCCTTTAATGGTATCCGTACACAAGACTCGCTGGGCACATGCTCCTCTCCGATGTCAGACTAGGCAGGAGAGTATGCCAGGGCAACAGCCTTGTCAGCAGAGAATAAAATAAATAAATAAATCTTGGTATTTGTATAGCGCCAACTTATTACGCAGCGCTTTCAGGTAATTATTACTTAATTACCCCCCACCAAGCTGGGTTCTCATTTTACCGACCTCGGAAGGATGGAAGGCTGAGTCAACCTTGAGCCGGCTACCTGACGCATATGGGGATCGAACTTGCAACCTCCAGGTCGTAGGTGAGAGCTTACACTCTGCACCACACGAGAGAAAATCACATCTGTTTCTAGAGAGATCACAAGTGGGACCAGTCAGAACTGCAAAACTGAACTAAAAAGCTGGGGAAGATATTAAACAATATAGAGAGGCAACATGGACCAAAAACAGCAATATGTAAAGAAGATTTCATGGCTAATCCTCAGGACAGGCCCCCACTAATAGAATGGAGCCAGGACCCCTCTCATCAGCCATTCTTTGGGCCAGCGCACTCCTACACTGAACTGATTTCTGCAGGAAGCAGACAGCTCTGTTCTCGCTGCAGTGGTCAGGCTTGGTATTGCAGGCCAAGTTCTCATTCACTTTAATGGAAACTGTGGCTGTAATACCACGCCTGCACATTGTAGTGGGAACGGAGCTATCCGATTCCTGCAGAAATTAGCTCGGTACATGAGCACATGAAACAGTAAGCAGATGAACAGCAGGGGTCTCTGGCAAAAAAAAAAAAAGCTACACCAAACTAGGATTGGCCGTCAACAGTTTACAACTAGACAACCCTTTAAAGGTTTCCGTTTTGTTCCCCATTGATGTCAACGGCTTTTCATTAAAAATGGAAATATTCCCATTTAATTCCGTTCTGCTATATTTTCGTTATTTAAACAGAATAGCGCAGCTGACGGAATAACGGAAATGAAATGTAAATATTTTTTTTTTTTTTTACTGAAAACTCATTCAAATGTGTGGGAAAAAATGGAAACGTTTAATTCTGTTTCTCTGCTCCTCAAATAGAAAAATAGAGAAGCAGAAATGCCTAACTGAGGCCAACGGCGGTGGAGACGAGCCCATGCTGCTGAGAAGGCGAATGTAGAAATGGATTATAATGCATTTATCTCAAAAAGTAATAAAACATAAAATACTACAAGAACTACGGTAATCCCCCGACAACTTGTATCGGCCATTTGTAATGGCGACCGGCTCATTTAGGAGAGCATAAAAATGTTCGCTAGCGGGCCGCTTGTCTCCCTATATGACCCAATGACGGATGTATGGGGATGAACAATTGTACCCCTTCGGCCTCGGGACAAAACAAGACAGCGGTAAGGCCTTCCTCACATGCGCAAGGGTGATTGCGGTCAGTGAAAAACTGATGAGGTCCCTGCAAGTCTACGTGAATTCTACATTGTTCTTACCCTGTTTCCCTGAAAATAAGACATCCCCTAAAAATAAGACATAGCATGATTTTCCAGAATTTTTGAGGATGCAAAATGATTTTTCAGGCTTTTTGAGGATGCTTGAAATATAAGCCCTACTCCAAAATTAAGCCCTCACAGTTAATTAAAAAAGTCAATTTAAATAGTGTTCAGGCAGCTATACATGTAAAAAAGTTAAACATTTTTGAACGAAAATTAATATAAGACACTGTCTTATTTTCGGGGAAACACGGTAGCTCAGTTTTTTGCATTTTTAATGCAAAAATTTAAAGGAAGGCGGCCTAATTTACACCACTTAAAAGTCCAAATTAGGTCAACGGATGCATGGGAAAAAAAAACAAAAAAAAAACAAGCCATGTGAGTACATTGTGTGAATCACACTGAAATACGAACATGCTGCGATTTTTTTTTAATTGGACCATTGGTTCATGTACAAAATAAAAAGTCGCACATGTGAATATAAACGTAGACTTCAGTGGATCGCGGGAATCTGAGCGATAATGGCTCCCGTGCGAAAGCCCTGAAGCGTTTACCGCTGGGACGGCCACCAGACGCTTCTGCGCCCAACAGTCGTCCAGTGTAAAAGGGTCCTTATAGAACGGCTGCCCTACACCCGCTCATGACCAGGGCTACTCATGTGATCGGTGCTGGCCAATCAGACAGCAGTGCACTAGGTAGTTTGTAAATCGCGGCAGCCATCTTGTACGACTGAAAACAAGAAAACGGGCCAGAAACCGGTAGATCCGAGAGACAGCAGCAAAGACGACCAACGGCGGGTTATATAACATATCCGCCCCGACAAAACTTTGTCCCAAGACCGGGAGGGTCGCTTTACCAATCCAATCTACACACAGGCCGCAAAATTTCCGTTTCCCCGTGTTAAAAATCTGATTTTTCATTCAGAGACGTTTAGGTCGGGCTTCTACACGTGACCCGACGTGCGGCCGCCGTGACCGGATCCTCCATAACAAGGGACCTCTGTAGACAGCTGATATAATGTGACACAGGGGGGTCCTGACCGCGTGTAGATGGAGATCACCGCGCAACACACCAGCGTCCAGGGGGGCGCCGTCACAACAGACAGAGCGAGGACACAAGTGTGTATGAACGGCGCTCATATCTGGCTGCGGCTGGTCAGATGAATGTCCTCCATTGTTCCCCGGCAGCCGGCATGACAAGCCAAGAAAATCTGCAATAACTTGATTTTGGACATCTGGAAACACCTGTCTACCATCTCCGATATCTCCGGATGTCATTAACCCCTTCCTGCCAAAGTCCCCCATTTCCCCCCCCCCCCCCCCCCCCCCCATTTTTTTTTTAATCGCCACTTTCAAAAAAGTTGAAACTTTTTCATTTTCCCGGCCTTACAGACACGGGGCGGCTTGTTTTTTGAGGAACGATCTGTACTTTTCAGTGACATTTAAAAAGGAACCCCTCATTAACAATCAGCACCGTAAAATGAGTTCTGGCGCTTGTAGTTCGGGCGATGTGGAGTCTTTAGCCGGCTGCACGCAAACGGATTTCCCTTGCAGAATCTGCGGAAGGCATCTGCACCGCGGTTCTGCGGCAAATACCGTTCACAGTGTGCTATGGAGAATCGCTTCTTCCTGCACCCCCGCGGAATCGAAGTGTGATTTCCACTCGCGGAGGAAAGAAAATAAAAATTCGCAGCATGCGCTATTTTCGTGCAGATTCCGCATAGACGACTTCCATTGGCAATGTGGAAAGGTTGTGGATTCCGTCTCATTGCCTAGCGACAGCATGGAGAAAAAAAAAAAATTGGAAAAAATGATACTGTCACAAATCTGGCGCACCGTCCAGACCCTCCACAGTACAGAAGATACAGGTGCGCGCGGACGCTGGCCGGGCACAGGGTCCGATTCCGCTCCGGGGTACACATGCAGAATCCGACCCGTTCGTGTGCAGACGGCCTTTTTCATACCCACCCGGTTCCCTCAATGTCCTGCAACAAAGTCCAGGCACAGGAACCGCGACTGGCTGGCTGCGCCCGCACACCTCCCATGAGGTTACTAGGAGTGCGGGCACAGCCTGCTGAAGAGTCATGGTTCCTGTACGCGCACTCACTTTGGGGGGCACCGCAGAGCGTAATTATGGTACTGCGTATTTTTTTTTCTGATGGCGTTCGCACTGCAGATAAATAACGTGATATTTTACTAAACTGAACGTTTACGGACGTGGCAATACGAAGGTTTTCCATGTTATTTATTTATTTGATACAATAACTGGGAAAGGTTTTTTTTCTTCATCATTAATTTAAGAAGTATTAAAAAAACAAACGACTTCATCTTATTTTTACTTTTTCTTTTAGTCCCCACAGAGGACTTGAACCGGCTAATGTGCACGTCGCCTGCAAGGAGGAGTACGCTGTGCATGTGCGCCCACTGTTCTCTATGGGAGTAGGCACGCTGACCAGCAGAGTGATTGTGCTGGTGCTGACGTCCACGGGTGACAGCGCATTAGTGTGGAGGCGGGTGCCTGGCGACTCCTGGCCTGCGGGCACCAGGTATCCGGATATGCAGTTCTGTGGGAAAACATTTGGTATAACTTGGGTTTTATGCATTTTTATCTCTGCTCATTCTGAGTTTGGAAACCCAGTGGGCGGTGCTATGAGTGACAATCGCAGATAGGCCCCGCCCCCTGGACTCCAAGGTTCAGAATGGGCAGAGAATAAAACGAGTAAAATCGAAGTAGCCCTGAATATTTTCCCATACGACTGTCCATCAATCGTCTCCGCTCCTTCTGCTCTGAACCATGCTGCCTGCGGATTGGACAGCGAGTTCGAGTGGACGGGTTCCATTTAACGCAACTGGCGACGTGGCTGCAATTTTATTTTTTTTTAATGTGTAAAACAGCAAATACTATGACTGCTTTCACACGTGGCAATAAAATGGCGCAATTGTCTCGCGATGCAACAGTGCTACAAATGGCATGTATGTGAAGCCCCTGCTTTCCAAGGGGTTCCTTCACATTAGTGAGGTTTTGTAACCGGCTACATTGCAGGAAACAAAAATGGTGGTATGCTGCATATTGCCATAATTTACCATGCTTTGTAGCCCATGTTACGCTATGGAGCCTTCCTTCCTGTTGCATCGCACAAAAATGCGATTGTCATGCGGTGCGATGCGACTTTTACAGTAGGAAGTCCAACTGGTCGTCCCTAAAATAACCCCTGGCTACATTTAAACAAGTAAAGCCAATACATAACCTAACAGGCGCTCCGCCGCACTTCTCCTCCGAGGCTCTGGCACACTTGTCTGTAATCTTCACCTGGGACAAAAAGTTCAAAAGAGTTCAAAAACCCCCATCCAGGAAGTGCTGGCTCTGATTGGTTCTCGAGCACCGTGGCTTGGCCAATCACTGCAGCGCTTAATGAACCAATCACAGCCATCGCATTGAATGGCTGTGATTGGTTCATCAAGCACTGCAGTAAATGGTTCTTGAGTGCAGCGGCTCAGCCAGAGCTTTCTGTATGGGTTTTTTTGAACCCCCTCACCAGCAAGCACCGGTTGCAGACTACAGACAAGTGTGCCGAAGCTTCGGGAGGAGAAGTGCGGCGGAGCAGACAGGTAATCTATTGCTTTTTTTTTTTTTTTAAATGTAACCAGGGCTTATTTTCGGTGTAGGGCTTATATTTTAAGCCCGGGAAAGGGGTGCTACAAAGTTGTGCAACTTTGCATCGCCATGAGAAAATGCTCCAACTTCCTCATGGCGATATCGCTCTTGTGAAGACGTCTAAAGAATACATTTAGCCAGATGACATCAAGACAGACCAATAGGAAAACCAAAGTCCGGCTGCCGTCACATCTGCGTTGGGGGTTCCGTTTCCTGCTCCGTCATTAAAGCAGGAAAGGGGAATCCCGTTGCCGGACTCGTTTTATGACGGAGCAGCACAGAACAGCCCCACCGACTAGAATGAGTCCCGCTTGGTTTCCATTCTACCGCATGAACAAGTCCTTCAAGCAGAAAGGCTTCTTCCGGTAATTGTGCCGCATCCCCGAACAGAGGAGCCGGCCTACTGAGGTGAGAGCTACATGGCGACTTTAGCCGGGTGACATGAAGATCGCACCTAATGATCAGCAACGATGTAGTCTGGAAGGACCGGCAGCCGCAGGAAAAACCAAACCGGTGGAGACTTGGATGCAAAACACAAGATTTAAACAATCAGCAGCGACCTCGACGTCCGGCGGGGGCGCCTTGCTTTTGACTTGTGTTTTTAGTAGCATCATCAAAGCTATAAAGTTACCGTCACGCGGGTGAGCGCGGCATCACGCCGGCCAACGGGCATTTTTCACACCGATTTAAGGTATTTATCATAGAAAAAAAAAATCTCCCATCGCTTCTGTAAAATCGCGATCCGCGGGGGCGGCAGAGGATCACAAGCGTCTCCCACTGACTTCAATAAGATCCCCTCGCACAACATGCAATGACCGTGCCAGGCCTTCTATATGCAAGTGTGGGCGGGCACACGGGTGGTTTTTGGTAGTTCCATTTTAGGATAAAAATGACTTTTTGATCACTTTATATTCAATTTTGGGGGGGGGGGGGGGGGGTGACCATCTGCAAAAAAAAGTGCAACTCTGGAATTGCATTCTTTCCGCTCCCAGACGGCATTAACAAGGTGAGATTTTAATAAACTGCACTTTTACGGATGGAGGGACACCAACGGTTTTTTGGCGAGCGCTAAAAAAAAGGTTTTAAAAAACTTTAGATATTTTAATTTTTGGTGATAATTAAAAAAAAAAAAATCTTTACCTTACTTTTTTTTTTTTTTACACCCCTGATGAACTTGCGGCCATTTAATCACTTCTGCTGTTTGGGACATTTAAATGCCGCGGTCAGTCACTGTGAGCGTGAGTCTACACTGACAGCTGTCAGACATACTTCACTGGGGTCATCAGACCCCAAGCAGCGTGACAGTCCGCAGCTCCTGGGCTGGGTTCACGCGGAGCGGAATCCACGATCTTGAAAATCTCGTCCACAAGCTGCGGACCGGTGCAGAGACTGACTTGTGGCGCTTACGCCCGTGCAAAGCCGGCCTGAAACAGCCGCCGACACGTTTTCTGAGGCTTCGCACACCTGAACTCGCCGCGCCGTCTGAGCCTCTCAGATTTATCGCAACGGCCGCGCTGCAGTAGGTCACACGGTCCCGTTACCAATCATTAGCTGTGATGTCACGGCGCAACACGGACAAAGGCGCCAAGTAACGCTGGTGGATTTCTTTGCAACGGTCCTGTCTGGGCAGGTCACATGACCGCAGCATCAGATACAATGTAGCAGTGCAGCACCGCCACTAAACGGTCGCACAACAGCAGCATCTTCTCCGGGACTCGGACAACCGAACTCCCCGTGTGACCGCAGCGCTTCAGAGGTTGCGCCGCAGCAGGTCACATGACTAATGTCCACGTGGCGCGACCGGAAGCCCAACCTTTAGTAGCGATGTCACGTGCGACTATCGCCGCCCCAGGGGTCATTCACACCGTTTTGGTTGGTGAAGAATCATTCCGTCAGCGCCCGTTCACACCGCCGGATTTTCTGTGCGAGTTTTTTTACTCAGACGTGCGTTTTTTAAGTGCGTAAAAAAAATAAAAATAAAGTCGCAACATGCCGCATTTTGGGCCGTATTATGGACAAAACAGTGAAGAAAATCTTCCATGAAAGTCTGTGCTTTTTGTAACACACGGGCGGTATTGGAAAGAGTCATATCAGGTGCGCCTTTATTTTTTGCGCAGGTCAAAAACCCAGCGACGAGCCACGCAACATAGACGGAAAAATGAGCCCCAAATGTGTGCGGTCACACGCAGCAAAAACAGCGCGGCTATCACGGGCCAGCATTGCATCCCGCGGTGCGTACGAGGCCTTACCAATAAGTGCGTGCCACATGCGGTTTTTTACGCGGTGGGCGGTTTTTTTTTTACTTCTGTATCGTGTCAAATTACTCACAAATACAAAAAAAAAAAAAAGCAAACCCGCCGTCACTTTTTTTTTCCATACGGATTCCCGCGTGAAAACCGCAGTGAATATGAACGCAACTGCGTATCTGCTGCGCTTTTCCACGATCTCATTCGCTCTTCCGATGGCGTTCGGTCCATAAATGAAGTATAGTATTTTTTTTTTTTAACGCACGTAAATCCCGCCGCCTGAATCACCCGCCGTTAATCGGCGTCGTTGCATGCGGTGCGGATTGCATCCATGAAAAAATCCGGACAGGAGACCCGCCGGTGTGAA
The DNA here is from genome assembly GCF_035609145.1 of Eleutherodactylus coqui. Lineage (NCBI taxonomy): Eukaryota > Metazoa > Chordata > Amphibia > Anura > Eleutherodactylidae > Eleutherodactylus > Eleutherodactylus coqui. The sequence goes on along the minus strand of NC_089848.1, from coordinate 103,405,262 downwards.
GGCGCCATAAAGCGGCCACACGTATTTTTGTGCATGTACTTCTTTAAACTGGATGTTGCGCGACCGAAGCAACCCTCGCTGCGATTCGCGTGCGACACGTCTCCATTTACAGTCACGGTTTTAGAACAGGAAAACCTCAGCGGTGAAATAGGCGCAGACTATCCGCCTTCGACTGGTCGGCAGCACCTTTGGCGCGCTCAGCTGTCGCAGCACATTGCGCAAGCAGGGCAGACCTGTCCGTGCTAATATTGCCCATCCGCCCGCCGTGCTCCCCCTGCACATGGCGGCAACTGTTTGCACTACTGTGCAGTTCCCACTCCTGGCTGCACTAGTCAGGGGGCAGCACTCATCTGTCACCCTGCAGCACCTGCACACAGCTGTCCATAACAATACAGGAACCGGGTCCCAGGGAGTAACACCAGTCCCGGCCAGCACGGGGCGTAGTCACGGGCGGCCCCACACACAGACCCACCCAACCATTTGTAAAGAGGGGGGGATGCACCGACCGCGAGGGGGGGGGGGGTAGAAGGAGGAGGAAACGGGGCTGCAACGACGCAACGCCGGTCCGCTCACTTACCTGGGCTGGATCGGATGATGACTGGCCCTTGCCTCCCACCAATAGCAGCGCGCAATCCTGCTCTACAGCCGCCCGCTGATTGGTTGATTACTGGTTGGTGGATCGCAGACGTCGAGAGTGACGTGTCGCGCATGCGCAATAAGGCTCCAGGCCAGAAAATCTGCGCCGTTTCGCGGCCTGTCGCCATTACCGTGAGGGGAGGAGAGTTTTATACCGTCCCGCTGCTTGTCGGCGGCGGGTTACCGAGTATTAGTGTCACACTCCTGACTAGTTGTGGTGGAGGGAGTGGTCCGGAGTGACAGCATTTGAGGGGGGGAGAGGCGGCTACCTGTGGCTCTCAAGAGGTCGTGGGACTACGTGTCCCAGCATGCTTTGCGAGCCAGAGGCATCATGGGATTTGTAGTTTTTTCCCGCGCGCTCCCAGAGTTAATAGCAGGAGCGCCGGGCTGGCCGCGGGACGGGAAGGTTTGCTAACAGTTCCACCAACTTTGTCTCACTACATGGAGATATATTTTCGTGTCTTGACCGATATAAATGGCGTCCAGGAAGGTTTATGGAGGAACAGTTGTAGTGACGGGCGCACACAGGACTTATGGGGGCCCCAGAGATGAACTCGGAAGTGGGACCCCCGAAAGAGGAAAAAGATAAATATATATTGTATTCTGCAACATAGCGGATGAGATAGGCTACCTCTAAATATTGCAGTCACTGTATATTAGATGAGCAGCTCCGCATGATGATAGTGATTGCAGTGCAGTTACCTCCACCGATCTCACGTGGCTTCTCTACTGTTGGGGTCGGCTTTCCGTTTTCCTCTCTATTCGGGTCCCGAGTCGTCATGAAGACTTCCAGTTATTACTGGTTGCTACCCCCAATGTCCCACTCAATACTAATAGTGCCCTCTGTGGTCTCCATTTAATAATAGTACCCGTCGCAGTGCCCCCGCCATAGTAATAGAACCCGTCTCAGTGCCCCACTATAGTAATAGAACACATCTCGGTGCCCCCGCCATAGTAATAGAACCCCTCGCAGTTCCCCACCATAGTAATAGAACCCCTCTCGGTGCCCCCGCCATAGTAATAGTAGCCCTCTGTGGTCTCCATTTAGTAATAGTGCCCCCGTCATAGTAATAGAACCTGTCTCAGTGCCCCACTATAGTAATAGAACACATCTCGTTGCCCCCGCAATAGCAATAGTACCCCTCTCAGTGCCCCCACCATAGTAATAGAACCCCTCTCAGTGTCCCTGCTATAATAATAGTACCCCTCTCAGTGCCCCCACCATAGTAATAGTGCCCCCTCTCAGTGTCCCTGCTATAATAATAGTACCCCTCTCAGTGCCCCCACCATAGTAATAGTGCCCCCTCTCAGTGTCCCTGCTATAGTAATAGTACCCCTCGCAGTGCCCCGCCATAGTAATAGAACCCATCTCAGTGCCCCCACCATAGTAATAGTACCCCTCACCATAGTAATAGTACCCCTCTTGGTGCCCCACCATAGTAATAGAACCCATCTCAGTGCCCCCACCATAGTAATAGTACCCCTCACCATAGTAATAGAACCCCTCTCGGTGCCCATGCCATAGTAATAGTACCCCTCGCAGTGCCCCCACTATAGTAATAGAACCCATCTCAGTGCCCCATTATAGTAATAGTACCCCTCGGAGTTCCCCACCATAGTAATAGCACCTCTCTTGGTGCCCCCACCATAGTAATAGTACCCCTCTCAGTGCCACTCACCATAGTAATAGTGTCCCTCTCAGTGTCCCTGCCATAGTAATAGTATCCCCCTCAGTGCCCCCTCACTATAGTAATAGTATCCCCCTCAGTGCTCCCACCATAGTAATAGTACCCCTCTCAGTGCGCCCACCATAGTAATAGTACCCCTCTCAGTGCCCCTGCTATAGTAATAGTACCCCTCTCAGTGCCCCCACTATAGTAATAGAACCCATCTCAGTGCCCCATTATAGTAATAGTACCCCTCGGATTTCCCCACCATAGTAATAGTACCCCTCGCAGTGCTCCCACCATAGTAATAGTGCCCCTCACCATAGTAATAGTGCCCCTCTCAGTGCCCCTGCTATAGTAATAGTGCCCCCCTACCATAGTAATAGTGCCCCTCTCAGTGTCCTTGCCATAGTAATAGTATCCCCCTCAGTGCTCCCACCATAGTAATAGTACCCCTCTTAGTGCGCCCACCATAGTAATAGTACCCCTCTCAGTGCCCCTGCTATAGAAAAAGTACCCCTCTCAGTGCCCCTACCATAGTAATAGTGCCCCTCTCAGTGTCCCTGCTATAGTAATAGTACCCCTCTCAGTGCCACTCACCATATTAATAGTGCCCCTGCTATAGTAATAGTACCCCTCTCAGTGCCCCTCACCATAGTAAAAGTGCCTCTCTCAGTGTCCCTGCCATAGTAATGGTTTCCCCCTCAGTGCTCCCACCATAGTACTAGTACCCCTCTCAGTGCCCCCACCATAGTAATAGTACCCCTCTCAGTTCCCCTGCTATAGTAATAGTGCCCCTCACCCTAGTAATAGTACCCCTCTCAGTGCCCCCACCATAGTAATAGTACCCCTCTCAGTTCCCCTGCTATAGTAATATTGCCCCTCACCATAGTTATAGTACCCCTCTCAGTGCCCCTCACCATAGTAATAGTGCTCCTCTCAGTGCCCCTCACCATAGTAATAGTGCCACTCTCAGTGCCCCTCACCATAGTAATAGTGCCCCTCTCAGTGCCCCCACCATAGTAATAGTGCCCATCTCAGTGTCCCAGCCATAGTGATAGTATCCCCCTTAGTGCTCCCACCATAGTAATAGTACCCCTCTCAATGCGCCCACCATAGTAATAGTACTCCTCTCAGTGCCCCTGCTATAGTAATAGTGCCCCTCTCAGTGCCCCCACCATAGTAATAGTGCCCCTCTCAGTGTCCCTGCTGTAGTAATAGTACCCCTCTCAATGCCCCCACCATAGTAATAGTGCCCATCTCAGTGTCCCAGCCATAGTGATAGTATCCCCCTCAGTGCTCCCACCATAGTAATAGTGCCCCCACAATAGTAATAGTACCCTTCTCAATGCGCCCACCATAGTAATAGTACTCCTCTCAGTGCCCCTGCTATAGTAATTGTGCCCCTCTCAGTGCCCCCACCATAGTAATAGTGCCCCTCTCAGTGTCCCTGCTGTAGTAATAGTACCCCTCTCAGTGCCCTCACCATAGTAATAGTGCCCCTCACCATAGTAATAGTGCCCCTCTCAGTGCCCCCTTACCATAGTAATAGTGCCCCTCTCAGTGCCCCCACCATAGTAATAGTGCCCATCTCAGTGTCCCTGCCATAGTGATAGTATCCCCCTCAGTGCTCCCACCATAGTAATAGTGCCCCTCTGTGTCCCTGCTATAGTAATAGTACCCCTCTCAGTGCCCCTCACCATAGTAATAGTGCCCCTCTCAGTGCCCCTCACCATAGTAATAGTGCCCTTTTCAGTGCCCCCACCATAGTAATAGTGCTCCTCTCAGTGTCCCTACTATAGTAATAGTACCCCTCTCAGTGCTCCCACCATAGTAATAGTGCCCATCTCAGTGTCCCTGCCATAGTCATAGTATCCCCCTCAGTACCCCCACCATAGTAATAGTGCCCCTCTCAGTGTCCCTGCCATAGTAATAGTGCCCCTCTCAGTGTCCCTCAACATAGTAATAGTGCCCCTCTCAGTGTCCCTGCTATAGTAATAGTACCCCTCCCAGTGCCCCCACCATAGTAATAGTGCCCATCTCAGTGTCCCTGCCATAGTGATAGTATCCCCCTCAGTGCTCCCACCATAGTAATAGTGCCCCTCTGTGTCCCTGCTATAGTAATAGTACCCCTCTCAGTGCCCCTCACCATAGTAATAGTGCCCCTCTCAGTGCCCCTCACCATAGTAATAGTGCCCTTTTCAGTGCCCCCACCATAGTAATAGTGCTCCTCTCAGTGTCCCTACTATAGTAATAGTACCCCTCTCAGTGCTCCCACCATAGTAATAGTGCCCATCTCAGTGTCCCTGCCATAGTCATAGTATCCCCCTCAGTACCCCCACCATAGTAATAGTGCCCCTCTCAGTGTCCCTGCCATAGTAATAGTGCCCCTCTCAGTGTCCCTCAACATAGTAATAGTGCCCCTCTCAGTGTCCCTGCTATAGTAATAGTACCCCTCCCAGTGCCCCCACCATAGTAATAGTGCCCATCTCAGTGTCCCTGCCATAGTCATAGTGCCCTCTCTGTGGTGCCCACTCAGGCCGGGATCACATGAGTGTATTTGACAGCGTGCAGGCTGCAATATATACACACACGGCTCGCAACCAGTGCGGAATGACATTGCGTACCGGTTACACGCAGCCCATAGCCATGCACTTTCTTGGTGTGTATGCAGTCGTATTAGGCACCAGGATAGAACATGCTGCGATTTTTCTTGCACACGTATTTCGTGCAAGTCGTGTAAGCGCCAATATGGCTGCCAATGGCAGATTGTTGCAGCGTATTACGGGGGTGAGACACTCTTGTGTGACCCCCGTCTTAGTAAGAGTGCACTTTTCAATGCCCCTTATAGTAAAAGTGGCCCCACACTTATTAGTAGTGCTCCTCTGTGGCCCCCATGCAGTAATAGTGCCCCTTCTATATGTGGGCCCTGTGATATTGGCAAATCATCACCCATCTTTCCATGTCAATCTGCCACTTTTCTGGTTTGGGGAAAGTTGAGTTGACCTAGACAGATGGTTAAGGGTGTCTTCTGTCAAGCGGAACTCATCAATCTTCATCCCACTGCAGTTCACACCTCTACCAGAAGGGGTCTTTGATGTCACTTGCTCTTTCTAGGTAAGATAAAGTTCCCCGATGCAAGCGCCGAGTCATTGCTGACTCCTCGGGGGACGTCACATCATGACGTTTCCTTGTGTGTTTTCCCGGGGTGGTTTGCCATTGCCTTCCCCAGTCATCTTTTACCCCCCAGCAAGCTGGGTACTCGTTTTACCGACCTCGGAAGGATGGAAGGCTGAGTCAACCTTGAGCCGGCTTCTAGGACCAACAAGAAAACCCTTTGTAGTGATGTTACCAAGTTACAAGGGGAAGTCAATTGTCATATCCCCCCAACCGCTTGTCTCCTATCCAGTATACACAACCCAGACGTTGTGTCACTCCGCCTGTATACTGTATCAATGAGAGGAGGAACTAATAACGGGATTAGGGGTCATCTGCATGTCTCCATATCTTCTGACCCGCGAGTGTACCGCAGACTCAATGCATTTACATTACACCGATACATGGAGCCCACAGAATCGCGGACCTGTGAAGCTAATCATTTGTCGCAGATCATGCTTGACATCCTCGTGTAGATAAATTCATGATATATTACATAGCGGCTAGAGCTTGCCCATTGAAGGGCCTCCTGGGGAAATATGGACAATATGTTAAATTAAGGTCCATCTGGAAGATCTGCACATATACTCTGCCAGCCCATCCATGCTGTCAAAAAGGAGGACGGTGGAGGTGTGACTCGGAAAAGAAGACCTTAAAGCGAAGGGTGTCCCCTCCCCAAATTGTCAGACCAAAGAGATGCATCTAAATGCAGGCTGCCAACTTCATAGACTGGTATTCTCTATTCATCTCTTTTGTTTTCCTGCTGTTTTGTGTGTATTTGTCGCTCCTCACCATTTTTGTAAATATCTCCTTTTTTATATTTTAGAATAAAGCTTAAAACTTTTATTTGTCGTCATTGAACCTTTTAAGCAATCCATAACCCCAAAGTGTGTTCGTTGTGTGTCGGCTGTTGGAAACTAAGGTGGCAGACCCACCTGTCGGAAACGATCAGCGGTGGCAGCTAGGGGCATGCTAGGCCATGCAGGATGCGATTTGGGCTCCATCTTGCAGGAGTGCAGGACCCGGGGAGCTGGAAATAAGCTGACCCTGTGGTCTGCCCCTGGGTGCCGCACATCACAGGTTGGTGACTGTTGGACCCGTAAAACACGTATCCGTGACAGTCCCAACGTAGTTATAGTGCTCCTCTGTGGCCCCATTTAGTAACAGTGTCCATTTCAGTGCACACCGTAGTGATAGTGCTTCCTCAGTGGCCCCCACTTAGTAAGAGTGCCCCTTCAGTGGTTTCCACTTAGGAAGAGTGCCCCTATCAATGACCTGCATAGTAATAGTGCCCCTCTCAACGCCATCCTTAGCAATAGTGTCCACCTTTGTGGCCGCCTTTTAATAATGTTGTCCTGTCCATCCACCCCCACTCGCTGAACCTTTATTGCCCGCTACAAACTACCAGCTCACAGTAAAAATCTTACATGCTGGCACCGTCATACTGATGCCAGTCGGAGTGCTCAGTGCGCTGTCTGACTCTCCCCCCCAGTCTTTTGCACACTGCTCTGACAGCAGGATAGGAAGGAGTTGTTGGGTGCACTGAGTGCTCCAGCCATTGTTAGTGCGGCTTGGTAAGCTGCTTTCACACGGGTCAGGAAATCGCGTTGCGAGGCGCATAAATTCTGCCCGAATATGAACCCCATTTTTTGTGAATGGGCACATCTTTAGGCATGCTCTCGCATCGCACCTCCCACTGTTTCCAGTTGAGCCGGCGGCAGCACCGTACCTCATGCCAGGTGCAAGTGGTGCAATGCAAGGTTTCCCCATTGAGAACAATGGAAGAAACTCTGCGATCCTCTGCCGTGGGTGACAGCTACGGCGGAGAATCACTACTTTTCCGAAGTGATGTCAAAACCGCCTTGCATCCGCGGGGAAATCGCATGTTGGCAAGTGCGATATCCGATTGTGATTTACGGCCCGATATGGCATTCGCCCGTTTGAAGTTGGCTTTAGTATGTAATAGGTTTTTACTATCGGCTGGTTGTTCGGGCAGCTTCGGGGGAGGGCGAGGTCCTCCAGCCCCGGGGCCACTTTACCATTTGGGCCCCATAACAGTTGCGTGATCTACCTTCGTTGGCCGCATATCACTGCTGAAAGCGACATTTTTATGTAATTGTGGGAATAAGGAACTTCAAATCCTCCTCATACGGATGCCGGCTGGATTCACTGGCAGTGTTTTAATGAAACATGCAATGTTTTCTCGGTATTTGCGTGTACTTATTTTTGGCCCAAAAAGCTGTGTTTCCTGGCAGGGTAGGTTCCTGAGTGAATGGAGCGGAGGTCGTATAGACACATCTCTGCTCCATTCACTTCAATGACAGCACCGGAGATTGCTGAAGTACTCGAATTCAGTCATCTCTGGTGCTGGCACTGAAGTGAATAGAGCGGCAGCGCGCCTTTGTGACCTTTGCTCCATTCACTTGGGTACCGTTCAGATCTCCTTCTCGGGATCAGAGGGGGAACGCAGCGGTCGGACCACCACCAATCATAAAGTTCCATGTTAAAGTTCTGATGTTACGTACATAGTAGGACACTACCTAGTGTAGCAACATGAACATGCATGCTCTGCTTGGTGTCTGGGTAGGGATTCTCCATTTACTGCAGAGCAGTCAATAGAAATGGCTTTCTGTCAGTTTGTGAGAGAAGGAGCACAACTCTACAGTAGCTTGGCAGTATAGCTGAGAAGACTCCTTCAGGGGAAGTAAGAAAGGATCACGTTATACTGTCAGCTGCTAGAGGGAGAAGGAGACGGATTCTGTGCAGAGCCCACTCCCAGCAGGACCGCCACCAATGTTGAAACATGGAAGCAAAGAAATGCTGCAAATTACTTTAAAACAGCTATTATCAGCATTTCAAGACTTCCAGTATGAAATCATGCATAGGATAATCCCTTTTACATGGTCTTAACCAGGCTACAAATTTTGCATAAATCATTATTATAGGTGAATATTAGAAGCAATTCTGTCTTGTCAAAGAAAAATGCATCTTAATCCGTCTCATTTCTTCCTCCCTCAGTCTGTTCACTCACTCTGAAACACTGCACAGTTGTGTCTTGGCAGATAGAATGGAATAAGAGCTCACTGATGGATTAGATTACATGCTGCTCATAGAAGTCTATGGAGAGGATGAGGTGTAGCGAGCGAAAGAGAAGGAGAGAGACACGGAGATGCTGCTGCTAATAATATATATATATTTTTTTACTCACAGCTATTTAGATAATACCTATACTGCTTAGTACTACTGTATAATGTTCTCTATGCTGCTGTTATTTATGATGAACAGAGGTAGAGGTGACATCCTGTTCTTCTGCGTGTGCAGTCCATATTCACCAGCTCAGGGATAGAGAAGAAATTCTGCTCTCCTATGTGTGGAGTGTATGGAGACATCATAGCAACAGTTTACATCCACCAGCTCAGAGATCCTGTTCTCTTATGTGTACAATGTATGGAGACAACATACCAGCAATCTACACCCTTTAGCTCAGAGAGAGATGAAGAAGTCCTGCTCTCCTATGTGTACAATGTATGGAGACATCATAGCAGCAGTCTACACCCACCAGCTGAGAGAAATAGAGAAGAAGAGATCCCACTCCCCTATGTGAGCAGTGTAGGGAGACATCATAGCAGCAGTCTACATCCTCCAGCTCAGAGATCCTGTTCTCCTATGTGTGCAGTATATAGAGACAACATAGCAGCAATCTACACCCACCAGCTCAGACAGAGAAGAAGAGATCCTGCTCTCCTATGTGTGCAGTGTATGGAGACAACATAGCAGCAATCTACACCCACCAGCTCAGACAGAGAAGAAGAGATCCTGCTCTCCTATGTGTGCAGTATATGGAGACAACATAGCAGCAATCTACACCCACCAGCTCAGACAGAGAAGAAGAGATCCTGCTCTCCCGTGTGTGCAGTGTATTTATCCAGGGGTCATAACAGGACAAATCACCCAAGGAGCAACACCCGACCATCTCTGATTCTTATGAAACTTTGCAAATTTGTTCAATACTAGAATGTATATTAAGACTTAAATTTTCAGACCCATGGGGTCAAGAAATGCAGGTAGGTCAATTATCCGAAGGCCACTGGAAACCATAATTTCTGATCATTCATATTTCAGAAACTTGGAGGCGTAGGAAGATGAGCACGGTGTTGTTATCTTTGAAATAATATGTAGATTTATAACATATTTTTCCTAACACTGTAATTCCATTGCAAATTAAATAAAAATTTCTAAACGTTTTTGGAACTGAGCCACTCCTGAGAGAATGCTGAAATGTATATATGCCCCATACATTAAAGTTTCTCACCACTAAATTTCAGGAAGGAGTTCTTTGTAGTTTTTGAGAAAAAAAAGTCTTAACCTCTAATGTCATAAAATAATGCATGATTATTGATACCGGCAGGTGATAGATAAATCTAGTGTTGTGGGAAATTTCGGTAATATCTGTATATACCGTATTTTTCTGACCAAAAGATGAATTTTTTAGCCAAACTAAAACATGTAGTGTCCCTGTGCTCTATAGTCTGACCGCTTCCCCTCTTCCCTGTCTGTCCCTGTGCTCTATAGTCTGACCGCTTCCCCTCTTCCCTGTCTGTCCCTGTGCTCTATAGTCTGACCGGTTCCCCTCTTCCCTGTCTGTCCCTGTGCTCTATAGTCTGACCGCTTCCCCTCTTCCCTGTCTGTCCCTGTGCTCTATAGTCTGACCGGTTCCCCTCTTCCCTGTCTGTCCCTGTGCTCTATAGTCTGACCGGTTCCCCTCTTCCCTGTCTGTCCCTGTGCTCTATAGTCTGACCGCTTCCCCTCTTCCCTGTCTGTCCCTGTGCTCTATAGTCTGACCGCTTCCCCTCTTCCCTGTCTGTCCCTGTGCTCTATAGTCTGACCGGTTCCCCTCTTCCCTGTCTGTCCCTGTGCTCTATAGTCTGACCGGTTCCCCTCTTCCCTGTCTGTCCCTGTGCCCTATAGTCTGACCGGTTTCCCTCTTCCCTGTCTGTCCCTGTGCCCTATAGTCTGACCGGTTCCCCTCTTCCCTGTCTGTCCCTGTGCTCTATAGTCTGACCGCTTCCCCTCTTCCCTGTCTGTCCCTGTGCTCTATAGTCTGACCGCTTCCCCTCTTCCCTGTCTGTCCCTGTGCTCTATAGTCTGACCGGTTCCCCTCTTCCCTGTCTGTCCCTGTGCTCTATAGTCTGACCGGTTCCCCTCTTCCCTGTCTGTCCCTGTGCTCTATAGTCTGACCGGTTCCCCTCTTCCCTGTCTGTCCCTGTGCCCTATTGTCTGACCGGTTCCCCTCTTCCCTGTCTGTCCCTGTGCTCTATAGTCTGACTGGTTCCCCTCTTCCCTGTCGGTTTTGTGTCCGGCCAAGCACGGAGTGATAAGGCGGCTCCTCCATCAGCAGCCAGCTGAGCTTTCACTTAGTGTAACCGTTGAATGACTGATCCCAGCCAACCCTTGACTGCAGGTACTGCCTAAACTTTTTGTCTTTCTTCTTATTCCTCTCTCTCCTCATTCAGACTGCTGATCATATCTCCACCCCCCTCAGCACAGAGGCAATCTGTAACAGTGAGATTAGGCTGAACTTGGAGGCAGAGCATTTAAAGGGACTATCCAAGTTAAGAGAAACCCCTGTGATCAGGTCCCCCATGGTATAAAATAACACATCAGCTGTGACTCACCTCTTCCTGCTCCCCTGTTTGTCCTCCGCCATCTCTGGTCTTCATGTGATGTCACTCTACATGTGGAGCCTGTCAACAAACAAGCTGCAGCAGCCAATCACAGCACTCGGCAAGCCGAGGGCTATCATTCCTTGCTACAGCATGTTTACGGGATCTCACAGTTGCCTGTAAACAGACAGCGGAGACAGCTGTGAAGGACGAACGAGAGAGCTGGGAGAAGTGAGCAACTGCTGATTTGTTACTTTGTAGCATGGGGGACCTGGTGCTGGGTTTCTCTTAAGGCTTCCTTCACACGGGCGACACGGCATCACCGTGAGAAAATCGCAGCGATATCGCATCGCTGGTTCGCGCGGCAATACCACGATTTTGTGGCGCTACATGCAAGGATTTTCGGGAGGGGTGCTTGAAATATAAGCCTTACCCTAAAAGTATACCCTAACTGTGGAAAATAATTTAAAAAAAAGCATACCTCACCTAGAAGCGCTGTCCGTGGCTCCACTGCAGCTTTTTCCCAGTCCCCGGCACTTGTCGTCTTCTTCTCTTCTGGCCGGGGATTGAAAAATCCCTGCCTCCTTGAAGTGCTGGCTGTGATTGGCTGACACTTAGCCAATCACAGCCAGAACTCGATGAATGGCTATGATTGGTTCATCGAGCGCTGGCTGTGATTGGCTAAGCGTCAATTCCTGGCCAGAAGAGATAAAGGAGAATAGTGCCAGGGACCCGGGGAGAAGATGCGGCCAGGCTGACAGCCCCGGAGAGGTGATGTATGTGTTTTTTTAAATTTTTTCTTGCAGCCAGGGTTTAGATTAGGGCTATGACAGTAGGATTTCCTACTGGAAAAGTTGCATCCCACTGCACGAAAATCACGTTTTTATACGATGCAACACAGAGGAAGACTCCATAGGGAATCATGGGCTACAAAACCTCACATGTCACGGGCATATAGCCGGACCCACGAGGTTTATGTATTGGGTTGTTGTATGCTACAAAACATCACGTGTGAAGGAACCCGTAGGAAAGCATGGGTTTCACATGCATCCGAATTGTAGGCATGCTACAAAATCGCGCAGCTTTGTCGTCCGTGTGAAGGAGGCCTAACTCGCACAAATTCTTTAAGTCATGAGAGGATTCCATGCTGCTTAATAATGTGCAGTTATTGAAGATGAAGCGATACTGAGGAGGAGGTTAACTACAAGTGAATGGAAAGTGGACAGAGGACATCACCGTTATGTCAGAAATACAAGTGTCCAGTTTTACAGTGAACTCTCAGTGCACAGAGATGGCAGGAGTGAACAGGCCAGAAGACATATGCCAGTTGGTGGTTCTCCAGCACCATGGAAGTTTAAAAACAAGCATTTATTAGAACATCTGGATAAAAACTAAGGATTGCCCTCTAAACAGAATATCCACGAGGAAACTTCATCAGTGCGGGAGAAATACATAGAGCTCTCGCAGACAGGGGTTCTGTTGTGCCCCACCCATCCCCTTTATTATGGCAGATTATAATAAAATGTGAACCCCCTTTCTATCCTACAACACCAAAAAACTGACACTACTGTGGACAAGTTAGTGACATTAGTATGTTTTTCTCCTATTTTCTATTGTCTTCAGCCTGTGTGTGCCTTACAGATCGGTGCATGGGCCCCTGCACACGGTGGAAATTTCACGGTTGGATTTCCTGCAGAATTTCCGCCCGTGGCCGCTGCCATAGGATCCTAGGCAGATGGCCGCGATTTGTCCGCGTGAAATCACACATGGAAAACAAATCGCGGCATGCTCTATTTCTGTGCCGAAGGTGCCGAGTGAATAAGCAGGGAGCTCCACATGGCTTCTGGAGCCGGTGGTCCATTGATCCCAGGCAGCAGTATGGCCCACTGGCAATTTGACCAGTAGGGCAGATTAGCAGCATGGGCCTGAATGCAGGCAGCAGCTATAATGCAAGGCAGTGTAATGATTAATGCAGCTGCCAGTGGCTGGAGGGCGCGGTCAGGCCTCGTTCACACGAGTGCTGTTTTAGCGTGTGAAAAGACGGTGGCTATATTGCGCTAAAGATCATGTGAATGGGTGAATTCCAGCCATTTTAATTATCCCGTTCACCCCATCAGATGTGCGTTTTTTCTTGCTCCCATAGGAGTCTATGGAAAGCACGCACCACAGACAAGTCAGGTTCTATCTTTTCTCGCAGCATGGACCTTACATGGGTGCATTGCAGTCACATGTCCCATCTTTGATTGGTAGGAGTATTTAGCACGTCTAAAATTCGTTCACGTGAACGTTTCTATTGGAAACAATTGGTTCCTATAGAAGCGCTCTTTTCACGCTCCTCTTATGCGTGAAAACAGCACTTGTATGAACCGCTGCGACTAACAGGGACAGGGGTGGCGAGAACATAATTAAGGGAGGGGAGAAGCAGGAACAAGAATGGTGAGGAGAGGAGTGATACAATTGTGTCTTGTCTCCATCACAAGTATGAGTGGCAACCTAGTGATGGGCTGTACCTGCCCTGTGTACGCGCATAAGCTAATGATTGGCTGCCTGCAACAAGATCCTAGCAGTCTAGGGAATCAGTTATGGCTTCGATGGAGGGTTAGGGTTAGTTTCAATCTTAGGCTTTCATTATTAGATGTAAATGCGTTATCTCTCTTCCAGCCTCTAAAGCCCCCACAGCTATGGAGACAGCATCCAACGCTGACATTTTCAATCCCCCCATGGCGCTTTCGCACTTCCCTGGGCTTAGCTGTCACCCCGCCGCTCTGCCTTCAGCCTTCCATACTCTGACAAAGTCGCTCTGCCGCTGTAAGTCTCCTCGCCGACCTCGCATTAGGCCAGCCATCAGTGACGGTAGCGAGGGCGACAAGACTTACAGCGCTGGAGCCGTCAAAGGGACAAGGCCGAGCGGCGGAAGGGTGATTGACAGCAGCCAGCAGGGGAGATTATGCCCACTCATTCAGCCAATCCAGTGGGGGACGTTGGTTGTTGGTGTGCATCTTGTCTCCACCCATTCTTATGGGTGGAGACAAGATACAACAACACCGGGAGGAGTCACATCCTTCTATCCAAGGAGCCTGGATGAGAAACACCCTCCCTGGAGTTGATTAATGATAAATTCAATTGTTGTTTACAGTTATTGTCCTAATTGTCACCTTATGATTTAGAAGTCGTCACGGCTGGGGTGTTATGTAGGCAGATGGTTTCTATGCCAGCAGTTGTTGCAGGAGAATGGAGTTTCATCAAGCCCGAGGTTATAGCGGGGCTTTCTGATGTCTTTTCTGACTCATCGAAACTTCTAGGAGGAATGTTTAAGCATAGAAAAAGGTTTATTAAAGGTTTGGAAATAATAATAGATAAAGCTCTGGCCTACCCCACTTAAAAGCCAAAATATGTGTGGAGTTTTTTCTCTTAGTTTAAGAAGGGGAGCAGGTTAATTTAGAAAGAGAGAGAGCATCCAGTCATTGCCGCCCCCTGCATTTGGCAAGGGGTGCTGCCTCATAAGTGGGACACCCCTGGACAGAAGCCGCAGTATATAGTGCAGTCCTCAGTTCTGCACAGCTTTCACCATACGCTGCACTCTGGTTTGTAAAACCACACAGGAAATCCAGTTGTATGAAGCGTAGAGCTGCAGGGTGCAGAATAAGGGGAACCCTGAGTGTCTGAAGATATTCACGAGTAATTGTGCCGTGTCAGAAGTGGTTAAGGAGATTACAAAATGTGTGTCACTCGGGAAATGCTCAGAAGACGAACACTGCTTGTGCAAATAAGCATTGGCAAGCGGTTTCTCTGCGTGGCACCACACGTACCATAGGCGCAGTTTAGTGGGTCCTTAACGACGAGATCTGACTGGCGATCACGGATGACCTGAGCAGGTTCTGCCATGACAAGGCTAGCTATAGGAAGGTTGACCTGCTCACTCGGCGGTTCACAGGACCAAAACTAGGCATAAACTGCATCGATACTCAGAAAAGGCTTGAATGAAGTCCCAGAGTATAAGGCCGCATTCACACAAACGTATTTGTAAACGAAATACGCAGAAAATAGAACCCACTGATTTGAATGGGTTCGCTCACATGCATGTATTTGGGGTGCACAACTCCGTTGTGCAGAAAATAAAACACAGCAGGCTCATTTGCATAGGGAAAGAACACATCTAAATGGCTGCGAGCATTTTTATTTACGTGCCATTGCATAGGACTTGCACACACAAAAAGTTGAGTATAGACCACAGTTGCGCGTGCAGATATGCAACACCCGATGCGCAAAAACGTGTCACAAATGCAAATACGCTCACATGAATCTGGCCTAAGGGCTTTTTTAACAAGAGCATATATCGGCCGCCGTTCACATGTTTAACGGTATACAAGCCTATATCGGTGGCCGTTTGCGCATTTCTACGGCGCCGGCGGGCGCACGTAAGAACGTCTACAGCCGTGCGAAAGCGGCCTAAGGGCCCTTTCACACAAGCGTATATCAGCCGCTGTTTTCAAGGACAGCTGATATAAGCAGCCGGAGAAGGAAGGTAGGAGGAAGTTTAGCAGCTTGACTGCTTTACTCCCTCCCCTCTTCTCTCCTCCTCTGTACTCCTCTCCGGCTGTTTGCAATGGGAAGGAGCTAGGTTCCGCTCTCTCCCATTGCTGGCTGCGGACAGGGAAAGTTGCTTAGCTCCGCCCCCATCCCACCCACTCACATTACAAACAGCCGGAGGGGAGGAAAGAGGAAGTGAGCCGGGGAAGGAGAGGGAGGCAACGGCATTATGGCCTTATCGTATATGCTCTGGGGCTTGTGCTATCTGAACGGGCGCACAAACGTTAGATTTGTGTGCCTGTTAACGCGTTTTTACAGCGCCGGCGGGCGCTCGTAGCAACGCCTACGGCCGTGTGATGATGACCTCAGGCTGCTATTACATGCCAGCATTGCTCTACTGCAAAATGTAGGTGGAGAAAAGCTGATTGCGGTCGGCAACTAGACTCATCATATTGATTGAACGGACATGTTCAGGTGCCAGCTGCAATCAGCGTAGCTCCGGCTGCATTTTGCAGGGAGGAAATGCTTGTATAATAGTAGTCTGTGAGCGCTATTACATGGCAGCACTTCGTGCCTGCAAAACACAGGTAGAGAAACATGGATTGCACCTGGTATCTGGACTCATCATAGTGATTGAACTGACGAGTCCGGGTGCTGGCCACAATCGGCATAGCTCCACCTGCGTTTTGCAGGAAATATGCACTCATGTAATAGCTATCTAAATATGAAGATTAGCGAGCTAATTAGCAACCACTGTGGCAACACAGTTCAAAAGCAAGGAAGGACTAACTATTGAATAGCCACAGTGGACCATAGGACAAGGCACTACTGCAGGATCATATGGTGTCCTGGTCCAAGGCCGAGTGACATAACGCAACTTCCAGAAAGATGCTGCCAGAATGATGAGCTGTGAGCAGCTTTTACAAGTGGTGCAGTACGTAACTGCATGTAAAGTGGTGGACAAGCTCCTGCATTAATGATGATGACTGCCAGTGCTTTCAAGGACCAGTGATCACATGACCAAAGTTGAAAGTTACCAAGCCATTCACTGAATGGCTGTGAATGAACGAGCACCGGCTCTGATTGGCTGAGCCAATGATGCTCATGATCCAATCACAGCACTCGCTGGAGGCGGGGTATTCAAAGCCCCGTCACCAGAGAGTGCTGTGTTAATGCTGAGGACACGGAAGCCTGCCACAGCCCCCGAGACCAGTTCGGGGGACTCAGAGGCCGCCGGTTAGGTGAGTATTGCTGTAGGTTTTTTTCATGTAGTTTATCTAGGGCTTATTTTCGGGGAAGGATTTATATTTCAAGCCTCCCCGAAAATCAGGGTAGGGCTTATTTTTGGGGAAACATGGTATGAATAAATCATTATAGTTGGGGGCCCTGTTGCAGGTTTTGCATTGGGGCCCAGAAGCTTCAAGTTACGTCTCTGCCTGTACCTATACCTGTACTCATTTCTAAACTGTGCTGTATACAGCTGCAAAACCAATTTACATACATGAAGGCGCTGCAGAATAAGTTGTCGCTATACAAATAAAGATTATTATATATGATCTAGCCCCTTGGCGTAAGCTTTCTAAACACGACTAATTTCCTGGACTATGTAAAAGTCTTAAGCCGCTTTCACAAGGTCGAGAAAATTGCGGGAAAATATCGTGGCATGACCTATCTTTGGGCGTTCCCTTGGAACGCTTCGCCCATTGTTTTCAATGGATTGCACGGTGTATGAGGTGAACACGAGTGCGATGCAATGCATGGTTTACCCATTGAAAATAAAGGGAAACACTCTACTATTAGAGATGAGTGAGCATACTCGCTAAGGACAATTACTCGATCGAGCATTGCCCTTAGCGAGTACCTGCCCGCTCGGAAGAAAAGGTTCGGCTGCTGGCGGTGGGGGAGCGGCGGGGAGGAACAGAGGGGAGATCTCTCCCCCCCGCTCCCACCTGCTCACTGCCGCAACTCACCTCTCACCCGCGTCGGCAGACGAACCTTTTCTTCCGAGCGGGGAGGTACTCGCTAAATAATTGTCCTTAGTGAGTATGCTTGCTCATCTCTATCTGTGATCTTCCACCACGGCTAAAAGCACCGCTACTACCCCGATGTGACGCAAGCTGGTTTTAACACAAAAATGCCTAGCATCCGCGGGGACATCGCACGTTGGCGAGTATGATATCGGGCTGAGCTTCACGGCCTGATATCACACTCACCCATGTGATATTAGAGTTAGGCTGGGTTCATGTTTTTTGTTGCATTTTTGAACCACAATTAAAATCACATCACGCCCTTCATGCAGTATTAAAATACGCACGTGGATTTAAACCATGAGTACATGAGTTTCTTTTTATTTATTTTTTAACTGCATGCAGAATTTTTAATTGTGTGTAAAGTGTGCAATTATATACAGGATATATCCAGGTTATACCAGCATATTCCTTATCAGCATATACAGGAGATATATAACTTATACCAGCTGTAAATGTATAATTATATACAGGAGATACCCAGGTTATACCAGCATGCTTTATATCACTATATACAGGATGTATAACTTATACATATATAATTATATACATGCGATACCCAGGTTATATTAGCATGGTCCATATCACTATATACAGGAGATGTATAACTTATACCAGCTGTACATATATAATTATATACATTAGATACCCAGGTTATACCAGCATGCTTTATATCACTATATACAGCGAGATGTATAACTTATACCAGCTGTACATGTATAATTATATACAGGAGATACCCAGGTTATACCAGCATGCTTTATATCACTATATACAGCGAGATGTATAACTTATACCAGCTGTACATATATAATTATATACATTAGATACTCAGGTTATACCAGCATGGTTCATATCACTATATACAGGAGATGTATAACGTATACCAGCTGCACATATTGTGGCAAGGGGGTTTATTGCCTACGGATTGCCAACCTCAACGTCAGGAAAATGGCACCACGTTCATGTCATCAGGCTCCAGGAGACTTGACTTTTTTAAAACTGGCGCGTGCCAGCATTTATTCACTGCACACAAACATATTCATCATATTAATGTCCATGATTAAGGGTTCCTCACCCACAGGGCCACTGTCACTACCCTGCCCGGGGTGTCTGGAGGGCGTCTTCCTCCATCAGACGCATGACGTTTCTCACAACTGGTTCGCACAGGACCTCAGGCTCCCAGTCCTGATGCAGCATCTCTCGCTGGTCCACCTTGGACCTCAGGCTTGCAGCCTGTCCAACTCTGCTAAGCTGTCTCTTCTATCTTATTTTAGTTCCTGCCCCACCCATAGGTCTTAACCCTTTCTTCGCAGTAACAGAAGTCCTGTCTGTAGCCCTCTACAGGCCCTACTGTGTACTGCACGTCTACAATATATAATTACATACAAGAGCTACCCAGGTTACATCAGCATGCTCCATATGACTATATACAGGAGATGTATATATATCTATTGTATATAGTGAGATTGACCATGCTGGTGTACGGCTCGTTTCACTACTGCATCAAAACCTCTGGCTGAGGTTCCGTCACAGAAAAAGCGAACAAACCGGAGGTAAAAGCACTGCATGCAGCGCCTTTTCTTCCGTCCAAAAGCTGGGCAGCTGGACGAAAAGCGGATGGACCCTAATATAGTCAATGGAGTCCATCCAGCGCTGTTCTGTTCCATGTAGAGACGGATCCCTTCAGCCACGGGGATTCCTCTCCAAACGGAACAGGAAAGCGGAATCCCGAGTGCAAGTGTGAAACCACCCAAAACTGGGTATTTTCTGTATAAAATTCTGTAAGTACAGCTGATATAAGCTATACAATCAGTATATAGTGATATCAACCATGCTGATATAAACAGGCCCAGGTTATATCAACCTCACTAAATCTGGTTGGACGGAAAACGAAAGTTACCATATGGAGTCTCCCAAAGAGCATCACCTGTGATTTCCTATAGTTGATTAGCAATCCTTGAAGTCCTTGCAGATCTGGTCAGCGCATAGGATGGTCTCCTTCTTCCTTGCTTCCCACTTCCAGCTGTATCGAATCCTCCGGGTGCACGAACTGCATTTTGATTGTGGTAAATAGCTTATTGATCTCGCTTTGTGGTTTCTCAGATGAATGCTTACTGCCAGGGCTCGCGCAGTAACATGAAAATGGTCGTTTGAGTAGTTGCAGGATGAATGACGGGTGATTTTTAAAAATAGCTGGTCACCCTTGTCTTGTCCCATCATAACATAGGGTCCTTTCACACATGGGGGTAAGCTGCCCGTAACGAGTGCTATTGGACAATGTAGCAAGTCAAGAAAACTAAGTTAGTATTTGGAACCAACTTCACACTGGAGCCTAAACTTGTTCAGAAGGAATTTGCCATTTCTGGAAACGCACATTTCCCCCCTCGCAAATATCTTTCTACATGTATATCAGTGCTCTGTAAGTCCAGCCTACAATAAATAAATCTTGGTATTTGTATAGCACCAACTTATTCCGCAGCGCTTTCAGGTAATTATCACTTATTACCCCCCCCACCAAGCTGGGTTCTCACCGAACTTGCAACTTTCAGGTCGTAGGCGAGAGCTTACACTCTGCGCCACACGAGGCTCAATGCATTAGTAACAGTAGTTGGTAAAGATGCCGCGCCATATGCTAATTAGCAGTAAACAGTCAGCTGGAGATATGAGGACCGCGGCAGCAGGCTACTGAATTCACCCTAACCCGGCCCCAGCAATACACAGATTGTTGTGCCCTTTTATTCAGCACATGTGCCAGTTAGAGATGAGCGAGCATACTTGGCAAGGCGATATATTCGGGAGAGCATTGCCTTTTTCAAGTACCTTCTGCTTCATCCCTGAAGATTTAAGGGGGCCGCGGGGTGAGCAGGGGGTTGCAGAGGGGATCGGGAGGAAGAGAGAGAGGGGGGGATGTCTCCCACTCTCCTCCCCGCTCGCCCATGCTGCCCCGCGCCGCCCCCGACCCCGCGGCTCCCCCGAATCTTCAGGGACGAGCCAGCAGGTACTCGAAAAAGACAATGCTCTCTCAAGTATATCACCTTACCGAGTATGCTCGCTCATCTCTAGTGCCAGTCCTAAACGGTGCAGCTTGTTGAAGTAAGGGACGTCATTCACGTCAATCAAAGACAAAGGGGTCGGCTTAACTTGAATTTAATAGGTCCGTTTCTTGTATGGCATCCAGAGAAACGGGGCGTGGAGACAGCGGGACTCTTCTCGGCCAGATGATACTTCTCTGCTTATTTGTGTATGGCATGGGATCATTTTGGAATCTAATTGTGGATGTACATGGGAAAAGAAGTGATAGATCACCGCTCAATGCTCAGGGACATACGATTTAAAGGTCTGTAGGTCAGCAAAGTGACTAAAGAAGCTGCCTTGGACTAGGGGGCGTTGTGATAGATTGGAGAGGGCAGCGACTGGAGGTTTAAGGGTTGGATTAGAGTAGTAGGAAGAGGCGGGGGATAAAAAGGAAAAGAAGAGGCAACGTTGGAAGTACGGAGCAGTTGGAGAAGACACTCGCCCGCCCAAGGGAAGGGGTTCAAAGGATTACGGCGAAATTCAAACTAGAAAGTCAGAGGTTCTTTCGGAAGTTGTCACAGCTAAGGTGTAGGCAGAAGGTGTGCTTTCCATGCCAGCATTTGGATTGAAGTGCAGAGGGGCGGAGAGGAGGCAGAGAGGGGGTGGGAGCTCAGTTCCTGCTCCTGGCTCTTCCATCCCCCTCCCCTCTTGCAGATGAGGACGATGTATATCGACTTGGCGTGAAAACCGAGCCGATATACGTTCGTGTGAATCCGGCCTAAGGGTGAGATAAAGGTGACAGGTTCCCTTCAACAGAATGTGACAATTTCTTGAAATGAAAGAATGCTGGCTTTAAATTAGATTTGAAATCTAATCATGCATGCAAACAGAAGATGGCGCTCACTGCCGAATAATAGCTAAAACATGCTAACGTTACAAACAGGAACTTGTGCAACCTATAAGATGTGAAATATCATCTGGCCTTGGATGTGCACATTGATAGAATATATACAGTAAGGCCTCCCTCACACAGGCGTTTTAGTACAGCGATTACCGCTGCCTTTTCAGCGCTGCGCTAAATGCCACACAACACACATTCATTTCAATGGGGCTGTTCACACAAGTGTCAAAACGCTGCGCTTTGACAGCGATGCTTGTTCCATCTTTGGCCATTTTTAGCCCTGCGTCACCCATTGAAATGCATGGGCAGTGGTTTTAGCGTTGTCGAAAACAAGGCACAACTTGGTACCACGTTTTTGACAGCGCTAAACACAAGCGCTAGCTACACTACCTAAAAAATCAATACTCACCTAGGAGGCGCCGTCTGGGTCCCTGCTGCTGCCTAATGAATGACTGTGATTGGTTCATCCAGCGCTGGCTGTGATTGGCTGAGCCCACGGGCTCAGTCAGTCAGAGCAGTCTCTTGCTGGAGGTGGGGTCTTCAATTCCCATCACTAGCAATAGATGCTTTGTTGGCTTGACAAGTGGCCAGAAGCCTTCCCGAAGCTCCAGAGAGCAGTAGCGGGGACCTGGACGGCACCAACCGTGTGAGGGAGGCCTAAGCATCATTGTAAAACCCCTTAAATATGGAATATGATATATTTGTAGTTTGGTTTCAACTAGACAAACTTCCTACAGAAGGCAGATGAACTATTTTAAATGGTTGTTGTAAAATGCTTTGTTGCCCCCTACTGGTGCAGGACATGGAACTACAAATATAAAGGCAAGGCTAGAAATGAGGGCGATAGAGGAGCACACAGCGGCCAGGAGGAGGAAACAATCCAATCTCTCTTATTGCACTTTGTATGAAGCGCAGTCATGATGCATCGCGTATAAGGCAGCAGAGGGGGTGTTACACCCGCATCTCTGATGGCTTATTGGATTCTGTATAATGCTTCCAGCTGTGGCATTTATAATATCCCGTGTGGGAAGAAAAGCATATTCAGTGCATGTATCTCATGGTGTATAGGAAAAGTGAAAAGAAACTCATCAACTCACCACTGCCGCTCCTGAGGGGGACACTAAAAATCATGTCCTCTGATTAGTAGGGCTAATAAAAAATATTGTAAAAAAAAAGTTCAATAAAGTTTAACCTGAGGGGCACTTAACGCAACAGGACGTAAACTTATGTTCTGCAAATGGCGCAGGCTCAGAAGTGAGCCTACGCCATCCCACAGTGGGAGTCAGCTGTGACTCATAGATGGCCTCCTGTTGCAACAGCAGGGATTGATAAGAAGATTGATCCTCGCTATTAACCCCTTACATGCCACGAGCAATGTACATCGCAGCATGCAAAGTGTTCACAGAAGGAGTGCAGGCGTGCTGTGGCTTGTGATCGCTATCGTGAGGGCATGACATACAACCAATTAGCAGCCAGTTGTTGCCAAGCTTTTAGCTTAGGAAGGGGAAAAACAGGGTTTCTCTGACGTAAGGCATCTTCTATGTCTCCTGGAAGCACATAGGCAGGTGTGACAGGACAATGATTGTGTGGCTATTCTGGAGGACCCTCTGGGCCACTACACAAACATCACCTAAGAAGTGCTGTCCGGCTCTGCTGTGTCTTCTCCCCGGAAGTTGTCTTCAGGCATGTCTTCTGGCCAGAGATTCAATGAATGGCTGTGATTGGTCCATCAAATGCTAGCTGTAATTGGCTGAACGCTACGGCGCTCATCCAGTCAGAGGCAACACTTCATGGAGGCGGGGAATTTCAAATCACCCAGCCAGAAGACATGCCTGAAGACAACTGCCAGGGATTGGGGAGAAGACACAGCGGAGTTGGACAGCGCTTCTTAAGTGATGTATTGTTTTATATTTTTTTCTGTAGCTAGGGCTTATTTTCAGGGTTGAACTTGTTTTTCAAGCCCCCCCCCCCCCTCGAAAAACCTCGCACGTGGTGCTACAAAGTTGCACAACTTTGTAGCACCACTTGCGACTTAGTAGCACCACAAAATCACGGTATCGCCGCAAGAGAACACAGCGATATCATACGAACCACTGATGCGATATCTCTGAGGTTTTTTTATGCTGATATTGCATCACCCTTGTGAAACAGTCCTAATGCACAAAATCGGCTGGTCACGAAGGGGTAACATTTGTTACATGCACTGAACTGCCCAATTTTGGCAGTACCGGCTGACGATCTACTGTGTATGGCAGGACAACCCCCCCCTCCCCTAATGGCAGATGTTGCTAAACAAAGAATTGGAGATGTTGGATTTCACCTGATTACTGGTTCCTGAGATCATTCCCCTACGCCCACTGAAAACACATGCAAACTTGGAGGGTCCCAGCATGAACCGGAGTGGAGGTAGACAGGAGGAATAACATGTGGCCAGTAACTGATCTACTTATATGGGGAGCATCATGTAGCAATCGGTCTGAGACCGGGCTCACACGACCGTATGTTTACCGTGTATTCCGCGAGCTCTGTACACCTGTATAATATGCGGTAAATTGCATTGCCTTATGCAGTTCCACTCATATTAGTGTGTCAGAATTGCGCAATACATGTGCGCAAAAAAGAACGCGACGTATTCTATTTTGTCACATATATACGCGTGATAGAGCCCAATGTTCTCTAAGCGATCGGCACAGGAAATCCAAACAAAAAAAACAAGCGTACTGCGTATGATAGCGTGCATGAGTATGTAGTCATACGCAGTACAATTTTGCCGCCATACGCAGTAGTACGCAGGGTCACGGATGAGTCCGCATCTGCAAAAATGCTGTAAAACCCTTATGGCCATGTGAGCCCGGCCTAAATCCTAGGTGATTGTCATCATTAAAGCAGTAGATTTAGCCTAAAGCAGAGCTTACTTTGCTATGTCGCACTATATCTACTCCAATGTTCTCCGATCTCAGACAGCTCCTTCATTGCTGACTGACAGATATTTTATTTACCCATTATCCTGACTGTGAACACATTAGGAATATGTCAGCATTTCCATTTATGTTCCACAAGATGGCGCTATGAGCCTATAGTTTCAGTAAAGCCAAGAAGCTTTTTTTCACTGAATGACCACTTTAGTAGAGACCCCCATGTAATAGTGACTTGGATCGCGTTTGGCTTCCTGAATTGCAGCAATTCATCATGGCATAGATTCCATTCCATGTTGAGATTGCTCTGCTGGAATATCGGCCCCTGCAGACAGGAAGCTTCTTGTAGTTGCCGCAAATTAGATGAAGGTGCTGATGTCTGACCAGTGGACAGGAAGGGGTCATCAATTCATGCTGCTTGCGCCAAATTCAGACCTCCCATCGGCACGGTGCAACAGAATTCTGGATTCTTCTGATCAGGAGATGTTTATTTCCTGCTCAGTGATTCAATTTTTGCCCACTGGAGTCTTTCCTTCCTGTTTCTCTCAGACACAATGGTGCTGGAACTGATCATCTGCTGTTGTAGCCCATCCGTGCTAAGGGACGATGAGTTGTGCATTCGAACGCATTAGCTGGAGCAGCAACATTGTATCTGGCTGCTCTTAATTCTGTTGGCTAGAATGATTCCTGACATCCTCTTCTGACCCCTTTCCTCGACAAATTGTTTCTGTCCACAGGATCCCCATTCACTGGATGTTTTGCTTTGATCACACCATTCTCTGTATACTCTTCACACCATTACAGAAAAAAAGCTCAGAAGCCTGACAGGGAAATCCTGGCCCCAGCTAGTCTAGTATTGATGACTAAGCCTCATTGGGATAGTGGGAGACCTCTCCCTCCACCCCATAGAGCTGAATGGAGAGGTGGATGCGTATGCACACCATTGCTCCATTTACACGGGGCATTTGCAAGCACAGAGTTTGGGATTGCTGGGGTCCTAGTAGTTGAATTCCCAACAATCAGATAGTCTGTGAATAGGGGATAAATGCCTTTGATAGAGAAAATACTACATTTGGCTGTGCTTTAGGGCACCCACCCACTGACGTTTTTTTACCTGCGTTTTGCGTTTTTCCTGCACAGGCATAGAGATAACATGTGTTCCTGTCCACTGGCGTTTTTTTTGCATTGCGTTTGCGTTTTTAACATAGGAACTGTCAGTTGCATATGTGTCCTTATTTTTCTCCTAATGCACCCATGAATGTCAATGGAAATTAACGGAAAAGCCGCGAAAACGCCGCGAAAAACGCGCGGAAAAATCACGGGAAACGCGGCGAAAACGCTGCGTTTTTTCCCCGCGGAAAACGCAAACGCCAGTGGGTGGGCGCCCTTAAAGTGTAACAAAACTTTTCACAAACTTCTGACTGACAGGTCACACATGTTGATGTTTAGCAGTCAGTGTAGTCTCTGCACCCATACCTCCACCCATCGATACTTCTGACGTGTCACTATAAGGCTTCTTTCACACGAGCGCATATCAGCCGGCCGTTTTCACAGCCGGCCGATATACGCTATGCTGGGAGTGAAAAATCTGGCGAACGGTTGCACAAATCAAACATTGGTGCACCCATTCATATGGCCTCCTGTGGCCGGCGCAAAAGCACCCAGCTCACCAGGCCATCGGCCATTTCCCCTGCCTCCCTGCTTGTTCTTAGCTCTGCTCCCATCCTGCCCCCTCCCATTGCACAGAATGAGCGGGGAGGAACGAGAGGTGAGCCTGCACGGGGGGGGGGGGGGGGGAAGGAGAACAGAGGGAGTGAGGTTAGCAGCCACGCTGCTGAGCTCCCTACCACCTATAACCACTGTCATGGGCTCCCATAGGAGCCCATGCAGCGGCCAACATATGCCGACTCAAAAGATAGTTCCAGGATTATCTTTTGGGCCCGACGTAAAAACGCCTGGCGCTATATTGGCTGGGCCGGGCGTTTTTATGTGTCAGAAATACGCCCATGTGATCTGAAGCATTGGAATCCAATGCATTAGATCACAGCGTATATCAGCCGGCCGATATGCACTCATGTGAAAGAAGCCTAACATGTCAGAAGATTTTATAAAGTTAAGTTATAAGTGTGAGGTAGGACCCAGTCTGAAAGTTTTATTTGGGACCCTGATTTCTGTGTATGGTCTGTAGGATCTGTTACATTCCTATGAGTAATCTGCTAAAGGGACATAGTCTTAAAACAGGCTACAGTGTCAATTTTTTTTTTTAATGTCTTTCCAGGTTTGTACAGATGATTATATTTGCTATCATTTCCATCAGAAAGTACAATTTGTGCACATTTTCTCTGCATCGGACTGGACTCCTCAGGATAATACACACCGGTCTGGTGTGCCGTATGTAATCCATCCTAGCTCTGCTGATCACATCTGTTTGATCATCACACACGACTTCCTACACGTGTCCGCGCCTTCTATATCTAAACATCCCTCTATGGAGACGGCTCACCACCATCCAGAAACAAACTAGCATTTCAACTCCTATAAAATCTCGCAGCAGGAAAAATTCTTCAGTTTGATCCCATTTGAAGGAATTATTGCCTGTTAGGGGCAAATGAAGTCATAAAAGTAAATGATTTCTCCTTCAAAGAAACATTTTGCATGAATACATGTGGTAGTATTTACATACTACTGCAATGAAACTTAAAGTGTACCCGAACTTTTAGTTGAGGTTTCAGAATAAGCTGACGCGTGTGCACATGGGAAATAACACTGTATCTGGCTATAATATGACTTGTATCCTGCATTTATCACTAGTTTTGCGCTCTGCAGTCTGTATATCTAATTTCAGTTCTCTCTGAGCTAATGGGTGCAGACTGCTGCTATGATGTCTCCATACACTGCACACATAAGGAAGCAGAATCTCTTCTTCTCTATTTCTAAGCTGTTGCGTGAAGCCTGTTGCTATGATGTCTCCATACATTTTACATATATGAGAGCAGGATCTCTTTTCTATCTCTGAGCTGGTGGGTGTAGACTTCTGCTATAATGTATCGATGCACTGCACACATAGGAGAGCAGGATCTCTTCTCTATCCCTGAGCTGGTGGCTGTAGACTGCTGCTGTGATGTCTCCATACACTGCACACATAGGAGAGCAGGATCTCTTCTCTATCTCTGAGCTGGTGGGTATAGACTGCTGCTATGATGTCTCCATACACTGCACACATAGGAGAGCAGGATCTCTTCTCTATCTCTGAGCTGGTGGGTGTAGACTGCTGTGATGTCTCCATACACTGCACACATAGGAGAGCAGGATCTCTTCTCTATCTCTGAGCTGGAGGTTGTAGACTGCTGCTATGATGTCTCCACACACTGCACACATAGGAGAGCAGGATCTCTTCTCTATCTCTGAGCTGGTGGGTGTAGACTGCTGCTATGATGTCTCCTTACACTGCACACATAGGAGGGCAGGATCTCTTCTTCTCTATTTTTGAGCTGGTGGGTGCAGACTGTTGCTATGATGTCTCCATACACAACACATATAGGAGAACAGGATATCTTCTTCTATCTCTGAGCTGGAGGGTGTAGACTGCTGCTATGATGTTTCCATGCACTGCACATATAGGAAAGCAGGATCTCTGCTTTACCTCTGAGCTGAGGAGTGTTGACTGCTGCTTTGATGTATCTATACATTGCACATATAGGAGAGCAGGATCTCTTCTTCTCTATCTCTGAGCTGGTGGGTGTAGACTTCTGCTATGATGTTTCCATGCACTACACATATAGGAGAGCAGAATCTCTTCTTACCTCTGAGCTGGTGGATGTAGACTGCTGCTATGATGTCTCCATATACTGCACACATAAGAGAACAGAATCTCTTCTTCTCTATCTTTGAGCTGGTGGGAGTATACTGCTGGCTGTTACGGCTTGCCAGTTGCGACGGCCTCAGGGCATGGTGGCCACGACACAAGGTCAGACCAGTCACCCTGTCACTATGCAGGGCAAGGGTTAACGCACGTTGTGCAGAGATTGCTAGCTGCTCTACCTATCAGCAGGTGTGGAGAGCTTTATATTCCTACCATGCCCACTGCCCCTTTCTGTTGATTTCACTTCACTAGAGGAGAGGTTGGAGCTGATAAGATCCCCTAGCCTGGGTGATAGATCCCATTACAGATAAGTACTGCTTTATCGTTTCTGTTGTTTTTGGTTACCTTTGTCGTTTGTGTTGCGATGTCAGTCCATGTCTCCAGGGGTTCTTATAGGGATAGTCAAGGCCCAGAGGAAGACAGCAGGGCTGTCCTTATCAGGGCAATAACTCTGCTTACAGGCAGGGACTCTTCACTTCGCTGTTTAGTAGGGACAGGTTCTTTCCATCTACCTGGAGTGGTACTCATTGTCCTGTATTGTGTGGTGTTTTATACTTGCATTCAGTGTGAACGTCACCTGCGTACGTGCTGTGGCCAGGTGTGCCCGGCGGACGTGACACTGTCATGTTTTTTCTCTTGACTATACATGGAAAACAGCACATCCTCATAAGTAACAGTAGCATGGGTGGTATTACATAGCAGTACTGAGCAGTGTAGATGTAATTTCAGTACCTGCAACACAGTAATAAATTCACCATGAGCTGTAGCAGCCACCTGTATGAGTTTATCTCCATTCTTTTCTCTTCTTCTCCCCTCCCCCCTACTCCATAGACATCTATAGGCAGCATGAATCATCCTCCTCCTCCACTTCTTATTTCAACTCCACATGACAAAGGGTAGTACACAGCAAATCAGAAATCAGACCCCCTATCGGCCAGCAGTTTAGTGCAGCGACCACTCTATATATCCCAATGTGGATGAAGATTTAAGAGTTGTCCAGTGAGGGAAAACATTTTGAGGTTTGTATAACCTTAACACCACCACTTTACAGGGAACGATGACTGCATTAGGAACATTTAGAATGTGAAATCTTGTGATTAGTAACGTGGCAACATGTGATAGCCATATCGCAATCTGCTCCCAAAAATGTACTTACATCCCTGTAGAGCAAAAGCAACATTTGGAAGTCATGATAAACATAGTGACTTTGACCATGGGCAAATTGTTGGTGCCTGGAGATGTGGTGCAGGTATTTCTGGAACAGCTGCACTTGTTAGCTGTACCCGGACCATGGCAGCAAGAGTGTACCAAGACTGGTTGAACCATGGATGGACATCCAACAGAAAATTACACAGCATCAGATCCTAGAGGTGCGTGTTGGATGGCATGTCTGGTATCTCGGCAAGGACATGACACAGTGAACCAACTGACTCATTGGTATAACAGTGGGAAAGTTAGACATGTTTCCACAATAACCATGTGGTGTACCTTGCTTTGACTAGGTGTCACGTCTCAGTCAGCACATGGTTAATTATTTGCCAGCACACCTAGTTTCTGTAGGTTCCATAGAGACTAGCCAGGGTTAACCATTCCTGTGCTTACTAGTCCAGGTTATTTAGTCCTGCTAGAGTCTGAGAGGTGTGGCTGGTGACTGACATTTCTGTTAGCCAATCGGCTTCTCCCTCCTCCCTATAAGATCCAGCTCTGGCTGCCTGGGAGTTGCCGATTCATTTTCAGTGATCCCTGAGCAGTTAGCCTGCTCAGAGCTGCTGTGTGCCTGGCTCTGGCGCTTTGGTTTGTTCTCTGTTTGTGTCCATTGTTTGTCTGAACTTGATCTCTTTTTTCCTGTCAGTTTTATGTTTCCTTTATCGTTCTGATTTTGTTGCATCTGTTCACCTCTGCAGAGCTCCCTATGGGGATAGTCTGGGCATAGGAAGAAGACAGTGGGGCCGCCTTTATCGAGGCAATTACTCCGCTTTGAGGCAGGGATCCTTCATCTCCCTGTTAGTTTAGGGACAGGCTTCCACCTTCCTGGAGTTGTCCTCTTTGTCCTACTAAGCACAGTGAACTACAACTACATCCAGTGTGATTGTCACCCTGGGCCGTGATGAGCATGTGCTCTGTGCCGTACGGTCAAGATATAGAGGCCTTCACCTTCCTGCAGAGGTGTTCTCTGTTTGTTCTGCATCTAGCCATCTGTACAAACTAGTTACCGCGTCCATCTTAGCTTGACCCTCCCCCACGTACCCTGTCCTTGTTGGAAGTCTAGAATGAACGTGACACTTGGTTTCAATAGCTGAAAACCGACAAGGCACCTATGCCTTATTGCAAACAACGCCTCGCATGGGCACAGGAAAGATGTCAATGGACATTGGACACATGGCAGAAGGTTGTCTCAAGTGACGAGTCCCATTTCCTGCTCAAAAATACAGATGGCCAGTTTTGAATCTGGCGTAAAAAGCATAAAGCTTTATTCCATGGGTGCACCATGGGGTTCAACAGGCCAGTAGTGGTGGTGTCATGGTCTGGGGGGCATTTTCCTAGCATGACCTAGGACTGTTGGTCAGCATGCTACAATCCTTGAATGGTGAATGCTGCAGGAATCTGTTAGCGGACCATTTGCACCCATATCTTCAGGAAGTCTTCCCCGACCACAGTGCCATCTTTCTACAGCTCTGTGTCATCAAGCTCAAATCATTAGAGTGGTTGGAGGCAAACAATTATTTCTTCACACTGCCTTGACCCGAATCTCTCCAGACAGTATCCCCATTCAACATGTTTGAGTTATGCTGGAAAGGGCGATGAGATCTGCTACAACTCATCCGCAAAACAGGCACCAACTGATGGAGCTGCTGCAGCAGGTATGGGTGGGGTTGAGTATGAAAGATGTTTGGCACCTTGTGGAATCGCTTGCCCAACATCTGAAAGCTGTGATCTCCCAAAAAGGTGGACCAACCCGTTACTGAGTAGGTGTTCCTAATGCAATGATTGTTCAGTGTACATTACTAACCACATACCCGTAATTCTGTAAAACTTGGTAATAAATGGTGATTGTTTTTGCCCTCATGCTCTCCCTTATATAAGATCCTAAGTCAAATTGTTAACTCTTCGGTTAACCCTTCCGTTCTGACGGGTCATAAACCATGCTCAGGAGTGATTCAGCACATGTACATTTCAAGTATTTCTCTCCTGCTGTATAACAGTCAAGTTCCCCCCAAATTGGCAGAAGGCAAGAAGTTTAAAGTGTCTGTTTAAAAGGAAGAAAACTTTGATTAAACAAAAGCTAAAAATACGCCGGCTTCAAAGTGTGCTCCTGGTATTTACTCTTAAATATGGCCTACCACTAGCAGAGCTGAGCAGTCATTGTACAACAGACACAGATACTTTGGTGCACAGTTCTTGGAATGATTAAGGTGTCTGACATTCAGGACATTAGGACACGTTCCTTATGTTGGTGTTTTAGTGCTGGACACAGATGCTAGGAGGAGAGAAGATATCTATATACTGTATATATACATGAAAAGTGACTTATGAGATAGTCAATACTCTGCAAAAGTTTTAGGACAGGGTCATACGGCCATATGCTGAATACGCTTGCGAGTTGCATAACCTGAAGCTTCTGGGTCCCGATGCAAAATCTGTAACAGGGCCCCAACTGTAATGCTTTAATCATAGTATTGGGCTCTCTATATGGAGAGAAGAGGCCTTATGGGTCTTAAGGCTCCTGGTCTCGGGTGCAACCGCATCCCCTATAGTTACGCCAGTGCAGCTTGCAGAGGCGTGCAGCGGATTCCAGCTGTGAGCCCCGCCATAATTTCTGAATACAGTCACGTAATGTACTGCCTGTGACCGCATACTCACGCAGGCGGTCATGCACAGTACACCTTTTTCCTGTTTGTTTATATTTCCCGCGCCGTCGCTTAGCAATGATGTGGATACCCGCAAACCGTACGCAATGTAATGTTGCATATAGCCTATGGCTATATTCGCAACCATAGAGAACAATGGGCACTATGTCACGGATATTTGCGGTAAATTAGAACATGCTGCGTTCTATTGTCTGCCACAGGATTATGCAATTCTGACCCGCTAATGTGTGCGGAATTGTGTAATCCAATGCATTTGACTTATCCGTGTTATACTGTGGATCAACCGCTTGTGGAATCCGCAATTCCTCTCCAGTCGTTTGAGACCGGCCTTACACAGATTTGGAAAAAATTCTGCAAAGTAAGAATGCTTTCAAAATTAGAAGTATTAATAGTTTTTTTTTTTTTTCCAATTAGACTTTTTTTTAATTTGACTTTTCTTTTGCTTTTTACATACCCCCAAAAGCCTTTTTTTTATTGTTTTTAGCCTTTCTCGCAAGACTAAATTCATTTCTAGCTTTAGCTTTTCCGACACTTACCCTGCAGTTTTTTACATTATATTCATCTTTAGATATCCCCCCCTCTTTCCATTTGGTAAACATATTTTTTAACATGTGTGCAGGTTCTGTGTTCATCCATCCTGGTCTCTTTATATGTTTCCCATTCTTCCTTCTTTTACGGCTTGTTAACGATTGTGCTTTGAGAATCTCATTTCGCAATATTTCCCAACCTTCTTGGACATTTCTGTCCTTACGAACATCCAGCCATTGGATTCTTCCTCCCCTCTTTCTGAGTCCATTAAAATCTGCCTTTCTGAAATCTAACCTTGAGGTCTGAGTTTTCTCAGGTCTTCCTCCCCTTTTTATCCAACATTCAAGGATATCATGATCACTGCCTCCTAAGGTCCCAGCCACCCTTACTTCCTCAACCATTCCTTCCCTATTGGTAAGAATTAGATCCGAAATAGCAGATCCTCTTGTTTTCTCTTTGACCTCTTGGAAGATAAAATTGTCAGTAAGAATTTGTTGGATCCATTACTTTTACCTGGGAGAGATTCCCAACAAATATCTGGATCGGTAAAATCTCCCATGATCACTATGTTGTGCTTTATTGAGAGCTTGGCCATCTGATGTAGAAAGAGTTCATCCATATCTTCTGCTTGTCCAGGCGGCCTATAGTAAATGCTTACAATGGTGTTCTTTCTGTTGTTCTCTACTTGTATTCTTACCCAAACAGTTTCTACAGAACTCCCAGCTCTGAAGCTTGAATCTCAGTGAAGATGAATGTTTTCCTAACATACAACACAACACCTCCTCCCCTTTTATTAAAGGGGTTGTCCCGCGAAAGCAAGTGGGTCTATACACTTCTGTATGGCCATATTAATGCACTTTGTAATGTACATTGTGCATTAAATATGAGCCATACAGAAGTTATACACTTACCTGCTCCGTTGCTGGCATCCTCGTCTCCATGGTGCCGTCTAATTTTCGGCGTCTAATCTCCAGATTGAACACGCTTGCGCAGTCCAGGTCTTCTGCTTTTCTCAATGGGGCCGCTCGTGCCAAAGAGCGGCTCCTGGTAGCTCCGCCCCGTCACGTGCCGATTCCAGCCAATCAGGAGGCTGGAATCGGCAATGGACCGCACAGAAGAGCTGCGGTCCACGGAGGGAGAAGATCCCGGCGGCCATCTTCAACCGGTAAGTAAGAAGTCACCGGAGCGCGGGCATTCAGGTAAGCACTGTGCGGGTTTTTTTTTAGGTCCCTGCATCGGGTTTGTCTCGCGCCGAACGGGGGGGCTGTTGAAAAAAAAAAACCCCGTTTCGGCGCGGGACAACCCCTTTAAGTCTGGTTTTTATAAATAAGTTGTATCCTTCAAGCCTTGTATCCCAATCATGTGTATCATCCCACCAAGTTTCCGTGATGCCGATGACATCATATCACTCTTCCTGTGTTAGAAGCTCCAATTCTCCTTGTTTGTTTCCAAAGAAATCAGAATTAGTGGTCTGCCCCCACCAGCTCAGGGAAAAAAGAGAGTAAGAGATGGAGCCTGCAGAGGAGGATGGTGGTGGTAAATGCAGGATACAAGTCCTATAATGGCCAAATATGGTGTCATTCCGCATATATACACAGCCGTTTATTTTGAAAAGTCATCTGAAAGTGAAAATACACGTTTATCAAGTGTACCTGCAAGTCGGTCCTTTAGTATTTGTGATATGTTTTAATCTGAATACAATAAAGTGAATTAACTTTTTTTGATATGAAGATTCTGATCCAGCAAATGTACCTGAAAACTGCAGGGACTTATGAATGCAGTGCAATGTGCAGCTACTAGAGATGAGCAAACGTAGTCGGTAAGGCCGATTTCGCAATCGAGCACCGCGATTTTCGAGTACTTCACTACTCGGGTGAAAAGTACTCGGGTGCGCTGTGGGTGAGCGGGGGGTTGCAGCGGGGAGTGGGGGGGAGAGGGAGAGAGAGAGGGCTCCCCCCTGTTCCCCGTTGCTACCCCCACTCCCCTCTGCAACCCCCCGCCCCACAGCGCACCCGAGTACTTTTCACCCGAGTAGTGAAGTACTCGAAAATCGCGGTGCTCGAGTACGTTCGCTCATCTCTAGCAGCTACTGAAAACAGTGGATACACATCATTCCAAAAGTGATAGAATGACCATACAACTCTATGCATATGAAATGCTACAGAACTAGATCCTTTGTGTTTGCCGGAATGGCCACATGATGGCTCTGCTGCTTCTTACTTTTATTAAACCTCATTTCTATAAAGTAAAACTTCAACAATGTAAAATGTGTGAAATGCCAAATATCAAAGAACAAATGCTTTCTATTGATATAATTAAGGAAACCACATAAAACGGAGGCATGCAGTAAAAAGGGGTGTAAAAACCATTGCAGGGCTCCTTAAAGGGGTTTTCCAGCTTTAAACTATCGATGACTTGTCTTCAGGATAGGTCATCAATAGTAGATCGATCGGCAGGGTCTTCTTCCCAGGAACCGTGACGATCAGCTCTTCGCTGGGGCCACTGAGGAGTCCTGGGCAGCGGTCTCCCACCTTCATCTACTATATTAATGACCTATCCTGAGGATAGAGAATCAATAGTTGAAAGCTGGAAAACCCCTTTAGATGTTACGCATCATTTATAGTACTAATGCCCTCTTAAAGGGCAAAATGCCATTTGGATCCCCTCAGACTACAGTGCCCAGGTGTGCCTGCACCCTCAGCACTCACTGTAGTGGTGTTCCCCAACCAGTGCCTCTTGGTCCCTCATCATGCGGTTCCCAGGCTATTGTAGAATACACTCTGTGATAGAACTGCCTGTATAGTGGCCCATACATTTTCTGAGTGCCGTTGCCTGACCCCTGCTAGGAAAATAATAGAATCAGAGCAGCACCCTAGACTTTCTTGCACTTAAAGGAATTGTCCAGGTATAAACTATTGATGGCCTATCTGCAGAATAGGTCATCAGTAGTCAATCAGTAGGGGTCTGCCGCCTGGAAACCCTGCCGATGAGCTATTCACCAGGCCAGTGAACGTGCGCACTGAGCTGATTTCTCCAGGAAGCAGATAGCTCCATTCCCAATGCAGGGACCAGGCTTGGTATTGCAGGCAAAGTTCCCATTTAAGTAAATGGGGACTTTACGTGTAATACCAAGCCAATCTACTGCAGTAGGAACAGAGCTGTCGGCTTCCTGCAGAAATCCACTCAGTGCACAAAGCATACCAGCCTGGCAAACAGCTGAGCAGAGGGGGTCCAAGGTGGCAGACCCCCACCAATTTACTATTTACGGTCTAACCTGAGGATAGGCCAACAATAGTCTACAACTGACAACCCCTTTAAAACTATTCTTTAATTCATACTTGTAGTATAGATGAAAGAGATGAGCGAGTACCCAAATGCTCGGGTTCTCGTTATTCGAGTCGAGCTTTTTGTAATATTTTAGAGCTCTACTCAAGTAACGAACCCCATTGACTTCCATGGAAGACTCGAGCATTTTTGTATGGGACCCACCGGTGGCCGAGCTTTTTTTTTTTCTCTCTCTCTCCTCCGCCCCAAGCCAGCCACAAACTGCCAATGGCGTGCGCAGCGTCGCAGCAGGAAGGAGTCAAAACTGACACATAGCAGCAGAGAGGGGTCAAAACTGGGGTGGGGTCGAACACGGCCTGATGCTCGCTCGAGCACCATCAGGTATGCTAATACTCGAACGAGCATGAAGCTCATCAGAGTACATTCACTCAACTCTAATAGATGATTCAAATGCTTCTTGTATATTTCATACATATATCTCCTTATCCGATATCAGCTTTCCAGAATGATATCCGCATACATTGCATTCATTGTGATAGATGGTATTATATGTTATTAGCCATAGCAATGACTCCTCATCTAGTATTGATTTTCCAGAATTAAGGCCGTATGTATTACATTAATTGGGACAGATGGTTTTAGCCATAACAGCAACGTTTCAGAAATAATTCCTTCCTCAGGCCGGCAGAAGATGTTATCCTGTGTGATCCACTGTGTCACTGTTATGGCTTATACTATCTAATACCATCTGTTACAATTAATGCAATGTATGCAGATATAATTCTAGAAACCCGTAGCAGTCAAACATGTATTAAATCTACAAGAAACCTTTAAATTATCTATATTGAAAGCATAAATTTAAGAACATATTTAAGAGCAAAAAGTCTGAAGTGCCGTTCCCCTTCCTTGGTTTTGTGCAAACATATAGGCATATAGTTTCAGCATAGCTTCATAGTGTCTCCAATGATATCATCACCATATATCTGTTCTGAGCCATGGCCATCATCTTGCCTCACCTCTCCCCACTGATGGCTGTGGTACGTGCTCCCCTACTGTCCATAGTATGTCTCATGCTCAGGCCTCCTGTCAGTCTCTCGCTGCTGCCTGAAGGGTTCATGCTCATGTCTTCACTCTTAAAGGGCCATTATGCAGCCTGAAATTGTCCCCCTCCAATCATGAAGCACCTCTGTGCCTATATCAAGCACCTTTCACCTACGGAAAGTGTCTTACTCTCATTTGTGTTGATTTCTTGGTTTCTAACTCCTGTCTGGAGAAGTATGTCCGAACAGTTGACCATAGAAGCTGAAGTAGCTCTGGTAATTTTTCATTGAGTTGCTGAGGGAGTGAAAGAGACTTCCAACATAAGGACTACAAGTGTTTAACACCAGGTAATGGTGTTCACCAAGGATCTTTTGCCTTCCCCACCAACGCGTCCCATTTTTTGGATTCCATAAGATAGCATTTCTTGCCAGTCTTGTTTCAGGGAGGCATAGCAGCAGTAAATTTCTTCATTCGTAACCCAATTATGGTAAGAGAACCTGAACAGGCAACAAAGGCATCATTCTTTGAAAACATCAACACGATAGTGTTCAGAAGTCATATCTTTGTTCGTAATGGGAGGCAGGAGGTAGGGTGTAGACATTGGAAAGTTGCCCATGCCTTCCCAATACAACACTGGAAATCATATTCCGCATGCCCGTCATTGGTGGTTGTAGTACCTAAGTAGGCAAACTGGTTGACCTTTTGCAATCTGTTAGGTCTGTTACCCGTGTCTGCCACCCTCTTGCTGTTCCGGGCAGATGCAAGCATCACTCTGCTCCTTCTGTATGAATGTACTCTTTTCTTCTACTTTCTATCAGCACTGCACTAGGTGATCCTGTTCAGTGCTCACATCCCAGCTGCAGCTTAATTGGTAATTACCTCCCTATTTAGCTGAGCTGGAAATCCTCCATCTTTGCCTCAGTATTGTTGAGTGTTTGTCACAGACACCCAGCACATCTAGGTCGTCTGTCTCAGAACAGTTTTGTCTGTTTTATCCTGTTCCTGTATCTATTTATCTGTATATTCTTTGCCTTGTGCTTTAGCCTGTTTGTGTTTGTCTGTTTCCTTCCAGTCTGTGCGTCATTTCCGTCTCTGTGGTACATCAGTGTTGTTCTGTGTCCTGTGTGCCCTGTGTTCAGTACATCATCCCTGTGTCCTGTCAGGGATAGTTAGCCCCAAGGTTGAAGCTCTGGCCATTTTTATCAAGATGCCTACTCTGCTTTTTGGCAGGGATCTTCTCATCTTTCTGATCAGCTAAAGGCAAGATTCCCCATCTGAGATTGCTTTGCAGCATTACCTCTGACTACTGGGGTCAGCTTCCAGGCACACCAGATCTGGTCCAAAAGCCAGGCTGGTTGGTTAAGCACAGTGGGTCCATTTTCACTATCCGTAACACAACCACTGTTGTTAGTTGACTGTGATTGAGACATTTGGGGGTGTAGTGTATCTAGCTTGCTTAATCCGTGTCTTCTTGCAGTTAATCCATAAACCGACCGTTGTTGCTTCTTGTTCCAGAAGTGATGTTGTTTGTTGAAAATGGGGAGTGATGGTGTGAGGAAAGCTATATTACTTGGAAAGTCCACGTAAGTAGACCATTCTAGGTGGTTACGCCCAAAAAGCCAACTATGTTTGGCCTGATTGCTCA
Organism: Eleutherodactylus coqui; assembly: GCF_035609145.1. NCBI lineage: Eukaryota > Metazoa > Chordata > Amphibia > Anura > Eleutherodactylidae > Eleutherodactylus > Eleutherodactylus coqui. The sequence goes on along the minus strand of NC_089848.1, from coordinate 103,366,519 downwards.
TTACATAATGTGGTCGAGCACCAGGTTGAAAAGGAATGGTGGCAGGATACATCCTTGTCTGCCACCTGTGTTGATGCCGAAGAAATCTGTGGCTCCCGTTTTGATCCGAATGCAGCATTTAGGCCTCCTTCACACGGGTGACATGGCATCGCAGCGATATCGCATTGCTGCACCCAGTGATATCGCTGCATCTTCTTGCAATTTTGTAGCACTACATGTGAGCATTTTCAGGGGGGGCTTGAAATATAAGCCCTACCATAAAAATATATCCTAACTGCAAAAAAAGTTTAAAAAAAGAAAAGCATATATCACCTAGACGCGTTGTCTGTGGCTCCGCTGCAGTTTCTCCCCAGTCTCCGGCACTTGTCTTCTTCATCTCTTCTGGCCGGGGATTGAAAATCCCAGCCTTCTGGAAGCGATGTTGGTGATTGGCTGACACTTAGCCAATCACAGCAAGCACTCGATGAATGGCTATGATTGGTTCATCAAGCACTGTCTGTGATTGGCTAAGCATCAGCCAATCACAGCCAGCGCTTCCAGGAGGCGGAGATTTTTTAATCTCTGGCCAGAACAGATAAAGGAGAATAGTACCGGGGACCCAGAGAGAAGATGTCGCCATGCTGACAGCGCCGGAGAGGTGATAATATGTGTCTTTTTTTTTTCTTGCAACTAAGGCTTAGATTAGGGCTTTGACAGTAGAATTTCCTACTGTCAAAGTTGCATCGCACGAAAATCACGTTTTCACGCGATGTGATGCAACAGAGAGGAAGGCTCAATAGGGAAACATGGGCTACAAAACCTCGCGTTTCGCAGGCATATCGCGGGACCCGCAAGGTTTTTGTGTAGGGTTGCTGCATGCTACAAAACATCACATGTATGAAGTAACCTATAGGAAAGCATGGACTTCACATACATGGGATTTGTAGCAACATGACAAAATCACGCGATTTTGTCGCCCGTGTGAAGGAGGCCTTAGAGTTGGAGTACAGTGCGAAAAACGTTAATAAATAGTCAGATATGCCATAACAGAGGAAATACTATGTAAATAAGCTGCAGAGTTCACTCAAAGAATCTGCATAAGAAATCCAAGGCTGAAAATAAGTACATACCATTCATGGTATCTGAGGATACAAATAGGATCACTGATGCAAAATACCATTTTATTACAATAGGGACTAAACCCTGTGAATAATGACCAATACAATCCAATAGCAATGTCACAACAAGGAATACACAGAAAATAAAAATAGGTAATATGTGTGTGACTTACAATAAAAAAGACCAGTAAAGTATGCTGGGCATCTGGGTGACTGGCATGCAAGAAATGCTCCACGTGATCATTAATACATGGCAGCCTCCTATCGATGGGTCACTGGGTTGAAAGAACAACGTTCATTTCTGCCAAGGTGAATACGAGTTCAGCAGCTCGGCTGGTTTCATCAGCCCTGGGAAAATGGCTTATATTGATTGACAGCAATGGTTGGGATCAGAGAAGTGATTAGAAGTAAAAGTCCTTAGTAGAGATGAGCGAGCATACTCGATAAGGCAAACTACTCGAGCGAGTAGTGCCTTATTCAAGTACTTGCCCACTCGTCTCTAAAGATTCGTCTGCCGGCGGGGGGCGGGGGAGAGCGGGGAGATATTTCTCCCCCCCCCCCAGCTCACCACCGCAACTCACCTGTCACCCGCACCGAAGGCCGAATCTTTAGAGACGAGCGGGCAGGTACTCGAATAAGGCACTACTCGCTCGAGTAGTTTGCCTTAGCGAGTATACTCGCTCATCTCTAGTCCTCAGATAAAACTAAAATACTGTAATTAAAAGTTATAAAAATTAAACGTGCAAAAAAGAGAACAATAGATACAAATTTTTAATAAACAGTTTTTGTAAATAAAAGTAAAAACTAACACCAAACAACATAAATAGATATTTGGTGTAATCAACCTGTACGATACAGATATTGTGTCATCCAGGGTGAAGGGCATATTAAAAAAAAACATAATATCAAACAGTGGAATAATCAATGAACAAACAAAATATACGCAGAATGGCTACTTATTAGAGACCCCATATGGTTGCATGTTGGATCTCCTTTGGCCTTTAACCACTTAATGCCACAGGGCGTAAGTGTGCGTCCTGGCTGCGGGGTACTTAACGCAACAGGATGTACACATACGCCCTGTGGATAGAGCAAGATCAGAAGAGATCCCGCGCTGTCCGGCAGTGGGAGTCGGCTGTCATTGGTAGCCAGCCTCCCGCTTCAACAGTTGGGATGTATCGGGACAGGGACCCCTGCTGTTAACCTCTTACACGCCGCAATCTATGGGCGCTCTCTCTGTGATGACTTCTGTCCTGCAATGCCTTATCATAGGGATCATAAGGGTTATGGTGCAAGTTCCTTACAGGACATAAAAAGTGTAAAAGAAAAAAAGATAAAAATTGTGTAAAAAAAATAAAAAATAAAAGAAAACCCCTTTTTGTGCTTTTGCCCCTATTAGTATAATAAAATGTAAAAAAATTAAAATCCCACATATTTGGTATTGTCGTATCCATAACGACTCAAATTAAACGAACAAATTAAACACACTTCTTATCCTGCTCGGCAAAAAGCGTTAAAAAAACTCTAAAAAACAGATTTTTTTTTATTTTGCCTCCCAAAAAATGCCATAAAAGTGATCAAAAAAGCCTTTTGCACCCCAAAATGGTACCCATAAAAACTACAGCTCGTCATGCAAAAGACAAGTCCTCACAGAGTTCCATCCATGGAAAAATAAAAAGTTATGGGACTTTGAATGCAGCGATTTAGAATAAAAATTAGATTAGACTTACTAGTGCTCTGCCCTGGAAACAGACACTGCTCTGGTGGAGTGGGTTCTGAGACCCCAGGGGCTGGCTTGTCTAGCAGTTTATAGGCCTCCATGATGGTACAACGAATCCACCCTGCAATAGAACTCTTTGTCGCTTTTTTACCATTGTTATTCCCCAGGAACTGTAAAACAAATTTTTTCTCCCTCCTCCATTCATTTGTGGATTTGATGTACTGAAGATCCGTCCTAACGTCCAGGCAATGGAAGGATTGTTCTTCATTCCTTGGTTATCACAGAATGAAGGGGCTTTTATCTCCTGAGATCTGTGAAAACAGGATACTACTTTAGGTAAGAAAGAGGGATCCAACCTGAACACAATCTTATTGCCCGAGTCTCTGAAAACAGGAGTTCGAATTGACAATGCCTGAATCTCACCAATTCTACGAGCTGTAGTGATGGCTACTAAAAACACGGTTTTCCAGGTTAAAAACTTAATGGATATAGACCCAATTGGTTCAAATAGGGGTCCTGATAGCACCGAAAGCACCAAGTTTAGGTCCCAAGGAGGAACCAGATTAAAGACTAAAAAAATGAGGAAAAAGTCAGTGAAAGAAGCTAAAAAAAATAGACCTATATGTTGCGGAAAAAAAAATTGCTGCAAAAATGATTTTGGTAGCTTAAGAAAAAAATAGGTCGGTGAAATCCCCAAAAAGCATCTTGTCCTTTAGGAAAAAACACCCTGGCCCTTACAGGGTTGAAGAGGACCCGTCATGTACTCATGTCAGTGGTCCCAGGTGCATAGATTGGTAGCCGCCACCCTGCTGACTCCAATTATATCTTTGTTTTGTTCATGCTCACCCCCGTTCCACTTTACTGGCTTTTAGGATTTCCAACTTTAATTTTTTGCTTTCCTGGACAATGTGTCCAATGATCAAGGACCGACAACATTTTTTATGTACACATCGGAAAACCATATTAAATGATGATGATTATAAGTCATCAAAATACTAATGACCACCTGTGCGTGATTGAGGGAGTTACATGCTCTGCCCCTGATCACATGACTGTAACATAATCACAGGTCCTGTAAGCACATGGCTGCTGTCCAGCTAGGTGGTCGTCAGTATTCCGTAGCAACCATGGGGGTGTGTAGAGGATGTAGTCCGCCAGTAATCTGCACAGGGATGAAGAACCTGTAATGATGTCACCGTCATGGGATCATGTAACTCACTCATGGACACAAAGCCCAGGTGACTGATCACCTGACATCATCACAGCTGCTGTAAGCATACGGCTGCCATCAGGCTCTGCATCTTTTATGTTTTAGGACCTTTGATGATGTCACCATCATGTGATCAGGGGTGGAGCATGTAACTCACTCGTGTGGGAGGAGTCCGGGGTCACATGATCGGGGGGTGATCAGTGTGTGCAGGTCTCTGCTGTGCTGGTTGTGATCCCAGTGGTATGAGATGAAATTGTATGTAGCAGAGCTGTGTGTCATGTACAAGTAGAAGAACTGTGTGTGTGTGTAACGTGCATGTAGCAGAGCAGTGTGTGTTTGTGACATGCAATTAGCAGAGCTGTGTGTGTGACGTGCATATAGCAGAGCTGTGTGGTGCCTTGCACCACCAGAAACACTGGTGCTATAATTTCCTAATAATTACTAGTACATATCTAGATAGATTAGATGCTGATATGAACTCATTATTAGCATTTACTGTGAACTGTAACATGCAGTTAATGACAGGTATAATAACTGCTCAAGTACCACCAGCTTCAAAAAAATTCAAGGATGCACCAAATATTTTTCACGGACTGTCCAGGAATTTCTGTACGGTTGGCAACCCTGCTGGCTCTTGTTATCTAAGGTTACCCATTGACAGTGAGCTGTGGGAACAGCCCACTAGACGTACTCACTGTGTCGGGAGCCAAATCTAAGAAGAGACCGTATGGTAGAATGGTGGTGAGTATAAATAAAACAAAAAGGCATTGTTGGTGTCATCACAGCTGCCGCTGCTATGCAGTCAGCCTTGCTGACATGAAGGGGATATCCCAAAACAGATTTTTATCACCTTTCTACATGATAGGTGATGAAAGTCTGATTAGTGGGGGTCCCACCTATCACATGAATGGGGTCCCATGTACCCTTTTCCTCTTCCCCTTCTCCCCTCAGTAACAAACTTGAACTGAGTGGTGAATGAGCATGCACACCGCTGCTGTATTCAACTCCCTAAGGCCTCGGTCAGACGGGCGATTTTTGGTGCGATCTGCGCATGCGGATGCGATCGCCGTTTTTATAAAACCATTGCTTTGCAATGGTATCGGACACATGAGCGCTTCTTGTGCGCTTGTCTGATTTATTATAGAACAGAAATCGCAGATCGCACCTATCTGCGATCTGCGATTCCTGTTCTTCTCTATATGCGCTCAATGGGGCCGGAGGCAGCAGCGCCGACCCCATTGAGAACATATACTAGACAAATTATTCTCCTCTGCCACAGCTGTAACAGCTGTGACAGAGAAGATCGATGTTTGCCCATTGAATTCAATGGAGCCGGCAATACAGCCGGCTCCATTGAAAGCCATGGGCTGCCGGCGATCGCAGGATGAATTTTCGGGAAGGGCTTAAAAATATAAGCCCTTCCCTGAAAATCATCCAGAAATGTGTAAAAATATATATACTCACCTTGTCCCGGCAGACGGAGTTCAGCCGCGGCCGGCCGGCAGTTCTCCTGAACTGCTGTGAGTAGTATTCAGCAGATTTAAAATCCCTGCTTGCTGAATGAGCTGCCTCTGATTAGTCACATCCCTCACCAATCAGAGGCAGCTCTCACTCACCCATTCATGAATTCATGAATGGGTGAGTGAGAGCTGCCTCTGATTGGCTCAGCGCAGGGACCAATCAGGGGCAGCTCTCAGCTCTTCATCCTGAGATCGCCCGCAGCCCATTGCTTTCAATGGAGCCGGCTGTATTGCTGGCTCCATTGAATTCAATGCGCTGGACAGCGCTGCACTGCTCAGATTTTTCGGGCGATTTTTCAGCCCCGGTCACGCGATTTGCGGATGCGCATCCGTCATGCGATCCGCAAATCGCGGGAAAAAACGCCCGTGTGACCGAGGCCTAAGACTGCCGAAGATATCTGAGTATAAGTGCCTGCCTACTTCTGACAGTCCTATTAAAATTAATGGATCGGCAGTTTGGCCCCATCCTTGGTACAGCAGTCATAAACTTAGACAACGCATGATCAGTAACCAGCAAGGACCTCGAACCATACATGACTGAGGCCAGTGATTGGCTGCAGCGGTCACATTTATATACAGAATGCCACTGCTGCAGTCAATGTAAACAAGACCAGCAATGAGAACGGACACAGTGACGCTGGATCAGCTGGGCAACAGAGCAGTAAGTATGCCTTTGTTTCTTCTCTTTAACCGTTACCTACTCTCTGCCCATTTTTTATATAACTTTGAAAACTCCTTTAAAACCACCCTTCGGATTTGGGACAAAATTCTGCCCCAAGATCGGAGTGGAAGGGGGGTATATTACCTGCAGTTGTTCTTCTCTGTTGTCCCTCTGATCTGCTAGTTTTGGATCCTGTTTTTGGCCACTCAAGTTGGCTCGACACAATCTTCAGCTTACCTAAACCCCACAGTACATTGGTAGTGTTACACAACTAATGCACAATATTTGCTCTCTGATTGGTCGGAGCTATTCATGTGATCAGCACTGGCCAATTAGAGAGCAGTGCACAGCGTGTATTAGGTAGTTATAAAATTGCTGCAGCCATCTAGGATGGCTAAAAGCAGGGCCTGAAACCAGCGGATCGGAGGGGCAGCAGAAAAGAGCTACTGCTGGTAATTTACCCCCCAACCTCTCTCTAGTCTGGCGACAGAGTTTTGTCCCCAAATCAAAGGGTTGCTTTAACTTCATTAAATAGTTAGAATATTAACAGAACTTGATATTTGACAATGGGTGCCCAAACTTTTGTGTAACTCCATTGATCATGTGACCTGATGCTGGATTCTGATTTCACTATCAGCAGTGGAGTTTCTGAATAACCGAGAACTCTTGGTCCTCCAATGCAATTACTTTCCCTGCAAAGTTTATATATATAAGCTATTAGATAGGGTGTGTGAAATGAAATGTATGTGGACTTTGCCCTCACTTTTTAGTTCTTCCCACGTTTTATTTTTATTGAGATAACAGATTGTTTTCTAATCTTTAGATTTTATCCAAAAACTACATTTAAGATGACGGCTTTCTTAGTAACATTAACTTGATATGTCACATAAAGATAACAGTACCCACGACCCTATGTACTCCAGATATACGGCTTTATTATGAAATGCTCTTGGTATCCGTATTCTGTCGCCATCTCTATTACTGGTATCAATGCCTGTGTCATATTCTTCCTTTAGTGGATAGAGAGGACCTGATAGACTGCAAGTATACTGGGAAAGGTAATTGGCAAATCCTGCTGAAAGGAACTCATTTGTCTCTATGTAGCTTAAAGGGGACATACAGAAGATAATCTCTGGCCATTCTGTTCCTTGTTGACATTGATATGTGATCGCTGCAGCCAATCGGTGGCTGTAGCAGATCACCACTGTGGTGAGCGATTGGCTGCAGAAGTCACATGTCTGTGTGATAGTAGCATAGTTTATAAGACCGGAAAAAGACATATTTCCATCCAGTTCAACCTATTACCCTCCAATGTGGATCCAGAAGAAGGCAAAAAACCACCCCAAAAATTCCTTTCTGAATCCAATCTGGTAATCAGAATAATCCCTGGATCAACAACCCCTTCTGACGTTATTAATGATTATAACATATAGTATTGTAACGCTCAAGAAAGACATCCTGCACCTCTTATACTCTTTTATCGAATTTGCCATCACCATGTCCTCAGACAGAGAGTTCCATAGTCTTACTGCTCTTACAGTCATGAAGGCTGCATCCACATGGGCTACAAAATCATCGCTACAAAACATCACTCATGTGAAAGAACCCATTGGAAACCATGGGCTTCACATTGTAGTAATGATTTTGCAGCCCGTGCGGATGCAGCCTAAGGCCTGTTTTACACGGGCTACAAAATCTTGCTACCAAACTCATGTAAGTGAAGCTGATGGTTTCCAGTGGGTTCTTTCACATGAGATGTTTTGTAGCCTGAAAGAACCCATTGGAAAACATGGGCTTCACATACATGAATTTGGTTGCGAGATTTTGTAGCCAGTGTGAAAGAAGCCTAAAGAACTTCCCTTCTATGTCAGTGTAGAATCCTTTTGTCCTCTAGACATAGAGGATGCCCCATTGTTACAGTCACAGTCCTGGTTATAAATAGACGAGTCATTAGTATTATTTATAGTACAAGTGTTTCTAGTGGCGCAATGTGCCACTTATAATATAATGATTGACATCATCATATGTAACTCACTGAAGGACCTGTGATGATGGTTGGAGTTGGTCAAAATATTGAAGGACCTGTGATGATGTCACTGTTTTGATTAGGGGCGGAGCATGTAACTCTCTCGATGAAGGACATTTGATCACGTCACGGTCATGTGATCAGGAGCAGAGCATGTAACTCACTCACTCAGTCACTCACGGACAAGTGGTCGTTAGTACTTTGACTAGTAATTATTAGGAAATTATAGTAGCAGTGTTTCTGGTGGCGCAACGCGCCACACAGCTCTGCTACATGCATGTCACACACAGCTCTGCTACATGCACGTCACACACACACAGCTCTGGTACATGGATGCGTGACAGAGACACATAGCTCTGCTTTGTTGCGTTTGCATAGTAGCTGCATGTGTTTTACAAACTTCAGCTGGTGGCTGAGGTGAAATTGTGGCTTGTCGCTGTATCATGTAAGCTGCATTAGCTTTACAGCGACGTTGAACCCTCTGTGGTGACATGTTTGCATGACAGCGATGGTTTGTTCCAGCACTGGACAACAGTTGACGATTAGATGAAGGCTGGACTGCTGTTGGCAGCATTAGCCCTTGAGATTATGTGATATAACATTCAGGAGATGTGAAGCTAGTGGTGAACGACTATGCTTCAATGTTGTTGGTCAATATACACTGCCAGCTATGTATGTGGACATTTGTGAGGTGTCATTTATTGGAGTCTCCACACAGGTGTCCAGCTTTCCCACAACCAGCTACAAACTGCCAGACTGAGTACTGCTGTCTCCATAGCAACTGAGGCTACGGGGGTTTGTGGGGGATGTAGTCCACCCATAATCCCTCATTCAGCTTAGAGACCATGTGACTGATCACATGATGGTGACATCATCACAGGTCCTGTCAGCACACGAGCTATGTATGTGTAAATTTATGAGGTGTCATTTATTGGAGTCTCCACACAGGTGTACAGATGTCTCGCAAGCAGGTACAAATCTCCAGACTGAGTACTACTATATCCATAGCAACTGAGTCTGCAGGTGTTTGTGGAGTATGTAGCCTGCCCTTACTTCCTCATTCAGTGCAGAAAGAGGATAAACGACCTGTGATGACATCACCGCCATGTGATCAGGGGGCGGTGCTAAGAGCCGATAACTAACATCGCAGGTGCTGTCAAGCTCTGCATGTAACTCACACATCAAACACACACACACACACACACACACGGATTGACAGACAACTGGTCATTAGCACTTTGATATAATGAATGACATCATAACATGTAACTCACTGAAGGACCTGTGATGATGGTTGGAGTTGGTCAAAATATTGAAGGACCTGTGATGATGTCACCATCATGTCATCAGGGGCAGAGCTCAGAGCTCCAGTGATTTAGCTACTCACTGAGGTGAAATCGTGTCTAAGATGAAGGACCTGTGATGACATCAGCGTCATGTGATCAGGGGCAGAGCATGTAACTCACTCTATTGATGAAGGACATTTGATTACATCACTGTCATGTGATCAGAGGCGGAGCATGTAACTCACTCAGTCACTCACGGACAAGTGGTTGTTAGTACCTTGATGATGGCAGAGATCTCTGTATTGTCCCCTGATATTTCTATACATAGTTATTAGGTCACCCCTCAGATGTCTTTTTTCTAAACTAAACAACCTCAATTTTCATGACCTCTCTGGGTATAGTAGTCCGCCCATTCCGTTTAGTACTTTAGTTGCCCACCTTTGTACCCGCTCAAGCTTTGAAATGTCCTTCTTGAGTACTGGTGCCCTGAACTATCCACAATATTCCATGTGTGGTCTGACCAGTGACTTGTAAAGAGGAAGAACAATGTTCTCGTCATGCGCCTAATGGCCTCTTTTGCCTGACAATGGTTACTCCAGCTAAGCTTAGAATTAACCTAAACCCCAAGTCCTTTTCCATGTCAGTGTTCCTCAGTGGTTTCCCATTTAGCATGTAATGCTGACATGTATTTCCTCTGCCCATATGCAGAACCTTACATTTATCAGTGTTGCACCTCATTTGATACTTTTCTGCCCCCAACTTATCCAAATCCATATGCAACTGCCTGTTTTAATTACTTTACGTAGTTTTGTGCCATTGATCAGAAAAGTACAGAGACCAGTGATGGACCCTGGAACGCATCATCAGGAGCGGCATGGACTGGTAAGGGAAGTATTACTTTTTTTTCTTGTTTTAAGACATCTTAAGTATTTAAAAATAGGTGGCTGGACATCTCCTTGAAAGGAGTTTTCTAAAAATAGAGTCACTGTTGCAAATGGGCTAAGTGGGGCTTATTTACTAATACTGTCTAAAAGTTAGGCAGTCCAAAGTTAGGATTCTTTTAGACGGGATGATTGTCGGGCACTTAGGTGCTGGAGAGTTGTCCCAGCGATTGTCGCTCTCGTACTTTCACATAGAAGCAATAATCGCTCAGTGAATGAAGGGGGAGCCGCCTGCCTCCATTCACAGATAAACGATTGCCTGTGTACATGGGCCGATCATCATTTGATTTTTATGCAAGTGTAAACTGAATGATGAATGATAATCAAATTAATTATTTTTCATCGCTTAGTCGCTGGCAGCCTTTACACTAAACGAATTACCATTCAGTTTCTCACAATCCAGCCCAGAGACGGGAAAGCCTTAAAATGCGCCAGTTTATCACAGTCAGTGCCGTTTTAATGCATGGGCCTGATGAGCACTTGCCCGAGGGCCCCACAAGCATAGAGACCCCATACTAATGCATTACAATGCACCTTGTATCATATATGATAATGTTGTGTGGCGGTATTCGAGCTTGGCTCCATTCTGTCTATGCCATGTGTGAAGACTTTCATTTTTTGTTTCACTTTCAAATTACCCATAGTCAAGGGCATAACTAAAGGTTCAGGGGCCCTGATGCAAAACGTGAGCTGGGCCCCCCCCTCTATCTGTATCTGTACCCGTACCCATACCTAAACCATGATGCACAGAGGCATAACTTGAAGCTTCTGGGCCCCAATGCAAAACCTGTAACAGGGCCCCCAACTATAATGCTTTATTGATTGTACTGGGCTCCCTATATGGAGAAGAGAGGCCTCATGGGCCCCCTAAGGCTCCTGGGCCCGGGTGCAACCGCATCCCCTGCACCCTCTATAGTTACGCCCTTGCCCATAGTTCCTATTGTAAATTATCCATAATTTCTATAATAAAAAGTGAAGTTTCCCACTGAAAGGATGTGTGGATCATCTAGTGAAGCGCAGTACTTCGTCTCAGTACTTTTTAGTATAAAGTAGCCTGCCACTAAGAACAAAGAGACGTCTACTGTGCAAGAGGAAAATGGACCCTAGAGACTTAGACTTCCGGCTCTCCGGTCTAGGTCGCTGGGTACTAACTCGCTCATTCGCTTTATTCCTGTAAGTAGTTGTCATAGGGGCCCCAGTACACTGCTTTGCCGGGGTCCCATAATGCTGTCAAGATAGCACTGATCACAGTACCTCAGTTGAATGATACATCTTTTGAATTTTAAGACTATTTAGGCCAAGTTTAGACGATGTTTTATTTGGCTTAGTTTAAAACAAAAATTGCGACAACATTTTGGCACAATTTGCTGCAAATTTTGGTGCAATTCAGTCGAATCTTCCCTTTTTACAAACAAATGCCCTTTTGTTGGGTACAGCAAAAAGTTGGTTTAAAACATGTTTAACAGTTTTTGACAAAATCATACGCCGGAAAAGTATTGAATTTTCAGTAGTAATTAAGCCCCTGTGTCAAATAGTCAGCTACAGAACCATACACAGTTCAAGAGTAGTGCTGTTTATGGAACAAAAAGTAATTCCTCTTCCCTAAACCTGAGCAACCACTTTAGGCCTTAGTCAGACGAGCGATTTTTCGCGCGATTTGCGCATGCGCATGCGTCCGGCGATTTTATAAAACCATTGCTTTGCAATGGTATCGAACACATGAGCGCTTTTTATGCGCTCGTCCGATAAATTATAGAACAAAAAATCGCAGATCGCACCTATCTGCGATTCCTGTTCTCTTCTCTATATGCGCTCAATGGGGCCGGCGGCAGCAGCGCCGACCCCATTGAGAACATATAGAAGACAAATCATTCTTCTCTGCCACAGCTGTAACAGCTGTGACAGAGAAGATCGATGTTTGCCCATTGAATTCAATGGAGCGGCAATACAGCCGCTCCATTGAAAGCAATGGGCTGCCGGCGTGCGCGGGGTGAATTGTCGGGAAGGGGTTAAATTTATAAACCCTTCCCTGCAATTCATCCTAAAATGTGTTAAAATAAAAAAAATTGTATACTCACCTTTCCGCTGCAGCCGGAGTCCAGCCGCGGCCGCTGTCAGTTCTCCTGAACTGCTTCTTGGCACTATTCAGCCGGCGGGGCTTTAAAATCCCCGCCTGCTGAATGATCTGCCTCTGATTGGTCACAGCCTGACCAATCAGAGGCTGAAAACACTCACACACCCATTCATGAATTCATGAATGGGTGAGTGACTGCTGCCTCTCAGCGCTGAGCCAATCAGGGGCAGGTCTGACTCACATCCATTCATGAATTCATGAATGGGTGTGAGTGAGGCATGCCTCTGATTGGCTCAGCGCTGAGCCAATCAGGGGGCAGGTCTGACTCACACCCCCTTCACACCCACTGCAGGACGGCCGCACGGAGCTCCGGCTGCCGGCAGAAGGTGAGTATACAATTTTTTTTTATTTTAACACATTTTAGGATGGATTGCAGGGAAGGGCTTATATATTTAAGCCCTTACCGACAATTCATCCCGGGCTCGCCCGCAGCGCATTGCTTTCAATGGAGACGGCTGTATTGCCGTCTCCATTGAATGCAATGCGCTGGACAGCTCCGGCCCATTTCTAATGAAACGCGGCTAGGAGCAGATTTTCGGGCGATTTGCGGGCGACTTGCGCGCACCGGTCACGCGATTTGCGGATGCGCATCCATCATGCGATCCGCAAATCGCGCAAAAAATCGCCCGTCTGACTAAGGCCTTACCCTTTAACCCTTTAATCAAAAAATGACTTTGCCTGCAAGGAACTGTGTAATAGGCACTCAGAATCCTCTTGGATGGAGAAAAAAAAGTGCTATTATGAAGAAGAAAAGGAGAGCAGTGGTTGTGGGGGATTCCCTATTGAGAGGAACAGAGGCCGCTGTCTGTAGACCTGACACCTCACGAGCAGTGTGCTGTCTTCCAGGTGCACAAATCAAAGATGTGTCTGATAGGCTGTCAAGTCTATGTAGAAAAGAAATTCAGCGGCAACATAGATGTGATGTATAAAAATATCAAAAAGACTTTATTTCTCTATCTGATAAAAATGCAACGTTTCGACCTATAAACAGGTCTTTATCAAGCAACACAAGAGGTCTGCTGTCTTGCAGGAGGAATCCAATGACTGGATGTTCTTAGGGACAGAAATGTACAAGAAAGTTGGGAAATATTGCAAAATGATATTTTCAAAGCAAAACCGAGAACAATCCCTAAAAAAGGAAAAATGTGAAGCATTTAAACAGACCAGAATGGATGAACACAGAACTTGCACACATGCTAAAAAAGAAGAAAAATATCAAATGGAAAGAGGGAGGAATATCTAAAGAAGAATATAATGTACCCCTCTCACCCAGCCAACTTGAACCATACTGTGCACTGGCGAGAGGCAAAGACCCTGAAAAATCTGTCTGTGGTTAGGTATATTTTCCTTATGGAGAAGACTCTGATTTGGTTTATGTCCTTAGTCACGGTAGAAGGTTGGACATTGACTCATAGAGAAGCTGCATTCCAATAAGTGGCATGGCAGAAGCATTGTACCATTTCCCATTTTCATACCAAATTGCCCAGAGGCTCGTTGCATGTCGTTGCATGGCCTATAGGTCTACTTGATGCTCTTCACAAGGAGAATCTATTCCCCTCCTAATTAATTTATTCCAGAGCATTTTAATTTATCTGTGCTTGTTGTAGGTGTAAGAGGGGTGGTCATGAAGGAATATGCCCCAATTGTTATTATCTTATTTTCAAATATGGTATGTTTATATTTGTGTTAAACTGTGGATGAAGGCTGATCTCTAGTGGTCACCCAGTGTTACAACTTTTGCTTCCTTTTGCAGTGTAAATGTATACTATTTTTGTGATTGGCTGCCGGAAGATCACATGTTTGGAAAGGTTCCAAAGGTTCTGAGGCACTAGATAAAGTAATTTCTTGCAGTGTCAGAGCCCCATGAGCCAGTGGAAATGTGAGAAGGGAGGAGTGACTGCTGGTGGGGATTTTATACCAGGCGCCCTGGCATGGCCTTGCATGCTGAAGAGAGAGTAAGTAATGACTGCCATCTGGGTTTTGTACCAGGCTCTATACAAAAGCCAGTATCAAGCCTGTGAGCTCTGCAGAAGGAGTAATTGCCTAATTGGGAACCACTGAACAGGCGAAGACTGGATTGCTTGGAGATCGTCATGCCTGCCACCACTTTGTGCCCCACTGCCACCAGAGTTAAGAGAAAGAGCAACCTTTCATACACCAGAGGACTTAGCACGGTCAATGTAAAATTTGCGTATCGTGAATTGTTACTGCCGATCAATCTATCGATCACTGCCAAGTAGCCCTTCGTAAATCAGAGATCCGCTTTGAGTTGTATTTGCAACAGAGTTTGTTCATCGCAAGAACGCACCTTTCGACGCGTTGGATGTATAAAGCAGAGACCGTTTCAGTTACTCATTTTACTCTTTACTAAAGTTACTATATACATGATGTTAGGTCTCCAGCATGTTATTTGCTGCAAGCCACTGTCCATTTTAAATGAACTCTTGTGATAGGTTCTATTAGGCCAGGTATGGCTCACCACTAGCAGTACCTAGGAGTTCAAATCTGGAGTGTTCTGTGGTTGCCAGTGTCTCTTTTCACAGGTATGCCATTTATTTTTCATTACGATGTACCTACCATTTTTCTGGTTGCTTAGATCCAGATATTATTCCAATAGTAGTAATCATTTTGTATTTTCAGAGGATTCTGTTAAGGCGGGCATGACATCCGCCCTCGGCTACCGAAAACTGAGTACATGTTGGTTGAAAAGGATTGTTAAAATGTGCTGCAGGTTGTTTCTGGGCGCGCTGCACAACAAGTGCAAATTATATAGAATTATGGTCCATAAGCTTTTGAAAGCTGAGAATTAATATGATTCATTCTTTGAATGAGTCAAGTCTCAAAGGCATTTCTTTGCCAAACATGTATTCTGCATCATTCTTTCAAATGGTCATCAATTCCTAAGGGCAAAGACTAAACCTTTAGAGGACTGAATGTCTTGCAGAGCAGGAAACTATTTCAACTAAATATGTTGTAGAAGGTATTTCGAAATTAGGATTATGGTGGCCATTTTTTACGTGATACCATAGAAGTAAACTCAATAGAGAAGCCATGATGGATAAGAAATTAAGGATCTGCAGTGGTTTGACACAGCAATTGCTAAATATAAAATATCCTATTTGTTGAAAAGATGCAAGTTTTTTTCTGGGTCATCTTCACATTTTTTGATAGGTTTCACATTGGAATGTCCTTGTAGCGTTTGAGTCACGGCGACTTCTGACTCAAACAGTCCTTTGTTGCTAATTAATTTGATATAAAGTAATCTTCCAAGATAAGGTCTAGTCAGGTTAAATCTGGCATTTACAATTTGATTCATTTAGACATGTTACTCTCAGCCAATCAGGTACATTGTTAGAGAAAGATCATAGCCTTTTATCTGTCATCAAGATTTATTAAAAAAGATCTACCAGAAGAAAATGTAAAATGCCATTAGTATACATTAAAAATGGGAAGCGTGCAATATAGCAAGCAATTGCCCCAACTACTAATTTCTTCTAGCGAATCTATGTAGCTGTCCCACTGCTGATGTATTAGATTGGGTCAGTAGACCACATTGCTGCAACCCAGGATGATTCTGGGGAGGTGTGTGTGTGTGTGTGGGGGGGGGGGGGGAGGGTGGAGGGTGAACTGGGGGAAATCGTACAATACAATACAGACACTTTGTTGGCATTTTAGAAAATGTTGGGGTAATAGTATTTTTTTTTTTAAATTTTTTTTTTCCTATTTGATGTCAAGCTTTTAGGTTCAATTGGCCAGTGATTTTTTTTGTGCAGAAGGAGGGGGTAGCCCTTTAATATCTTTGGGCTGTAAACCACTTATTGTATTTTGAAAGGGTTAGAGTTGGAGGTGGTATTGTAGGTTAGGGATACTGACAAAGGTGATCCACAGTTTCCAAACTGACTCAAATTGGGCTATCTTGTCCTGGCATAGGAGGTTGAAGGATAGTTGTGTTTTTTGCCATCTTCGAGCAATATAAGTTTAGAGGGAGTGTTGTGTATCTTTTTGAGTTTGTTGCCTAATAGTAGCACTAACAGATCTAATCCAAGGGAAGTTTCTGTGACAGGAAATAAGGTGGGTAACCTTTTTCCAAAAAGCCTGCACTATAGGGCAGGACCACCAAATGTGTAGGTGAGAGCCAATGTTATCGTATCCCCTAAAGTTGGAGATTTCAGGATAGATGGCATGTGTGCGGGATGGCACTAAACATGCTTTATGTAGAACCTTTAGGTATGACTCCATAAGACTAACTTGCCAACTATTTTTTTCAGGCTCTCCCTGCAGTGGTGCCATTGTTCTATAGTTAGGGAGGTGTTTAAGTCTGATACCCATTGGGTCATATAGGGTAATTTATCTAGTTGCGTTTTATTTAGTGTGTTGTAGAGATGCAACAATGTGCCTGGGTAAATTGGAGAGTATTTGCATAGTGCCTCCAGTGGGTTCACCTCCACTTTAGATTCTGGGGGTATAAAGGAGGACCCAAAGTGAAATACCTGAGTTATTCTCCGCCATTCCCTTGGGGGAGGTTGGAAATGGTTTTTGAAAGAGAATTAGTTAGTCTCATTTTATTCCTGGCTTCTGTACAGTGTTGCTTGTTAGAGTGCATGATATGTCCATTTCAATTCAATATTCCTTGTTTATTTCTAGTATCTTGTTTCCAGCCACATATTTAAATGGCTTGTACCCAGACCAGGTTCCAAAATTGTGTTAAAATGAGTGGAATTCATATCCAAAGCTGACTGAACCCATGACAGCTTTAAATATTCCTGGTTTCTGCAATGTGTTGCTGGTTATAACGTAAACTATGAATGTTTAAATCCAGCTTGATCTTTTTGCTTCTGGTATCTGGTTCCTAGTCTAGCTTAGTGATTTCTTCTATTCTTCCAGTGTTTTATTTCAAGCCTATAATTTGCTCCCGTGCTTTTCTAGTTCTATCCTTCCTTCAAGCTGTAACATTTAGTCATATTTTATTACCTTTGATGTTCCCATAAGTCTCTGATATGTGTTGGCATTGTTAAATGGATGTTGGTATCATGATTCATATTTAGAAATCTTGTGCTCAAATCCAGTCTCCAATATTGTGTTAAAAATTACTGGAATTGATATTCAAAAGCCAACTAAATTTATTTACCCTCTATGGTTCCAAATCTAAAGGAGAGTATGCAGAGAGTGGTGTGATCAATGAAAAACATGCAGTGAATGAGGATCCTGCGGACACAAACAACTCGTTGAGAAAAGGGTTAGAGAAAGATATCAAGAGTCGTTCTGACCAATAGTCAGTAGAGATGAGCGAGCACCAAAATGCTCGGGTGCTCGTTACTCGGGACGAAATTATCGCGATGCTCGAGGGTTCGTTTCGAGTAACGAACCCCATTGAAGTCAATGGGCGACTCGAGCATTTTTGTATATCGCCGATGCTCGCTAAGGTTTTCATTTGTGAAAATCTGGGCAATTCAAGAAAGTGATGGGAACGGCACAGCAACGGATAGGGCAGGTGAGGGGCTACATGTTGGGCTGCATCTCAAGTTCCCAGGTCCAACTATTAAGCCACAATAGCGGCAAGAGTGGGCCCCCCCCTCCCAACAACTTTTACTTCTGAAAAGCCCTCATTAGCAATGCATACCTTAGCTAAGCACCACACTACCTCCAACAAAGCACAATCACTGCCTGCATGACACTCCGCTGCCACTTCTCCTGGGTTACATGCTGCCCAACCCCCCCCCCCCACCCCCGCACGAGGCAGTGTCCACAGCGCACAACAAACTGTCCCTGTGCAGCCTTCAGCTGCACTCATGCCACACCACCCTCATGTCTATTTATAAGTGCGTCTGCCATGAGGAGGAACCGCAGGCACACACTGCAGAGGGTTGGCACAGCTAGGCAGCGACCCTCTTTAAAAGGGGCAGGGCGATAGCCCACAATGCTGTACAGAAGCAATGAGAAATATAATCCTGTGCCACCTCCATCAGGAGCTGCACACGTGGGCATAGCAATAGGGAACCTATGTGCCACACACTATTCATTCTGTCAAGGTGTCTGCATGCCCCAGTCAGACCGCAGTTTTTTATAAATAGTCACAGGCAGGTACAACTCTGCAATGGGAATTCCGTGTGCACCCACAGCATGGGTAGCTCCCTGGAACCCACCAGCTGTACATTAATGTATCCCATTGCAGTGCCCATCACAGCTGAGGTAACATCTGATTAAATGCAGATGGGCTTCGGCCCACACTGCATGCCCCAACCTGACCGGAGTTTTTAATTCATAGACACAGGCAAGTACAACTCCCTATTGTGACGTCCGTGTGGACCCACAGCATGGGTGGGTGCCAGGAAGCCACCGGCGGTACATAAATATATCCCATTGCATTGCCCATCACAGCTGAGGTAATGTCATGTTTAATGCAGGTGGGCTTCGGCCCACACTGCATGGCCCAGTCAGACTGGGGTTCTTTAGAAGTGGACACATGCAGTTACAACTCCCTGTGGAACCACAGCATGGGTGGCTCCCTGGAACCCACCGGCGGTATATAAATATATCCCATTGCAGTGCCCAGCACAGCTGATGCAACGTCAGCTTTAATGCAGGTGGGCAAAAAATTAATTGGATTACACTGTAGACGAGGGCCCCAAAAAATTGGTGTACCAACAGTACTAATGTACGTCAGAAAAATTGCCCATGCCCAACCAAGAGGGCAGGTGAAACCCATTAATCGCTTTGGTTAATGTGGCTTGATTTGTAACTAGGCCTGGAGGCAGCCCAGTTAAAATAAAAATTGGTTCAGGTGAAAGTTTCAACGCTTTAATGAGAATTGAAACGTATAAAAATTGTTTACAAAAATTATATGACTGAGCCTTGTGGGCCTAAGAAAAATTGCCCGTTCGCCGTGATTACGTGAGGTTTCAGGAGAAGGAGCAGGAGGAGGAGGATGAATATTATACAGAGATTGATGAAGCTAAAAGGTCCACGTTTTTGATGGTGATAGAGAACAATGCTTCCATCCGCGGGTGCAGCCTACGTATTGTTTAGGTATCGCTGCTGTCCGCTGGTGGAGAAGAGAAGTCTGGGGAAATCCAGGCTTTGTTCATCTTGATGAGTGTAAGCCTGTCGGCACTGTCGGTTGACAAGCGGGTACGCTTATCCATGATGATTCCCCCAGCCACACTAAACACCCTCTCTGACAAGACGCTAGCCGCAGGACAAGCAAGCACCTCCAGGGCATACAGCGCGAGTTCAGGCCACGTGTCCAGCTTCGACACCCAGTAGTTGTAGGGGGCAGAGGCATCACGGAGGACAGTCGTGCGATCGGCTATGTACTCCCTCACCATCCTTTTACAGTGCTCCCACCGACTCAGCCTTGACTGGGGAGCGGTGACACAGTCTTGCTGGGGAGCCATAAAGCTGTCAAAGGCCTTAGAGAGTGTTCCCCTGCCTGTGCTGTACATGCTGCCTGATCTCTGTGCCTCCCCTGCTACCTGGTCCTCGGAACTGCGCCTTCGGCCACTAGGGCTGTCGGATGGGAATTTTACCATCAGTTTGTCCGCCAGGGTCCTGTGGTATAGCATCACTCTCGAACCCCTTTCCTCTTCGGGTATGAGAGTGGAAAGGTTCTCCTTATACCGTGGGTCGAGCAGTGTGTACACCCAGTAATCCGTAGTGGCCAGAATGCGTGTAACGCGAGGGTCACGAGAAAGGCATCCTAGCATGAAGTCAACCATGTGTGCCAGGGTACCTGTACGCAACACATGGCTGTCCTCACTAGGAAGATCACTTTCAGGATCCTCCTCCTTCTCCTCCTCAGGCCATACACGCTGAAAGGATGACAGGCAAGCAGCATGGGTACCCTCAGCAGTGGGCCAAGCTGTCTCTTCCCCCTCCTCCTCATCCTCCTCATGCTCCTCCTCCTCCTCCTCAACGCGCTGAGATATAGACAGGAGGGTGCTCTGACTATCCAGCGACATACAGTCTTCCCCCGCTCTGTTTCCGAGCGCAAAGCGTCTGCCTTTATGCTTTGCAGGGAACTTCTCAAGAGGCATAGCAGAGGAATGGTGACGCTAATGATTGGCGTAGCAAACCAGGTGGGGTCAGTCACCTCATCGTCTTGCTGCTCTTCCTCCGAATCCTCTGTGCGCTCCTCCCTCGTACTTACTCCAATTACTACTACCTGAGTGATAGACAACTGTGTCTCATCGTCATCGTCCTCCTCACCCACTGAAAGCTCTTGAGACAGTTGCCGGAAGTCCCCTGCCTCATCCCCCGGACCCCGGGAACTTTCCAAAAGTTTGGCATCGGTCGCGACAAACTCCTCTAGTGGGAGAGGATTCGGAACCATTGCTGCCCATTCTGGGCAGGGGCCCGAGAACAGTTCCTGGGAGTCTGCCTGCTCCTCAGAATGTGTCATTGTAATGGAGTGAGGAGGCTGGGAGGAAGGAGGAGCAGCAGCCAGAGAATTCAGAGTTGCAGCAGTGGACGGCGTAGAACTCTGGGTGGTCGATAGATTGCTGGATGCACTTTCTGCCATCCACGACAGGACCTGCTCACACTGCTCATTTTCTAATAATGGTCTACCGCGTGGACCCATTAATTGTGAGATGAATGTGGGGACGCCAGAAACGTGCCTCTCTCCTAATCCCGCAGCAGTCGGCTGCGATACACCTGGATCAGGAGCTCGGCCTGTGCCCACACCCTGACTTGGGCCTCCGCGTCCTCGCCCGCGTCCACGTCCTCTAGGCGTACCCCTACCCCTCAGCATGCTGTATTACCAGTAGTGCAGAAACAGAACGCTGTAATTAAATGTGCCGCTTATTGGCCTGTGGTTGGAGGCTGACTTCCCTTACGGAACGCACAGCAGAGCCAGGAAACAATTTTGCGCACGCCTGTAGTGAGACGTAGGTGCGTATGACTGAGCTAGTGGAATTCACAGCGCAGAAGCAGTCAAGTGGCCAAAGGCCAGTAGTAGGCCTTAAGTATTTTGCTTCTATTTTTTTTAAATGCTGAGCTGATACAACAGACAGATACTGTAGGCAGCGTATAATATTATGTATACTCTTTCCCTCTGGCGGGATGACGGCGATCATGTAACAGAGACAGCAGATCCAGGAAACAATTTTGCGCAAGCCTGCTGTAACGCTTAGCTGCGTATTAATTAGGACTACTACCCCCAGCAGATAGATACTGTAGGCAGCGTATAATATTATGTATACTGTTTCCCTCTGGCGGGATGACAGCGATCATGTAACAGAGACAGCAGATCCAGGAAACAATTTTGCGCAAGCCTGCTGTAACACTTAGCTGCGTATTAATTATGACTACTACCCCCAGCAGATGGATACTGTAGGCAGCGTATAATATTATGTATACTCTTTCCCTCTGGCGGGATGACGGCGATCATGTAACAGAGACAGCAGATCCAGGAAACAATTTTGCGCAAGCCTGCTGTAACGCTTAGCTGCGTATTAATTAGGACTACTACCCCCAGCAGATAGATACTGTAGGCAGCGTATAATATTATGTATACTCTTTCCCTCTGGCGGGATGACGGCGATCATGTAACAGAGACAGCAGATCCAGGAAACAATTTTGCGCAAGCCTGCTGTAACGCTTAGCTGCGTATTAATTAGGACTACTACCCCCAGCAGATAGGTACTGTAGGCAGCGTATAATATTATGTATACTCTTTCCCTCTGGCGGGATGACGGCGATCATGTAACAGAGACAGCAGATCCAGGAAACAATTTTGCACAAGCCTGCTGTAATGCTTAGCTGCGTATTAATTAGGACTACTACCCCCAGCAGACATGCAGTAAACTGAAGGTGGTCACAGGCAGCCCAAATATAGTATTTTTCCCCAATTTTTTGGAAAAAGCCCACTGCCTATATAGCCTGAATATCTCTTTCCCTGCCTCATCAGTACTGGCCCTATACTCTGTACAATGACTGCAGACTGCGGACGCAATGCTCTGCACGGCCGATATACAAAAAAAAATAATTGTGCAACACTGCTAAAAGCAGCCTCCACAGTACTGCACACGGTTAGATGTGACCCTAAGAAGGACCGTTGGGGTTCTTGAAGCCTAAAATAACTCCTAACGCTCTCCCTATAGCAGCTCCGGCACCAGCAGCACTTTCCCTGATCTCTGTCAGAATGCATCTGTGGCGAGCCGCGGGAGGGGCCGATTTATATACTCGGGTGACACCTGATCTCGCCAGCCACTCACTGCAGGGGGGTGGTATAGGGCTTGAACGTCGCAGGGGGAAGTTGTAATGCCTTCCCTGTCTTTCTATTGGCCAGAAAAGCGCGCTAACGTCTCAGAGAGAAAAGTAAAAGTAACTCGAACATCGCGTGGTACTCGCCTCTAGTAACGAGCATCTCGAACACGCTAATACTCGAACGAGTATCAAGTTCGGACGAGTACGTTCGCTCATCTCTAATAGTCACTCCACAGTCAGGAGCATCTGAATACAACACTGGTGCTCCAACTAATGTGTCTCAACTCACAATTCGTTGATCCTTAGCACAGTTAGGGTATTACAGGAAATGATCAGTTCCAACACCATTGTGTCTAAGTGAAAGAAAAAGGCTGGAAAAAATCGTAAGATCAGATGAATCCAGATTTGTGTTGCACCATACTGATGGGAGTGCCAGAATTTGGTGCAAGCCACATGAATCGATGAGCTCTTCCAGTCAGGGTGATGAAGGTGGTCTAATGGTGTGGAGAATGTTTTCTTGGCACACGCTGGGTCCTCGGATACCTGTGGATGGATGCCACGACAAATTGATGTGGTTCTGAAGGCCAAAAGCGGTCTAGCAGAATCATCTGATTACCTCAGACCTTACATTCTGGGAGACGTACACCTGGCATAGTGCATGTCAGGTGTACATGCAATCAGATGATTGCTAGTACAAGTTCCAGATGGGGACTACTAAAAAAGGAAAAATAAGATTAGTGAAGTTTTTTAATTAGTAAATTTTTAGAAATATTTAAATATTTCATACTGTTTATCTGAATGAGATTGTTTCTGCAGTATGCACATGGATTTTTACAAACCCCCTTAAGATGAATGGGAAAGTAGCAGATAGTCTTACAACAAATCTGCTGTGTGTGAATATAACCCCATGTGGTGCAGAGCATTAAGGCAGCAGAAATGCAGTCCTAAGCTCTTTCTTGCGACCTGAAGGTTGCAGGTTCAATCCCCGCGTGATTCAGGTAGCCAGTTCAAGATTGACTCAGCCTTCCATCATTCTGAGGTTGGTAAAATGAGTATGCAGCTTAGTGGGGAGTAATAAGTAAGTTACTTAAAAGCGCTGAAATAAGTTGGCGCTATACAAATAACCTAAAAAATAGCGTATATTCACTATCTGTCTTCAGCTGTTATAGACACATGCCAGAAGATAGTACTGTTGGAGGTCAAGGTGCTGAGACCCCACTGATTACTAGAATGGTATTTGTGTCACCATCTTGATTTCACCCCCGGAGACTCTATGCCCAACAGAGTTCCTATGTGTCATGTCTGTCTACTGAGATCTGTTGTACTACAGGTTCTCTGGAGGTTTCCTGCTCAGGTTTGGGGGATCGTGCTGGCTGGGCTGTGTGTGTCTCCAGTCAGCCAATCACTGTAGGTCAGTACACATATAATCTGTCTTCCCAAGTGTGGGTGTGTTCAGCTTTTTCTTTTCTCATTTCCCTCTCTGTGTTGTGTGAGCAGGTTCCATGTGTGGTGGCTGCAAGAAATGTTTGTGTCTTGTTGTTTTGTTTGGTTGTGTTGCTGGAGTCCTGGTTAGTGTAGGGACTAGCAGTATTGCCGGGAGCCATGATGCGGCCTGCTAGCTTTCATATTTTGGCCAAAATATCAACAAATACCTGGCATTTATAGCATTAACATCTGCTACTAGTGTTTGCGTATTGGCTGCTGTATGGTGTGATTTTGGCACTCTGTGTCTTCTTATCCTGTCCAGTTGGCCCAGTCGGTGGTGGCATGTGTATACGTCCTAGCCTGGGTTGATGGGCTCCTAGGGGCAGCAAGGGCCCAGATCCGAAGACCACTGGGCCACCCCCAATTAGGGAAATGTCCCTGCTCAGCTAGGTCCATGGTCATCCTCCTTGGTAGAAGACAGGGAGAGGTGTCAATCAGTGGTTGTTTCACCTGGTGTTCCCTATCCGTGGTGGCGTTCGTGTGGGCCCGGTGCTCATTAGCCCACATGAACATAACACTATGGACTCCATAGGTCATGAATAGGATATTGCAGAAAATGCTTACCTAAAATATAATTTCCTTGTACTACTTCTGCTGCACCTCTACCCAATTATATTAACTAAATACTCCTGATGCTTTGTGACAATGAAAAATTATTCAACAAATAGAAATTTGCAAAATATATTATTCATATTATATAATCATAATAATCATCATAACTCATCAAAACTTAATAAACCACCAATAAACAGACAAGAAGAACTGTCCCAAATGGATTAGGTCTTGGATAGCCCTCCACTCTACTTGGGGATTACAGATCTGTTTCAGCTACTGTCTGGTGCTCATTTAAAACCTGTTTCCTGGGACCACCCCAGCGGGAACAACACTATCCACTGTTCACATTTCTTATTAAGGGGTTTCTATACCTCCGATAGCCCCCCAACCACCTCACTGAGTGCTATCCGTCACTTGCTTTGTGCAGCTGTCGAGACAAAGTTGCAGAAAAGCCCTCACATGACTGACCAGAATTTTCCAATTAACGGGCGGGTTCCTGGCTGGAATGGCAAGCTACTACCCTAGCATCTAAAAGATACCTGAACTAAGCTAACTGCCTTAGCTCACTTTCTACCAATTAAATCAAACAATGCTCTTACTCTACAATCCATAACCCTTTCTAACTAAAATGTTACTCCTTTACCCCTGTCCCAGCCCCCTACAAACACTGTCATGGCGAACCGGCACTATGCCGCACCCTGTTTCGGCCCTAACTTTCTTTTCAGCAATTGCTTTAGTGCCCAGACCCACATCAATACTATCATATAATTCAGAAGGCACGGTTTTGTGCACCGAGGTAGACATACATTGTGAGTTTTTGCTAAAAACATGTACTTCATTTAGATATTAGTGATGTCCAATTTTTCTTGGTTTTCTTTTGCCTCCAAGCAAAGCACAATTCTATACAGAAGCTTCTTCTGTTACAAATCGCGGCAGTAAATGAAAATGGGTAAGTCAGTAAATACCGCTCTAAGTTAATAAGGAATGACAGTATCATTATGGACACACATAACTTATGTCTCCTGGTCAGAAGCAATTAATGTCTATAAAAAATTGTATTTGCTGCTTCTAAGTCAACGCAGCGAAGACATTTTAATAGAAAACTCTTACAGATTTCCTTCCAGGCTGACTTAATCCAATATGAGGTGCGTGTGGCGTATGAATACTAATTTGGCTTACTCTGTAGTTCTGTAAGAACATTTGTCATTTTTGTTGCATCCACCATGTACACTGATAATTGCCCTTAGGTAGTGAATACTTCTGGTTTTGCCTTTCAATATTGGCTCCTTGACTGTTTACTCTATTATAGAAGAGTAGTGCTGAGCAAAACATAACACTAGAGCCCTGTTTCCGGTTGAATTTTGCAAAAAGTTTTGTTCAGTGAGATCTTGAACCTTGTTTTTTTAATATCGGCTAAACCCACTAAAATTCTTTTTTTTACTGCTTCTTTTTAAAAAAGGGAAAAGGAGAAGGAAAAAATAAGGAAAAGTCTATTTCCTAATTTTCCCTTTTTCTTATTTCTTCATCCTATTATTTTTTCTTCCTTTTCCTTCATTTCCCCCTTTTTTTCTTCTCCTTTTTTCTTCTTTCCCCTTTTTCCTTCCCCTCTTGACCTTCTTTTCTGTTTTATTTTTTTCTCTTTCTTTTTACTAATTCATTTTCCTTAGTTGTTTTTTCTTTGTCTTTTTCCTTATTAGCACTTATTTTACTTACCCTTTATCTTTCTTAGTTCTTTTTCATCATTAATAGTGATGAGCGAGCATTGCCTTTAGCGAGTACCTGCCCGCTCGAGACAAAAGGTTCGGGTGCCGGCGGCGGGCAGGGAGCTGCAGGGGAGAGCAGGGAGGAACGGAGGGGAGATCTCTCTCTCCCTCTCTCCCCCCCGCTCCCCCCTGTTGACTGCCGCTACTCACCGCTCTCCCGCGCCAGCACCCGAACCTTTTGTCTCGAGCGGGCAGGTACTCGCTAAGGGCAATGCTCGCTCATCTCTAATCATTAACTTTACCTTAAAAATCAAAAGTATTTAGATATACTCCTAGGTGACATAAGAGTGTTAAACAGGCCTTGTACGGCTCTTAGACAGTGTTATAGACTAGTTTTAGGAGTTTTTGTGAAGTCCCCGGATGGTTCGAACTAATTTGGACTGATTCAAATTTTCTACCCATATTCAGCTGATCTGCCAAACTGAACTTTTGAAAAGTTCACTACAGAAGGGCTTTAATCAATGACTACTACAGCTCTTTAATTGTTTATTGGGATATTGGTGGATACTGAAATCCACCATGTCTCAACAAAGTATCCTAAAACTGCTCTTGGCTACGTTAAAGGGTGTTCCAAAACTTTACTATTGATAACCTATCCTCAGAATATATATTTTATAATTAATCAGTGGAAGTCTGTGTCATTTGTCAGTGGCGGGAGAGCTGGAAACTGACATCTCTGTTCGCCTTGAAGTGCCCATTGAGTTTAATGAGAGCTCTGCCTGCAAATACCAACTCAAGCCACTGCAAGGAGGACAGAGTTGACAGCTGTCCCAAGATTCCAAGAGCTCTACTGATCAACTATTGATAACCTATCCCTAATGATAGGTCATCAGTATCAAAGTTCTAGAAAACCCCTTAACCCTTTCCAATCCACTGCCTGACATCTTCAGACATTCTGATTGAAGGCTATACAGCTCCGATGTCGGAAGACGTCCGGTAGGGTATTCTTACTATATATTACTGGCCGCTCTGTTGTCGGGGGCCTCTCCAGCATGTCCCAAATGCAGTACTGGCTCTAGCCAGCAGATGGCACCATTGAAAAATGGCAGAAAGAGAAGACTCCCTAGGAAAACCTGAATCCAAAATTGGATTCCAAAGGGTTAAACCTGTTCAAAACCACAGATTTTTTTCATTTTTTCATTCTTATTTTTTCATCCTCATTTTCCCAGAGCCATAACTTTGCTTTTCATAAATATAGCCATATGATGGTTTTGTTTTTGGGTTATTTTATGGTAGCATTTAACATACCATATAATGTACTGAAAAGTTTTGAAAAATTTCCAAGTGGCGTGAAATGAAACCGAATGCAATTTCCGTTATTTTTGGGGAGGTTTTACAAGAAAAATGACATATTCACTTTATTCTATAGGTCAGTACAATTATGACTAACACATTTTTATAGTTTTTTTTATGTTGTACTTCTAAAAAAATAAAAAAATGTTTATTAAGAAACAAACATAGATTTCTGTCGCCATAATCTGATACCCATTGTGATGGCTTGATTTTTGAGGGGTGAGCTACAGTTTTTATTATTGGTACCATTTTAAGCTACATAAAACTTTTTGATCGCTTTTTACTCAATTTTTTCATAATATTCGCCTTCTGGGATAAATAATGCAATATTTTAATGGGTCAAACTATTAGCAGTGAGCATATACCGATTATGTAAATGCTTTTATGGTGTTGATCTTTTAATATGTATATTGGGAAAGGATTAAATGGTTTTTTTAAAATAGTGATTTAATACTTAAAAAAAACGTTATTTAGTTAGTAGACTTGAACTTGCGATCATTTTATTGCTAGTATAATATACTACAATCCCTCTGTATTGCGGTATATTGTACATATTACTTCAGCCTATTAAGCCCTGCCATAGGCAGTATTTAAATGGGTATTCTGGCACTCATAAATTGTCCTTATTATTTTTCTGGTCAAATATAAATAAAGGTTGTCATTTGCATTGTGTATAAAATGTGCTTTTTTTTTTTCAGCTGTAAATCCATACCCCCCTGATGTCAACCATTCGGTCTCCTCTGGATCTGACCCATAAGCACTGCTGTCCTAGTGGTTGGGCAGACGCTGTAGCAGCGACTATCACAGTGCCTCCTGCCTCTGATGAACACGCATCGCCCTTGCCCATTCAGCATCTGTGGCTCCATGCTGAGTCAGCATGTTTGACAGTGTGTGACATCTTGAAAATTTAGCGGCAGCGATGATAATCAGCAGCACACGGGAGTCTTGTGACAAATTTCTCCTGCAATCAACAGTTTTGGGTGAGCACGCGACAAGCAGTGGGCACTGTGCATTGTGGGATTTGGAGTATCCTGCCCGAGCAGGTAGCACCATCTTTAGCATACAGCATGTGGGGGATTTCATGTTAAACATCCTTTGTCCACATCTAAAGGCCCCAAGCTTCTGTGGCAACTGAGCAATATCTCACAATCTCGTCACGGGGTTGCTGATTGGGAACAGAGGAAGGACCCTTCCTCTGTCCAGATATTTAAATGCTGGGATCCGTTTGACAGTAGGGATTGGTTAGCTGTCCGCTGTATTTTACGGGTTGTACCTGCCCTGTATAAACTAGGCTTGGCTCCTGGGCCTGATCCATACTAATCCTACTGTATTAATTAACATCAGATTGTGCAGAATGGTTAAAGTGACTTAGACGTTTGCTCTAGAAGGCCAGCTTTTACGAGAGCTTATTTGCATATCCTTTTTCCCAGGGAGCATTTCCTGGCCTATAAGACACCCTAAACCAACTTTGTGCTCTCCACAAGGAGAAACATTATCCCTCTAAACTTAGCTCTGCTCTGTAGTTACAAGAACAAGGTCTACTTTAGTCCTATTTATAAAGACATAGAGGTCATATTCTTGCTACAAAGTTTCTGTTAAGTTGTCGATTACATGTTTATAAAGGCATTCCTTTTCCAAGGGCATAGGCTGCAAAGACCGCGGCTAAAGTCGCATTTTGGAAACATGTCTACTATGTCAACAGTAATTATGAAAGTCACAAAATATTAGATCATTTTTGAGAGAAGGGTGACCTCATGACTGTTGGGCTTAGTTAGTGCCAAGGTGTGAGGTCAAATTTCTACCAAGTGTGGAATACCAAATTTAGAAAAAATAATTGGTTATATAATGTAGGCGAGGCATTGCCAAAATAAGAGCCCAACCTTAAATGGACTTCTTCATGGGTTTATAGCAACCTTTAGCGTTTACCTTTCTGTATTGTATACTATCCTATCTTAATAGTGTAATGAACATTGATTCTGCAATTAAAGAGGAGCTGTCACGTGTTTGCTTCAGCGGGGCCGCCTACATAGCTTTGCAGCTGCGGCCCTTCTGGCTGCAGTGATGTCTTCCTTTTGTTTATACTCTTCCCCTTTCCCCCTTGAGGGCTCTACTTAGATTCAGCTTCCTGTACTGTGAATGTGTCAAGTGGGCGGTCCACACCACTCGTAATGGGTGACATCAGATTTGGTTGATAGGTGCGGAACTCTTTCTAGCAAAAAACAAGCCCTCATACAGCCCTCTCCATATGTCAATGGAGAAGTAAAAAAAGTTAAAGTTGTAGCTCCTGTAGAACGGACAGAGAAAAAAATAAGAAAATGTCTGGTCCTTGAAGGGGTTTTGCGAACACTTGAAAAAAAATGGCTGAGGGCTGGGGAGAGTACAAAATAATAAACTAAGGCACGCTCAACAGTCAGACGTCCCCCAGGTCCGCTGTACTCCAGAACCAAGAAGTTCCTGCAGCTGTCATATACCTCTCATTGTGCATATGATCGTTAAGTAAATCACAGGCTTCAACGATGATTCTGCCATGATCCACACATGATTTAAACGTGAAACCTGTGGTTGGTTGAGCGGTCACATGCCAAAGGAATAGCATGTGAAAGCTGCAACACCTTTCTGATTTTGGAGCAGAGGTTACTACAACAGCTGTGATGGACCTGGGTGGTGAGCATGCCTTAGTTTGTGTTCTAGTGGATTGCTTATATACATACCGCGTTTCCCCGAAAATAAGACAGTGTCTTATATTAATTTTTGTTCAAAAAGGTTTAACTTTTTTACATGTATAGCTGCCTGGACACTATTTAAATTGACTTTTTCAATTAACTGTTAGCAGGGCTTAATTATGGAGTAGGGCTTATATTTTAAGCATCCTCAAAAAGCCTGAAAAATCATTTCGCATCCTCAAAAATTCTGGAAAATCATGCTATGTCTTATTTTCATGGTATGTCTTATTTTCAGGGAAACAGGGCACATGTTCCTAAGCCCCAATTACATGGGAAGACTGTTACTTCATCTTCACATTTGATGGACGTACTTGGTTGTGGAGGATGCTTAGGTGGAATTCGTTTGCCTGTCTGTTAAGTATGATGGAGGTTCCGATATGGTCTGGGGATGTTTTACGGGCATGGTGTCAGTCCGTTGGCTGTAGTGACAAGAACCATGAACACGGAGGTGTACCCTGACATTCTAGTCAATGATGAGCTGCCAACAATGTGGTAATACTCTGAGAATGGTCGGCCATACTTCCAACAAGACAACACGCCTTGTCACAAATCCAATGCTGTTTTACCCTGGTTTGAGGATATGGATGCTTCATGATTAGACTGGCTGCATAGAATCTTGACCTTAACCCTAATGAACATCTTTGAGACTAACTGGAACATTGAGTGAGGAAATATGAACAGCATCCATCTTCTTTGAGAGAATTACCAGACATTTGGAGGATGAATGGAGGGAAATACCAGCTGAAGTGTTTCAGACGTTAGTAGAAAGTATACCATGGAGAGTATCCAATGTCATTGGGGTCAAAGGAGCCCCGCTAAGTATTAACATATGGAAATAAGCATTACTTCTGGTTCTTGTTCAGGTGTCCAATTACCTTTGGCAGGATAGTGTAGTTATGTTTTTTTAGGCATTTTAATAAAAACATTTGTATTTTTAGTGCATTTTCTTGATTATTTAAAAATAGTTTCAAAATAAGGAAAGCCGCCAACCTCTAACTCCATTACGTCTCCATTATTTGATGAGCATTATTATTTTAATGTGTTGCAGCAATAGGATGTAATAGCGAGCCCATAGCAAAAGGTCAGCTGTCTAGTCCGTAGAAGCAATTTCTCTTAACAGGGGCTGCACAGTTCAATATATGCAAATGTCACTGGACTTCGGTTAGAAAAACCCATCTGCTCTCTCACTGTTTACGGAGCATCTATGCCCATTGAAATTTGAATATGACATTTTGTTTGCATTTCTTATGTCATTACTCTTCAACCTATGAGTCCTGCAGATCTGCTCTCTGGCATATAGAGCAACAAGTAGAAAAGAGCAAGAGTGTGATCGTTCCAATGTGCTTCTGTCCAACGCACTGCTGAGTAGTATCATGCACTGACATTTACGCAGAACACAATCTATATCACAACACTATTAAAGGGGTTGTCTGCTTACTGGACAACCCGGCTTCAATAGATAGCACTGACTACATTAAAACTATAAACAGAACTATACTTACCCCTCCATGGCTGTTGGGATCCAGCAATGCAGCCCGCTGCAGTCCCGATGATTGTTTTGACATTTGATGTCACAGGAAATCAGGTGATCGCTACAGCTAATGAGTAGCTCTTTCACAGTTTAGACAAATCTAAAATGATAATTCTTTATTAATTATATTTAAAAATTACTTGAACGAACACGGGGCACAACACAGAAGCCACTGGGTTGATGGAGATATGAGAGTCTATTCAAGGACCTAGGTGCCACATCCTAATACTGCTTCCCTCTTTATACAATCATAGCAGAGAGGAAGAGCATGTTATAGGAAGTTGGCAACGTACAGTGGCTTTAATCAACGAACAATTAAAAAGAACTCGGACCAAATTCTATACTAGTGTCCCTCTTTTGTGCTCTTAGTTCACTATCAAAGTAACAAACAACTCAGCTACCATCACTAGATAGACTCAGCAATGAAGCTTAAATAGATGAGCATAGTATAGTTTTAAACAGAGGGAAAATAAGTTTCTAGATAGCTGTGTTGTAATAAAGGTTGATTGAAATGTATCATGCAGTGGTGCGGATCTTCATATCATTATTCAGAAACCTATATGCCTCTCTAGAAACCCTCTTATGCTTGAATTCATGCGAGCAAAAGAGAAAGGATATAAGGACAAGTTGTGGGCCCAGTATAGATGTCAGTGAGCATACTTCTTCTCCTTCCAGGGCCTGTTTAGTAGTCCTGGATTCTTAATTCATTCAGATTACTAGTATCGGCATTGATGCACTCATAGTTAGCTCTCTCAGTACTGTATAATCTCTTTCCATTTATTCTCAACGCGTTTCTCCGCTAATAATGGCGGGTCATCAGGAGATCAATGAGTTTAGTACTAAATAGAGATGAGCGAACGCGTTCGTCCGAGCTTGATATTCGTGCGAATATTAGGGTGTTCGGGATGTTCGTTATTCGTGACGAACACCATGCGGTGTTCTGGTTATTTTCACTTCCTTCCCTGAGACGTTAGCGCGCTTTTCTGGCCAATTGAAAGACAGGGAAGGCATTACAACTCCCCCCTGCAACGTTTAAGCCCTATACCACCCCCCTGCTGTGAGTGGCTGGCGAGATCAGGTGTTCGCCTAATATAAAAGTCGGCCCCTCCCGCGGCTCGCCTCAGATGCGGTGTGAGTTAGATGAGGGACAGTGCTGTTTATACCGGAGCTGCTGTAGGGAAAGAATTGGTAGTTAGTGTAGGCTTCAAGACCCCCCAAAGGTCCTTATTAGGGCCACTGATAGCTGTGTGTTGGCTGCTGTTAGCAGTGGGATTTTTTTTTTCTCAAAATCGCCTCTGCAGACCGTTGCACCTGGCATTAGGGACAGAAGTGCTGCATAGGCAGGGAGAGTGTTAGGAGTGAGTGTAGCCTTCAAGAACCTCAACGGTCCTTTCTAGGGCCATATTTATCCGTGTGCAGTACTGTCCAGGCTGCTGTTGGCTGTGCTGCATTTTTTTTGGGCTTCTCAAAATCGCCTCTGCAGAGCATTCCACCCTCCATTGATACTGCAGGGAAAGAATTGTATAGGCAGGGCCACAACACAGTTATTATTCATAGAATATACGCAGTGCTGCCTGTTGGTGGGAAAAAACTGAAAACAAATCTATTTGTCCAGCCTCTGTCCGTCCTTACGGGCGGTGGACACGTGTGAGCTGCGTGAAAAACATTGCTAAATCATACGCAGCCAGCTACGCTTTACTGCTGGGTTCGCCATTTGCCTTCCTTAATTGGGAAAAAAAATACCTGCTCTCCAAGAGTTATAATAACTCTGCTACCCTCACGTTCTGTGACACATAAGCAGGGACACAGCACAGTTATTAAACTTCTCAGGTTCATTGAATATACGCAGTGCTGCCTGTTGGTGGGAAAAAACTGAAAAGAAATCTATTTGTCCAGCCTGTGTCCGTCCTTACGTCTGTGGAGACGTGTGAGCTGCGTGAAAAACATTGCTAAATCATACGCAGCCAGCTACGCTTTACTGCTGGGTTCGCCATTTGCTTTCCTTAATTGGGAAAAAAAATACCTGCTCTCCAAGAGTTATAATAACTCTGCTACCCTCACGTTCTGTGACACATAAGCAGGGACACAGCACAGTTATTAAACTTCTCAGGTTCATAGAATATACGCAGTGCTGCCTGTTGGTGGGAAAAAACTGAAAACAAATCTATTTGTCCAGCCTCTGTCCGTCCTTACGGGCGGTGGACACGTGTGAGCTGCGTGAAAAACATTGCTAAATCATACGCAGCCAGCTACGCTTTACTGCTGGGTTCGCCATTTGCTTTCCTTAATTGGGAAAAAAAATACCTGCTCTCCAAGAGTTATAATAACTCTGCTACCCTCACGTTCTGTGACACATAAGCAGGGACACAGCACAGTTATTAAACTTCTCAGGTTCATAGAATATACGCAGTGCTGCCTGTTGGTGGGAAAAAACTGAAAACAAATCTATTTGTCCAGCCTCTGTCCGTCCTTACGGGCGGTGGACACGTGTGAGCTGCGTGAAAAACATTGCTAAATCATACGCAGCCAGCTACGCTTTACTGCTGGGTTCGCCATTTGCTTTCCTTAATTGGGAAAAAAAATACCTGCTCTCCAAGAGTTATAATAACTCTGCTACCCTCACGTTCTGTGACACATAAGCAGGGACACAGCACAGTTATTAAACTTAGATAATTCATTCACTAGAGGCAGTGGGGCCTTTCGTTTTCCAAAAAGGGCAAAAATTATATTTGGCCTGCAGTCTTGCGCCAATTTATTTCCTGCCTGGGAAATCAAATCACTGGTAATACAGCATGCTGAGGGGTAGGGGTAAGCCTAGAGGACGTGGACGTGGACGTGGCCGAGGACGCGGAGGGCCAAGTGAGGGTGTGGGCACAGGCCAAGCTCCTGATCCAGGTGTGTCGCAGCTGTCTGCTGCGCGATTAGGAGAGAGGCACGTTTCTGGCGTCCCCACATTCATCGCCCAATTAATGGGTCCACGCGGGAGACGGTTATTAGAAAATGAGCAGTGTGAGCAGGTCCTGTCCTGGATGGCAGAAAGTGCTTCGAGCAACCTATCGTCTACCCGCAGTTCTGCGCCGTCCACTGCTGCCAATCCGAATCCTCTGTCTGCTGCTCCTCCTTCCTCCCAGCCTCCTCACTCCACTACAATGACACCTGCTCAGGAGCGGGAACACTCCCAGGAACTGTTCTCGGGCCCCTGCTTAGATTGGGCAGCAGCGGTTCCTCTCCCACCAGAGGAGTTTATCGTCACTGATGCCCAACCATTCGAAAGTTCCCGGGGTCCGGGGGAAGAGGCTGGGGACTTCCGCCAACTGTCTCAACAACTTTCTGTGGGTGAGGAGGACGATGACGATCAGACACAGTTGTCTTGCAGTGAGGTAGTAGTAAGGGCAGTAAGTCCCAGGGAGCAGCGCACAGAGGATTCGGAGGAAGAGCAGCAGGACGATGAGGTGACTGACCCCACCTGGTGTGCAACGCTTACTCAGGAGGACAGGTCTTCAGAGGGGGAGTCAAGGGCATCAGCAGGGCAGGTTGCAAGAGGCAGTGCAGTGGCCAGGGGTAGAGGCAGGGCCAGACCGAATAATCCACCAAGTGTTTCCCAAAGCGCCCCCTCGCGCCATGCCACCCTGCGGAGGCCGAGGTGCTCTAAGGTCTGGCAGTTTTTCACAGAGACGCCTGACGACCGACGAACAGTGGTGTGCAACCTTTGTCGCGCAAAGCTCAGCCGGGGAGCCAACACCAACAGCCTCACCACCACCACCATGCGCAGACATATGATGGCCAAGCACCCCGCAAGGTGGGACAAAGGCCGTTCACCGCCTCCGGTTTGCACCCCTGCCTCTCCCCCTGTGCCCCAACCTGCCACTGAGATGCAACCCCCCTCTCAGGACACAGGCACTACCGCCTCATGGCCTGCACCCACACCCTCATCTCCGCTGTCCTCGGCCCCATCCAGCAGTGTAGTTCAGCGCACCGTTCAGCCGTCGCTTGCGCAAGTGTTCGAGCGCAAGCGCAAGTACGCCGCCACGCACCCGCACGCTCAAACGTTAACCGTCCGCATCGCAAAATTCATCAGCCTTGAGATGCTGCCGTATAGGGTTGTGGAAACGGAGTCCTTCAAAAGTATCATGGAGGCGGCGGCCCCGCGCTACTCAGTTCCCAGTCGCCACTACTTTTCCCGATGTGCCGTCCCAGCCCTGCACGACCACGTCTCCCGCAACATTGTGCGCGCCCTCACCAACGCGGTTACTGCCACGGTCCACTTAACTACGGACACGTGGACAAGCACAGGCGGGCAGGGCCACTACATCTCCCTGACGGCACATTGGGTGAATTTAGTGGAGGCTGGGACAGAGTCAGAGCCTGGGACCGCTCACGTCCTACCCACCCCCAGAATTGCGGGCCCCAGCTCGGTGGTGGTATCTGCGGAGGTGTATGCTTCCTCCACTAAAGCACCCTCCTCCTCCTCCTCCTCCTCTGTCTCACAATCAAGATGTGTTAGCAGCAGCATGTCGCCAGCAGTCGGTGTCGCGCGGTGTGGCAGCACAGCGGTGGGCAAGCGTCAGCAGGCCGTGCTGAAACTACTCAGCTTAGGCGATAAGAGGCACACGGCCCACGAACTGCTGCAGGGTCTGACACAGCAGACCGACCGCTGGCTTGCGCCGCTGAGCCTCCAACCGGGCATGGTCGTGTGTGACAACGGCCGTAACCTGGTGGCGGCTCTGCAGCTCGGCAGCCTCACGCACGTGCCATGCCTGGCCCACGTCTTTAATTTGGTGGTTCAGCGGTTTCTGAAAAGCTACCCACGCTTGTCAGACCTGCTCGTAAAGGCGCGCCGGCTCTGCGCACATTTCCGCAAGTCCCACACGGACGCTGCCACCCTGCGCACCCTGCAACATCACTTTAAGCTGCCAGTGCACCGACTGCTGTGCGACGTGCCCACACGGTGGAACTCTACGCTCCACATGTTGGCTAGGCTCTATGAACAACGTAGAGCTATAGTCGAATACCAACTCCAACATGGGCGGCGCAGTGGGAGTCAGCCTCCTCAATTCCTTTCAGAAGAGTGGGCCTGGTTGGCAGACATCTGCCATGTCCTTGGTAATTTTGAGGAGTCTACCCAGGTGGTGAGCGGCGATGCTACAATCATTAGCGTCACCATTCCTCTGCTATGCATCTTGAGAAATTCCCTGCAAACCATAAAGGCAGCTGCTTTGCGCTCGGAAACGGGGGCGGGGGAAGACAGTATGCCGCTGGATAGTCAGGGCACCCTCCTGTCTATTTCTCAGCGCGTACAGGAGGAGGAGGAGGAGCATGAGGAGGATGAGGAGGAGGGGGAAGAGACAGCTTGGCCCGCTGCTGACGGTACACCGGCTGATTGCCTGTCATCCTTTCAGCGTGTATGGCCTGAGGAGGAGGAGGAGGAGGAGGATCCTGAAAGTGATCTTCCTAGTGAAGACAGCCATGTGTTGCGTACAGGTACCCTGGCACACATGGCTGACTTCATGTTAGGATGCCTTTCTCGTGACCCTCGCGTTGCACGCATTCTGGCCACTACGGATTACTGGGTGTACACACTGCTCGATCCACGGTATAAGGAGAACCTGCCCACTCTGATTCCCGAAGAGGAAAGGGGTTCGAGAGTGTTGCTATACCACAGGACCCTTGCGGACAAGCTGATGGTAAAATTCCCAGCCGACAGCGCTAGTGGCAGAAGGCGCAGTTCCGAGGGCCATGTTGCAGGGGATGTGCGTAGATCGAGCAGCATGTACATCCCAGGCAGTGCAACAGTCTTTAAGGGCCTGGCCAGCTTTATGGCTCCCCACCAAGACTGTGTCACCGCTCCCCAGTCACGGCTGAGTCGGCGGGAGCACTGCAAAAGGATGGTGAGGGAGTACGTAGCGGATCGCACGACCATCCTTGGTGACGCCTCTGCCCCCTACAACTACTGGGTGTCGAAGCTGGACACGTGGCCTGAACTAGCCCTGTATGCCCTTGAGGTGCTTGCTTGTCCTGCGGCTAGCGTGTTGTCGGAGAGGGTGTTTAGTGCGGCTGGGGGAATCATCACCGATAAGCGTAGCCGCTTGTCAACCGACAGTGCCGACAGGCTAACACTCATCAAGATGAACAAAGGCTGGATTTCGCCAGACTTCTGTTCTCCACCAGCGGACAGCAGCGATACGTAAGCAATACGTAGGCTGCACCCGCGGATGGAAGCTACGTTCTCTCTCACCATCCAAAACGGGGACATTTGTGCTTCATCAATCTGTGTCTAATATTCCTCCTCCTCCTCCTCCTGCTCCTCCTCGTGAAACCTCACGTAATCACGCTGAACGGGCAATTTTTCTTAGGGCCACAAGGCTCACTCAAATAATTTTTCTGAACAATTTTTATAAGTTTCAATGCGCTTAAAAGCATTGGAACTTTAACTTGAACCAATTTTTCGTTACACTGGGCTGCCTCCAGGCCTAGTTACCACTTAAGCCACATTAACCAAAGCGATTAATGGGTTTCACCTGCCCTCTTGGCTGGCCATGGCCAATTTTTGGGATGTACATTAGTACTGTTGATACAGCAATTTTTGTGGGCCCTCGCCTACAGTGTAATCAAATTAATTTTTAGCCCACCTGCATTACAGCTGACGTTACCTCAGCTGTGTTGGGCAATGCAATGGGATATTTTTGTGTACCGCCGGTGGGTTCCAGGGAGCCACCCATGCTGTAGGTGCACACTGAGTTTTTAATACTTCTGTACACTTCTAAAGAACCCGTCTGACTGGGGCATGCAGTGTGGGCCGAAGCCCACCTGTATTACGCACGACATTACTACCTCAGCTGTGTTGGGCAATGCAATGGGATATTTCTATGTACCGCCGGTGGCTTCCTGGCACCCACCCAGGCAGTGGGTCCACAGGGAGTTAAACCTACATGTGTCCACTTGTAAAGAACCCCAGTCTGACTGGGGCATGCAGTGTGGGCCGAAGCCCACCTGCATTACGCACGACATTACTACCTCAGCTGTGTTGGGCAATGCAATGGGATATTTTTGTGTACCGCCGGTGGGTTCCAGGGAGCCACCCATGCTGTAGGTGCACACTGAGTTTTTAATACTTCTGTACACTTCTAAAGAACCCGTCTGACTGGGGCATGCAGTGTGGGCCGAAGCCCACCTGTATTACGCACGACATTACTACCTCAGCTGTGTTGGGCAATGCAATGGGATATTTCTATGTACCGCCGGTGGCTTCCTGGCACCCACCCAGGCAGTGGGTCCACAGGGAGTTAAACCTACATGTGTCCACTTGTAAAGAACCCCAGTCTGACTGGGGCATGCAGTGTGGGCCGAAACCCACCTGCATTAACCCTTTCCAGTCCACTGTGTGACCTGTGAAGACATTAGGGTTTAAGGCTGTACAGCTCCGTTGTTGGTAGACGTCCGTCGGGGTTCTCTTACTGTATATTGCCAGCCTCTCTGCTGTCGGAGCCTATCCTACGTGTCAGCTCATGCAGTACTGGCTTTAGCCAGCATATAGCGCCGTTGTATAACAGCAGAAAAAGAGTAAGCCCCCTAGGAAAACCATATACAAATTGGATTGGAAAGGGTTAAGCACAACATTACTATCTCAGCTGTGTTGGGCAATGCAATGGGATATTTCTATGTACCGCCGGTGGCTTCCTGGCACCCACCCATGCTGTAGGTGCACACGGAGTTTTTACTACATCTGTACACTTATAAAGAACCCCAGTCAGACTGGGGCATGCAGTGTGGGCCGAAGCCCACCTGCATTAAGCACGACATTACTACCTCAGCTGTGTTGGGCAATGCAATGGGATATTTCTGTGTACCGCCGGTGGGTTCCAGGGAGCCACCCATGCTGTGGGTCGACAGGGACTTCACAATAGGGAGTTGTACCTGCCTGTGTCTATGAATTAAAAAGCCCGGTCTGACTGGGGCATGCAGACACCTTGACAGAATGAATAGTGTGTGGCACATAGGTTCCCCATTGCTATGCCCACGTGTGCAGCTCCTGATGGCGGTGGCACAGGATTCTATTTATCATTGCTTCTGTACAGCATTGTGGGCTATCGCTCCGCCACTTTTAAAGAGGGTCGCTGCCTAGCCGTGCCAACCTCTGCAGTGTGTGCCTGCGGTCCCTCGTCATGGCAGA
This sequence comes from Eleutherodactylus coqui, assembly GCF_035609145.1. NCBI lineage: Eukaryota > Metazoa > Chordata > Amphibia > Anura > Eleutherodactylidae > Eleutherodactylus > Eleutherodactylus coqui. The sequence continues at coordinate 103,326,198 of NC_089848.1, read as the reverse complement.
CGCAATTCTAAATAGACATGAGCGTGGTGTGGCATGAGGGCAGCTGAAGGCTGCGCAGGGACACTTTGGTGTGCGCTGTGGGGGGGAGGGGGGGCGGTTGGGCAGCATGTAACCCAGGAGAAGTGTCAGTGGAGTGTCATGCAGGCAGTGATTGTGCTTTGTTGGAGGTAGTGTGGTGCTTAGCAAAGGTATGCCATGCTAATGAGGGCTTTTCAGAAGTAAAAGTTGTTGGGAGGGGGGGGGCCCACTCTTGCCGGTATTGTGGCTTAATAGTGGGACCTGTGAACTTGAGATGCAGCCCAACATGTAGCCCCTCGCCTGCCCTATCCGTCACTGTGTCATTCCCATCACTTTCCTGAATTGCCCAGATTTTCACACATGAAAACCTTAGCGAGCATCGGCGAAATACAAAAATGTTCTGGTCGCCCATTGACTTCAATGGGGTTCGTTGTTCGAAACGAACCCTCGAGCATCACGGGAAGTTCGTTACGAATAACGAACACCCGAACATTTTGGTGTTCGCTCATCTCTAGTACTAAAGGATCAATTTTATATGTTTATTAGTACACAAGGCACGAATCATTGGTGCTTGTTCATAATGTATTTCCGAGTTTACTCCGAAGCAATATCAAGCATATACTGCCAAGTAACGGCAATATCTCGTGTTTATATAGAGGGAGACTCTTTGAGGTATTAGAATAAAAGTGGCATTAGAGATGTGGGCTAATAGTGGGTCTTAAAGGACCTTTTTGCCAAAGGATGCCCCCTGACCAGACCGAGACTGTTGTCCAAGATAGTCTATATAACAGCTAGGTCTGATTCAGTATCTCAGCATGCACAGTAACAACTCTTTGACTGTGCCTGAGAACGGGCAATATGAAGCAGATAATGTCTGTAGCGGCAGTTGTATTAGAGGAGACCTCTTTAGAGAATAAGCCCTCTTATGCCAACATGGATAAAGCGTGCACAGTAGCAATTCTTTAGCTGTGCCTGTGAACGGGCAAAATAGAGCAAGTACTGCCTATAGCGGCAGTTATATTAGAGGAAGCCTCTTTTTTAAAATTAGAGAATAAGCCCTCTTATGCCAACAAATAAATAAAAGTGACCCCTGTCAAGTAGTGCAAGGCTCAGGTTTTCCAATAAAGATGGTATAGGCAAAACCTGAGTCTGATCTAGTAGCTAGATATATGCACAGTGGGGTCACTGTAGCAGAGTCTCCATGTCCCTAAATAGGTCTCTATCTGAGATATAGTGGTATAGAGTATAGCATGAATAGAGCAGCGCCTCTGGCCTTGGTGGTAGGTCAGGGCTATCTGAGCTGTAGAGAAGTGTCTGCCCTTATAAAGCACACTTAGCTCCTCCCAGGGTGTGTGTGTCTGTTTCAATCCACCAATCAGCTGGTCTCAGGGTGGGTGGAGATCATCTTGACTTTGTTGTCTGTCTTGTTATAGTGATTTAGTAGCTTTGGGGGAGTGACTGTCAATATCTGAAATCATAAGCGCCTGTATGTTTTATCAGAGTTGTTTACTCTGATTGCCGATTACCCGTATAGTTAGCCGATCACTCCAGGTTGTTATAAAGGAGAGAGACCGGACTGTACACTGCAGAGCCTCCCCCTCTATGTTCAACACCACTGATTGGTTAAAGAGGGGGGCGCTGGCTGCATTGCTTTGTATTGTGGAGCCTCCAACATTAGGTTTAATGCCGCTGATATGTTTAGTGGGGGGGCGCTGGCTGCCGCACTACGTAGTGACGTCATGACGCCGCAACGTCAGGGTCTCTCATGCTAGAATGTAGTTGTAAAAGCGATGAGGGCCGGCGCTGTCTGCGTCACCGCGTCATGACGTAATGACGCGGATGACGCTATGACAGTCTCCGCCATATTGCTTACTGGCAATGCTGATATAATCTCAGTATTTTATGTGGAAGGAGACTATGCACCAGTTATACATGTATGGAATCGGCGTGGCGGCGCTATGATTACTATTAGTACAGTAGTACACAGTGTCTTTTGATCACGTGGTATAACTAATATACCCGTTATTCACTATGACAGTGTGTCTTCAACATAGGTAGTGTACATTGTTGTATTATAAAATCTAATAGAGTGGATTTATTAGACAGCTCCCCTAGCTGACCTAGTATAATAGTATATAGGGTGTAAATCAACCTCCAGACAGGACTTGGTAAGTATAAGAAGGATATAGTTGCCCTTAAATTTTTGGAACAGTAGCATTATTATTCAGAATGCCACAATGCTATGGTATTGTAATGCCATGATAACCAGTCCATAGTGTTAAACAGGCGTATTGTAAATACGCTGTACAAAAGATGGTAAGGAGATGAATTAACTTTTTAGATGGTTGATTACTGTATATCGGTGTATTAGCTACTAGGTCTATGTTTAGTGATTATTAGCATGATATCGGATTGGCCAGACATCTAGAGTGGTTGTGTACTCTTCTGTGACTCATATAAAGCAATTGAAAAGTAATTGCTCATTTAACCCTTTTGGGTATACAGTATCCATTCTGAAGATCCATCTTGCTTCTTTCTGGAGAAGGAATTTGTTGATATCTCCCCCCCTTACATCTGTCCTGATGAGTTCAATCCCCTGAAATTTTACACATTCGGGATTTCCCTCATGTTCTTCCCAGATGTGGTTCGAGATGGGGGTCTTTTCTTTTCTTCTTATATTCCCGATATGTCCTTGAATTCTTCTTCGAAATTCCTGTCTTGTCTTTCCAATATACTGTTTTCTACATTTGCACGTTACGAGATAGATCATATTTTGAGTAGTACAGTTAAAGAAATTACGGGTCTTATAGATTCTTCCAGTGGCCGTTGAGAAGAAAGTGTTGCTTCTCTCTACATAGCTGCATGAAACGCATCTCGAGCACGGAAATGTTCCGTTTGGGACATTTCTGGTTAACCAATTGTCATTGTGTTTTGGTTGATCAAAGTGGCTATAAATAAGGTGATCCTTAATATTTCTGCCACTGCGGTATGTTATCCTGGGATTTTCTGGGATTATGTCTTTGATGTCCTTATCATGCGACAGTATTTCCCAGTATCTATCTAGTACTTCCTTGACTTGTTGATGTCCTGTGTCAAAGGACATCAACAAGTCAAGGAAGTACTAGATAGATACTGGGAAATACTGTCGCATGATAAGGACATCAAAGACATAATCCCAGAAAATCCCAGGATAACATACCGCAGGGGCAGAAATATTAAGGATCACCTTATTTATAGCCACTTTGATCAACCAAAACACAATGACAATTGGTTAACCAGAAATGTCCCAAACGGAACATTTCCGTGCTCGAGATGCGTTTCATGCAGCTATGTAGAGAGAAGCAACACTTTCTTCTCAACGGCCACTGGAAGAATCTATAAGACCCGTAATTTCTTTAACTGTACTACTCAAAATATGATCTATCTCGTAACGTGCAAATGTAGAAAACAGTATATTGGAAAGACAAGACAGGAATTTCGAAGAAGAATTCAAGGACATATCGGGAATATAAGAAGAAAAGAAAAGACCCCCATCTCGAACCACATCTGGGAAGAACATGAGGGAAATCCCGAATGTGTAAAATTTCAGGGGATTGAACTCATCAGGACAGATGTAAGGGGGGGAGATATCAACAAATTCCTTCTCCAGAAAGAAGCAAGATGGATCTTCAGAATGGATACTGTATACCCAAAAGGGTTAAATGAGCAATTACTTTTCAATTGCTTTATATGAGTCACAGAAGAGTACACAACCACTCTAGATGTCTGGCCAATCCGATATCATGCTAATAATCACTAAACATAGACCTAGTAGCTAATACACCGATATACAGTAATCAACCATCTAAAAAGTTAATTCATCTCCTTACCATCTTTTGTACAGCGTATTTACAATACGCCTGTTTAACACTATGGACTGGTTATCATGGCATTACAATACCATAGCATTGTGGCATTCTGAATAATAATGCTACTGTTCCAAAAATTTAAGGGCAACTATATCCTTCTTATACTTACCAAGTCCTGTCTGGAGGTTGATTTACACCCTATATACTATTATACTAGGTCAGCTAGGGGAGCTGTCTAATAAATCCACTCTATTAGATTTTATAATACAACAATGTACACTACCTATGTTGAAGACACACTGTCATAGTGAATAACGGGTATATTAGTTATACCACGTGATCAAAAGACACTGTGTACTACTGTACTAATAGTAATCATAGCGCCGCCACGCCGATTCCATACATGTATAACTGGTGCATAGTCTCCTTCCACATAAAATACTGAGATTATATCAGCATTGCCAGTAAGCAATATGGCGGAGACTGTCATAGCGTCATCCGCGTCATTACGTCATGACGCGGTGACGCAGACAGCGCCGGCCCTCATCGCTTTTACAACTACATTCTAGCATGAGAGACCCTGACGTTGCGGCGTCATGACGTCACCACGTAGTGCGGCAGCCAGCGCCCCCCCACTAAACATATCAGCGGCATTAAACCTAATGTTGGAGGCTCCACAATACAAAGCAATGCAGCCAGCGCCCCCCTCTTTAACCAATCAGTGGTGTTGAACATAGAGGGGGAGGCTCTGCAGTGTACAGTCCGGTCTCTCTCCTTTATAACAACCTGGAGTGATCGGCTAACTATACGGGTAATCGGCAATCAGAGTAAACAACTCTGATAAAACATACAGGCGCTTATGATTTCAGATATTGACAGTCACTCCCCCAAAGCTACTAAATCACTATAACAAGACAGACAACAAAGTCAAGATGATCTCCACCCACCCTGAGACCAGCTGATTGGTGGATTGAAACAGACACACACACCCTGGGAGGAGCTAAGTGTGCTTTATAAGGGCAGACACTTCTCTACAGCTCAGATAGCCCTGACCTACCACCAAGGCCAGAGGCGCTGCTCTATTCATGCTATACTCTATACCACTATATCTCAGATAGAGACCTATTTAGGGACATGGAGACTCTGCTACAGTGACCCCACTGTGCATATATCTAGCTACTAGATCAGACTCAGGTTTTGCCTATACCATCTTTATTGGAAAACCTGAGCCTTGCACTACTTGACAGGGGTCACTTTTATTTATTTGTTGGCATAAGAGGGCTTATTCTCTAATTTTAAAAAAGAGGCTTCCTCTAATATAACTGCCGCTATAGGCAGTACTTGCTCTATTTTGCCCGTTCACAGGCACAGCTAAAGAATTGCTACTGTGCACGCTTTATCCATGTTGGCATAAGAGGGCTTATTCTCTAAAGAGGTCTCCTCTAATACAACTGCCGCTACAGACATTATCTGCTTCATATTGCCCGTTCTCAGGCACAGTCAAAGAGTTGTTACTGTGCATGCTGAGATACTGAATCAGACCTAGCTGTTATATAGACTATCTTGGACAACAGTCTCGGTCTGGTCAGGGGGCATCCTTTGGCAAAAAGGTCCTTTAAGACCCACTATTAGCCCACATCTCTAATGCCACTTTTATTCTAATACCTCAAAGAGTCTCCCTCTATATAAACACGAGATATTACCGTTACTTGGCAGTATATGCTTGATATTGCTTCGGAGTAAACTCGGAAATACATTATGAACAAGCACCAATGATTCGTGCCTTGTGTACTAATAAACATATAAAATTGATCCTTTAGTACTAAACTCATTGATCTCCTGATGACCCGCCATTATTAGCGGAGAAACGCGTTGAGAATAAATGGAAAGAGATTATACAGTACTGAGAGAGCTAACTATGAGTGCATCAATGCCGATACTAGTAATCTGAATGAATTAAGAATCCAGGACTACTAAACAGGCCCTGGAAGGAGAAGAAGTATGCTCACTGACATCTATACTGGGCCCACAACTTGTCCTTATATCCTTTCTCTTTTGCTCGCATGAATTCAAGCATAAGAGGGTTTCTAGAGAGGCATATAGGTTTCTGAATAATGATATGAAGACCCGCACCACTGCATGATACATTTCAATCAACCTTTATTACAACACAGCTATCTAGAAACTTATTTTCCCTCTGTTTAAAACTATACTATGCTCATCTATTTAAGCTTCATTGCTGAGTCTATCTAGTGATGGTAGCTGAGTTGTTTGTTACTTTGATAGTGAACTAAGAGCATAAGAGAGGGACACTAGTATAGAATTTGGTCCGAGTTCTTTTTAATTGTTCGTTGATTAAAGCCACTGTACGTTGCCAACTTCCTATAACATGCTCTTCCTCTCTGCTATGATTGTATACAGAGGGAAGCAGTATTAGGATGTGGCACCTAGGTCCTTGAATAGACTCTCATATCTCCATCAACCCAGTGGCTTCTGTGTTGTGCCCCGTGTTCGTTCAAGTAATTTTTAAATATAATTAATAAAGAATTATCATTTTAGATTTGTCTAAACTGTGAAAGGGCTTTATTACTAATAATTTAGACGTTAATCTGCTTCTGTGACGACGAAGCTAATGAGTAGCTGTGGCATCACCGCTCGTCCTCCTGGCATTGCACATCCTGAGCACCATGATGCCAGTAGCTCAAGAACATGATGCTGCAGCCTCTCATTGGCCTTTCTGCTAGCCCTGAATCTGCTGAGTCTCCTCCTTACAGGGTCCCTGCTGCACCCCCAGCTGAAGGGTGCGGCCACACATACCATCCTCTTCCTTTTTAAGGCCTACGCAGCACTCTACCCATTTTCTACTTCTGTGGCAGTGTCTCAACTATAGTTGCACCACCTCTGCACTAATGGCACCTGTCCAATGCCATTTTTAATGATGCCCCTTAGGGAGGGGAGGGCTGGTACACAGGACAGCCAATTACAGGTGCATGGTCCTCCCTTCCCTAAATGACTGTAGTTGTAATTGGTCACAACTGCAGTCTATCAGTGCACTGTCAGCCTCGTGATTGGTCCGGCCAGCGATTAGTGATAGTGGAGGATGGGAGAGGACCATGTTGTGCAAACCGGTAAGCATTGTACATTGTAGTGTGACCCTTAGCTATAGGTAATTTTCCGATAGTTAAACTTTTGGTGCTCCTACCCTCTAATCCTGTTCCAATCAGCAAAAAACTGGGCTGTGCAAAACTTCAGCTCACTCGGACAACTACTAGGTGATCCTCAAACGCCTTGAAGTTGGAATTTACCATAGTATACGTACTACGCAATGATTAATTCAAAAGCAGTATACTCTTCCCTATCTTAACCATTTTCTCTTTTCTTCTTAGAGAAATTTATGTGGACACATCCATGCAACCCCAGCAATTGTTTAACCTATTAAGGACCAAGCACTGTAAATTTATGGTGCTTGGTCCTGGGCTTTAATCCTAGCCAATAGTAAAAATCTGGTGGGGTATTAAAGCCCCTGCTTCTGCAATCAATCAGAAGCTGCCACTATGTGAGCCGGGGGTCACGTGACCGCTGGGATTCCCTGGCACAGCAGAGCTGCAGGGCCCCAAAAAGAAAGAAGATATATAAGAAGGAGAAACTGACAGTCAGAAAAAGAAATAGGTATAAAAGGAGAGCTAAAGCCTAAAAGAAAAGGTTCCGAGAGAAAAAGCAGATAAAGAAAATAATAGATGTGGTTCCTGTACTTAACAAATAATTTACCTCAGGAAAGGTCAATTTACTGAAGACTGTTCTTAGAGAAAATAAACTGTTAGGTTGGTTTATCGTTTAACCCTTTGTCTCCTGGAGTCCCTTCTTACCACCGTAGCACCAGCACTAAAGAGTGCCACACCAACACCATCCTCCAGAGAAAAAGGACCACTCCACAACTTTTATTTTATTTTTCCCTTTTTATTTTATTTTTGCGTGGAGCCGGTTGGGGCCGGTGCAAGGGCTGGCGTCATGAACAATTCACAATATATTACCATACCCTGCCTTACTGATGGGTAGCAACCACCGGGCACGGTGCACCAAACTAGAGACTTTGAATATTTATTATTCTGTCGGTCCCCAGTGTTTGTGAGGAATAGCCGCGGAGTCACAGCCGCCATTACCACCAAAGCCTCACATCTCAGTGCGCACAACACATAAATAAGTAAAACAAAATTACAGAATAAAAGAAAAATATCTACATAAAAAAGAAAATAACCCAAAGCCGACGGCAGCCAAAACTGTCGCTGTATGCGCCCTGAAATCCAAAAACATTCATAATATACTAGCTGATATACCTGGCTTCGCCCGAGTTAATTTGGTACTGGTGTTTATCTGGTGTTCACATGGAAAATCTTATGAAGTCGTGGTTACTTTAGAGATACTGAGGAAAAAAATATGTTCACCATTTTGCATGGTTCTTTGCATTACCCAGGAAACACCACATGGAGGTAACCATGCCACATTTCCTTTATATAAAATGACATCAGGAAGTGAGAGAGTTAGATTCCGTACGTAAAATTTGGCTGCTAATTCTTTTGCACTTAGAATTGAATAATCGAGTTGGGACCCATTAACTTTTCCAATTTATGACATAATCAATGCTCGTGCCAAATTTCATGTTTCTACGACATCGGGAAGTGAGAGAATTAGTGGCGAGTCAGTCAGTGAGGGCTTTCGTCTTTATATATATAGATATCAAAACTAGAGATGAGCGAGCGTACTCGTCCGAGCTTGATACTCGTTCGAGTATTAGTGTGTTCGAGATGCTCGTTACTCGAGACAAGCACCACGCGATGTGCGAGTTACTTTCACTTTCATCTCTGAGAAATTTGCGCGCTTTTCTGGCCAATAGAAAGACATGGAAGGCATTACAACTTTCTCCTGTGACGTTCCAGTCCTATACCACCCCTCTGCAGTGAGTGGCTGGGGAGATCAGATGACACCCGAGTATTTAAATCTGCCCCGCCCGCGGCTCGCCACAGATGCACGCTGAGAGAGATCAGGGAAAGTGCTGCTGATGCTGCTGCTGCTTTAGGGAGAGTGTTAGGTGTTATTTTAGTCTTCAAGAACCCCAACGGTCCTTCTTAGGGCCACATCTGACCGTGTGCAGTACTGTTGAGGCTGCTTTTAGCAGTGTTGCACAATTTTTTTTTTGTATATCGGGCATGCAGACCATAGCGTCCTCAGTCTGCAGTCATTTTACAGAGTATAGGAGCAGTACTGGTGAGGCAGGGACAGTGGTACAGGGAAATAGGTATACTGGCTATATAGGCAGTGGGCTTTTTCCCAAAAACTTCCAAAAAATACAATATTAGGCCTGCCTGTCACTGCCTTCAGTTTACTGCGTATCTGCTGGGGGTAGTAGTTGTTGAATTAATACCCAGCCTTGCACATAATTGTTGCCTGCCTCTGCAGTGCGTTACGTACGCGAACTCAGCCTACAACAGGGCAATCGAAATACAGTGCATATCACAGGCAGTGTGGTTGTTCCCACCAAGTTAAAAAATATACAAGATTTGGTCTGCCTGTCACTGCCTTCCGTTTACAGCGTCTCTGCTGGGTGTACTAGTTGGTGAATTAATACCCAGCTTTGCGCATAATTGTTGACTGACTCTGCAGTGCGTTACGTACGCGAAGTCAGCCTCCAACCACAGGCCAATAAGCGGCACATTTAATTACAGCGTTCTGTTTCTGCCAATCTCATAATACACCATGCTGAGGGGTAGGGGTAGGCCTAGAGGACGTGGACGGGGGTGAGGACACGGAGGCCCAAGTCAGGGTGTGGGCACAGGCCGAGCTCCTGATCCAGGTGTATCGCAGCCGACTGCTGCAGGATTAGGAGAGAGGCAAGTTTCAGGGGTCCCCAGATTCATCTCACAATTAATGGGTCCACGCGGTAGACCTTTATTAGAAAATGAGCAGTGTGAGCAGGTCCTGTCGTGGATGGCAGAAAGTGCATCCACCAATCTATCGACCACCCAGTCTTCTACGCCGTCCACAGCTGCAACTCTGAATCCTCTGGCTGCTGCTCCTCCTTCCTCCCAGCCTCCTCACTCCATGAAAATGACACATTCTGAGGAGCAGGCAGACTCCCAGGAACTGTTCTCGGGCCCCTGCCCAGATTGGGCAGCAATGGTTCCTCTCCCACCAGAGGAGTTTATCGTGACCGATGCCCAACCTTTGGAAAGTTCCCGGGGTCCGGGGGATGAGGCTGGGGACTTCCGGCAACTGTCAGTGGGTGAGGAGGATGATGACGATGAGACACAGTTGTCTATCAGTGAGGTAGTAGTAAGGGCAGAAAGGGCAGCTGGACGATGAGGTGACTGACCCCACCTGGTTTGCTAAGCCTACTGAGGACAGGTCTTCAGAGGGGGAGGCAAGTGCAGCAGCAGGGCAGGTTGGAAGAGGCAGTGCAGTGACCAGGGGTAGAGGCAGGGCCAGACTGAATAATCCACCAAATGTTTCCCAAAGCGCCCCCTCGCGCCATGCCACCCTGCAGAGGCCGAGGTGCTCAAAGGTGTGGCAGTTTTTCACTGAGAGTGCAGACGACCGACGAACTGTGGTGTGCAAGGTTTGTTGCGTCAAGATCAGCCGGGGAGCCACCACCACCAGCATGCGCAGGCATATGATGGCCAAGCACCCCACAAGGTGGGACGAAGGCCGTTCACCGCCTCCGGTTTGCACCACTGCCTCTCCCCCTGTGCCCCAACCTGCCACTGAGAAACAAACCCCCTCTCAGAACACAGGCACGACCATCTCCCAGCCTACACCCACACGCTCACCTCCGCTGTCCTCGGCCCCATCCAGCAATGTCTCTCAGCGCAGCGTCCAGCCGTCGCTAGCGCAACTGTTTGAGCGCAAGCGCAAGTACGCCGCCACGCACCCACACGCTCAAGCGTTAAACGTGCACATAGCCAAATTGATCAGCCTGGAGATGCTGCCGTATAGGCTTGTGGAAACGGAGGCTTTCAAAAACATGATGGCGGCGGCGGCCCCGCGCTACTCGGTTCCCAATCGCCACTACTTTTCCTGATGTGCCGTCCCAGCCCTGCACGACCACGTCTCCCGCAACATTGTACGTGCCCTCACGAACGCGGTTACTGCCAAGGTCCACTTAACAACGGACACTTGGACAAGCACAAGCGGGCAGGGCCACTATATCTCCCTGACAGCACATTAGGTGAATTTAGTGGAGGCTGGGACCGAGTCAGAGCCTGGGACCGCTCACGTCCTACCCACCCCCAGAATTGCAGGCCCAGCTCGGTGGTGGTATCTGCGGCGGTGTATGCTTCCTCCACTAAATCACCCTCCTCCTCCTACGCAACCTCTGTCTCGCAATCAAGATGTGTCAGCAGCAGCACGTCGCCAGCAGTCAGTGTGGCAGCACATCAGTGGGCAAGCGCCAGCAGGCCGTGCTGAAACTACTCAGCTTAGGAGAGAAGAGGCACACGGCCCACGAACTGCTGCAGGGTCTGACAGAGCAGACCGACCGCTGGCTTTCGCTGCTGAGCCTCCAACCGGGCATGGTCGTATGTGACAACGGCCGCAACCTGGTGGCGGCTCTGCAGCTCGGCAGCCTCACGCACGTGCCATGCCTGGCCCACGTCTTTAATTTGGTGGTTCAGTGGTTTCTGAAAAGCTACCCACGCTTGTCAGACCTGCTCGGAAAGGTGCGACGGCTCAGCGCACATTTCTGCAAAGAAAACACGGACGCTGCCACCCTGCGGACCCTGCATCATCGGTTTAATCTGCCAGTGCACCGACTGCTGTGCGAGGTGCCCACACGGTGGAACTCTACGCTCCACATGTTGGCCAGGCTCTATAAGCAGCGTAGAGCTATAGTGGAATACCAACTCCAACATGGGCGGCATAGTGGGAATCACCCTCCTCAATTCTTTACAGAAGAGTGGGCCTGGTTGGCAGAGATCTGCCAGGTCCTTGGAAGCTTTGAGGAGTCTACCCAGATGGTGAGCGGCGATGCTGCAATCATTAGCGTCACCATTCCTCTGCTATGCCTCTTGAGAAGTTCCCTGCAAAGCATAAAGGCAGACGCTTTGCGCTTGGAAACGGAGGCGGGGGAAGACAGTATGTCGCTGGATAGTCAGAGCACCCTCATGTCTATATCTCAGCGCGTTGAGGAGGAGGAGGAGGAGGGCGGGGGAGGAGCATGAGGAGGAGGGGGAAGAGACAGCTTGGCCCACTGCTGAGGGTACCCATGCTGCTTGCCTGTCATCCTTTCAGCGTGTATGGCCTGAGGAGGAGGAGGAGGAGGATCCTGAAAGTGATCTTCCTAGTGAGGACAGCCATGTGGTGCGTACAGGTACCCTGGCACACATGGCGGACTTCATGTTAGGATGCCTTTCTCGTGACCCTCGCGTTACACGCATTCTGGCCACTACGGATTACTGGGTGTACACACTGCTCGACCCACGGTATAAGGAGAACCTTTCCACTATCATACCCGAAGAGGAAAGGGGTTCGAGAGTGATGCCATACCACAGGACCCTGGCGGACAAACTGATGGTAAAATTCCCATCCGACAGCGCTAGTGGCAGAAGGCGCAGTTCCGAGGGCCAGGTAGCAGGGGAGGCGCGGAGATCAGGCAGCATGTACAGCGCAGGCAGGGGAACACTCTCCAAGGCCTTTGCCAGCTTTATGGCTCCCCAGCAAGACTGTGTCACCACTCCCCAGTCAAGGCTGAGTCGGTGGGAGCACTGTAAAAGGATGGTGAGGGAGTACGTAGCCGATCGCACAACCATCCTCCGTGACGCCTCTGCTCCCTACAACTACTGGGTGTCGAAGCTGGACACGTGGCCTGAACTCGCGCTGTATGCCCTGGAGGTGCTTGCTTGTCCTGCGGCTAGCATCTTGTCAGAGAGGGTGTTTAGTGCGGCTGGGGGAATCATCATGGATAAGTGTACCCGCCTGTCAACTGACAGTGCCAACAGGCTTACACTCATAAAGATGAACAAAGCCTGGATTTCCCCAGACTTCTCTTCTCCACCAGCGGACAGCAGCGATACCTAAACAATACGTAGGCTGCACCCACGGATGGAAGCATCGTTCTCTATCACCATCAAAAACGGGGACCTTTTAGCTTCATCAATCTGTGTATAAGATTCCTCCTCCTCCTCCTGCTCCTCCTCCTGAAACCTCACATAATCACGCCGAACGGGCAATTTTTCTTAGGCCCACAAGGCTCAGTCATATGACTTTTGTAAACAATGTTTATACGTTTCAATTCTCATTAAAGCGTTTGAACCAATTTTTATTTTAACTGGGCTGCCTCCAGGCCTAGTTACAAATTAAGCCACATTAACCAAAGCGATTAATGGGTTTCACCTGCCCTCTTGGTTGGGCATGGGCAATTTTTCTGAGGTACATTAGTATTGTTGGTACACCAATTTTTTTGGGCCCTCGCCTACAGTGTAATCCTAGTAATTTTTATGGGCTTCGCCTGCACTCATGCTACAGCAAGGTGTGTGGGGTTGGCCCACACTTTTGCTACATAAATGTAACTGGGGCCTTGTCTATACTGCAACTACTGAAATGTGAAAGAGACTGTTATCTCCCTAAACTGCTGCAATGGGAATGTTACTGTCTTGACTGCTACTACTACTGAAATGGAACTAATACTGTGCTCCCCCTATACTGCTGCTTCGGAATTGTTACTGGAGCCTGTCTTGACTGCTACTATTACTGAAATGGAACTAAGACTGTGCTCCCCCTATACTGCTGCTTCGGAATTGTTACTGGGGCCTGTCTGGACTGCTACTACTACTGAAATGGAACTAATACTGTGCTCCCCCTATAATGCTGCTAGTGATATGCTACTGGGGCCTGTCCCTAATGCTACCACTGAAATGTTACTAATTCTGGGCTCTGCCTATACCGCTGCTAATGCTATGTCACTGGGGTGTGGAAACAGAGGCTTCCCAAAGACATGATGGTGGCGAGGCCATTTCCCACCAACGCGGTTACTGTTAAGGTGCATATAACCATGGACATGTGGAGAGGACACGTAGTGCCTCAAAAACATCCCCCTCCTCCTCCAACAATGAAAACAGTCTTGCCAAATACCTTTGCATTGGTCCGTCTGGTGGCAGTCCAAGAATTTCACCTTTACCGACACAAGAAGAGAGCCCCCCCCCACCATCCCCCTGCCATGGCCCACTTAATCCTGGCCACATTCCGAAAACCAACTAAATAAAACCGCGCTACTAGGTCCGCAGTCGCCACCAAATTTCCACCAACGCGGTTACTGTTAAGGTACATATTACCACTCTGACTGGGGCAGGTACTGTGGGCCGAAGCACACCTGTATTGTATGTGATGTTAGCTCTGCTGAGCAGGGCACTGCAATGGGATACATTTATGTACTGCCGATGGGTTCCTGGGACCCACCCATGCTGTCGGTGCGCACAGACTTCACAATAGGGAGTTGTACCTGCCTGTGTCTACTTATAAAAAACCCCAGTGTGACTGGGGCATGCAGTGTGGGCGAAAGCCCACCTGCATTTAATCTGACGTTACCTCAGCTGTGCTGGGCAATGCAATGGGATATATTTATGTACCGCCGGTGGCTTCCTGGGACCCACCTATGCTGTCGGTCCACACGGAGTTGTAACTGCATGTGTCTACTTATAAAGAACCCCAGTCTGACTGGGGCATGCAGTGTGGGCTGAAGCCCACCTGCATTAAACCTGACGTTACCTCAGCTGTGATGGGCACTGCAATGGGATTTATTTATATACCGCCGGTGGGTTCCAGGGAGCACCCATGCTGTCGCTCCACACGGAGTTGTACCTGCCTGTGACTATTTATAAAAAACCCCGGTCTGACTGGGGCATGCAGTGTGGGCCGAAGCCCACCTGCATTTAATCTGACGTTAGCTTTGCTGTCCAGGGCACTGCAATGGGATATATTTATGTACCGCCGGTGGCTTCCTGGGACCCACCCATGCTGTCGATCCACACGGAGTTGTAACTGCATGTGTCCACTTCTAAAGAACCCCAGTCTGACTGGGGCATGCAGTGTGGGCCGAAGCCCACCTGCATTAAACCTGACGTTACCTCAGCTGTGATGGGCAATGCAATAGGATATATTTATGTACCGCTGGTGGCTTCCTGGGACCCACCCATGCTGTCGGTCCACACGGAGTTGTAACTGCATGTGTCCACTTCCAAAGAGTCCAAGTCTGACTAGGGCATGCAGTGTGGGCCGAAGCCCTCCTGCATTAAACCTGACGTTACCTCACCTGTGATGGGCAATGCAATGGGATTTATTTATGTACCGCCGGTGGGTTCCAGGGAGCCACCCATACTGTGGGTCCACAGAGACTTCACATTAGGGATTTGTACCTGCCAGTGTCTATGTATTAAAAACCCCGGTCAGACTGCGGCATGCAGTGTGGGCCGAAGACCACCTGCATTTAATCGGATGTTACCTCAGCTGTGATGGGCAATGCAATGGGATATATTTATGTACCGCCGGTGGCTTCCTGGGACCCACCCATGCTGTCGGTCCACAAGGAGTTGTAACTGCATGTGTCCACTTCTAAAGAACCCCAGTCTGACTGGGGCATGCAGTGTGGGCCGAAGCCCACCGGCATTAAACCTGACGTTACCTCAGCTGTGCTGGGCACTGCAATAGGATTTGTTTATGTACCGCCGGTGGGTCACAGGGAGCCACCCATGCTGTCGGTGCACATGGAATTCCCATTGCGGAGTTGTACCTGCTTGTGACTATTTATAAAAAACCCCGGTCTGACTGGGGCATGCAGTGTGGGCCGAAGCCCACCTGTATTTAATCTGACGTTAGCTCTACTATCCGGGGCACTGCATTGGGACAAACTACAGGAGCAATACAGCGCTAGTGAGACGTGCATAGCTACGCTAGCATTGGAGTCCGCTGTAGGCCCGCGATTGCTGAGGGTTTGTGCAGAGGCCTATGTCGTTGGTGCAGTGAAAGTCCGCTTCCTGCCTAGGATTGCTGAAGCTGGGGGCCGAGGCCTATGTTGTGGCCGCGGTGCAAGTCTGCCATGTTTGGCCGGTCAGATCAATTTTTGGTTCATGTCTTGGGTTTCCTAGGACCCACCTTTGCTGTTGGTGCAAACTTAGATCCCATCGCGGTGTTTGACCTGTCTGGCACAAAGGATGTGAAAAGAACTGGTATGGAGGCGCAACACTCTAAGCTACTAGAAGATGTAGATCAAAGTCCAATGTGTGATGGTGAAAGCACTTCTTTTTTATTATTTTTCAGAAATTAAAAACCAGCACTTTGATCTACATCTTCTAGTAGCTTAGAGTGTTGCGTCTCCATACCAGTTCTTTTCACATCCTTTTCGCTACACTTACGCCCACACTGGTGGAGCGTCATCTGGTTGGCAGCACCTCCACCATTCAAAATACTCAATCATTGAAAACTCTTTGTACTCCATAAATATTCCACCACCCTCACTGGGTCTTGCTCCACCCTCCTTTTTCATTTCTTTTACTCACACTGTCTGGCACAAACGCACTGACTGACTTGGGTAGAGGGCAGAGCGCTGATGGCTTTCCCCTTGCAGTGTGGATTGAGCTATGCGACACCTTGACAGAATGAATAGTGTGTGGCACATGGGTTCCCCATTGCTATGCCCACGTTTGCAGCTCCTGATGAAGGTGGCACAGGATTGGATTTCTCATTGCTTCTGTACAGCATTGTGGGCTATCGCCCGCCCTTTTTAAAGAGGGTCGCTGCCTGAGGGCAGCTGAAGGCTGCGCAGGGACACTTTGGTGTGCGCTGTGGACACTGGGTCGTGCGGGGGAAGGGGGGGGGGTTGGGCAGCATGTAGCCCAGGAGAAGTGGCAGTGGAGTGTCATGCAGGCAGTGATTGTGCTTTGTTGGAGGTAGTGTGGTGCTTAGCTAAGGTATGCATTGCTAATGAGGGTTTTTCAGAAGTAAAAATTGCTGGGGGGGGGGGGGGCACTCTTGCCACTATTGTGGCTGAATAGTGGGACCTGGGAACTTGAGATGTAGCCCCTCGCCTGCCCTATCCGTTGCAGTGTCGTTCCCATCACTTTCTTGAATTTCCCAGATTTTCACAAATGAAAACCTTAGCGAGCATCGGCGAAATACAAAAATGCTCGGGTCGCCCATTGACTTCAATGGGGTTCGTTACTCGAAACGAACCCTCGAGCATCGCGAAAAGTTCGACTCGAGTAACGAGCACCCGAGCAGTTTGGTGCTCGCTCATCTCTAATCAAAACGTATGGAGTAAAATGAGGAACCCATTCCCATACTTTATTTTAGAGTAAATAAAATAATTGAAAAAAAATATATAATAAATGTTAAAAAATTATTTTGTTTTGCTTTTTACCACCAATGAAACTCAAAAACATAAAAAAGGCAGTGAAAAACATATAAAAATAATAGCCCTTTATGTCACAAAAAAACCCAGCAAAAATAATTTTCAGTACGCTGAAAGACAATGATCAGCGACTGCTTAACGAAAACTGCACGATGTCAGTGCAGTTAGACACAACGGTTATCGCTCAAACTATGGCTTTTGAGCGACTTTTGAGCGATAATCGTGTCTAAATGGGCCTTTAGGCTGAATGAAGACAATGTGCATCTAGTTCAGCTTGTTTCTCCATATTACTATATACAGGATTTATAACTTTTACCAGCTAGCCGCGTCACCTGGTAGGTGGCACAATCCTTAATAACCAGATCTTTAGAGCTGGTGACGGGCTGGGCGAGTCACTCAGGTGGTGCTTGTTGATGCCCTGGGTGCTTCATCTTTGGGTGAAGATTAGGTCTAGGTGTAGCTGAAGTGCCCGTCAGAGCAGCTAACGTCTTCAGTGAAGGACTGAATATACTCCTCCACCACCTTACACAGCCTCCTGCAGCCTGTGCTGCATACAGTATATGAGGTCTACGGCTACACGGCAGGGTCTTGTATCTGGAGCCTTTACTTAGGCGGCCTGTCCACGGCCGTTTTTGCATTGTGTTCCCCGGCCACGGGGAACGCAGTGAACGCTTTCCATAGCGTTGCTATGGAAAGCGCAGCCCCACTGTCCACGAGTGGAGAATCATAGCGATTCTCCGCTCGCGGGCGGCAAATCGCAGCATGCTTCTGTCAGATAGGCTCACTGCAGAGATCCGTCAGCTGACTCCTGCTCCCTGGCGGCGGCTTCCGCAGCGGGATATCGCAACGCCCGTAGACAGGCAGCCTTAAGCACACAGAGTTCAATCAGGTCTCCCACTGCATCCAAATTACAGAACAAAATTCATCCATGTGCCTCCATATGAAACTAAGTTAAGATTTTGTCACATTTCTATCTTTCTCCTATTTTTTACTAACATACAATCGGTATTAGTGTATCTTGACGCCACCTGAAGCTAGTGGTTTGACAGGAGGAACGCCCCTCTCACACCCCCAGCTCCCAATAGGGTCAAGGCTGCAAGGTCCTAGCAGCAGCGTCTGGACTGATAACTGTGTGCCCATGCTGCCTAAGGCTGATGGTCACTACTCTTCTTAACAACACAAACACACGTCAGGGAAGCGCTACCTGTGTGGGCTAGGAGTTATGGAAATATAATAGATATAACACTCTAAGGGAGTGCTATAGCCAAGAGAAAATTAAATAGACTCACCTGGTGTTTGGCGAGTACCCCTGTAAAGAGGCCTCACCAACACCTCCATCTCCTTGTTAGCTTGTAAATCCCCTGGTGCGTCCGTTAAGCTGCTGGGCTTCTGTGTCTTGCTGGATTACAGGACCCACTCGAAAGCAATTCGTATATCCGTAAGATGAAAAAAGTCGCCCGCGCTCCCAGGACCTAAACACCAGGGTCAGGCTGCAAACACTACTCGCTTCAAAGTTTTATTGGTATACTCTGTGCAACGCGTTTCGTCGTCATGCAGGACGACTTTCTCAAGCACAATGAACATAAACATACATATGCACACTATTTATAGATTGCTTACTTTTAAGTAGCAGCATCCCATTCTTCCCGGTTTCCTAGGTGTCGGCGTTCTGGGCGTCTCTATGGAGCAGAGTGCAATGTTAGTAGTAAGTGCCGGTACAGCGCTTCCGTGCGTGATGACGTCAGTCGTATTTGGGGTGGAGCTATACCTCCTCAATGTCCTTTTCTCCTTAATCATTGGTCCCGTTACCTGTCAATCACAGGTAACGGGACCAATGATTAAGGAGAAAAGGACATTGAGGAGGTATAGCTCCACCCCAAATACGACTGACGTCATCACGCACGGAAGCGCTGTACCGGCACTTACTACTAACATTGCGCTCTGCTCCATAGAGACGCCCAGAACGCCGACTTCTCTTCTTAGGCTTACATTATGAGATGTTAATGCTGCCATGTCACCGCTGTAACATGGCAGCATTAACGTCTCATAATGTAAGGCTAAGAAGAGAAGAGTCTGAGGCAGCATGGGCAGGCAGTAAGCAATGCACACGCTGCTGCTGTCAGCACAGTGAGCACCCGGCCGTCCCCGGCTCCCGAATGGCACCTGCTGCAGCAGAACTGTGCTCGATGAAAGGTGGCTCCGCAGCTCACCGTGAACTTGCCTGTGGTCGGCCTTGTGGTCCCCTGCCTCACTGCTGTGTCCAATCACCTGCCACACACTCTCAGCTCCCTGTCTGACGCTCCCCTGCTCAGCTGTTGATGTCTTTCAGCTGGCCATGCCTTGCTCTGGCGGCAGTAAGTGCGGCGGCACACCACCTACTCTTTGCTACTTTCCGACTCTCAGCTGCGTTCTGGCTACTGCATCTGAGATGATGATGCCCGCTCTCGGCTCCTAATGCTGCTGCGGCACTCCAGGGGAGCAGGGACAGGGAAATCTTTGTGGCCTTCCAGGAACTACAGGCCAACCACATTTTCACCCAATCATGTTCAGGGGGCATAACCCCCCTGTCAATCTTGGCTCCACCACACCAGGACTTGCTGGTGGCTTCAAGATACACTAATACCCATACATTCCACAGGTTAGCATGAAGATGAGGACAGAAAAGTCTGTAGGACTATATCAGACTACACAGGTATGTTTGTAGTCTGCAACCATGGAAACACAGCTTCCTACTATAGTATCTGTAGATACAAGATGGTGTAAGATTTTACATGAAGGCTGTTTGCAAATTTGCTGAAGCGTTTTTATTTGAAGTGCACTGGAGTTATAAAGGAATGGAAAAAGTTCCAAAGGTGGACCCACACTTTACAGATAGGTCACATAGGGGTGGTAGATGAGAAACTGTGGCATAACTTTAACCACAATTTGTTTACAATTTTTTTTTTAATTTTAAATGCGTTGATGCAATAAAAAATATCTGCAAAGATTTTGGATCTCTTTTTGTAGGCGATTTGGTTAGTAAAGGTTACTATAGTTTAGCCTATAGTTAA
Source organism: Eleutherodactylus coqui (assembly GCF_035609145.1). Classification (NCBI taxonomy): domain Eukaryota; kingdom Metazoa; phylum Chordata; class Amphibia; order Anura; family Eleutherodactylidae; genus Eleutherodactylus; species Eleutherodactylus coqui. The sequence goes on along the minus strand of NC_089848.1, from coordinate 103,305,892 downwards.
TTTCCCAGCAGTCTTTAAAGGGGCTGTCAAGTTGTAAACTATTAATAGCCTAGATTTAGGATAGGCCATTAATAGAAGATTGGAGAAAGTCCGCCTCCCAAGATCCTCACAGATCAGTTGTTTGCTAGGGCCATATGCTCATGCTTTGAACTGCTTTATGCAGGAAGCAGACAGCTCCATTCTCACTGCAGTGGACAGGCTTGGTATTACAGGCAAAGTTCCCATTCACTTCAATTGAAATTTTGCCTGTAGTACCAAGCCTGGCCACTGCAGTGAGAACGTTTTTTTTTTTATTCCGGCTGAAATCAGCTGAGTTTATATGCACACTGGCTGCCAGCAAACAGCTGATCAGCGAGGGTCTCAGGTAGTAGCCCTCTGCTGATCTGCTATTGTTGACCAGTTCTACAACTGGGCAACCCCCTTGAGTACTGTAGATGTGTACAGATGCATCCTACCTTAACTTTTCACTTACCTCAACACATTTTAAGATATGCCACCCCAGATGGCATGTTAAATATGTATATGCCCGGTGAAAATCTGCGGGAGATCCCCTCCATTTCCCATAGGCTCCCTAAAAAAGCAAACATGTTTAGCGTATACATATTTTACTAGATGACGTGAGAACGTATGGATTTTACAACGTGAGAAATTGTAGAGTTCTTAAAGAGGACGGACCTGTCATATTTTCCTATCAGGGGCAGGCCCCCTTGCTTTGTAGCTTGCTTTACTAACTCCAACTACGTTTTTCCTTTATACTAATTTATCATTTTCACCTCTTTAGGCTCTTCTTAGATTTGGCCCCCAGAAGTGTGACTGTATCAAATGGGTGGTCCTCACCACTCACTGTCAATGGGTGATGTTAGACTTGAATAACAATGAGAAGTGAGAACTGCCCACTTGTCATATTCACATCACCTGGACCAAATCTAACAGGAGCTCCTATGGGGGATGACGTGTGGCTATAAACAACAGAAATATATTGTTGGAGTCAACGGGGCCATAGCTGCAAAGCTATGCAGCCAGCCCTGCTCACACGAGGATGTGATAGGTGCTCTTTATCAAAATTCAAGAAAAGTTCAGGGCACGGTCCCACACGATTGTTAATGGTCAAATGTTATTTTGTGTAAAGCTGAGATACTGAGAACAAAATTATGGCCAAGTTGAAATCTATTGGAAACCCCTGGCTATGACATTTTGCAACCATATTTAACTACATGGGACATCCTGAGGGTATGTTCACACAGCCAAATAATCTGAAGAGTTGATGTTCAATCTGTGCTGATTCCATTGCAAATCCGCATCTAATTACCTTCAATGGGAATCCGCGATGGGAATTCAACTCTGTGTGTGGAAGAAAAGAAGTGACATGTCACACCTTGACAAGGATTCTACACCATATCTGTGCAGAATCTGGCATGGATATTCCGTAAGTAGATTTTCCAAAGGAGAAGGGCAAAATCCAGGTATGTATCAGTGCTTAACCGTGGATTTTTGCTGTGGTTTTCAAAAAGCAGAAAGGAGAAAAGACAGTGCTCCAGAGGTTAGGTGTATTGAGGATATGAGGGTGAGAAAGATGAAAAAATTAACTCACCCGACGTTACCGGGCCGTAATGTAGGGCACCGGTACGTCACGATCCAGGGTAGCATACCATTCCAGATAATCAATAGATAGTTCAAGAGGGTCCAAGCCTCAAATATGGTTGGAATTAAATTAGGATTGCATTGGTCAATTAGGACATCCTCAGGAGAGCGTCATGGTAGAAGTCCAGATGTGAAAAAAATCAGCCACGGAATAGGGATAGATACCCGAAATAAGAAAAAGTTACTAGTGGTCCAATGTTACCAACAGGAAAGGGAAAGGTGATAAGATAAGGCACCCTTGAATCCCAGATAGCAGGTAATATCACAGGCGTAGCAAAAGGGTAGTGTTTATTGATCCCTACCATGCAACGCGTTTCGGCTCAACAAAAAGCCTTTCTCAGGGCTTTCTCAACCATCGTCATATTTATATTAAAAGGAAGACATCTCATTACCTTACTCACGCCTTCATGGCGCCGTCCGCCAGCGCCGTTCGGCTGCTTCAGATGACGTAACCGATGGGCGTAGTACGTGGAACGCAGTGCTGCGCTGTGTCCCCTGGCACCGTTCGGCCCCCTCAGATGACGTAACCGATGGGCGTAGTACGTGGAACGCAGTGCTGCACTCCGTCCCCTGGCACCGTTCGGCCCCCTCAGATGATGTAACTGATAGGCGTAGTCTGTGGGACGCAGCGCTGCGCTTCACCGTCTTGTCACGTGACAGCGCTCATTCATCAGTAAGAAGGGGGAGTGTTCTATGGGATGTCCCACGGACGTCCCCTTTCCTATTGGTTGCATTGGAGCGCTGGTAACTTTTTCTTATTTCTGGTAACATACCATAAGAGTTGACCCATCTTTATTCAGAGGGACCAATAGGGCTTGTTCATTCCCTTCACCTCTGCTGGTTTTATTTCAACCACATACTTCATGCTAGAAAATATTTATCTTTCTATGGTTGAAATCGTCCGTATTGTGGAAACATTTACGTAGTAACCATGTTGGTACTACAAAAAACCAGAGGGACAAGAGTTTAAGATTTGCACGATCAGTTTCCAACTTTTGACAGCATCATATACTTAGAAAATAATTGAGGGAAATATCATCAGGATCATTAATCTTCCTGGCAGATGGATTAGGTATAATACCAAGAAACCGAAATCCGGGAACGTACAGTATTGAAAAAAATACTATGTGTAGAGATTGAATGACTTCCCCTCTCTTTGATAAGTGGGCGGCCATCTTGTTATTTATTTTCAGCTGTTGAATATTAATGTAGCTGGACAGATTTTTGTGGGATTTTGCCATGAGATACATTTCATCTTTTGGACGTTTGGTCATGTGATCTGAGATTGGAACTAAACTCTATGAAACTTGCCAATATTAAGCACTTTGAATGATTTGTGATTTCCTACTTACAAACTCATAGCTATGGAAAATTGGGCTGATTTTTTAGATGATTATTATTTCTTACAACTATTACTGTTTTAAACAGAAAAAAATTAAATATTTTCAAAAAATGCTTAATAAGGTTAAAAGAACATGTACATTGAATGTCCATTTTATTAGAGCCGTTGAATGCACACAGAAAGTGTTGAGCGATGGCAAATGTTCACAAATTGCTTTACAGGGCATGTTCAATGTATCCACCAAGAACTGCAAGAACTGCATACATCTACACAGCGTTGTAGATTTCGCCATTTCAGGTGAACCAGATTGCGTATTTTTTCCACATTCACAAAGGATTTTTCTGCAATTCCCTGGCAACTGGCTTGGCCATAGAGGTCCGGTAGAATGGCCACCAAGGTTTCCAGACTTAAAGTCTCGGTGACCAAACCAAAATATCTAAGTACCCTACCCTTGGTATATTAAAATCTTAAGGACCTAAAGGCCTAATCTCCATATTATACTCACACCTACTGTCTGCCCATATAAGCCATAACCCTTTAACCGTATACGACAAATTGAAAACCCATATCTCTACGTCATCACCAGAATACTGGCAGGACATGATGGGATCGCACCTAACGGTATTCCTGGCTATTAACAACAAATGAATACAGCTGTATATTGTTCATCAGTCCTATTTAACCCTAGTCAGATTGCATAAAATGGGCAGGATCCCGACGTCTGTGTGCCATAGGTGTCACCAGTTAAATGCAGGATTCCAGCATTCTTCACTGTAGCAGGATAGTTCTTTAGACTGAATTGTCTAACTTATCACCGAAAAGAACTTTACTAAGATATAAAATAATAACCTTTATTAAATCATTTAAAAGAGCTTGTCAACAAAAAAAAATAAAAGAAGTCATACGACTCCACCAGCAACAATCTTGGGGCTATGCTGGCACCCACAAACAGTTAGAGGGACTCAAGACTTATTTCAATGCCCCTCTAACATGAGTAGATAAATCCTATGTCCATAAAAAGTATAATTGGGTCAAGCGAAAACCTCTATGGAGCAATTTCTAAGTTTTCTGTCTGATATCACTGATTGCCAGAGCTCAATTAGACAAAAGTCGCATCCATCGACGCGTTTCCTTTAGTGCCAACACCGTACACTATTTCATCAGGAAGGATATTAATCAATCAGTTAGGAAAGAGCCAACAACTGATTGTTATATTGAATGTATAGCCTTGCTCTAACCCTCAAAAGAGGGGGCTTATTCACATCAATATTGTGCTGGATGTAACTACGAGTCACAATATTGATCTTATCTGTCAAGAACTCAGAAACGAGTCAGATTAGAAGACTCAAGAGGTGAGTTCAATTGAAGACATATGCTCCTAGCCCTCATTTACGGGGCAAATTTTACGAAATGAAAGACTGTATTGATACCAACAGAGTTTCACGATATAAACCACTAGATGGAATAAGTCCCAAGTCAGTAAGACTGAGGACTCCCAATTCATAGATTTATGTGGTAAATCCTGCTGCTGCCCACATTTACGGGGCGATTCAGATAGAGAAATGTGCTCATGTCCACATTTACGGGGCGATTCAAATAGAGAGATGTGCTTATGCCCACATTCAAGGGACTATTTAATCAGATAGAACCTGTATTAATGGTGGTGATCAAGCCAACTGGGTGAGATTGACCCGATTATTCGGGGTCAATAGCTCCCAGTTATAGATCCTCAAAGACCATCAAATGACAATACCCACATTTACGGGGCAGGTTCAGAAACGAACTACAATCAGAGAGGGACTGATACAATGAATCACAAAGGTGAAACCATGTATCCAGCTTCCTCTAACTGATTAAAATAAAAGCACATATCCTGACTTGGTTCAAATCCCTAAGATAGAATACTGCCTGGGATATACCAGAACCTAAGATCAGGAATAGATTCTATCAGAGCCACTACTGCTTCATTGGAAAGCGGCTAGTTTAGGCTCAGAGCCCTAATGCAGGGAGCAACAGGCCCAGCCGTACCGGCCGGGATCTTGGGACATAGATGGTATGTCTGTGCTAGCACCGTTCTTTTATTTCCCAAGCTCCGCCTTACTGCACCAAGGGGTGGTTACCTCTGTACCAATAGCGTGCTGTCATTTACACACACCCTCTCGTGTGTACCGGATGCGGATATAACGTCATCACGTTCCAGCGTCAGACCGCACGTCATTACGCTACAACGTAAAGACGTACACGAGCCCGATCATGTGACTCGAAATCGATGACGCGAAAGCGTCACATGACGCATCTCAGGCTTGCAGTCGAGACCTGATGTGTTCGATCCCGCTGCATAGCCTCGCGCAAGCGCAGAGCACAAGCCGGCCCGATTATGTGACAATGGATTGATAACGCGAGGTGTCACATAGCGCATCCCGGACTTGCAGTTAGATCATGCTACATTCGCTATAACTGCATAATAACGTGCAAGCGCAGGTCAAAGTCCATAATTTAAAGATACATATTACAATTGTTAAGGACACATAGCTTAAATAGTCCGATATATAGAAGTATGATGAGGACAGCATGTGTAAAGAGGTAAGTATTTAAATGATACACCATTCGCCTTTTTAGGATTCATAGGTACACATTAAATGGTAAGTATACTTGAATCGATCATTCCTCCCCCTTCTCAAACTTTGCGAAGAAAATCCGCAAACACCGGGGGTAATTGCATGGTTACAAACGCAAGGCTTTTTTCATATAGAGCAAAAATCACATAGTCCAGAGATACAAAATATATGAACTTGCAGACACAAATACAGAAGGCACCATGTCATAGATAGATTACCATGGTGATAAATCCACAACAAATGATAGAGAGAGTCCTCATAACCAGACGCATGGAACAGATAAAGCAGACACTCCATGGATGGAACAGACACATGATCAAAAAGCCATGAATCACATATACATGTGTGACATGGCTTCAAATGAAAGATGAGAAGGAGAGACACTCATTGAGGCCTTTCGGCGCACACGAATCCATTCTGAAGATCCAGCCACTCTCCTTCTGCATCAATCTTCGATCCAAGTCACCGCGTCTTCCATTCGTCTTCATTATCTCAATCCCTCGAAAGGTGACAAGATCGGGATTATTATTGTGCTTTTCTTTCATATGAACCGCTAAGCTAGTCTGTTCATTCCGGTTAATTCATCCAATGTGTGCTAACACTCTCCGTCTCAGTTGCTGCATCGTCTTCCCAATATAATCCATTGGGCATGGACAAGAAGCCATGTAGACAACGCAGCTGGAGCGACAGTTTATGAAGTCCCTGATGGCGTATTCCTTTCCAGTACTGGAGCTCTTAAAGGACTTACAGCGCGCCATATATCTACACGCTTTGCATCCCGAACAAGGATACGAGCCCAAAACGGGATCACGTGTTAGCCATGTTCTGGTTGGTTGTAGAGGCGGTAGGTGACTATGCACCAGCCTGTCTTTTAAGTTTCGCCCTCGTCTGAAGGTTATCTGCGGTCTTTCTGTTACGGATTCTTTAAGATCGGGGTCTTTCCTCAAGATGTTCCAATATTTCGTGAGTATGCCCCTAACTTCCTGAGTTTTATCATCAAATGAGCCAATGACTCTAACTATGTCATTACCTGCCGATTTAGGTCTTCCTTCCAGGAGGTGAGTGCGTACTGATTGCCTAGCATGATGTTCTGCTTCCTTTATTACATGAACCGGGTAACCCCTATCTCGGAACCTCTGTTGCATTTCGAGGGCCTTATGTTCAAAGTCAGTCTCATTCGAGCAGTTCCGTCGAGCTCTAATGAACTGACTCTTGGGAATCCCCCGCTTCAATGGTAGGGGATGGTGGCTCGTCCAGTGAAGGAGGGTGTTTGTCGCAGTTTTTTTACGAAAAATTGTTGTTTCAATACGGTGTCTTTCGATTAGGAGAAACAAAATCTCGAAAAAAACAGCAAATCACTCGAGGAGTTGATTAAAGAGACCAATAAATTTTCAAGCAAACAGGACTTTGATAAGAGAGAAAACACTCTGAAATTAACAATTGAAAGGTTCACATGTCATCTAAAAGAAAGGAAACACTTTCAGTTTAATCGAGATATGAATGACTTTAAAGAAAACAGAGTCTACGAATCTCGATCACATACGGAATCTGAATACAGCTCTTCAGAGGGCGATCTTTCAAGTAGTGAATCCTCAAAAAGAGGTCATTTTTCAGGGAGAGCTAGAGGTAGGGGAAGTGGAAGCAGTAGAACCAGACCTAGAAATAGAGCTCGATTCGGCCATGGAGAGGGGCGTTTTTTAGGGCAGCCGATCTCTCACTATATGTTGAGGGATCGGGGCATGCCGGGCAACTTCCAATAACTATTGGAGAGTCATCCACTGTTGATGTGGATATCCTGAATGAAGGGAAACGGTCAACGGAGACAGAATTACAAATTATTAACTTATCATCAAGAACTTTATCAGTCACAGAGCAGGATTTATTGAAAAGAGGATTGTCATTTATACCGACCAACAGATACGACTGCTTTACTTGGACTAAAGACATCTCGTTATTTTTAAGAAAATTGAGGTGGAAGAAATTTTTTGCAGTTGCAGGAAAGAAACGATGTTTGGAACTGGGTTTAGATCCCAGTGATCGGGAGGCACTTGAGACCCTAATGGCATTGGAACAAGAGGGAGTCAGTGATCCATCAGTCGGTCCTTTCACTGGACTGAAGCCAAAAAATACAAGTTCACCCACAGGGGATTACCCGTTTATAGATCTATTTGAGTCAATGGTGAACAGGGATCTGAAGGATCTCTCCTCAAGTAAAGCCAGATTTAATCATCATAATCTGTCTGCGGATGAGAAAAAAGCTCTCATTGAACTTGAGAATGACTCCAGTATTGTGGTGAAACCCTCAGATAAGGGTGGCAACATCGTGGTGTTGGACCGCAATAGATACCGTGATATGTGTCTCCGGATCTTGAATGATAGGTCTACATACAAGGTGATGGAAGGCGATCCTACAGATCGGTTCCAGAATGAACTACACGAAATCCTTGTTAAGGCTAAATCTGATTCCTTGATTGGTAATAACGAGTTTCATGTCCTTTATCCGAAAAAAACCTCTGATTGCCGTGTTCTATGGTCTTCCCAAGATACATAAGGGTCTAGAACCATTAAAGGGAAGACCCTTTGTATCGGGTGTGGATAGTCTAACGCAGGGTGTCAGTAAATACTTGGATCAAATTTTAAGATCATTTGTTGAGGCGTTGCCATCGTATACTAGGGACACAACGGATGTCCTAAAAAGATTGGAGGATATTATCCTATCACCCGATACGATGTTTGCGAGCCTGGATGTGGAGTCCTTGTATAGCTCTATCCCACATCAACAGGGTCTGGAGGCGGTTCAATACTATCTGAACCAGAGAGGTAATCACCTGAGGCCTCATAACTCACTATTGATATGTCTGTTGTCCTTCATCCTCGAACATAACTATTTCCTGTTCGAAGGAAAATTCCACCACCAGCTCAGGGGTACGGCAATGGGGAGCCCCTGTGCCCCCAGTTATGCCAACCTATTCCTGGGCTGGTGGGAGGAGAAGAAAGTCTTTTGTGAGGACAATGAAAAATGGACATCGTCGATAGAACTGTGGCTTAGGTACATCGACGACGTCCTTATACTGTGGACGGGAGGTGTTGAAGAATTCAACACATTCGTGGCACACCTCAATAACAGTGATCTGAATCTCCTGTTGACATCGGAGATTAACCATGAGAGAATAACATTTCTTGATCTAAACATTTCACGTACCGAAAGACACCGTATTGAAACAACAATTTTTCGTAAAAAAACTGCGACAAACACCCTCCTTCACTGGACGAGCCACCATCCCCTACCATTGAAGCGGGGGATCCCCAAGAGTCAGTTCATTAGAGCTCGACGGAACTGCTCGAATGAGACTGACTTTGAACATAAGGCCCTCGAAATGCAACAGAGGTTCCGAGATAGGGGTTACCCGGTTCATGTAATAAAGGAAGCAGAACATCATGCTAGGCAATCAGTACGCACTCACCTCCTGGAAGGAAGACCTAAATCGGCAGGTAATGACATAGTTAGAGTCATTGGCTCATTTGATGATAAAACTCAGGAAGTTAGGGGCATACTCACGAAATATTGGAACATCTTGAGGAAAGACCCCGATCTTAAAGAATCCGTAACAGAAAGACCGCAGATAACCTTCAGACGAGGGCGAAACTTAAAAGACAGGCTGGTGCATAGTCACCTACCGCCTCTACAACCAACCAGAACATGGCTAACACGTGATCCCGTTTTGGGCTCGTATCCTTGTTCGGGATGCAAAGCGTGTAGATATATGGCACGCTGTAAGTCCTTTAAGAGCTCCAGTACTGGAAAGGAATACGCCATCAGGGACTTCATAAACTGTCGCTCCAGCTGCGTTGTCTACATGGCTTCTTGTCCATGCCCAATGGATTATATTGGGAAGACGATGCAGCAACTGAGACGGAGAGTGTTAGCACACATTGGATGCATTAACCGGAATGAACAGACTAGCTTAGCGGTTCATATGAAAGAAAAGCACAATAATAATCCCGATCTTGTCACCTTTCGAGGGATTGAGATAATGAAGACGAATGGAAGACGCGGTGACTTGGATCGAAGATTGATGCAGAAGGAGAGTGGCTGGATCTTCAGAATGGATTCGTGTGCGCCGAAAGGCCTCAATGAGTGTCTCTCCTTCTCATCTTTCATTTGAAGCCATGTCACACATGTATATGTGATTCATGGCTTTTTGATCATGTGTCTGTTCCATCCATGGAGTGTCTGCTTTATCTGTTCCATGCGTCTGGTTATGAGGACTCTCTCTATCATTTGTTGTGGATTTATCACCATGGTAATCTATCTATGACATGGTGCCTTCTGTATTTGTGTCTGCAAGTTCATATATTTTGTATCTCTGGACTATGTGATTTTTGCTCTATATGAAAAAAGCCTTGCGTTTGTAACCATGCAATTACCCCCGGTGTTTGCGGATTTTCTTCGCAAAGTTTGAGAAGGGGGAGGAATGATCGATTCAAGTATACTTACCATTTAATGTGTACCTATGAATCCTAAAAAGGCGAATGGTGTATCATTTAAATACTTACCTCTTTACACATGCTGTCCTCATCATACTTCTATATATCGGACTATTTAAGCTATGTGTCCTTAACAATTGTAATATGTATCTTTAAATTATGGACTTTGACCTGCGCTTGCACGTTATTATGCAGTTATAGCGAATGTAGCATGATCTAACTGCAAGTCCGGGATGCGCTATGTGACACCTCGCGTTATCAATCCATTGTCACATAATCGGGCCGGCTTGTGCTCTGCGCTTGCGCGAGGCTATGCAGCGGGATCGAACACATCAGGTCTCGACTGCAAGCCTGAGATGCGTCATGTGACGCTTTCGCGTCATCGATTTCGAGTCACATGATCGGGCTCGTGTACGTCTTTACGTTGTAGCGTAATGACGTGCGGTCTGACGCTGGAACGTGATGACGTTATATCCGCATCCGGTACACACGAGAGGGTGTGTGTAAATGACAGCACGCTATTGGTACAGAGGTAACCACCCCTTGGTGCAGTAAGGCGGAGCTTGGGAAATAAAAGAACGGTGCTAGCACAGACATACCATCTATGTCCCAAGATCCCGGCCGGTACGGCTGGGCCTGTTGCTCCCTGCATTAGGGCTCTGAGCCTAAACTAGCCGCTTTCCAATGAAGCAGTAGTGGCTCTGATAGAATCTATTCCTGATCTTAGGTTCTGGTATATCCCAGGCAGTATTCTATCTTAGGGATTTGAACCAAGTCAGGATATGTGCTTTTATTTTAATCAGTTAGAGGAAGCTGGATACATGGTTTCACCTTTGTGATTCATTGTATCAGTCCCTCTCTGATTGTAGTTCGTTTCTGAACCTGCCCCGTAAATGTGGGTATTGTCATTTGATGGTCTTTGAGGATCTATAACTGGGAGCTATTGACCCCGAATAATCGGGTCAATCTCACCCAGTTGGCTTGATCACCACCATTAATACAGGTTCTATCTGATTAAATAGTCCCTTGAATGTGGGCATAAGCACATCTCTCTATTTGAATCGCCCCGTAAATGTGGGCATGAGCACATTTCTCTATCTGAATCGCCCCGTAAATGTGGGCAGCAGCAGGATTTACCACATAAATCTATGAATTGGGAGTCCTCGGTCTTACTGACTTGGGACTTATTCCATCTAGTGGTTTATATCGTGAAACTCTGTTGGTATCAATACAGTCTTTCATTTCGTAAAATTTGCCCCGTAAATGAGGGCTAGGAGCATATGTCTTCAATTGAACTCACCTCTTGAGTCTTCTAATCTGACTCGTTTCTGAGTTCTTGACAGATAAGATCAATATTGTGACTCGTAGTTACATCCAGCACAATATTGATGTGAATAAGCCCCCTCTTTTGAGGGTTAGAGCAAGGCTATACATTCAATATAACAATCAGTTGTTGGCTCTTTCCTAACTGATTGATTAATATCCATCCTGATGAAATAGTGTACGGTGTTGGCACTAAAGGAAACGCGTCGATGGATGCGACTTTTGTCTAATTGAGCTCTGGCAATCAGTGATATCAGACAGAAAACTTAGAAATTGCTCCATAGAGGTTTTCGCTTGACCCAATTATACTTTTTATGGACATAGGATTTATCTACTCATGTTAGAGGGGCATTGAAATAAGTCTTGAGTCCCTCTAACTGTTTGTGGGTGCCAGCATAGCCCCAAGATTGTTGCTGGTGGAGTCGTATGACTTCTTTTATTTTTTTTTGTTGACAAGCTCTTTTAAATGATTTAATAAAGGTTATTATTTTATATCTTAGTAAAGTTCTTTTCGGTGATAAGGATTCCAGCATTCAATACACAAATGTCCTCATATTATAGAATTCGGGACAGACAGCTATACCTTTTTGTCTCCACTTTTACCCTTTCTCCTTACTTTGGACCCGAAGATAGCACTGTTTGGTTTAATGGATGAGGAACTGTGCCCACACTATACTCGAATCTTCCTTAGGGAGGTCTTGTTTTTGGCCAGGAAGGCAATTGGAATGAGGTGGATGGCTGTGGAGTTGCCTTTTGTCTCAGGTTGGGTTGGGTTGGTGGACGCAGTGATCTCTTATGAAAAAGTGATATACCAACACAGGGGATGTCCCAACAAATTTCACAAAATATGGGAACCTTGGCTGAACTCGCAGCAAACACTACAAAAAGACTTAGTGAAACAGATATAATGCGCACTCTAGGCCATGGAGATAGAAACGCGTATGGGCCAATATATTTGTTGAATTGTTTATTGCAATATATGTTAACAGACTTTATTCAATTTATGCTATTCTAAAAAGAGAAATATTGGACAGACTGTGTATAATCGTGTTTTTGTATTAACGCTGCAATATTTTGCATAAAACGAAGTTTTAAAAAAGTCCCAGTGACCAGTATGTTTTTGAGCAAATTCTAGCTAAGATTCATAGAATTCATGACCCCCTTCGCATTGGAAAAAACCTGAGCTGAATTCAATATGAATTCAATATGACAGATTTCAAAATGGCCACCAAAGACATCTCCTCCACTAAAAAAAATACAGCTTTTCTCCTAATTAATACTTTCACATATTCTAAGTCAATTTTCTTCTAATTACAACAGTTAAACAAGTCAGGCCAGACTATTGCCTCACCCTATATTGTTTGCTGTTGTAACTCTTTCTGCTGCATCGTATCCTAAACCTCCATCAGCTATACCACATGACATGTGTAGGAAGTGGGTGGAAACAGAGTCATTGACACAGCTGGACCAGGTAAGTAATAAGCCCTAGCCTAATTTTCACAGAGGCTTGAAATATAAGCCCCACCCTGAAAATAAGCCCTAGTTATCCTACATTAAACAAAGAAAAAAAGAATACATAAACTAGCAAGCTCAGTCCAGGCTCTCCCGCTACTCTCTAGAGGTTCTGTGTGGTTCTCGCAGTCCTCAGCCGCTCGTACAACATCACTTCCTGGTTACAGGAGATTCCTAAATCCCACCTCCAGGAAGTGATGCCTGTGATTGGTTCTTTGACTGCTGCTCAGCCAATCAATGCAGCGCTGGATGAACCAATGCGATGGCTGCGATTTGGTCACGGCTCAGCCAATTCATAAATTTCACCTCTACAACGCAATGGCTATTGATTGGCTGAGCAGCGGTGGAAGAACTAATCAATGCGGTGCTGGATAAACCAATCACAGCCATTGCATTGGTTCATCTAGCTGATTGGCTGAGCAGCGGTTGAAGAACCAATCACAGCCATCGCTTCCTGGGGGTGGGAAATAGGAATCCCATAACCAGAAAGTGATGTTGTATGAGCGGCCTGGGACTGCGGGAAGCACGTCGGAGCTGTGGAGAGCAGCAGGAGGAACCTGGACCGAGCCTACTAGTATAATAGGACCTACACCGAAAGACCTAGCGCCTCTTTTCGGGCACAAATTAATATGAGACTGGGTCTTATTTTTGGGGAAACATGGTAGTAGCTATAAATTTCATATAAAATGAACCAGGATCCATATCATGTGATGTGCAGATCCCCTCTATATAAGGATGCTTGAGTTGATAAGTGCGCTCTCAGAAGTAACATTGCATTGTGTAATCTCATAAAATAGCTTTAATGCTCCCTGATCATAAGATTGATTCATTTTTGTCTTTACTAAATTCCCTTCTGTATATTATTCTGCACCAACCAATTTCATGTCTCAATGGAGCCATTAATTCCGCTAACGTTTTCTTCCAGAGATTGCCGTAATTTAGAGGTTACTGCGAGGAGGACGCGGTACACCTGTCAAGCATCTTCTTGTTTTCTACTCCGATCCTAAATATAACTCCAAGCTTCATCTGTTCAGTACTGAAACATCCTGCGCTCATTATTTATCGGGCGCTGTCTGTAGCAATTGGACTTTTGTCAACGCGAAGGAATTTTTTACATTTTTAATCTTTTTGCAGTAAGACAGTTTGGCGAATTTTGAAGGATTAGCGCTGATTAGTGACACTTGGTTTTATAGGACTGGGACATTAGCGAAGACTGTTCTTTTGATCTTTTATGTAGCAAGAGTCTGTAGTATGCTTAAACAACAGGGATAGTGGGGAGATTTATTAACCCTTTCCAATCCACTGTCTGATGTCTAAAGACATTAGGATTTAAAGCTGTACAGCTCCAATGTTGGAAGAGAACCGTCGGGATTCTCTTACTGTATATTGCCAGCCTCTCTGCCGTCGGAGCCTAACCAATGTGTCACCTCAGGCAGTACTGGCTTTAACCCTTTCCAATCCAATTTTGGATTCAGGGTTTCCTAAAAGGCTTTCTCTTTTTGCTGTTATACAACGGTGCCATCTGCTGGCTAAAGCCAGTGTGTGTGCGCCAGAGAGGCTCTGACAGTGGAATGGCTGGCAATAGACGGTAAGAATACCCTGTCGGACGTCTTCTGACATTGAAGCTATACAAGCTTCAATCAGAATGTAGGAAGATGTCAGGCAGTGGATTGGAAAGGGTTAACCAGCATATAGCGCCATTGTACAATGGCAGAAAAAGAGTAAGCCCCCTAGGAAAACCAGAATACAAATTGGATTGGAAAGGGTTAATGGTGGTGTAGGTTTCATGAATTTATGAGCCATAGGTAAACATTTTAAAAATTGTGCAGATAGCATACCTACTGCAATTGACTGGGCAACGTAGACACATTTCTCTTCCGTATGCCAATTTATGACTGGCATACTTGTAGTGACTCACTCCTAGGGGATTAATAATGCCTCTGAAAGGACTGGAGGTGTTGCAATACTTTGGGTGCACTGGGCTTCAAAATGGAGCACCAAGATGGCTGATCCTAACTGAACTCAGCATGTCCACTGGACACTTGCTGATTCACTGGTGCTCTGACTACAAAAATGACATTTTTTGTTGCGTAGGGATTAGAGCACGAAAGAGCAGAGCTGACCTGAAGTGCGGATGGTGCTGTCTGGGACAGAGAGGAGCAGTCACTCCATATGCTTGAGTGAGTTGAGTCCAATAGCCCCAGCAAGTGCCGTATAATGACAGACGCAGAGAGTCGCTCTCCCTACCCCAGACAATGCTGTGGAAGAGATTGCATTAGTAGAAGTTACAAGTTTCGCATTTCAAGCTGTAAGTGAGGCCAACCTCAGCAGAGACATTAAGTGTGCACACTAATAGGGTCAAAATAGTTAGCCAGCAGGCTTCCTGCAGGGAGAGGCGCACTGGTAAATTGGATTGTTGCTAAATTCCTGTAGCTCGAGCTCTGTTCACACTGAGGTGTTGTTTACAAGGGGGAAAAGTAAAATAGCGCCTTGGGTAGCAAACGGGCCTTACACCAAGAGACATTGCAAGCAGGGGCGTAACTATAGTGGGTGCAGGGGATGCGGTCGCACCCGGGCCCAGGAGCCTTAGGGGGCCCATAAGGCCTCTCTTCTCCATATAGGGAGCCCAATACTATTAATAAAACATTATAATTAGGGGCCCTGCTACACATTTTGCATTGGGGCCCAGGAGCTTTAAGTTACGCCCCTGATTGCAAGTATAATCTGTTTCTTGCCTTTCTAATAGACTGTATTAAAAGAAGACATGCGTGTCAGCCTTAAAGTAGATCCCCACCGAAGGATCCTCTAGTTGGCCAGTCCGACCCTGGGACAACCTAACATTTCTTGATGGCAGTTGGTAGGTAAAACAAGATCAGGCGTTTTTGATTTCATGCCTAATCTTTTCTTCTCTCAATGAAAATGTCTACAAATGGCTGTTTCCCTCTTTCCATGCCTGCTGGACCAAGTGGAATTTGCATGTCACTGGGAAAGTTCAGAGAGACCCTGTAGCTGGTAACCAAATGATCCTATGGTCCCACTGCCATGGTATATACACTAAATGGCCACTTAGTTAGACTATTTCACTAATCCATATCGGATAGGAAAATACAGCAATCTGAGTGATTTCCAATGAGGCCTAGTCATCAGGGCTAGACTAACTGTGGACGGGATTTCATGGCCAACCTTGTGGGGTTGTCTTGTGTAATAACATAGTAACATAGTTCGTAAGGCTGAATGAAGACAATGTCCATCTAGTCCAGCCTGTCTAGCCTCCTGTTTTGTTGATCCAGAGGAAAATGGTGTGGGAAGTTTACAGAGAATCGAGAAAAAACATGCAGCGAAAGGCGATCCTGTGGATGGAAACAACTTCACTGAAAAGAGTCAGAGGATGATGTTCCAATGAGCATCAGGAGCGGCTGAATGTCCAAACACACAACTCGTCATTCCTTAGCACGGATGGGCTATACTGTAAGAGCTGACAAGATTCGGCGCCATTGTGCGTAAGTGAACTTAGAAAGGTGAGACTCCAGCGGGCAAGAGAGCTGAATCATGCTGATGGGAGAATCAGAATGTGGCGCAAGCAGCATGAATCGATGACCCCTTCCTGTCAACCTTTCAGAGCATATCAGTAATTCATCTAATTTCGGCAAGTATAAGAAGCTTCCTGTCCGCAGGGGCCAATATTCCTGCAGAAAAGTTTCATCACCTGGTGGAATCTACAACACAATGAGTTAATTACTGGAGTTCAATGGGGGTCCAACGCGCTCCTAGATGGAAGTCTCTAAAAAAGTATCTTTTCTGTGCATGTAATTGGCCCAAGCTGTGTAAGTGGTTTCTAGTAGGTCTATAACACTACTGAAATCACAAGTAATCATTTACCTATTTTCCAACTAATTATTCTTTAGAAGATAATTTTTTTATAGCAGACTTGTGTTTTGTTTCGTTCAGGATGGCCGTCAGCGTGACATGATTACATAATTGTAGTTTCGCTTTAAAATATAATTTAATTCCAAGTAAGACATATTGATCACAAGTGCTAACAGCGGTGCATTACTGATGAATCAACTTTATGATTATGTTGATATTTGTTCTTCTACAGAAGCTGACCTTGGCTTATTACAGCCTGACCCTCGTTAACTATACCGTATGTACACCATAAATACTCAATCACAACAGTAAATGACATGAGTCATTGCAATATTCTCAGCAGGTAATTACTCCACAAATGGGGAAAACAACTGATCCACTGAATGTAACAGACAATAGGACCCGGTACGGGCTAAAAGAAAACATCAGTTATAGCAAATAGCGCAAGTTAAATCTTTTAATGTAGGCACCAGTTATTACTGTATTACTGCAGTATGTAAAACTGCTTAGATATCAGTAGAGATGAGCGAGCGTACTCGCTAAGGCAAGCTACTCGAGCTAGTAGTGCCTTATTCGAGTACCTGCCCGCTCGTCTCTAAAGATTTGGCTGCCGGCGCGGGTGACAGGTGAGTTGCGGGAGTGAGCAGGGAGGAGCGGGGGGGGGGGGGGGGGAGAGAGATCCCCCCTCCGTTCCTCCCCGCTCTCCCCCGCCGCTCCTTGCCCCCTGCTGGCAGCCGAATCTTTAGAGACGAGCGGGCAGGTACTCGAATAAGACACTACTCGCTCGAGTAGTTTGCCTTAGTGAGTATGCTCGCTCATCTCTAGATATCAGCTATCGGCAGCAATATACGAACCTCACCAATTACATATACCTTTAATCATACTTAGGGTACTAGAATAACAATTTCGACATATGCTGATTATTAAAGTCGTTTTCTGGGAAATTAAGGATCTATCCTCAGGATAGGTGGTCAATAGTTAATCACTGGGGACCTACAACACAGGTAATCACCTGTTTCCCTAGCCCATTGTCAGTGCAGCTGGCCGGACGTGCATTATAGGAGACAAGATCGGAAGTGCCCAAGCTGACTTTTCTCCCATTGAAGCTGAAGGTGGCTACTACACTGCCATCACTTCCGACACCGACTGCAGTGTCGGAGGCAGAAGTGCCGGGAGTGTTATAGCCAGCTTCAGCTCCCATTGATTTCAATAGGAGTGAGGCTGGCTATGGCACCTCTGCTGTCATCCTCTACAAAGCTCTGATAGTGGACCAGGTGATCAGGTGATCGCTGGGGATCCTGAGTGCCAGGTCCTGAGGATAGGTCATCAATAGTTTTTGCCTGGAAAACCCCATTAATAGTTCTCGGCCTGTTATGGTTCTCCAATTTGTATTTAAAGTGGGTTTTCCATTACATAAAATTGCTTTATAACCGCTTTGTCCTTCCTGGTTGCCGCTAACCAGGACATGTGACTGCTGCAGCCAATCACTGGCCACAGCAGTGACCTTCTATGGTCAGTAATTGGCTGCACAGTCACATGTCCTGGTTAGCCTCAATCAGGAAGGACTTTGCTTATTCTCACTACTCTTTGTACCTCTGCTGACCTCGTGTTGCCAGTATCTGCTTGTTTGACTATGCTTTTGTCAGCACTTCTATGAGTAATGCTAAACCACAAACCTGGAGATTCCCAGAGGTTGAGCCCACACGTCCATGAGGAGATTTAAGGAGGACACCCACATAATCCTTTAAACCCTGTGTCCGGTTTAGTCACCACTAATTAGACTGCAGGTACCATAACAGCAGTGCTGAACAAAATATTCTTATTACCTCTCCAGGACAATCTTAAAGGCATTTTCCCATGACTTCAAATTGCTTCACAACCACTCTGTCCTTCGCTGGGGATCTTGAGTGCCAGGTGACTTAAGGTAGAGTCAAATAGTGTAGCAACTGGACAGTCACAAGAACAATAGATATAAAAAGTATCAACACAGTACAAAACACTGGTGCAAAACTAAGGACTCACCATTAGATGACAAGGGCAGATGCTGATGGTAATTGGGTGATGAAGATGATGAAACGGACAGTGGGAGGACATGGTATGGAACAGAAGGAATAACACAGAAATCCTATCCCTAAAGCTAGCTCTTCCTATGTCTTTCTCTCCCTGACTTTGACCCTATGTAAATCAGAAAAAGGCAGGAAAACAGCACCCCCAAGCCAACACAATATGTAATATCCATAATAGGAAGGCCTCACCGGGTGTCAAAGGTGAACCTCCTCAACCTGCACACCAATGTCCAAGAATGTGTAGATAAAACCACACTACATCCCCCTAACTCAGGACATCCACCGTTGGAGTGTGCCGTCAACCCGAAGACCAAAAAGTCTAAGAATTAAGTGGAAAGTGATAACCATCAAGTATCCATAAATAAAAGTCAATAATGACCAAGAACCTACTTGATGGAAGGAGTATAAACACCGTCCAGTAGATGAACCCGCAGTTTAACCTCTTAAAGAGCAGAGTGCTTTGGCTCCAAAAGAACATTTTTTAGTGATTTTACCCATGCTCACATCCCTAGTCATGTGACAAGGTTAGATATTGACTTATAAAGTAACTTCCTACCAATAGGTGGCACTGTGGATGATTATCTCATTGTTCACTTGCATGTCTTGTAAATATTTGGAGAATTAGCAGATTTTTACAAGATGCCATCATATTCCTGATTTATTTCTTTAAGAAGGTAAACCTTTGGTCTATTTCTAGGATAAGAACTGTCCTGCTGGGAAATTTAACTATTTTGAGGGAACACGATCTGATTTTGATTGAAAGCAGAGAACCTCTAAAGGAACAAATATTTAGAAAATGTACAAAGACACTTAAACTGTATCCATTTGGGTTCTGGAAGGAAAGTCATCTTAAATACACATTAAGGCCAGTTTCACATGAGTGCATTAGAGGCACATTTATGCCCCCGTAATACAGACAAATATCCCGACCTGACCGTGGGTCTACTGACCCAAGCTTAGAGCATCGGAGATGCCGGGGTTAGGCCAGGACACTCATCCATATAGCTCGTGTGGAACTGGTCAGGGATGCAAATACTTACACATGTATTATACCCGTGTCATTAATTCCCACACTAAGACTAATTTCATATAGCAGCATCATGGCTTTAAAGGGTTGTCCAGTGAAAATGGCCTAGAATGCTGTAGAAACAAAAGAAATCACACTCACCTCACCCGATCCCCTGTTCAGGCAGAGCTCGGTCCACTTTGTACTTTCTGGTGTAATGATGATATCATGTCACGAGGACATGTGACCATTGCAGCCATATTGGGTCTCTTTAGAATAGTCTAATGGGGTATTAAAAAAGGAGTTTGTCTTAGTTAAGGAAACCCCTCTAACTATGTCCCCATTGTATAAAGTAAGAAATCAGTGGTTACTAAGCTCTTTCCACTTCCCACTCGTCTCCCGCCGGCAGCGGCTCTGTTCTCCACTGTTTCTATTTACAGGCTACTGTGATGTCCCATAAACTTGCTGTAGCAGCCAATGACAGCGCTCAGCCATTATCACTGATCACTGTCATTGGCTGCTACAGCTTGTTTGTAGATGCAGAGTGATATCACAGGGAGACCAGAGCCAGCAGCAGAGGACGACGAATGGGGAAGCGGGGCAAGGTAACTGCTGATTTGTTATTTTAAAGCATGGGGGACTTAGTGACAGGAGTGTCAGACAAGACCTTTAAGGAAGCAAAAAATATTTTTTAGGTTTTTCATCTCCACTTTTCAACAATCATAACTTTTTCATTTTTTCCATTGACACAGGGGGGCTTGTTCATTGTGTGGCAAGCTGTAGCTTTGATTGGTACCACTTTTCATACAATGTGTTATATAACTTTCTCTAATATTTGGAGGGGACAGGGTGAAAAAATACACCAATTCTTTAATTGTTTTTTATGTAGCATTCAGCATGAACATTTTTATCTGTGAGCTGGTACAATTATTACAATACAAAAATTCTGTATAGGTTTTTACATTTTCCACTTTTGCACAATAACATCTCTTAAAAAAAACAATTTTGGTATCTATACATGGAAAGACCCAGATTTTTCCATGGACGGAGCTGTATGAGGGCTTGCTTTTTGTATGAGGAACTGTAGCTTTTTATGGTACCATTTTAGGGTGCATATCACTTTTATTGTGTTTTTTAATTGAGGCAAAATGAACTAAAACAGCATTTTTACAGTTTTCAGGAAAAATGTTGCTTTCAATTTATTGGAAAGGTCATTATGGATGTGGCGATATCAAATATGTATTATTTTTATTTTTTATCTTCTAAAAGTGGAAAAAGTTTTTTTTTGTTTTTTTTTAACTTGCTTTTTCTTTGACTATTTTTATTTTTTCACTATGTCCCTGTAGGAGACTTAAGCATGTGATTTTATGCTTGCTCAGATAATACTCTGCAATACTTCTGTATTGCAGTGTGTTATCTCTCCTCTTTGGCACTACCAACCATGGCAGTTCCAGAGGCCACTGGTAGGTCACTGATTGCTATGCGGTAGTTTGTTACCTGCATGATGAGAGGATGCAGCTATCTGCTCTCCTTAGTCAGTAAGTATATGGCTATTTTCTGTGATTGTTATTATGTTTTTATATTTCCCCTTCTGTGACGTATTTATAGTACTATAGGAACTCACTACTAGCAAAGAACCATGACGCGGTTAGTCAGCTGATGTATCTTGGCCAAAATCCAACTAATACCTTGCATTTATTATCTATTATACACGTGCAGTGTGGCTGTAAAGTGCCAGGGGGAGCCTAGGGTGGCAGTACCAATGTGGTTCACTTTTTGAAGTGCAGGGCAACCTGCCGAACTATTATGGTGTCATTATTAGGTTGCTGGTCTGCATGGTGCACTACATGTATCAGAATGTCTGCCACTTTGTATCCACTATGTGTGGGAGTATACACCAAGCAGCTACCCACCTTTATATCAAGAGGCACTGTGAGTGGCTGTTTCATCGGTGTCCCTCACAGGTGTAATTGGCTCCCTCATTTGGTAGTCTGCTGCCTGCATGGTGAGAGGATGCAGCTATTTGCCCTCCTTAGTAAGTAAGTTAGTAAGTAAGAGGAAAAAGTTTTATTTTCATTATTTTTTTTAACTTGCTTTTCCTTTGACTATTTTTATTTTTTCACTTTTATTCTATGTGCCAGTAGGAGACTTAGAGGGGTTGTCCCGCGCCGAAACGTTTTTTTTTTTTTTTAACCCCCCCCCCCCGTTCGGCGCGAGACAACCCCGATGCAGGGGTTAAAAAAACAAACCGGAGAGTGCTTACCTGAATCCCGGCGGTCCGGCGTCTTCATACTCACCTGCTGAAGATGGCCGCCGGGGTCTGCTCCCTCCGTGGACCGCAGCTCTTCTGTGCGGTCCATTGCCGATTCCAGCCTCCTGATTGGCTGGAATCGGCACGTGACGGGGCGGAGCTACACGGAGCCGGCATTCTGCACGAGCGGCCCCATTGAAGACAGCAGAAGACCCGGACTGCGCAAGCGCGGCTAATTTGGCCATTAGAGGCCGAAAATTAGTCGGCACCATGGAGACGAGGACGCCAGCAACGGAGCAGGTAAGTATAAAACTTTTGATAACTTCTGTATGGCTCATAATTAATGCACAATGTACATTACAAAGTGCATTAATATGGCCATACAGAAGTGTATAGACCCACTTGCTGCCGCGGGACAACCCCTTTCAGCATGTAATTTTATGTTTGCTCAGATAATACTCTGCAATACTTCTGCATTGCAGTGTGTTATCTCTCCTCTTTGGCACTACCAACCATGGCAGTTCCAGAGGCCACTGGTAGGTTGCTGATTGCCATGCAAACCCATCAGCCCTCTGCATTTGTATTATGAAGGGCCGATGATGTAACAGGAGAACTTCCTCCCTCTGTTAACCACTTACATGCGACAGTCAGCACTGACTGCAGCATCTAAGGGGGTAACAGCCAAGACTGCAGTTATTGCTGATCCTGGCTGCTGCAGCTTCTTTGCAGCTCTTGTGCATGATCACAATGACATACTATTACATCAAATTAGAGTAACTTCAAAGTTCTTATGACTTAATAGTACATCACGGGGTGAGAAAGGGTTGAAGGGCTTTTCTGTAAGCATAAAGAGTTTTTTAATGCTGTCAATGTGGGGATTAGACCGTCAGTAGTGAGTAGTACTGAGAGGCAGTGCCAGACAGGGTGGCATGGAGGCATGTTGTCACATCCGTGCAGCACACAAGCACCGCGCTCAGCACCAACACAGGGTGACGTTCAGTTGATAATACATTCGCACTGTAGAACAGTGCGCACCACGACAGGAGTACAAAAAACAGTATGTGAAGCCCGTGCGGCACAAGAGTACTACGCTAAGCATGGCATTAGAGAATGTACACACTGCTGGAAAGAGATGCACACAATGCTATGCTGAACAGTAGCAGCACTCCAGGGAAAAGGAAGCCTGGCCCTAACCTAGCAGGGGGGTGAAGGGTCCCTGTCTAAAATTGGAATAATCTTCCTGGGCCCTGATTACCCCTATAGAGACCCCGGGTGAGACGAACTGAACAGCAAAGCAAAACAGAAATGAAAACAGAAAATACAACTGAAAAGTAAACTGCAGCAACTGATCTGGAAGTAGCAGCACACCCAGCACAGAGGAGCTCAACTCTCCACTACTCTCCTATGGAGCTGAATATGCAGCATTGAGCAAAGGGAGGGGTGATAGTATAAAGCTACTCCACACCTGAGGACTGGCAGAGCAATTAGAGAACCACACCTCCAACCTTCTCCCAGGCATGACTAATACAGCATGCATCTGTGCAGCAAAGAGAGAAAGCAGCCAGCAGTCTCTGCACATGGTGCATTAATCCTTGTCCTGCATAACAAGGCGACAGGTCTTGGCCTGCGTCGAGGCCACCATGCCACGGCGCTGTCGCGACCAACAAGCCGCGACACATGTGTAGTGCTGTGTTGATACTGCTGTAAAGTGTTTAAAGTACTCCTTTCTTTTGTTATTCGGTGGGAGATCCAGGGCAGGTCTCCCTCTGACCACATATTAATGGCCTATCCTTGAAAAGCCTTCTAACTAATGACAAAGTAAGGGAAATTTGGCTATGATTGTTACTAACTGTATTGAATACAAAGCCCAACGCAGACACATAAACCCAATACTGTGTGGTTTGATGCAGACCACATTTTTAGGCGTCAATGAATAAAAAATGACAAGAAAAACAGAGATTCCTATCATCAAACCCTAACTTAAAGGAAGATTAAATGAGAATCCCGTCCTTTCATCCTATTAGCTCATCCTACAAGTATTCTTCATCTGCCTCCTTTTGTCTGTTAGCACTTTAAATCATATAAAGCCTTTTGGCTTTTTTTATTGGAACCCGGCAATCATTTCTTTCCCTTGTACTTTCCACTTCGAAATGCATTTTTAGCCAATATGTCATCACAACAAAGACAGAAGAGTTCAGAATAAACATGTTTCACTGTGTAGATAATCCCGGGTGACCATTGATTAATGGTGAAATAATTCTCCTGGGACACAAGGATCGTCTCCTAAACATGTTCAGGCTTGTCTTAGGATTTCGTCTCCCAAACAGAACAACCCGGTTTATAATGTTTGTATGTAGTGGCGAGTTCCAGAGTAAACTGCAAAATCCTCAACATTCTTGGGAGGTTTTCAAAGGATAATAATAATTCTTTTACCCATATGGAAATAAAGATTCATGCCAAACTCCCTTATCGGGTATCTACAAGTTTGCTAATCGCATTTCAACACGTAAGATCAGTTCGCAGCCGACCTCTTTTATAGTGTGAACGTGGAGTTGGCAAATGTTTAGGGTGAAAAAAGTTATTTTTCTAGGGTCTGTACCCGTGCAGGGATCCCTGAAGTTACAATGGCCTCAGGATACAATATTTGCAACCCACAATAGTCTTTCAGGGGCCATTCTAACTTGAAAGCCAACTCAACATACAATGTCAGAGACAGTTTGGATTTGTGGCTCGTGCACTTCACTGAAACATCCAGCCAACGAGCATGGGCATTTCACTGGTAACTGGTAAAACCTATAGATATTTAACATTATGGTGTCCATAAAAAACAATGTGCTGGTCCATTAATAATCTAACCAATAATGATTTATCTGAAGTACAGTGAATTACCACTTTTTTAGAGACCCCCATCTAGTAGCACGTTGGACCTCCTTTGGCCTTCAGAACCTAAGCAATTCATCAAGGCATACATTCCACTGGGTGATGAAATCCTTCTGCAGGATTATTGGCCCCTGTGGACAGGAAGTTTCTTATAGTTGCCACAAATCAGATGGAGATGGTCACTTTCTGATCGGCTGACAGGATGGGTTGGATTCATGCTGCTTGTGTCAAATTTTGACCCTCCCATCAGCATGGTGCATCGGAAATCTGACCAGGTGATGGTTTTTCACTGCTCAGTGATATCTTTTTAGCACTTTTTTGCCCCCTGGAGTCTCACCTTTCTGTTTCGATTCATCTGCTGTTATAGCCCGTCCGCGTCCGTGCTAAGGAACAATCAGCTATGCATTTGGACATGTTAGTTGGAGCACTGACGTTGTACAGTATTTGGCCTTGGTCAGACAAGCGTGTTATTTTGCGCGCCTATGTGCGCGCAAAAAATTGCATCTATTAGAACAAGAAATGAGCGAGTATACTCGCTAAGGCACATTACTCGGAGGCCGGCGGGGGGCGGGGAGCGGCGGGGGCGAGCGGGGAGGAACGGAGGGGAGATCTCTCTCTCCCTCTCTCCCTCTCTCCCCGCCGCAACTCACCTGTCACCCGCGCCGCCCCCGGATCTTTAGAGACGAGCGGGGAGATACTCGGCTACGGCACTACTCGCTCGAGTAATGTGCCTTAGCGAGTATGCTCACTCATCTCTAATTAGAACCATTGCTTATCTATGAAGTGTTCACTTGTCCGTTTTTTTCAAGGCACAAAATACTCACACCTGCAAAAGATAAGACATGCGTGCCTAGAATGCGCGCCTGTAAGGTCCGTGCTGCGCGTTAAAGATAGAACCGCACTCCGTTTAGGTGCGAGCTGCACATAATTACATCGTGTGAACACACTATTTTGCACACATGTAAAAGAGAGCTTTGGTCACACGCATTTTGCACATGTATCCAGCATTTTTTTTTATTATTATCCCCATGTTTCCCTATGGAGCCTCCTTTTTATTGCATCGCAAAGCACGAACTTGCGATTTTTGTGTGATGCGATGTTTTTAACATCAGAAAATCCTATTGACTTTGTTGCTAAAAAATAATGGCAAAATCGCGTGAGAAATCGCAAGCAGCTGCAATGTATTTGCGAGAAAAAGCAGCGCTGATGCTCAAAAATCATATCGCGATCACCTGTGTGAAACTGCCCTTAGAATGATTCTTCACATCCTCCTTTGATCCCTTTCAGTGATGAGTTGTTTCCATCCACAGGATGCTCTTTCGCTGCAAGCTTTTCTTAAAACATGCCATTCTCTGTGTACTCTCAGCCCTGTTTTGGGAACACCCCATGCAGTTGGCAGTGACATCCCGGCCCCAGCTAGTTTAGTGCCCATCAGGCCTTGTTGGAATCACTCAGATCTCTGGATTTCTCCATCTAATGTGGATTCACACTGAAACTGATCCACGAAAACTTCTCTCAATCGTGAAAGGGCCAGGGGCTGCACTGAAGTCGCCATCCACGTGGCGCTGTGTCTTGCGAAAGGAAAGCTATACTTGGTGGTTTCAGATCATATGATCAATGGTGAAAAATGGCTGCTAATGGATGGAGTCCTAGACCTACTTTTCAAGAAAGTGAAAAAAGTAAGGAAAAACTTTTGACTTATTGCCCAAGAAATACAGCAGTACTACATTGTGTGTATGAAGGTTGTTCCCAATAGCTTTTTGCAAAAAAAGACAAAACTAGTTGACATTTTCATAAAAATTTTTTTGTCTGCCACTTTCTGAAGTTCTCTAGTAAATGCGCTATTTCCAGTGAATGACCCATCATTCAATGGGTTATTTTTTTGTTGTGCTTGAAATGCCTCTTGAACCAATGCAACCTGTACATTAGGTTGGCTGAAGCTTTACTATGTTATTTCAGTAGATGCAGAATAGAAAAAAGCGATGAGTGGTTACAAACAAAAGGCAAGAGCCTTAGGGCTCATGTCCACGGGGAAAATAAGAATTAAAATCCGCAGCGGATTTTAACTCTTCTCCCGCGCGCGGATCCGCACCCCATAGGGATGCATTGACCACCCGCGGGTAGATAAATACCCGCGGATCGTCAATAAAAGTGATTTTTAAAAAAATGGAGCATGAAAAAATCTGGACCATGCTCCATTTTCATGCGGGTCTAAAATAGGAATTTAAAGCATTTACTCACCCGCAGCGGACCGCGAAGCTCTTCTCTTCCTCACGGCCGCATCTCCCTTGCTTCGGCTCGGCGGATGTGCCCGGCGCATGCGCGCGGCACGTCGACGACGTGCCGGCGACGTGCCGCCGGCGTTAGGAATTCATCCGCCGGCCGAAAAAGAAGATCCGGCCGTGAGGAAGAGCAGAGCTTCGCCGCCCGCTACGGATAGGTAAATTCTTATTTATTTGTATTTTCAGCGCTCATGTCCACGGGGCAGGAGGGACCCGCTGCAGATTCTACATGTAGAATCCGTAGCGGGCCCGATTTTCCCCGTGGACATGAGGCCTTATACGTTTGAAGTGCACAAGATACCTCGGAAGTGCTGCTGACCTGATACTGTTCACCTAAGTGGACGTGAGTGAACGGAGAGATACAACAAAAAAACTGGTGGCTCGGCGCAGCGCTCCAAGAGGAATCAAATTCTTAGAACAATTAGGTTGAACTTCTCCTTTATTTGGTATTATGAGCAACCAGCATTGAAAAATGTGTTTTGAGGCGGAACCCCTTCATCAGTTTAGCTCGATTACATACTAAAAATAGGCAATGATAGATAAAGAATAAGGTTTGAAAAAAAAACAGAACAGGTGCCAAAACAGAAATGTGAAATTACTGTTGCAAAATCAAATAAAAAAACAAATGTTTATAATTAGAGATGAGCGAACGTACTCGTAATGAGTACTTACGCACTCGAGTACCGCCATTTTCGAGTACTTCAGTACTCGGGCGTAAAGATTCGGGGGGCGCCGGGGGGCTGGGAGAGGCACGGCGGTGCGGGGGGAGCAGCGGGGAACAGGGGGGAGCCCTCTCTCTCTCCCTCTCCCCCCCACTCCCCACTGCTACCCCCCGTGCCGCCACGGCGCCCCCCGAATCTTTACGCGCGAGTACTGCTGTACTCGAAAATGGCGGTGCTCGGGTGCGTAAGTACTCGTAACAAGTACGTTCGCTCATCTCTATTTATAATAAAACAGTAATAGCAATAATAAAAAGGATATTGAGAAAAAGACATGCAGGATATAAAACTGCAGTACAAACAGTAAACACGTCTCCAAAACATTTATAAAGGTCAAATAGCGATATAACATCCGATGATGCAGGGATGTATAAATAAAAATAAAACCTCATAATAACATAAAACGAGAGCGTTTACACGGAACGCCACAGGAAAAAATGACCATGTAAAAAGGCGTATAAACAAAAAATTACCCCAAATTTTTACTACAAAAATCTGATCTGATTAAATCGGTACAAGGTCAACATCTTTATGTTCTTGTGTTTATTCTTCTTGCTCTGCTCCTTTTTAGCAGAACGGACAGGTTTAGTGCTTCAGTTGTTAGCGCTGCTGCTTTTTAGTGCTGGAGGTGTAGGGTCAAATCTGACCAAGGAAACATCTCAATGGTGTTTTTATGTTCTCGTTATGTTTAATCTTGTTGTTCTTCCCTTTCTCTTTAACCCTTTCCAATCCACGGTCTGACATCTAAAGACATTATGATTTAAGGCTGTACAGCTCTGATGTTGGAAGATGTCCGTCGGGGTTCTCTAGTTACTGTATATTTCCAGCCTCTCTGCTGTCGAAGCCTATCCAATGTGTCACCTCATGCAGTACTGGCTTTAGCCACCAGATAGCGCCGTTGTATAACGGCAGAAAAAGAGTAAACCCCCTAGGAAAACCAGGATACAAATTGGATTGGAAAGGGTTAATAGAACAGGGCAGGTGTGGTGGCTCAGTTGTTAACACTGCTGTTTTTCAGTGCTGGAGTTGTAGGTTCAAATTTGACCAGGGGCAACATCTGGATGGTTTTTTTTTACTTTCTCTGTGTGTTTTATTTTTGTTGTTCTTCCCCTTTTCCCCTCTTTAGCAGAAACAACAGGTCTGTTGGTTCAGTTGTTAGCACTGCTGCTTAGTAGTGCTGGATTGTGACCAAGAGCAACATCTGGATGGAGATTTTCAGTCTATGCAGATATTATCCTTGATGGCATTTGAGCCCAGCACTGAAAGGCAACAGTGCTAACAGCTGAGCCAGATTCATGGAAAAAGGACACACAAACACGTTAGTGCAGCCAAATTTTTTTAAAAAACCCCATTGATTTCAATGGGAGTCTGAATCAGCAGTTCTGATTCACAATAATTGAAAAAAAAAAAATCAAGTTGAGACATGAATATTTCACTAATGCCTAAACACTAGTTATGAGGTGATTTGTCGGTGCTGCTCAGCCTAGGCTGTTTAAAAACTACATAAAAAAGTAACAATCAAATATTCTAGGATTCCATCAAATTAGATATTGGAAAAAACTTTCTGACAGTGAGGGGATCAATGAGCGGAACAGGTTGCCACGGGAGGTGGTGAGTTCTCCTTCAATGGAAGTCTTCAAGCAGAGTCTGGACAAATATCTGTCCGGGATGATTTAGTGAATCCTGCACTGAGCAGGGGGTTGGACCCGATGAACCTGGAGTAAGGTTGGGACATCGGCACAAAAATATCAATAGTCGATAGTATCGACTATCCCTGAACAAACTATCGATTATTGTAGAATATCGGTGGAAAACTATCGATATTTCAACTTTTTAAAATGCTGTATAAAATAAAACAGGTCTAGGCTTAATAAAGCAGCAATCAACAAAAAAATTATAGTTTTCTTTTAAAACTTTAAACTGTTGAATTTATTATTAACTTCTAACTATTAATAACATGAAAATAGATTAAAGTACAAATGAAAATAAGACATTACAGATGAAACATATAATTAAAACGAGGTATATGAAAAGAAATGTTTTATCATTGGCCCCAATAATCGTTATCTAATGAGCCAAGAAATATTAATTAGCTTGCATGCTCTTCCTTCACAATGCTCCTTCGAGCAGACAGAACTTCACCAGCTTTTGAAAACATTATTTCTGCGGGAACCGAAGTAGCAACTGCAAAAGATATTTTCTACCAAGCTGGTACAAATTGGAGTAGGGTTGACATATTTCCCTCCATATTTTAGAAGGATCGTCTCCTAATCGACCCGATTGAAAAAGACTTAGATTAAGTCGAAACGGCGCCATTTTATGGAGCAATAAAACCCTTTTTTTTACTATCTTTACACCGTTGATGCTGCCGCCTCCTTGGATACCATTCTATTTATTTGGGGTTTGGTTCATGACCCCACAGGTGGCTTGGCATATACAGACTGGAACCTCTGCACTGAAGTGCATGTGTTAGGTGTGCTGCGGGATTTTCCTATTTCTACTAATGCGATGAACAAACACATGTGGAAAAGGGGCCTAAGACCCCACTTTTTCTGAGAGTCATTTTGCCTGGAGCAAACCTGATTGGTGACAAAGGGTCACCTGATACTTTCCAAAAGTTTCTAGAACTTGTTTATAAGTTTATTAGTGACTAGAGCAAAACTACATCCTGTACAACACAGAGGGAAGGGCAGAATGTAAAGAAAGAAAATCTGGTCACCTGACCACGAGACACGCTTCTTCTTTACAAAAATTGATATTATATTGCCTTAAACTATCGATGTTACCGATATATCGGACATAACAATATCGATGAAAAGTATCACCAAACCATTAACGATATATCGATATTTCGATATATCGGTTTTCAATGTCCCAACCCTACCCTGGAGGTCCCTTCCAACTCTACCAATATATGATTCTAATCTAGGCCTGAAAGTCAATGACTTGTGGAGTCCAGGGATGTAAGTGTTATACTTACCTACCCGGTGCCCCCCCTTTGTCAAAACTGAAAACTGCCGCTGCAGTGCATTGCGCAGCGCTGATAGATAGTCCGACAATTATTAAAATTAGAATGGTCAGACTACTTAGTAGTGCTACTGAATGTCTTGAGTGTCATCTTTCAATGCTTACATGGAACGATGGGGTGGTAAGTATAACACATCCCTGGACTCAGCAGGTCACCTTTCAGCCCATAAACTTAGCTTTTGGGGATTTTAGGTGAAATGAATATGACTCCATGTTCTATCCTATGCGTAGCCATTTTGGGAGCAAGTAGTAATCTTCTGTGTCAATTACTTTGTTCTTTTCCTTTTACAAGATTTGCTAAAATGTATTGAAGACTAAGAAGGGACCTCAATGTTTAGAACATTCCAAGGCCCTAGATTGAAGGTCTCAGGTCATTGCGCCCTGTTCTCCTGTCTCTCTCTAAACAATTATTGTTTGTAATTAAAGTATTTTTGTATTCTGAGAAGTTAATCATGTAAGATTCTACTGCTCTGCTCTGCTTTTCCTTCAGCAATTTAGATGTTGAATTCCTTATCTTGCATGTTTATGTTTCTTTAACCAATGGTAATAAATGAATTATAATAGATTTGTATTATTGTAATTAGATCATGTGCCTCTATAAAAGCTGTGGTCTGTCAATCAATAAACAGATTACTTTGGATCACGTCCTATGCTGTGTGATTTAATGTTAGTCTCCTGAGCTCAGTTTACTTCTAACATTGAATTTGGACCCCAATAGCATACCGTATCACAAGTATTGATTGCACTAACAGCACAAATGTAGGTGACCGATTCCCTTTAAGTTCTTCATTCACTAGGTGATAGAGGTAACTCACCGGCCTTCATCAACCGGACATTATTTTTTAATAACTATGTTGTAGATTTTCATTTTGCAGTCTTTCCCTATGCAGTCTACTACCCAGCATCCAATGCTATGCATTCCAATGATTTGATTTCTAGAACAAGAATGTAAAACTTTTTAATTATGTTATTAAAATAACAATCCCATTAAATGGTCAATCCCTGGTCTGCTCACCGTACCACACAACTTAGCTGGGGAGAACTGCTTTGCTCATCACGTAAGAAGTGCTCTGGTAAGTATCCGTCACGAGCATGTTTTTTGCCTCTATGTTATTAGTGGAAAGGCTTTAGATTGTGGGCTTTATGGAACACGTTGAAGGCAATTTGAAATAATACGTAATTGTTTGAAATGAGAGTTTATTTACAATATCTTATGAAAATGGAGTACTAACTGAAGTAACAAAGTCAATTACTAGTTATATGACTTATAGCTCTTACTATAAAAGCTGCATCTGAACACAGAAAATCACATCCAAATTGTAACTCTAAGGAAATGCTTCTAAATAGAAATGTTTTATAGCAATCAAAAAGTTTGCCTTTCCCCCAGCACTTGAATGCTATCGCACTCAAAAGCTAAAAGTGGTCTTGTAGAGATGGCTGCAATTTGCTTGACTATGCAGCGCCTGTTAATCAGAATGTTTGTCGACATCCTCCGACATCCTCCTTTGCCGACATCCTCCTCTGACCCCACAGGATGCCCTTTTGCTAGATATTTTTTTTCGTCACGCCATTCTCATTATACTCTCCACACCACAAGGTTGGCAGTGACATTCTGGCCCCGGCTAGTCTAGCACCAAAGCTCCAATCGTTAAAGAGCCAGGGGGCTCTTTCAAGGTGGCCATTCAGTGTATAACAAAAATTTCTTCTCTGAGTGTTTTTTTTTTTTTGAAAACACAACAATGAGTTTTGTAATTGCCATATTTATCTTGTTTTGCCGCAAGCAATTCTACTATTTCTGATCACAGAGAGGCCAATGCACTCCTGTGTAACGACAGCAGTTGGCATTCGGTGGCACTTCCACGGCCTGTTTTCTTAACCTTAGAAATGTTTCATCTTTCAGATTAGTGGTAATTTAGGTGACATGATTTGTACGGCGCAGACTTTGGTGGTTACTAAAGGACTGAACAGCTCCTTTAGTAACATAAGAACATAAGGGTATTGGAAAAGTGCAATTATTCTTCTTTGGCAGCATAAAAGCTCGTTACAGTAAGAGATGTCCTACTGTATGATAGAGACAGAGGAAGAGATCACTTTTCATCATTAGTAAGAAATCAATGGTAGAATGTAAAATTATTCTTAGTAGTTATCACTGTACACTAGTAACTCCTAACCAGGGTGATGCGGCACCCTGGTGCACCATGAGAACCCACCAGGATTACCGCAGCCAGGCCCTAACACTGGTTCTCACCAATTCAGAAGATCTGGTGAGAAGTAGTAAGGCCATTTAGCATTTGCACTGTTTAAAAACACAGAACCTTGTTTGGTGCAAAGTGTTAAGGCAGCAGAATGCAGTCCTAAGCCCTCGCTCATGACATGAAGGTTGCGGGTTCAATCCCCGCAGAGTTCAGGTAGCCGGCTCAAGGTTGACTCAGCCTTCCATACTGTCGAGGTCGGTAAAATGAGTACCCAGCTTGCTGAGGGGTGAAGATGACTGGGGAAGGCAATGGCAAACCATCCCACAAAAACAGTCTGCCAAGAAACTGTCACGATGTGACATCACAATAGGAGTCGGTCACGACTCGGAGCTTGCATCGGGGGACTTTACCTTTCTAAAAACACATACTTACCTGTTGCGCACCCCCCCAAAGCAGTGGTGGCTAGAATGTATAATCTCCTGGGAAGTACTGGTGTCCAATTATTATTGTAAGGGGGATCAGTAAAGGAGCATTGTTAATTTTTTTTTGTATGTATTCTTTATATATTCACTTAAGGAAATAGGGAAGGGGGAATACAATAAATGGAGAATCATGGTAAAGGAGCAATCACAGTGTAAATCATTTACATAAACAAAAAACATACAACAAAGACAGCTATATTGAAATATGCAGTGTAAAGTATCAGATGAGAATATAGAAGTTGATACATTGATAAAGTAAAGACAGGTGGTGGGATGAAAGTAATCCAGTGGCTAGTGGGTATTTTTGTTGATGGTCTCCATAGAAGAAGGTGAACCAAACACTCCAGAGATTCTTGAACTTCTCCAACTCCCCTTCTCGGCTGTTTTTTAAATCTTTTCAAAGGTGTTCACCTTGTTATACCATTCTAGAACAGACGGGACTGTCCTGTCTCTCCAATAGTTGGGGATCAAGATTTTAGCTGCATTTATCAGAAACGGGAAAATTGAATTATTCTTAATTAAGAAGCCTGATGTATCTAAAGGCCCTTTTACACACAATGATTATTGCTCAAAATTCGCTCAAAAGCCATCTTCTGGGCGATAATTGCTGCGTGTAAATGTGCCCATCTTTGACTTTTCTGCCGAATGATGATTTTATGTTCGGCATAAAATCCATTGTTTGGCAGAAGAGCTGATAGCAGGGACTTCACACGGTGTTCTCTGTGAGGAGTGCTGATAACATTGTCTCAGCTTTCATCCCTGCGACAGAACAAAGGGAATGTATTCAGAGTACAGACCATCCGCTGTTCTCTGGATACAGCTCCTGGCAGCTCACACGCGTTAGTAAGTTACTAATTGGCATTAGTACCAATTAGTACTTTATGCAAAATGATCTCTCAAAAGCCAACTTTTAAGTGATCATCTTTGTGTAAAAGGGTCTTTTGAAGTTTAAAAGGCTGACCTTAGGGGAGAGAAGCATCGTTATTTTTATGAAAGCAGAAAATGTGGACATTATTGTTTGTGGGGGCAGAAAAGGGGCACTATTACTTGTGAGGTCCGTATATTGAGGAAACATTTTGGTAAGGGTGCCCCGGGGCTAAAAAGGTTGGGAAACACTGCTATATATATGGATAATACCGAAAGAAATAAATGGGTTATTTTTGCTGCCATTGAATGTAAATAATTCTTTACTCAGCACGGAGGTATCAGTTACTAAAACAAAACCGCCAAAGCTTTTATGAGGCTTTTAGTCAGGGATAGTTTTCTAATATCTACTTTTTAAAGTATAAGCAAATCGTTACATATCTAAGTATTGTTGTTTGGAATTGGATTCCTTGAAGGGATTCAGTTGAGATCAGGACCTTGAAGATGCAATTATTGGTGCAGATTATGTTTCTGGCTTTTCCTTTGGTCTTTTTAGTGTCTGCATCAGTAATGGGGTCTTCATCTTGATCTTAGAAGAAATGCATCAGCTATCATTTTTTACTAATTAAAATCAAGCAGTGAAACATTTTCTATTTTTCTAACCTGTTTTTATTTATTTATTCTAATGCCTGTACATGACTGTGGAGGCAGACATTTTCCATGTTAATGACGTTTAAGTATATGCATTACAGCAGCTTCATTGGTCATTGGAGATAATAGGCAGGAATGGACCTATTGGCTTCTATGGGAGAGTGTTGTGGGCATGCTCTGTGGCCTGGGCAGGAAGGGGAAGGAGGTAAGCTGTGACATCACCTATTGACATCCAAGGGAGTGTTGTGTGCATACTCTGTGACCTGTGCAGGGATGGGGAGGAGGTGAGCTATGACATCACCTATATTGAATTTTGGATCCTGTGTTATCTATATATAGATGTCACCTCTCAGTGTAATCCTGCCTGTGATGATTGTGAGATGACTGCTGAGAAGTTCTCTACAGAACAGATAGTGTTAAGCTATTATTGGACTTCTCAGTGTGTAAAACCTCCACCAGCTCAGGGGGACTGCGATGGGGACGCCCTGTGCCCCATAGTATGCCAATCTCTACCTGGGCTGGTGGGAGGAAAGGATGGACACAGTTCATCTTATTCTGGACAAGATACATCGCTGACATTCTCATTCTCTGGACCGGTAACATATCCCGATTTGATTAGTTCGAGGCACTTCTTAATATCAACGACCTTAAAGGGGTTGTCCCGCGCCGAAACGGGGTTTTTTTTTTTTCAATAGCCCCCCCCGTTCGGCGCAAGACAAACCCGATACAGGGGTTAAAAAAAACAAAACGGACAGTGCTTACCTGAATCCCCGCGCTCCGGTGACTTCTTACTTACCTTGTGAAGATGGCCACCGGGATCTTCTCCCTCGGTGGACCGCAGGTCTTCTGTGCGGTCCATTGCCGATTCCAGCCTCCTGATTGGCTGGAATCGGCATGTGACGGGGCGGAGCTACGAGGAGCCGCTCTCCGGCACGAGCGGCCCCATTCAGAAAAGAAGAAGACCGGACTGCGCAAGCGCGTCTAATCGGGCGATTAGACGCTGAAAATTAGACGGCACCATGGAGACGAGGACGCTAGCAACGGAGCAGGTAAGTGAATAACTTCTGTATGGCTCATAATTAATGCACAATGTACATTACAAAGTGCATTAATATGGCCATACAGAAGTGTATAACCCCACTTGCTTTCGCGGGACAACCCCTTTAATTTAAAATTCACGTCGGCAATTGACACTAAGTCAATTGAATTTCTGGACCTTACGATTCAAATTAACGATGATGGCGCAATCTCAACCAACTTATACCGCAAACCATCAGCCACCAACAGTTTGCTGCGGTGGGACAGCTTCCATCCCTTTAATCTCAAAAAGGGCATAACAAAAGGCCAATACCTTAGACTTAGGAGGAATTGCTCTGATCTGGCCTCCTATGATGAAGAAAGTCATAAACTACATCAGAGATTTCAACAATGAAAGTATCCAAAAAACTTACTAGATCAAGCCTATCTATCTGCAAGACAGGAAAACCATGAATCTTTACTCACACCTCGGAAACATGAAACACAATCAATAACTAGGGTTATTGGCACTTTCGACACAGCTAGCAATGAGGTACGCAACATCTTGTCCAGATACTGGGATATCTTACTAAAAGACAAAGACATAAACAAGTACATCACCCAGTCGCCTTCCATCACGTTTCGTCGTGGGATGAATTTACAGGATCATTTGATCAAAAGTCATTTTGACAATAAAAGATCGGAGAACTGGCTAACAAAAAGAATTCTGGATGGCACATTCCCGTGTTCCAGATGTGCAGCCTGCCCGTTCATATACAAATCCAATCAATTTACGTCTACAACCACAAATTAGTTGTTCGTCACGAAGAATTTCATCAATTGCATTACTCACAATATTGCCTACCTTATCACATGTTCGTGTTGCATACAATATGTCGGCAAAACCGTCCGTGAATTTAGAAGACATATTCTTGAACATATCGAAAACATCAGAAGAAAGGAGAGCACCCCAGTGGCAGACCATGTCTGGGAAGTTCACGATGGCGATCCAAGTTGCCTTCAATTTCAAGGCATAGAACTTGTAAGACGGGATGCAAGAGGTGGTAATACCGAACAACTCCTTATACAAAAGGAGGCTGGCTGGATATACCGCCTCGAGGCCGTTAAACCCAAAGGATTAAATGATCATCTAGTGTTCAACTGCTTCTTGTAAAACCCATATATTAGGATCGGAAGTCAATCTGTTCAAATAAATCACATGGCCAACTTTCAACCTACCGTTTTATTTCACCAAATCACCAATTAATAACTAAATATGGAGTGGTATCTATATTTCCCCGTGGGGATCTATTTACTAAGGCCTCTTATCCGCATAGACGTGGGACAATTCAATGAGGGCCACTTTACACTTATTCTTTTCTTTATTCATTAGTGGACCAATACCGGGACTAATGGTCTATGCCATCTTTTGCAATTTGGATAATTGCCCTTTTTCATTATGCCCATCTGGGTCATGCGTCCTCTCAAGCAAGTAACTCCTACGTTTTTCTTTCCCCGTAGCCCATCTCCAACTAGTATGGGCATGACTTTCCCTTAATCAAGATGGCCGCAGATGGTCACGAATCATGTGATCGGGTCGGGACGCACTGCCTATAGCCATATCTAACCTTTTCCTATTCATAGGCTCATGGGTCCTTGCCCAGGCAGAGCTAGGGCATTCCCTCAACCGAGATGGCCACCCTCAATTATTATCTATGTGTATGTAACTGCCCTTGTTGATGCTGATTGAGGGCACTCCCTCAACTAAGATGGCCACGAGCGTCCCCGAGTCACATGACAACATTGGGACCTTCCCGATATTAACCATCATTATCATTTCCACATGCGGACCTAAGTGTCACCACTTGGGACCAATGGAGGCATGAGAGTTACCACTCCTCATTATTTCTTGCACGAATCCCCATTCAATGAAAATCCCCGATTACTCCGCCCCACCACATCACTGACATTCATATGTCATCACGCTAGGGCGGGAGGCCCAACATCTCATTATGCGGCGAGCGCATCAGCCACGCCCGTCGATTCCATCAGCGTCACAGCCATGTCATACTAAGGGGCGTGACTATTATCTTTCTCAGCACCGCCGCCACGTCAAACAGGGGGGCGTCACTACCCTGACATTATCCCTAGGGGCGGGACTATCACAACGTCACACTTAGCCCCGCCGGCCGAACCTCCGGATGCCGTGGTATTCCTTATGGAGGGGCGGTGACCAAGTACTCCTATGCTAAACCAGGGGGCGTTACTATTATGACACTGCACACAGGGGCGGTACTACCATGACGTCAGACCTAGGGGATTATTCCCTGTCATGTACAATGGCCAGTTCCCCCTTATGATCGCGATATTCCTAATGTGATCGGTCATCATCAGAGATCATTCACATGCCTCATCTCACAGATGACATTGTAGGGGAGCAGATAAACCATCTGCATATATACTAATTACTATGTTAGTTCATGAAGATGCGGTGATTGGTGGCTACCAGAACACTCCCCTAGCTGGGAGGGGTTCCAGACACTATTTAACACAGGCAAGTCAGCTCCTGTCAGTATGCCCCGTCCTACCATCCAGGCCGGAGGCTCTGCACCTTGCACTATGTTTCTAAAGCTCTAACACTTGCTTTATTAGATTCCTTTTGACCAACAACGTAGGTCTTAGGGCTCATGTCCACGGGCAAAATATGATTTAAGATCCGCAGCGGATCTCCCGCATGCGGATCCGCATCCCATAGGGATGCATTGACCACCCGCGGGTACATAAATACCCGCGGATCGTCAATAAAAGTGATTTAAAAAAAAATGGAGCATGAAAAAATCTGGACCATGCTCCATTTTCATGCGGGTCTCCCGCGGGGACGGCTCCCGCGGGCTTCTATTGAAGCCTATGGAAGCCGTCCGGATCCGCGGGAGACCTAAAATAGGAATTTAAAGCATTTACTCACCCGCAGCGGGCCGCGAAGCTCTGCTCTTCCTCACGGCCGCATCTCCCTTGCTTCGGCTCGGCGGATGTGCCGGCGCATGCGCGCGGCACGTCGACGACGTGCCGGCGACGTGCCGCCGGCGTCAGGAATTCATCCGCCGGCCGAAAATGAAGATCCGGCCGTGAGGAACAGCTGATCTTCGCCGGCCGATACGGATAGGTAAATGCTTTTAAATTCCGATTTTAAGCGCTCATGTCCGCGGGGCAGGAGGGACCCGCTGCAGATTCTCCATTGAGAATCTGCAGCGGATCTGATTTTCCCCGTGGACATGAGGCCTTAGGGTAATGCAAGAATCGTTGAGCAACGATTAGACTGGCTTTCACTGATTTGTCCTAATCAGTTCTATATTACTTTCTTAGGGACCTAAAGAAAATGGAACCTAATACACCCCATTTTCTCTTTTGGGGCATATACGACCCAGGCCTGAGCTATTGATACCTTCATGCCATTTTTCCACTGGTATCTCAGTGGGCATTTGGGCCATTGAAGTGTTTGTCGCACGCTGACTACATACTCTGCCTGAGGCATTAGGATCAATAGTTTTATCAATTTCATGACCACGGGGCAACAGGTCTAAGTCCTAGCCATTCCTCTACCCTGTAGGTAACATTACTTTGGAGGCATCATTCCTCCTACATACCCTTGATTCCACTAATCAGAGGTCTTCTATCCAGGCCTATTGATCATCTAGATTATATCTATAAGGTCGCACTCGATACTGATCAAATCTTAGGTTCAGTTCTACATTCTAAAGATATCCTTTATTTAGGACATACGGGCTGGCTATCTTGAACATCGTTACTATAACTGTCCAGTCTAGTACCATCAAAAAACCTGAATGTCTTTATATACAAGAGTTCCCTCTAATTTTTGTATCGTTATACATTACACTCCTGATGAACCGCTGCTATCAAGCAGGGAAACGCGTTGAGTCGAAATAACTTGAGAGCCAACACAATTTTATTAAAAGATAACGCTCTTAGGAGGAAACTTTACTAATAGAAAAAAGCATTAAAGTAAACCATATCACAAAATTACAGGCATTTCTCTGAGTAAGCTATTACGCTTGTCTCTAAAGCTTTATTCTGTAATTTAGCTCTGTGAGAGTCTACAAATATAATGCATTATTGTAAGCTATCATGCCTAATATGGTTAACATCCAGGATTTAGAAACATAGTTTAGTGAATTTATTTCACATCGCTGTGATAACAAAAAAAACACATAACTACTAGAGATGAGCGAACCTACTCGTTTCGAGTAATTACTCGATCGAGCACCGCGATTCTCAAGTACTTCAGTACTCGGGTTAAAAGATTCGGGGGGCGCCGGGGGGGAGGTGTGGCAGCGGGGGGGGGGGGGGTAGCAGCGGGGAACAGGGGGGATTCTTCTCCCTCTCCCCCCCACTCCCCGCTGCAACCCCCCACTCACCCACGGCGCCCCCCGAATCTTTTCGCCCGAGTACAGAAGTACTAGAAAATCGCGGTACTCGGGCAAAAAAGGGGCGTGGCCGAGTAGTTTTGCTCATCTCTAATAACTACTAGAGATGAGCGAACGTGTTCTTCCGAGCTTGATATTCGTGCGAATATTAGGGTGTTCGGGATGTTCGTTATTCGTAACGAACACCATGCGGTGTTCGGGTTACTTTCACTTCCTTCCCTGAGACGTTAGCGCGCTTTTCTGGCCAATTGAAAGACAGGGAAGGCATTACAACTTCCCCCTGTGACGTTCAAGCCCTATACCACCCCCCTGCTGTGAGTGGCTGGGAAGATCAGGTGTCACCCGAACATAAAAGTCGGCCCCTCCCGCGGTTCGCCTCAGATGCGGTGTGAGTTAGATGAGGGACAGTGCTGTTTGTACCGGAGCTGCTGTAGGGAAAGAATTGGTAGTTAGTGTAGGCTTCAAGACCCCCAAAGGTCCTTATTAGGGCCACTGATAGCTGTGTGTTGGCTGCTGTTAGCAGTGGCAAATTTTTTTTTCTCAAAATCGCCTCTGCAGACCGTTGCACCTGGCATTAGGGACAGAAGTGCTGCATAGGCAGGGAGAGTGTTAGGAGTGAGTGTAGCCTTCAAGAACCTCAACGGTCCTTTCTAGGGCCATATTTATCCGTGTGCAGTACTGTCCAGGCTGCTGTTAGCTGTGCTGCATTTTTTTTTGCTTCTCAAAATCGCCTCTGCAGACCATTGCACCCTCCATTGATACTGCAGGGAAAGAATTGTATAGGCAGGGCGACAACACAGTTGTTATTCATTGAATATACGCAGTGCTGCCTTTTGGTGCCAAAAAACTGAAAACAAATCTATTTGTCCAGCCTCTGTCCGTCCTAAGGGCGGTGGACACGTGTGAGCTGCGTGAACAACATTGCTAAATCAGACGCACCCAGCTACGCTTTACTGCTGGCTTTGCCATTTGCTTTCCTTAATTGGGAAAAAAATACCTGCTGTCCAAGAGTTATAATAACTCTGCTACCCTCACGTTCTGTGACACATAAGCAGGGACACAGCACAGTTATTAAACTTCTCATGTTCATTGAGTATACGCAGTGC
Source organism: Eleutherodactylus coqui (assembly GCF_035609145.1). NCBI lineage: Eukaryota > Metazoa > Chordata > Amphibia > Anura > Eleutherodactylidae > Eleutherodactylus > Eleutherodactylus coqui. Next base: position 103,264,113 of record NC_089848.1, on the reverse strand, counting down.
TGCCTTTTGGTGGAAAAAAACTGAAAACAAATCTATTTGTCCAGCCTCTGTCCGTCCTAAGGGCGGTGGAGACGTGTGAGCTGCGTGAACAACATTGCTAAATCAGACGCACCCAGCTACGCTTTACTGCTGGCTTCGCCATTTGCTTTCCTTAATTGGGAAAAAAATACCTGCTCTCCAAGAGTTATAATAACTCTGCTACCTTCACGTTCTGTGACACATTAGCAGGGACACAGCACAGTTATTAAACTTAGATAATTCATTCACTAGAGGCAGTGGGGCCTTTCGTTTTCCAAAAAGGGCAAAAATTATATTTGGCCTGCAGTCTTGCGCCAATTTATTTCCTGCCTGTGAAATCAAATCACTGGTAATACAGCATGCTGAGGGGTAGGGGTAGGCCTAGAGGACGTGGACGCGGCCGAGGACGCGGAGGGCCAAGTCAGAGTGTGGGCACAGCCCGAGCTCCTGATCCCGGTGTGTCGCAGCCGACTGCTGCGCGATTAGGAGAGAGGCACGTTTCTGGCGTCCCCACATTCATCGCCCAATTAATGGGTCCACGCGGGAGACGGTTATTAGAAAATGAGCAGTGTGAGCAGGTCCTGTCCTGGATGGCAGAAAGTGCTTCGAGCAACCTATCGTCTACCCGCAGTTCTGCGCCGTCCACTGCTGCCAATCCGAATCCTCTGTCTGCTGCTCCTCCTTCCTCCCAGCCTCCTCACTCCACTACAATAACACCTGCTCAGGAGCGGGAACACTCCCAGGAACTGTTCTCGGGCCCCTGCTTAGATTGGGCAGCAGCGGTTCCTCTCCCACCAGAGGAGTTTATCGTCACTGATGCCCAACCATTCGAAAGTTCCCGGGGTCCGGGGGAAGAGGCTGGGGACTTCCGCCAACTGTCTCAACAACTTTCTGTGGGTGAGGAGGACGATGACGATCAGACACAGTTGTCTTGCAGTGAGGTAGTAGTAAGGGCAGTAAGTCCGAAGGAGCAGCGCACAGAGGATTCGGAGGAAGAGCAGCAGGACGATGAGGTGACTGACCCCACCTGGTGTGCAACGCTTACTCAGGAGGACAGGTCTTCAGAGGGGGAGTCAAGGGCATCAGCAGGGCAGGTTGCAAGAGGCAGTGCGGTGGCCATGGGTAGAGGCAGGGCCAGACCGAATAATCGACCAAGTGTTTCCCAAAGCGCCCCCTCGCGCCATGCCACCCTGCAGAGGCCGAGGTGCTCTAAGGTCTGGCAGTTTTTCACAGAGACGCCTGACGACCGACGAACAGTGGTGTGCAACCTTTGTTGCGCAAAGCTCAGCTGGGGAGCCAACACCAACAGCCTCACCACCACCACCATGCGCAGACATATGATGGCCAAGCACCCCACAAGGTGGGACGAAGGCCGTTCACCGCCTCCGGTTTGCACCCCTGCCTCTCCCCCTGTGCCCCAACCTGCCACTGAGATGCAACCCCCCTCTCAGGACACAGGCACTACCGCCTCATGGCCTGCACCCACACCCTCATCTCCGCTGTCCTCGGCCCCATCCAGCAGTGTAGTTCAGCGCACCGTTCAGCCGTCGCTTGCGCAAGTGTTCGAGCGCAAGTACGCCGCCACGCACCCGCACGCTCAAACGTTAACCGTCCGCATAGCAAAATTCATCAGCCTTGAGATGCTGCCGTATAGGGTTGTGGAAACTGAGTCCTTCAAAAGTATCATGGAGGCGGCGGCCCCGCGCTACTCAGTTCCCAGTCGCCACTACTTTTCCCGATGTGCCGTCCCAGCCCTGCACGACCACGTCTCCCGCAACATTGTGCGCGCCCTCACCAACGCGGTTACTGCCACGGTCCACTTAACTACGGACACGTGGACAAGCACAGGCGGGCAGGGCCACTACATCTCCCTGACGGCACATTGGGTGAATTTAGTGGAGGCTGGGACAGAGTCAGAGCCTGGGACCGCTCACGTCCTACCCACCCCCAGAATTGCGGGCCCCAGCTCGGTGCTGGTATCTGCGGAGGTGTATGCTTCCTCCACTAAAGCACCCTCCTCCTCCTCCTCTGTCTCGCAATCAAGATGTGTTAGCAGCAGCATGTCGCCAGCAGTCGGTGTCGCGTGGTGTGGCAGCACAGCGGTGGGCAAGCGTCAGCAGGCCGTGCTGAAACTACTCAGCTTAGGCGATAAGAGGCACACGGCCCACGAACTGCTGCAGGGTCTGACAGAGCAGACCGACCGCTGGCTTGCGCCGCTGAGCCTCCAACCGGGCATGGTCGTGTGTGACAACGGGCGTAACCTGGTGGCGGCTCTGCAGCTCGGCAGCCTCACGCACGTGCCATGCCTGGCCCACGTCTTTAATTTGGTGGTTCAGCGGTTTCTGAAAAACTACCCACGCTTGTCAGACCTGCTCGTAAAGGCGCGCCGGCTCTGCGCACATTTCCGCAAGTCCCACACGGACGCTGCCACCCTGCGCACCCTGCAACATCACTTTAAGCTGCCAGTGCACCGACTGCTGTGCGACGTGCCCACACGATGGAACTCTACGCTCCACATGTTGGCCAGGCTCTATGAACAACGTAGAGCTATAGTCGAATACCAACTCCAACATGGGCGGCGCAGTGGGAGTCAGCCTCCTCAATTCCTTTCAGAAGAGTGGGCCTGGTTGGCAGACATCTGCCATGTCCTTGGTAATTTTGAGGAGTCTACCCAGGTGGTGAGCGGCGATGCTACAATCATTAGCGTCACCATTCCTCTGCTATGCATCTTGAGAAATTCCCTGCAAACCATAAAGGCAGCTGCTTTGCGCTCGGAAACGGGGGCGGGGGAAGACAGTATGCCGCTGGATAGTCAGGGCACCCTCCTGTCTATTTCTCAGCGCGTACAGGAGGAGGAGGAGGAGCATGAGGAGGATGAGGAGGAGGGGGAAGAGACAGCTTGGCCCGCTGCTGACGGTACACCGGCTGATTGCCTGTCATCCTTTCAGCGTGTATGGCCTGAGGAGGAGGAGGAGGAGGAGGATCCTGAAAGTGATCTTCCTAGTGAAGACAGCCATGTGTTGCGTACAGGTACCCTGGCACACATGGCTGACTTCATGTTAGGATGCCTTTCTCGTGACCCTCGCGTTGCACGCATTCTGGCCACGACGGATTACTGGGTGTACACACTGCTCGATCCACGGTATAAGGAGAACCTGCCCACTCTGATTCCCGAAGAGGAAAGGGGTTCGAGAGTGTTGCTATACCACAGGACCCTTGCGGACAAGCTGATGGTAAAATTCCCAGCCGACAGCGCTAGTGGCAGAAGGCGCAGTACCGAGGGCAAGGTAGCAGGGGATGTGCGTAGATCGAGCAGCATGTACATCCCAGGCAGTGCAACAGTCTTTAAGGGCCTGGCCAGCTTTATGGCTCCCCACCAAGACTGTGTCACCGCTCCCCAGTCACGGCTGAGTCGGCGGGAGCACTGTAAAAGGATGGTGAGGGAGTACGTAGCGGATCGCACGACCATCCTTGGTGACGCCTCTGCCCCCTACAACTACTGGGTGTCGAAGCTGGACATGTGGCCTGAACTAGCGCTGTATGCCCTGGAGGTGCTTGCTTGTCCTGCGGCTAGCGTCTTGTCGGAGAGGGTGTTTAGTGCGGCTGGGGGAATCATCACAGATAAGCGTAGCCGCTTGTCAACCGACAGTGCCGACAGGCTAACACTCATCAAGATGAACAAAGGCTGGATTTCCCCAGACTTCTGTTCTCCACCAGCGGACAGCAGCGATACGTAAGCAATACGTAGGCTGCACCCGCGGATGGAAGCTACGTTCTCTCTCACCATCCAAAACGGGGACATTTCTGCTTCATCAATCTGTGTCTAATATTCCTCCTCCTCCTCCTCCTGCTCCTCCTCCTGAAACCTCACGTAATCACGCTGAACGGGCAATTTTTCTTAGGGCCACAAGGCTCACTCAAATAATTTTTCAGAACAATTTTTATAAGTTTCAATGCGCTTAAAAGCGTTGGAACTTTAACTTGAACCAATTTTTCGTTACACTGGGCTGCCTCCAGGCCTAGTTACCACTTAAGCCACATTAACCAAAGCGATTAATGGGTTTCACCTGCCCTCTTGGCTGGCCATGGCCAATTTTTGGGATGTACATTAGTACTGTTGATACAGCAATTTTTGTGGGCCCTCGCCTACAGTGTAATCAAATTAATTTTTAGCCCACCTGCATTACAGCTGACGTTACCTCAGCTGTGTTGGGCAATGCAATGGGATATTTTTATGTACCGCCGGTGGGTTCCAGGGAGCCACCCATGCTGTGGGTCGACAGGGACTTCACAATAGGGAGTTGTACCTGCCTGTGTCTATGAATTAAAAAGCCCGGTCTGACTGGGGCATGCAGACACCTTGACAGAATGAATAGTGTGTGGCACATAGGTTCCCCATTGCCATGCCCACGTGTGCAGCTCCTGATGGCGGTGGCACAGGATTCTATTTCTCATTGCTTCTGTACAGCATTGTGGGCTATCGCTCCGCCACTTTTAAAGAGGGTCGCTGCCTAGCCGTGCCAACCTCTGCAGTGTGTGCCTGCGGTCCCTCGTCATGGCAGACGCAATTCTAAATAGACATGAGCGTGGTGTGGCATGAGGGCAGCTGAAGGCTGCCCAGGGACACTTTGGTGTGCGCTGTGGGGGGGGAGGGGGGGCGGTTGGGCAGCATGTAACCCAGGAGAAGTGTCAGTGGAGTGTCATGCAGGCAGTGATTGTGCTTTGTTGGAGGTAGTGTGGTGCTTAGCAAAGGTATGCCATGCTAATGAGGGCTTTTCAGAAGTAAAAGTTGTTGGGAGGGGGGGGGCCCACTCTTGCCGGTATTGTGGCTTAATAGTGGGACCTGTGAACTTAGGATGCAGCCCAACATGTAGCCCCTCGCCTGCCCTATCCGTTTCTGTGTCATTCCCATCACTTTGTTGAATTGCCCAGATTTTCACACATGAAAACCTTAGCGAGCATCGGCGAAATACAAAAATGCTCTGGTCGCCCATTGACTTCAATGGGGTTCGTTGTTCGAAACGAACCCTCGAGCATCACGGGAAGTTCGTTCCGAATAACGAACACCCGAACATTTTGGTGTTCGCTCATCTCTAATAACTACACATCACTGTGTTGAAAATACACAACCAATATTTAGATTGATTGTCTCTACAGGATGATTCCGTCACAACGTCCTCTAGATTTGTTACACATAAGCGGTGTCCTGTGTGAAATCCACATTCCCATTGATTTCCTCATTCATCGAGATATCAGAAATCACTCAATTTTTGTTGCCCAATTAGTGTGTTGATTTTAATATTTCTCAATAAAGTTTACATGTTTTAAATTAATCCTTACTGTGAAGGGCCTGGGCAGGAGGGGGAAGAAGATGAGCTGTGACATCACCTATTGACATCCAATGGAGTGTTGTGTGCATACTCTGTGACCTGTGCAGGGATGGGTAGGAGGTGAGCTATGACATCACCTATTTTGAATTTTGGATCCTGTGTGATCTATATAGATGTCACCTCTCAGTGTAATCCTGTCTGTGATGATAATGAGATGACTGCTGAGAAGTTCTCTACAAAACAGATAGTGTTAAGCTATTATTGGACTTATCAGTGTGTAAAACTATGAAAATATAGATCGTGACACTTGATTTATACAAAAATTAATTTTCTAATGACACATTGCCTTTAACGCTTTAAGGAAGCCACCCTTTTTTTGTTTTTGATTTTGTTTTTTTTCCTCCCCACTTTCCAAAAATCATAATTCTTTCATTTTTCCATCGATGTAGCTGTCTGAGGTCTGTATTTTTCAATGGTACTATTTAGGGCGGGGGAAAAAAAGCAACGTAGGTGCGGACGAAAATCCATAGCTGCCAAAGAAAGAACATATGGGTGGCAATGGACGTGGTCATGTGGATTTTCGTCCGCACGTGTGATCGAGCCCTTAATATACTACAAAACATAAAAAAATTTCTAATTGGAGTGAAATGCAAAAAAAATATAATTTTGCTATCGTTGCAGGGGCTTTGCTTTTATGATATAAAATAACATGATAACTTCATTCTGTGGGTCAGTATGATTACAATGATACCAAGTTTATTATTTCTCTGTTGTACCACTTCTAAAAAATAAGATATCTTTAAAAAAGAACATATATATATATAGTTTTTTTTTTTCTGTCACAATCTTCTAACTGACCTATAACCTCTTTAAGTCTTTATCTTTCTGCCAATTAGATTGTGCGTGGGCTTGCTTTTTGCAAGACAGTCTGTGTTTTTTATTGGTCCCATTTTGGAGGACATAAAACTTTTTGATCACTTTTGTTATTAACCTTTCTTTGAGACAGGGTGACCAAAAAGCACAATTATGGTGTGCATGTTTTTTTCACCAACATTCACCGTGTAAGACAAATAATCAGATATTTTGATTTTATTTTGGGTATCCTATATTTTTGATATTACAAAATTTTATTTTCCAATTATTTGTACTTTTTCTTAAATCCATAGAGAGGACTTGAACTTGCAATCGTTTGATCACTTATACCATATACTGCACTAGCTGATATACCTGGGTTTACCTAAGTTAATTTGGTTCAGGTGTTTAACTGTTGTTTGCACAGAAAATGTTATGAAGTCGTGGTTACTTAAAAGGGACAGAGGAATAAAATATGTATACACATAGAGGAGAGTTAGATTCTCCTCAGGCTGCATGTACTGATGTCCCTATGCAGAATGTGCCACCCCTCCCACTCTCCTCACTTTTTACAATTAAAGGTAAGCCCTTTTTAAACCAAATTTACCCCTTGACTAGAGCTTGCAACCCCTTCTTAGCCTTAAAGGTATGCTCCATCCCTGCAGTCCATGGCCACTTCCTTATGTACTTTACAGTCTTTCAGTATATACACACACAGCTCAGTTATATTCTCCTCAATATATATACATAGAGGTGAGGTAGATTTTCCTTAGTATATACACATAGAGGTGAGGTAGATTCTCCTCAGTATATACACAGAGAGATAAGGGAGACTCTCCTCAGTATATACACAGAGAGATGAGGTAGATTCTCCTCAGTATATACACAAAGAGGTTAGGTAGATTCTCTTTAGTATTTGCACACAGAGGTCAGTTATATTCTCCTCAGTATATACACATAGAGTTGAGGTAGATTATCCTCAGTATATACACATAGAGGGGAGGTAGATTCTCCACAGTATATACACATAGAGATGAGGTAGATTCTCCTCAGTATATACACATAGAGCAGCGTTAGATTCTCCTCAGTATATACACAGAGAGGTAAGGTAGAGTCTACTCAGTATATACACACAGAGGTCAGTTAGATCCTCTTCAGTATATACACATAAAGGAGCGTTAGATTCTCCTCAGTATATCCACACAGCAGTCCGTTATAGTATCCTCAGTAAATACACATAGAGGTGGGGTAGATTCTCCTTCAGTATATACACATAGAGGTGAGGTAGATTCTCCTAAGTATATACACATAGAGGGGAAGTAGATTCTCCTCAGTATATACACATAGAAGTGAGGTAGATTCTCCTCATTATATACACATAGAGGTCAGTTAGATCCTCTTCACTATATACACATACAGGAGCATTAGAATTTCTTCAGTATATCCACACAACAGTCAGTTATAGTATCCTCAGTATATACACATTGAGTAGCGCTAGATTCTCCTCAGTATATACACATTGAGTAACGCTAGATTCTCCCTAGTATATACACATAGAAGTGAGGTAGATTATCCTCAGTATATACACATAGAGGTGAGGTAGATTCTCCTCAGTATATACACATAGAGGTGAGGTAGATTCTCCTCAGTATATACACATAGAAGTGAGGTAGATTCTCCTCAGTATATACACATAGAGATGAGGTAGATTCTCCTCAGTATATACACATAGAGGTGAGGTAGATTCTCCTCAGTATATACATGTAGAGGTAAGGTAGATTCTCCTCAGTATATACACATAGAGGTGAGGTAGATTCTCCTCAGTATATACACACAGAGGTGAGGTAGATTCTCCTCAGTATATACATGTAGAGGTGAGGTAGATTGTCCTCAGTATATACACATAGAGGTGAGGTAGATTCTCCTCAGTAGGTACACATAGAGGTGAGGTAGATTCTCCTCAGTAGATACACATAAAGGCAAGGTATATCATCTAGAATATTATATTTTTGCAGGATTTTTCTATTTGGACAGCACACAGGCCGGTTCAAATGGTCAGGCACATTTGGCAGCCACGTGGGTCTTCACCTCGTCATTCGGGAGGGTTAACAGCTATGATCAGTGTCAGTGTGGATTGCTGCTTTTTCCAGCAGGTTTCAGCTGTGTAAGGCCGCCTGCAGATGGCCAGGTCTGATCCCCTGCGAGAATTCTTGCAGCGGAATCCGACCTGCGTCCCTGCAGGGACCAGTGCGGGTCTCACCTGCTCCCGCGGCTTCGGCTCTGTGATGCGCCGGCCAGTCGGCGCATGCGCAGAGCGGAGCCAGCCTGGCGCTACTGACATTTATGTGCGGGTCTCTGCGACACGCACACAGAAATAGAACATGTCGCGATTTGTTTTCCGCTTTTTTTTTTTCACGCGGACAAATCTCGTCCGTCCACATAGGATTGCGTTTTGTAATGCAATCCTATGCAGGTGGGCACGGGCGGAAATTCTGCGGGAAATCCCGCTGCGGAATTTCCGCCCCTGTGCAGGGGGCCTTAGATAGCTAATATTTGTTGTGTATGGAGCAGCATCAGCTCCCAAGCGCACTGCATGCAAACCCCGGCACCCAAAAGTGGCAAAGGGTTACAGTGATGTTCCCATCTTAGACAAACATGTCGGTATTCTTGCATCTTGACGCCACCGGAAGCTAGGCACTTAACAGGGCTTTGATGAGGAACACCCCCCCTGTCACACCCCTAGCTTCTGATTGGCTCAAGAGCTGAAGGTCCTGCTACCGTGCTTTTCTTCCAGCAGTGGCCAGCGCTGTGACTGCAGGTACCCGCCTGCCCCCCCCCCCCCCCCGGCGCTCTGCCCTCCTGCTGCTGTCTGTGCCCACTGCCCATGAGTGACAATTCCTTGCCGTGCATGGCTCCCAGGTGTGCTACAGTTGTGTGCGGGGGAGCCGTGTCAGTGACTGTCTCGCACCACTGTGCTCTCCCCACAGTCACAGCCTTCCATCTGGGCTTGGTGGCTGTCTCTCCCCCCATGCTGCCGACGCCGATTTCTCCTTTACATGTGTTGGGGGTTGTGTGTGTGTGGGGGGGGCACCACGCTTCTCAGCCGCTGCTGCTCGGAAAGGTCTTCCCTCCCTGCTGCCGACCCCGCTCTGGGCGTAAACACAGAGGGGGGTGCTGCATTCTGCGCCATCGGCGGCGGGGAGTGCGGTTGCAGTGGTGGATACGGCAATACAGCCGGGGCCGCTGACTCAATTTAAAAGAAATTCTGCAGTATGCTTTATGTTACTGAGCTGCCAGGACCTGCAGCCCAGCGAACTGTCCAGCTAATCACGTTCAGGGGCGTCACCCCCTGTCAAACTTGACTCTACCAGGACTTCCTGGTGGCGTCAAGATATAATAATACCAAACATGTCTGCCATGTGAACACAGTTGCCTGCAAGGTGGCTGGGAGGACAGAAACAACCAAGCTCGGCTGTTGGCTATGCTGTTTCACTCACTCTGATATAAGTCAATGGGATAAACACAAACAGTATATTATGGTAAGCTACACTGTTTCTGCAGCTCCCGAGTTATGGAAACAATGTACCTCACTGTGCAATACAGTTTACTTATCTCCTATCAACTTCTATAGGAATTAGGGAAACAGAAAAATGAAACCCACTTAGATTCAGCAGGGCTGGAGGCAGTGAGCGCCAAATTAGGAACCGCGCCTATCAGACCTTTATGGGATATCCTGTGGATATGTCAGAAAAGTCAAGATAGGAATACCCCTTTAAGGGTTACAACAAAAAAGTGCAGCTTGTGGAGTTGGGGCTGGTAGCTGTACTCTGATCCTTACATAGAAAAATAATTTTGATTTAATCAAACACGATCTCTTAGTTGGCGCTCCCAATAATTGTATTTTCTTCAGCAACCTAAAAGCACGTCCTGTAGCCTCCTAGCCAAACGTACGTATTGTATACACCTATATATTACATATAGTATGCTTGCATGTTTATTTGTGTGTGCACATATGCAGGGCATGTGCATGCAAAAAATACAGTAAAATACGCTCACACACATGCAAAAACGCAACACGCATCATGCTAATACTCAGCGAAATGCGCGTGTAAATACACTAACCCCAATTGTGAAGCCAAGAATAGAAACATATGTGACTATGAAACAGTGGAAAAAGACGACTTTTATCTGTGGTGAATGATGTGCAAATCACTAATTATTTGACATTTACGATGAACTTTGGATGTTCTTCATAATATTTGTATTTATTTCATTTGTAAAAGTGATGCAAGACCGTCTGGAGGGACCGATATTATATCTGCAGTCTTATTTCTAAAACAGCTCCCTCCGCCCTTAGTCATCTTGCATCTCCTACCTAAAGGCAGGGCGACTCTAACCATTAGGCCCAGAAACAGGGTGGCCCAGAAGATGTAGAAAAATTGTGAACATAGTAACATAGTTCTTAAGGCCGAATGAAGACAATGTCCATCTAGTCCAGCCTGTTTATCCTCCTATATTGTTGATCCAGAGGAAGGCAAAAAACCCCAAGAGGCAGGAGCCAATTAGCCCTTTTGGGGGAGAATTCCTTCCTTACTCCCTAATGGCAATCAGATTAATTCCTGGATCAACCCCTAATATTTCCTACCTGCCTGTATACCTGGAGAATTAAAGGGGTTGTCCCGCGGCAGCAAGTGGGTCTATACACTTCTGTATGGCCATATTAATGCACTTTGTAATGTACATTGTGCATTAATTATGAGCCATACAGAAGTTATCGAAAGTTATTCACTTACCTGCTCCGTTGCTGGCGTCCTCGTCTCCATGGTTGCCGTCTAATTTTCGCCGACTAATGGCCAAATTAGACGCTCTTGCGCAGTCCGGGTCTTCTGCTTTTCTCAATGGGGCTCCGTGTAGCTCCGCCCCGTCACGTGCCGATTCCAGCCAATCAGGAGGCTAGAATCGGCAATGGACCGCACAGAAGCCCTGCGGTCCACAGAGGGAGAAGATGCCGGCGGCCATCTTCACCGGGTAAGTAAGAAGTCACCGGAGCGTGGGGATTCAGGTAAGCGCTGTCCGGTGTTCTTTTTTAACCCCTGCATCGGGGTTGTCTCGCGCCGAACGGAGGGGGGGGGGGGGGGGGGGTTTTGAAAAAAAAACAAAAACGTTTCGGCGCGGGACAACCCCTTTAACAATTAAAGGGGTTGTCCCGAGGCAGCAAGTGGGTCTATACACTTCTGCATGGCCATAATAATGCACTTTGTAATGTACATTGTGCATTAATTATGAGCCATACAGAAGTTATAAAAAGTTTTATACTTACCTGCTCCGTTGCTGGCGTCCTCGTCTCCATGGTGCCGACTAATTTTCGCCCTCCGATGGCCAAATTAGCCGCGCTTGCGCAGTCCGGGTCTTCTCCTCTTCTCTATGGGGCTCCGTGTAGCTCCGTGTAGCTCCGCCCCGTCACGTGCCGATTCCAGCCAATCAGGAGGCTGGAATCGGCAATGGACCGCACAGAAGCCCTGCGGTCCATGAAGACAGAGGATCCCGGCGGCCATCTTCAGCAGGTGAGTATGAAGACGCCGGACCGCCGGGATTCAGGTAAGCGCTGTGCGGGTGGGTTTTTTAACCCCTGCATCGGGGTTGTCTCGCGCCGAACGGGGGGGGGGGGGGGTTTAAAAAAAAAAAAAACCCGTTTCGGCGCGGGACATCTCCTTTAACCTAAGATTTATAACCTATAATATCCTTCCCCTCTAGAAAGACATCTAGTCCATCTTAAACTCCTCTATGGATTTTGCCATCACCACATCCTCAGGCAGAGAGTTCCACAGTCTCACTGCTCTTGCAGTAAAGAACCCTTTTTTGTGTTGGTGATGAAACCTGTTTTCTTCTAGACATTGCAGATTTTATTATCAAACTTGTGCTACCTAACTCATCTAAAATTGAAAACACAAATCCCGTTTGTACCATAATGAGTTTTTAATCTATTTTTGGATGCAATTCTTGATGCGTTTGCTTTTACCTCGCTCCATGCCCCTGTGTGATCCCAGCCTCAGGGTTCTAATGTGTATTTTGTTATGTAAAAAGGACATTTTATCAAAAAATGTGACCTCACAATAATATGTTTAAATTGAGGCAAAATGACTTGCAATCAACAAAAACGTGTCTAAGATTAATTCATAAATGTATCATCATCTTCAAGTCTTTAGAAAGCAACATCATGTACCTTGGCAAAAGATGCCATTATAATCTGTCACCAGCAATTTCATGACCAATGGGAGCAATTTAAAAGGAATTAGATTTATGATGTATATTGGATACATTTTATTCCCAGTTCTCTTGAGTGTACGGTGACAAAATCTGAAAACATTCACTTACTGAGCGTCCCTATTTATCATAAAATAAGTTATGTTGTTAGATTGGTATTAACATTAACAGTGGAAGATGACGCATACAACACCCAGAGGCGAAAGGACAACCACTGCAGGCTTACGAGAGGAGCTGTCACTGGTCACATGGCTCTGCTGCCCCACTGAATCTATCCCTCTTTGTTTTTTTTCATACTCACCATCCTTCGTCTGTACAGACTCTTCTTAGATTTGGTTCCCGATGCTGTGAATGTGTCAAGTGGGTGGTCATCACTGCTTATTGCCAATGGGTGACATGGGACTTGGTTGACAGTTAAAGGTGGGAATGCCCACTTGACACAATCAGAGTGGTGGGAGCCAGACCTAAGGAGAGCCCCTCTGTCTATATACAGATTTTAGTCCATGAATATGCAGCGTATTCATAGATCAAAACTCTGTGTATTTAAGCCCTGCCTATGCTTTTCAATGGAACATATTTACATACGCAAAAAAAAACTGCAAGCAGAGCCAATTGATTTAACCCTTTGCAATCCAATTTTGGATTCAGGGTTTCCTAGGGGGCTTTCTCTTTCTGCCATTATACAATAGCACCATCTGCTGGCCAGAGCCAGTACTGTGGTATGGGACATGCTGGAGAGGCCTCCGACAACAGAACGGCCAGTAATCTACAGTAAGAATACCCTGCCGGACGTCTTGCAACATCGGAGCTGTACAGACTTCAATCAGAATGTCTTTAGAGGTCAGACAGTGGATTGGAAAGGGTTAATGCACAAATATGCAGTGAATATGCATATATCATGTGTTTTCATGGTGTATTTGCATATTACTATTGACTTCAATGGGCTATTTCAGTGCGTAATATGCACCAAAATCGAACATGCTGTGTATTTTTTCACGTGACCAGAAGTTGTGCAAAAAATATGCTCGTCTCAATCCTCCAATGCAAATCAATGGTGATTCAGCACTGCGTATTATTATGCGTTAATACGCAGTGCAAATACGCTAGTGTGAATGAGCCCTGAGGATGCAAAAAAAACAACAAACACAGATGAAGCCAGTTCTGCCACAGCTGTAGAGTCAAGTAGCCAGATCTATTTCAATATCTTTAAACTTTTCATAGATCTAAATAAGACATATTCAGTAAAACCTCTACTAGCATTGACATCTACTAAGGCTGATTTTGAGTAAGGCTGTTTTTTTAGCCCAAATTTTGTCTCTAGTAACATTGGTTGCCTCTAATAACACCAGCGTGTTGCGGCCCACGTGACCTTGTTGCTGAACCCACGTGATCTCCTGCTCAGTATCTCCTCCTCCTCCTGCTGCTCATACAAGCCACCCTTCTCAATCATCGGCGACGGGTAATACATTAGTACAGTACAATTGCACTCCAACGTAACAGTATAGAGAACACAGTGATAACGCTGAGGACAGATAATGATGTCACTTGCAGTCCTATGTAACACCCCAGAGAACACAGTAATAACGCCGAGGACAGATGGTGTACTGTAGTACAGCAGATGTCACCTGCAGTCCTATGTAACACCACAGAAAACACAGTGATAACACTGAGGACAGATAATGATGTCACCTTCAGTCCTATGTAACACCACAGAGAACATAGTGGTAACGTTGAGGACAGATGATGTACTGCAGCACAGCAGATGTCATCTGCAGTCCTATGTAACACCACAGAGGACACAGTGATAACGCTGAGGACAGATGAATGATGTACTGTAGTACAGCAGATGTTACTTGCAGTTCTATGTAACATGGCAGAGAACACAGTGATAACACTGAGGATAGATAATGATGTCACCTGCAGTCCTATGTAACACCACAGAGAACACAGTAATAACGCTGAGAACAGATGATGTACTGCAGTACAGCGGATGTCACCCGCAGTCCTATGTAACACCGCAGGGAACACAGTGATAATGCTGAGGACAGATGATGTAGATGTGACCTGCAGTCCTATGTAACACCACAGATAACACACAGTAACAATGCACAGTAATGTTCAGTAACATGTTAAATGTTCATTTATTATTTACAGAAGTCCTTTAGATTAATTTATTATTGTTATTGTTTTTGGTATTAAAAACCATATTTATTCTCCATTAAGAGAGGCTGTCCACGGGCGTTGTGGTATCCCGCGGCGAAGCTCCGCCCGGAGCAGAAGCCGCCGCCGAATCACCGCCGGTCAGCCCCATCTAATAGATAGGCTGAACGTGGAGCATGCTGTGAATTGCCCGCTGCGAGCGGAGAATCGCAATGATTCTCCGCTCATGGACAGGTGCCGATGCTTCAGGAAGCGTCGGTCGGCATGATTCGCCAGCGGTTGACCGCCGGTGAAATCACTGCTGTGGACAGGGGGCCTAAATGTGGTTTGGTGTGTTTTTTGGAAATAATTACCTCGAGTAACAACGGTTTCAGATAAATCCGATTGCTTTCAGACAGATTATCAAAGTTAGTAGAGGTTTCACTGTGCAAGGAAAATCTCCAGGCGTATACTTAATGTATAGTCAAACATATGTGCTTCAGCTTTACCCTCTTAGATCTTTCAACACTTGTTTTCTTTTTTCCATTTTTTCATCTTCAACTTCCAAGAGCAATATTTTTTTCTATTTTCCAGTCAATATAGCTGTTTGACGTTTTTTGCAGGATGAGTTGTATTTTCTAATGGTTCCATTTAAATTATCCTATAATGTGCTAAAAAAAGTTGCAAAATTTTTAACTGGCGTGAAATTAAAGAAAAAATGCAAATATGCCATGTTACCAGAACCCCAATGGGTCCCTCTGATTTCACTGTCTGTTCCAAATTGATTATTGAGAATGCATGCACACAGATAGCTGACACTTGACACAGATCATGTATCAAAAGCAGTGTGCTTCTGATTGATTAATAGCATCATGGTGCATTTATACTCCAAATGATGTAGCAATAGAGATACATACTCGTAAAGTCATAAGAAATCAGGGTAGGCTCTAGTTTCTAATTATTAACACATGTTAACACCTTTAGGTATGTGTTACTAATAAAACACATGATTTATAAGAAACAAGAGAAACAAAACTTAACGGAGACTAAATTTAGTAATAAATTTAGTAACAGATAATGGGATGAGCAGCTTCTCTTATCAGAATGTAGGCCTCCCTCGTGTCAAAGGCCTGTTGGAGGTGAATACAAGAATCTAATACATTCTAGTGTTTAATATTGAACAAGTTAACCATTTAGTTGCTGCTATTTACTAAGATATACCAATATATATATGTATATATATATATATATATATATATATACATACATGTTTACATAGGCTGATGTGAGAAACACATAAATGAGATAGAATACATATATTTTGGGAGAGAAAGTTCTGTTTTCATTCACGATTAGATGAAAATGAGAGGTTCACTTTATTCTGTGCATCAGTATAATCATGTCAATACCAAATGTAGGTTACGTTGATACTGGTGTTTTTTCAACTGATCCAGTGGTATTAAAAATGGAAATCAGAAGTGAAATGTAAGGCATCTGTAAACTTTCTGCTTACATTGATTTTTCAGCTTTTAAAACTTGGTTATGGTGCTGCCTCTTCGATAAATGTAGTAAATGTAGGGAGAAAATGGAGTAACAGCACTGCTGTCTTTTGTCAGTGAAGCTCTTTCATTGCCAGAGAGAAAAAAGAATGAACATAAAATGCCAATACAACCATCACCCATGTCAGATTTGAACCCGCAACTCCAGCAGTGCTAATGACTGTTCCACCATGCTTGTTTTTTCTTCTTTTGAGGAGGAAGAGAACAAGAAACAGAAAGAGAACATATAAACTCCTTGCAGATATTGTTTTGGTTAAATTTGAACCTAGGACAACAGCGCAGCAAAACAACAGTGACCTGGTAATGACCAAGCCACCATATCCCTTTCTTATTCTCCTTTGTCATCGTCGTCTTCTTCTTCTCTTACTCTTTCGCCGCCTACTCTTCCTCCTCCTCCTCATTTTCCTTCCTCCTCCTCCTCCTCCTCTTCTTCATTTTCCTTCTCCTTCTCTTCCTTTTTCTCCACTTCTTTCTTCTCCTTCTCCATCTTCTCTTTCTCTTTCCTTCTCTACAGGAGAAGATCTTGCAATCTGCACTTTAGATTGAAACTGAAGACTCTCCACTTCAATACATCTCTATGCATCTATTTCCATCATATCCCCTCTGCTTAAGAAACCAACCCCTGACCCAACTGATGCTGCCAACAACCGATTCATCTCCAAACTACTTCAACGCCTGGTCTATTCCTGCCTCACACGCTTATTCTCTGATAACTCTCTAGTCAATCCCCTCCAGTCTGGCTTCTGCCCCCTACATTCGACTTAAAACCGCCCTCACAAAAATATTAAATGAGCCGATGACTGCCAAATCGAGGGGTGACTACTCCCTACTAGAGATGAGCGAGCGTACTCATCCGAGCTTGTATTAGGGTGTTCGAGATACTCGTTACTCGAGACGAGCACCACGCGATGTTCGGGTTATTTTCACTTTCATCTCTGAGACATTTGCGCGCTTTTCTGGCCAATAGAAAGACATGGAAGGCATTACAACTTCCTCCTGTGATGTTCAAGCCCTATACCACCCCCCTGCAGTGAGTGGCTGGCGAGATCAGATGACACCCGAGTATTTAAATCGGCCCCTCCCGCGGCTCACCACAGATGCATTCTGACAGAGATCAGGGAAAGTGCTGTCTTGCTGTAGCTGCTATAGGGAGAGTGTTAGGTCTTATTTTAGTCTTCAAGAACCCCAACGGTCCTTCTTAGGGCCACATCTGACCGTGTGCAGTACTGTTGAGGCTGCTTTTAGCAGTGTTGCACAACTCTTTTTTGTGTATATCGGGCGTGCAGACCATTGCGTCCTCAGTCTGCAGTCATTTTACTCAGTATATGGGCAGTACTGGTGAGGCAGGGAAAGAGGGAAAGGTGAAAGAGATATATTGTCTATATAGGCAGTGGGCTTTTTCAAAAAAATTGGGGAAAAATACTATCTTTGGCTGCCTGTAACCGTCTTCAGTGTACTGCGTGTTTGCTGGAGGTAGTAGTCCTAATTAATACGCAGCTAAGCGTTACAGCAGGGTTGCGCAAAATTGTTTCCTGGCTCTGCTGTGCCCGTTACATCACCGCCGTCATAGCGCCAGAGGGAAACAGTATACAATAGATACGCTGCATACAGTATCTGTCTGGTGTTTCAGCTCACCATTTCAAAAAATTGAAGCAAAATACTTAAGGCCTACCACTGCCCTTTGGCCACTTGACTGCTTTTGCGCTGTGAATTCCACTAGCTCAGTCCTACGCACCTACGTCTCACTACAGGCGTGCGCAAAATTGTTTCCTGGCTCTGCTGTGCGTTCCGTAAGCGAAGTCAGCCTCCAACCACAGGCCAATAAGCGGCACATTTAATTACAGCGTTCTGTTTCTGCACTACTTGTAATACAGCATGCTGAGGGGTAGGGGTACGCCTAGAGGACGTGGACGCGGGCGAGGACGCGGAGGCCCAAGTCAGGGTGTGGGCACAGGCCGAGCTCCTGATCCAGGTGTATCGCAGCCGACTGCTGCGGGATTAGGAGAGAGGCAAGTTTCAGGGGTCCCCAGATTCATCTCACAATTAATGGGTCCACGCGGTAGACCTTTATTAGAAACTGAGCAGTGTGAGCAGGTCCTGTCGTGGATGACAGAAAGTGCATCCAGCAATCTATCGACCACCCAGTCTTCGATGCTGTCCACAGCTGCAACTCTGAATTCTCTGGCTGCTGCTCCTCCTTCCTCCCAGCCTCCTCACTCCATGAAAATGACACATTCTGAGGAGCAGGCAGACTCCCAGGAACTGTTCTTGGGCCCTGCCCAGATTGGGCAGCAATGGTTCCTCTCCCACCAGAGGAGTTTATTGTGACCGATGCCCAACCTTTGGAAAGTTCCCGGGGTCCGGGGGATGAGGCTGGGGACTTCCGGCAACTGTCTCAAAAGCTTTCAGTGGGTGAGGAGGACAATGACGATGAGACACAGTTGTCTATCAGTGAGGTGTTAGTAAGGGCAGTAAGTCCGAGGGAGGAGAGCACAGAGGATTTGGAGGAAGAGCAGCTGGACGATGAGGTGACTGACCCCACCTGGTTTGCTAAGCCTACTGAGGACAGGTCTTCAGAGGGGGAGGCAAGGGCAGCAGCAGGGCAGGTTGGAAGAGACAGTGTGGTGGCCAGGGGTAGAGGCAGGGCCAGACCGAATAATCCACCAACTGTTTCCCAAAGCGCCCCCCTCGCGCGATGCCACCCTGCAGAGGCCAAGGTGCTCAAAGGTGAGACAGTTTTTCACTGAGAGTGCAGACGACCGACGAACTGTGGTGTGCAAGGTTAGTCGCGCCAAGATCAGCCGTTGAGCCACCACCACCAGCCTCACCACCACCAGCATGCGCAGGCATATGATGGCCAAGCACCCCACAAGGTGGGACGAAGGCCGTTCACCGCCTCCAGTTTGCAGCACTGCCTCTCCCCCTATGCCCCAACCTGCCACTGAGATCCAACCCCCCTCTTAGGACACAGGCACGACCATCTCCCGGCCTGCACCCACACCCTCACCTCCGCTGTCCTCGGCCCCATCCAGCAATGTCTCTCAGTGCAGCGTCCAGCCGTCGCTAGCGTAACTGTTTGAGCTCAAGCGCAAGTACGCCGCCACGCACCCGCACGCACCCGCACGCTCTAGCGTTAAACGTGCACATAGCCAAATTGATCAGCCTGGAGATGCTGCCGTATAGGCTTGTGGAAACGGAGGCTTTCAAAAACATGATGGCGGCGGCGGCCTCGCGCTACTCGGTTCCCAGTCGCCACTACTTTTCCCGATGTGCCGTCCCAGCCCTGTACGACCACGTCTCCCGCAACATTGTACGCACCCTCACCAACGCGGTTACTGGCAAGGTCCACTTAACAATGGACACGTGGACAAGCACAGGCGGGCAGGGCCACTATATCTCCCTGACGGCACATTGGGTGAATTTAGTGGAGGCTGGGACCAAGTCAGAGCCTGGGACCGCTCACGTCCTACCCATCCCCAGAATTGCGGGCCCCAGCTCGGTGCTGGTATCTGCGGCGGTGTATGCTTCCTCCACTAAACCACCCTCCTCCTCCTCCTCCTATGCAACCTCTGTCTCGCAATCAAGATGTGTCAGCAGCAGCACGTCGCCAGCAGTCGGTGTCGTGCAGCGTGGCAGCACAGCGGTGGGCAAGCGTCAGCAGGCCGTGCTGAAACTACTCAGCTAAGGAGAGAAGAGGCACACGGTCCACGAACTGCTGCAGGGTCTGACACAGCAGACCGACCGCTGGCTTTCGCCGCTGAGCCTCCAACCGGGCATGGTCGTGTGTGACAACGCCCGCAACCTGGTGGCGGCTCTGCAGCTCGGCAGCCTCATGCACGTGCCATGCCTAGCCCACGTCTTTAATTTGGTGGTTCAGCGGTTTCTGAAAAGCTACCCACGCTTGTCAGACCTGCTCGGAAAGGTGCGCCGGCTCAGCGCACATTTCCACAAGTCCCACACGGACGCTGCCACCCTGCGGACCCTGCAACATCGGTTTAATCTGCCAGTGCACCGACTGCTGTGCGACGTGCCCACACGGTGGAACTCTACGCTCCACATGTTGGCCAGGCTCTATGAGCAGTGTAGAGCTATAGTGGAATACCAACTTCAACATGGGCGGCGTAGTGGGAGTCAGCCTCCTCAATTCTTTACAGAAAAATGGGCCTGGTTGGCAGACATCTGCCAGGTCCTTGGAAACTTTGAGGAATCTACCCAGATGGTGAGCGGCGATGCTGCAATCATTAGCGTCACCATTCCTCTGCTATGCCTCTTGAGAAGTTCCCTGCAAAGCATAAAGGCAGACGCTTTGCGCTCGGAAACGGAGGCGGGAGAAGACAGTATGTCGCTGGATAGTCAGAGCACCCTCATGTCTATATCTCAGCGCGTTGAGGAGGAGGAGGAGGAGGGGGAGGAGCATGAGGAGGAGGGGGAAGTGACAGCTTGGCCCACTGCTGAGGGTACCCATGCTGCTTGCCTGTCATCCTTTCAGCATGTATGGCCTGAGGAGGAGGAGGAGGATCCTGAAAGTGATCTTCCTAGTGAGGACAGCCATGTGTTGCGTACAGGTACCCCGGCACACATGGAGGACTTCATGTTAGGATGCCTTTCTCGTGACCCTCGCGTTACACGCATTCTGGCCACTACGGATTACTGGGTGTACACACTGCTCGACCCACGGTATAAGGAGAACCTTTCCACTCTCATACCCGAAGAGGAAAGGGGTTCGAGAGTGATGCTATACCACAGGACCCTGGCGGACAAACTGATGGTAAAATTCCCATCCGACAGCACTAGTGGCAGAAGGCGCAGTTCCGAGGGCCAGGTAGCAGGGGAGGCGCAGAGATCAGGCAGCATGTACAGCGCAGGCAGGGGGACACTCTCTAAGGCCTTTGCCAGCTTTATGGCTCCCCAGCAAGACTGTGTCACCGCTCCTCAGTCAAGGCTGAGTCGGTGGGAGCACTGTAAAAGGATGGTGAGGGAGTACGTAGCCTATCGCACGATGGTCCTCCGTGACGCCTCTGCTCCCTACAACTACTGGGTGTCGAAGCTGGACACGTGGCCTGAACTCGCGCTGTATGTCCTAGAGGTGCTTGCTTGTCCTGCGGCTAGCGTCTTGTCAGAGAGGGTGTTTAGTGCGGCTGGGGGAATCATCACGGATAAGCGTACCCGCCTGTCCACCGACAGTGCTGACAGGCTTACACTCATAAAGATGAACAAAGCCTGGATTTCCCCAGACTTCTCTTCTCCACAGCGGACAGCAGCGGTACCTAAGCAATACGTAGGCTGCACCCGCGGATGGAAGCATCGTTCTCTATCACCATAAAAAACGGGGACCTTTTAGCTTCATCAATCTGTGTATAATATTCATCCTCCTCCTCCTGCTCCTCCTCCGGAAACCTCACGTAATCACGCCCGAACGGGCATTTTTTCTTAGGGCCACAAGGCTCAGTCATATGACTTTTGTAAACAATGTTTATACGTTTCAATTCTCATTAAAGCGTTTGAACCAAATTTTATTTTAACTGGGCTGCCTCCAGGCCTAGTTACAAATTAAGCCACATTAACCAAAGCGATTAATGGGTTTCACCTGCCCTCTTGGTTGGGCATGGGCAATTTTTCTGAGGTACATTAGTACTGTTGGTACACCAATTTTTTTGGGCCCTCGCCTACAGTGTAATCCTAGTAATTTTTATGGGCTTCACCTGCACTCATGCTACAGCAAGGTGTGTGGGGTTGGCCCACACTTTTGCTACATAAATGTAACTGGGGCCTTGTCTACACTGCAACTACTGAAATGTGAAAGAGACTGTTATCTCCCTAAACTGCTGCAATGGGAATGTTACTGTGGCCTGTCTTGACTGCTACTACTACTGAAATGGAACTAATACTGTGCTCCCCCTATACTGCTGCTTCGGAATTGTTACTGGGGCCTGTCTTGACTGCTACTACTACTGAAATGGAACTAATACTGTGCTCCCCCTATACTGCTGCTTCGGAATTGTTACTGGGGCCTGTCTTGACTGCTACTATTACTGAAATGGAACTAAGACTGTGCTCCCCCTATACTGCTGCTTCGGAATTGTTACTGGGGCCTGTCTGGACTGCTACTACTACTGAAATGGAACTAATACTGTGCTCCCCTATAATGCTGCTAGTGATATGTTATTGGGGCCTGTCCCTAATGCTACCGCTGAAATGTTACTAATTCTGGGCTCTGCCTATACCGCTGCTAATGCTATGTCACCGGGGTGTGGAAACGGAGGCTTCCCAAAGACATGACGGTGGCGAGGCCATTTCCCACCAACGCGGTTACTGTTAAGGTGCATATAACCATGGACATGTGGAGAGGACACGTAGTGCCTCAAAAACATCCCCCTCCTCCTCCAACAATGAAAACATTCTTGCCAAATACCTTTGCATTGGTCCGTCTGGTGGCAGTCCAAGAATTTCACCTTTACCAACACAACAAGAGAGCCAACCCACCATTCCCCCGCCACGGCCCACTTAATCCTGGCCACATTTCGAAAACCAACTAAATAAAACCACGCTACTAGGTCCGCAGTCGCCACCACATTCCCACCAACGCGGTTACTGTTAAGGTACATATTACCACTCTGACTGGGGCATGCACTGTGGGCCGAAGCACACCTGTATTGTATGTGACGTTAGCTCTGCTGAGCAGGGCACTGCAATGGGATACGTTTATGTACCGCCGGTGGGTTCCAGGGAGCCACCCATGCTGTCGGTCCACAGGGACTTCACATTAGGGATTTGTTCCTATAGTGTCTATGTGTTAAAAACCCCGGTCAGACTGGGGCATGCAGTGTAGGCCGAAGACCACCTGCATTTAATCGGACGTTACCTCAGCTGTGATGGGCAATGCAATGGGATAAATTTATGTACCGCCGGTGGCTTCCTGGGACCCACCTATGCTGTCGGTCCACACGGAGTTGTAACTGCATGTGCCTACTTATAAAGTACCCCAGTCTGACTGGGACATGCAGTGTGGGCCGAAGCCCACCTGCATTAAACCTGACGTTGCCTCAGCTGTGATGGGCACTGCAATGGGATTTATTTATGTACCGCCGGTGGGTTCCAGGGAACCACCCATGCTGTCGATCCACACGGAGTTGTAACTGCATGTGTCCACTTATAAAGAACCCCAGTCTGACTGGGGCATGCAGTGTGGGCCGAAGCCCACCTGCATTAAGCACGACATTACTACCTCAGCTGTGATGGGCAATGCAATGGGATTTATATATGTACCGCCGGTGGGTTCCAGGGAGCCACACATGCTGTGGGTCCACAGGGACTTCACATTAGGGATTTGTACCTGCCAGTGTCTATGTATTAAAAACCCTGGTGTGACTGGGGCATGCAGTGTGGGCCGAAGACCACCTGCATTTAATCGGACGTTACCTCAGCTGTGATGGGCAATGCAATGGGATATATTTATGTACCGCCGGTGGCTTCCTGGGACCCACCCATGCTGTCGGTCCACACGGAGTTGTAACTGCATGTGTCTACTTATAAAGTACCCCAGTCTGACTGGGGCATGCAGTGTGGGCCGAAGCCCACCTGCATTAAACCTGACGTTACCTCAGCTGTGATGGGCACTGCAATGGGATTTATTTATGTACCGCCAGTGGGTTCCAGGGAGCCACCCATGCTGTCGGTCCACACGGACTTCACAGTAGGGCGTTGTAACTGCATGTGTCTACTTATAAAGAACCCCGGTCAGGTTGGGGCATGCAGTGTGGGCCGAAGCCCACCTGCATTTAATCTGACGTTAGCTCTGCTGTCCAGGGCACAGCAATGGGATACATTTATGTACAGCCGGTGGGTTCCAGGGAGCCACCCATGCTGTGGGTGCACATGGAATTCCCATTGCGGAGTTGTACCTGCCTGTGACCATGTATAAAAAACCCCGGTCTGACTGGGGCATGCAGACCCCTTTACAGAATGAATACTGTGTGGCACATGGGTTCCCCATTGCTATGCCCACGTGTGCAGCTCCTGATGGAGGTGGCACAGGATTGGATTTCTCATTGCTTCTGTACAGCATTGTGGGCTATTGCCCGGCACCTTTTAAAGAGGGTCGCTGCCTGGCCCTGCCAACCCTCTGCAGTGTGTGCCTGCGGTTCCTCCTCATGGCAGACGCACTTATAAGTAGACATGAGGGTGGTGTGGCTATGAGGCCAGCGTGTGGCATGAAGGCTGCGCAGGGACACTTTGGTGTGCGCTGTGGACACTGGGTCGTGCGGGGGGGTTGGGCACCATGTAACCCAGGAGAAGTGGCAGTGTCATGCAGGCAGTGATTGTGCTTTGTTGGAGGTAGTGTGGTGCTTAGCTAAGGTATGCATTGCTAATGAGGGTTTTTCAGAAGTAAAAATTGTTGGGAAGGGGGGGCCTCCTGCCGCTATTGTGTCTTAATAGTGGGACCTGGGAACCTGAAATGCAGCCCAACATGTAGCCCCTCGCCTGCCTTATCCGTTTCTGTGTCGTTTCCAGCACTTTCTTGGGTTTTGCAGATTTTCACAAATGAAAACCTTAGCGAGCATCGGCGATATACAAAAATGCTTGGGTCGCCCATTGACTTCAATGGGGTTCGTTACTCGAAACGAACCCTCGAGCATCGCGAAAAGTTCGTCTCGAGTAACGAGCACCCGAGCATTTTGGTGCTTGCTCATCTCTACTCCCTACTAATCCTCCTTGGCTGCGTTTAACACTGCCGACCATGACCTCCTCCATCCTATGCTTCCCTCCATCGGCCTAAAGGACACTGCTCTCTTTTGATTCTCCTTCTAGTTCTCTGACCGCTCTTTCAGTGTCTCCTTCTCTGGCTCTATCTCCCCTCTGCTCCCCCTCGCTGTTGGGGTCCCCCAGGGCTCGATACTTGACCCCCTTCTCTTCTCTATCTACACAGCCCCAATCGGACATACCATCCGCAGATTCGGCCTTCAATACCACCTCTACGTTGATGACACCCAGTTATATCGATTATTTGGTACCTACACTATAATTTGGTGGTTTCTGGTATTTTGGGCATTATCTTTGGAGATCTGTTTTACAAGTTTTCTTCCAGTGTGATCTCTATGTAATTATTTTTCTAGTCAGACACTTAATTATGTTTTATTACTATGTTAAAGAATTATAGTTGGCAAACATAAATGAGGTGATAGTGGGGGTGCAGTAAGTATATGGCAAGCAGTGTACTTGCACTAGAACCCCTAACGGTAGCACCATTATTGACTGTATTTTCATCCTCTGCTGGACTTATTCCCTTGGGGCACAGAACTGGGAGCTTACTGGGCAAGAACTTATTACTGCGGGGGCACAGAGCAAGAACTTATTACTGCGGGGGCACAGAGCGAGGCTAATTACTGCGGAGGCACAGAATGGAGGCTTATTACTTTAAAGGCACAGAGCATGCCCTTTATTTCTGTGGAGCATAGAGCGGGGCTTATTACTGTGGGTGCACAGAGTAGGGATTATTACTGTGGGTGCACAGAGCACAAGCTTATTAATGTGGAGGCACAGAGAGTGACTTTATTACTGCAGGGGCACAGAGCAAAGCTAACTACTGCAGGGGCACAGAGCGGAGGCTTATTACTATGTGGGCACAGAGCATGCCCTTTATTTCTGTGGAGCACAGAGCGGGACTTATTACTGTGGGTGCACAGAGCACAAGCTTCTTAATGTGGGGCACAGAGCGCGGCTAATTACTGCGGGGGAACAGAACAGAGGCTTATTACTGTGAGGGCACAGAGCATGCCCTTTATTTCCGTGGAGCACAGAACTGGGCTTCTTACTGTGGGTGCACAGAGCACAAGGTTATTAATGTGGGGGCACAGAGTGAGGCTAATTACTGCGTGGCACAGAACGGAGGCTTATTATTGCAGGTGCACAGAGCATGCCCTTTATTTCTATGGAGCATAGAACAGGACTTGATCACTATGAGAGGGAGGCCGGAACCGGGGGCCCACAGGGCCGTAGGTGAAGGCGATCATGACGGGGTTAACGGGGAGGAAAGGGTTAATATTTTAAATGAAAATAAGGTGAGGTGGAGGTTAAAAGGGAGGGGGTGTAATGAGGGGGAGCAAAGGTTTATGGGATAGAAAGAGCGGGAAGAAAAGGGGGAGGAGTCATTCCGGGAGCAGCAGAGGAAGAAAAAGGACCTGGAACCTGGACGGGGAGAAGAGTGAAGACCGAAGAAAAAAGACAGCAGGATAAGAATTTAAGCGTGGCAGCTGAGGAAGATCGGGAGGACCTGAAGCAGAGGACGATCGGGTGAAGACAGAAGAAATTAGAAGACCTA
Organism: Eleutherodactylus coqui; assembly: GCF_035609145.1. Classification (NCBI taxonomy): domain Eukaryota; kingdom Metazoa; phylum Chordata; class Amphibia; order Anura; family Eleutherodactylidae; genus Eleutherodactylus; species Eleutherodactylus coqui. The sequence continues at coordinate 103,237,633 of NC_089848.1, read as the reverse complement.
CCTGAAGGCCGGAGCAGGAAGACTGCCGGGGAGAAGACCAGAGCAGGAAGACCGCTGGTGAGGAGATCGGAGCAAGAAGACCGTTAGTGAGAAGACCGGAGCAGGAAGATCGCTGTTCAGAAGACCGGAGCACAAAACACCGCTTGGTGACAGGACCTGAGCAGGAAGATTGCCCCCGGTGGAGATCGGAGGTACTGCAGTTCAAGAAGAGCCTGAAGAGATGGAAGCGCTGATGGAGAGGATCCGGGCAGCGGCAGCTGAGCGAGGAATCGGGTGGCTTGAAAGACTGGCAAGTGAGGGAGAGGGGGGAGCGGCGGCAGTTCCAGAGAGGGAGAGGAGGCCGCGTCGGGCGCGTGCGCCGGAGAGGCTTAGCCCCGAGCACGCGCCTGTGCGCCGGCGCCGCACAGGGAGCCCATCTGTGGAACCTCCAGCCGGGCCAGCCCCCGCAGCGGCAGGGGGGGGGGCCAGGGCTGGGAGGAATCCTAATCGGCGGCGTGGCGCTGCGTGCAGCGCAGGTACCCGGGCTGCGAGGGGGCCGGGACCTGCGACTGCACAGTCGGCTCCAGGAGCAGTTAGAGGGGGGGGGGGGCGCTCCAGCGGTGAGGGTAGCAGAGAGGAGCGCCCTTGTCCCAGTTCGGCGAGAGGCTCCGTGTCAGGACAGAGCAGAGGGTCCAGAGCTGCTGGAGGGGAGCAGTGTGGACCCAGCGGGAGGGTTAGCCGGGGGACCAGGGGAGGGGAGCTGGAGCAGGTGTTCGGCGGAAGAAGGGGACAGCAGCAGGCTGGTCCGGAGGATTTTATTAATGCCGTTTTTTTGAGTTCCAGCGGAGCGGCTGCGCGCGCAGCGGAGAGGCGGCAGTCGGCGGAGGAATCAGACGGATCGGGCGGGACATGGACGGATCCCAGGATGAGACGCCAGGAAGACGGAGCGGCGGCTGGTGGGCCCACAGCACCTGCGCAGCCCGGTGAGTCTACCACACAAAACACTGTAAATGTTATTGCTAGATCTGTGCCTGTAGGGGGGGGTATAGGTAGTGGTGCGGTCAGTTTTGCTGGTGCGCATGGGGGGGATAACGATTTGAGGGCACTTATGGGTTGTATGTGGGAATTCCTGCGGAGGCAGGAAATGGGGTCGGTCGGTTTGCCTGGAACGGCGTTTAACACGCCGGGTAGTGTGTCGTCTGGCGGGGAGGGCTTCCCCGCTGGGGCGACTGGGGGAGTCCAGGCAGGGGGAACGGGAGGGCCGGACGTGGGGCCATCGCCGGTGGCTGCATGGAGTACTTCAATGGCAACCCCTTCCAGTAGGGTAAGTACTCTAGGGGTCAGCTCGGGGGGGGGGCAGACGAAACGGCGTCAGGGGTGACGGTTGCCGTACAAACGGAAAGGGACGGGGAAGCAGTGCGGTTGGACGATAGGGCAAAAGGGGAGGTTTTACGTGTGTTTTGAGGGCCCGTTAGGAGCACATCTTAAGAAGGAAACGAGGGAGAAGATATGGCGGGACGAATTTGTAGAGATATTCTCCCTCTTGCCTTTGGAGAAATTTAATTTGGACAAAGGCAAAAGGACCGAATACAAGAAGGAGGAGGAAGAAAAACGCAGATGGCGTTTAATTCCTCAAACATTTAATAATTGGTTGCAGGCGTTCGCTATATTGGCCAGCGTAATAGGGGAGAAGGCGCCGGAGAACTGTTCCGGCCTCTTCTGTTATCTAGATTCGATAGGCGAGGCGTATCGGGTTTACGGGGGTCAAACCTGGTTAAGGTACGACGAACAGTTTAGGCAACGTAAGGCGGTGAGGCCGTCAATCCGTTGGGACCAAAAAGATATTGGTCTGTGGCTTCGGGTCATGGCACCTAGTCGATTTGGGCAGCCTTTTCACGGGGGAGCCGGGCCATCAGGCCTGGCTTCAACCTCACAGGGGGGTCAGTCAGGGGGTAATAGAGTCGGTTTGTGTTGGCAATTTAATGAGGGCCAATGCAAATTCGGAGCAGGCTGCAGATTTAAGCATATCTGCTCACACTGCAATGGCGGGTCACATGGAGCATCAAAATGCTTTAAGAAGGGAAAAGGAAAGGCCGCAGGAGGGGGTGGAAAAAGGGAGGACGCCGGTGAGGCTGGAAGAGATGGTCAGGTTTCTAAATAGGTATCCTGACAGGGAAAAGGCGAAATTGTTGGAAGAAGGTTTTCGGGGGGGGGGGTTTCACATCCCTCCCCCAAAACATGAGATTCCGTTATCAACAAAAAACCTACTCTCGGCCATGAGGAATCCGGAAGTGGTTTCGGAGAAACTGGCAAAAGAAATTAGCTTAGGGCGGATGGCAGGCCCCTTTCAGGAGCCTCCCCTCCGGAACTTCGTAGTGTCTCCCCTGGGAGTAGTACCTAAGAGGGAACCGAATAAGTTTCGGTTAATACACCATCTTTCTTATCCGAAAGGGGCATCAGTGAACGATGGTATAGACCCTGAGCTCTGTTCGGTGGTTTATACATCTTTTGATGCGGCACTAGAATGGGTAAGAAGGTATGGGAGGGGGGCGCTGTTAGCGAAAGCCGACATTGAGTCGGCGTTCCGCCTTTTGCCGGTTTCTCCAGATAGTATTCGCTTACTTGGTTGTTTTTGGGGAGGTAAGTATTTCGCCGATCGGTGTCTGCCCATGGGATGCTCAATCTCATGTGCATACTTCGAAGCCTTCAGCACTTTCTTGGAATGGGTAGTGAAAGACACTGCAAAGCAGCAGTCAGTAATTCACTACCTTGACGATTTTTTGTGTATTGGCCCAGCGGAATCGCTGATGTGTGCGACTCTGCTGGGAACGTTACAGTGGGTGGCGGATCGGTTCGGGGTGCCTTTGGCTCCCGACAAGACAGAGGGCCCTGCAACTTCTCTTCAGTTTTTGGGCATCTGGATTGATACGGAGGCGATGGTATGTCAATTACCGGAAGATAAGTTGCGGGATTTAAAATGCGAGGTAGAAAAGACACGGAAAGTCAAGAAAGTCACGCTGAAGGGGCTTCAGTCATTATTGGGCAAGTTGAATTTCGCTTGCAGAATAATGCCTATGGGGAGAATATTTTGTCGAAGAATGGCGTCGGCCACGGCGGGAATTCGAGCCCCGCATCACTACATCAGAGTGGGGAGGAGTTTAAAAGGGGACCTAGCAGTCTGGGCTTCCTTTTTTAAACAAATACAATGGGAGGTCCATGATAATCTCGGAAGTGAGTGAGAATGTGGACTACGAGTTATTTACAGACGCGGCAGGGAGTGCGGGATTTGGGGCATTTTGCCAGGGGCAATGGTGTGTTGGGGAATGGCCGGTCACATGGCGGGAGGAAGGTTTGACGAAGAATCTGGTATTGTTGGAACTGTTTCCAATAGTGGTGGCCGTGGCGCTTTGGGGCGATCGCCTTCAGAACAAGAAGGTGAGGTTCCATTGCGACAATATGGGGGTGGTGCAGGTGATCAATGCTTTGACCGCCTCATCACCCCCGGTGGTGAATTTGTTGCGCCACCTGGTATTGGAAACATTGAAGATGAATATTTGGATAGTGGCGGTGCACGTGCCGGGGATTGAGAATTCAATCGCCGATGCTCTTTCTCGGTTTCAGTGGGAGCGATTCAGGACCCTGGCCCCTCAGGCGGAGGACCGAGGGAGGACGTGCCCATCTCATCTTTGGAGTGTGGTAAGAGAGCAGTGGGGCATCTAATCGAGAGGTCACTGGCTCAGGGTACTAGAGCTGCGTATATAGCAGCGTGGCAGGAGTGGGAAGGCTGGGTAGGTCAGCTTGGGATAGGAGAGGCGGAGGAAGATAGAGTGGGGGCGCTGTTAAGTTGGTTGGGTAAGGCAGAGCAGGATAATGTTTCGGTGTCACGAGCGAACAGGTTCATGGCAGGGGTAGCATTTGGGTGTAAGTTAAGGGGGGTGGGGGATATAACGAAGAATTTCCTAGTGAGACAAGCGTTGAAGGGTTTTAGAAAAGGTAAAGGCAGTGTGGACTTACGTAGACCAGTTTCGTTTGAGTTCTTAGAAAAGTTAGGGGGGGTACTGGAAGGCCTCTGCGATACGTTGTTCGAAAGATCGTTATTCAGGTTAGCGTTTTCACTGCCGTTTTTCGGGGCATTTAGGGTGGGGGAGTTGGTGTCCCCTAGTAAATCAGTTGGGGGAGGTTTACAGGGGGGGGATATTAGAAAAGTTGATGACCATTTAGAGTTGGTCATACGCCGATCAAAAACAGATCAGGCTGGGCGGGGACATTTGATTAGATTGGGTAGGGTTCACGGGTCAATAATGTGCCCCGTGTCGGCATGGGTTAGCTATACTGAGGTAGCGGGTAAGAGATTAGGCCCTTTATTGCAGCATGAGGGGGGCCAGTTTTTGTCACGCTTCCAGTTTACAGCGATCTTTAGGAAGGCGCTGAGGGAGCTCGGTTTAGATGAGTCGCAATTTGGGACACACTCGTTTAGGGTGGGGGCGGCTACAGAGGCACAGGTGCAAGGTTTGTCGGGCGAGTCGATTAGAAAAATCGGTAGGTGGCAATCTGGGAGATATAAATTGTATGTTCGTCCCCAGTTGCTGTAACAGTGTTAGGGGGGTAGGGGGTATAATGATAATCAAGGGGTGTTGGTCAATTTTGTTTTCTCCTTTTTGTTTCAGGTCCACAATCGGCGCTTGTGTGGATTATGGGCCACTCATATGTTTATTGGGGGGCGGAGAGGGCTAGTGTGAGGCAGGACGGGAGACAGTTGAGGTTTCCTAGGTCAGAGGCGGTCCTGAGATGGATGGGAGTTAGAGGGATGTCGTGGTGCAAAGTGTTGGAGGAGTTTGAGAGGATGGTGGGTTTAGACAGGGCCCCGGACATAGTTGTTATACATGCAGGGGGGAATGATTTGGGGAAAAGGCCCTTCAGGGATCTATCGAGGGATATCAGGTATGATATCCTGAGATTGTTAGCGGCGCATAAGAAGATGGTGGTGGTCTGGTCAGAGATCGTGCCTAGGCAGGTATGGAAGTTTGTGCGGACTGCAAGAGGATTAGACGAAGCGAGAATAAAGCTTAATAGGGAAGTATCTCGCTTTGTGGGAAGGAATGGGGGGGTCGCGGTGCGACACATAGACCTAGAGTCTGGCAGGGGGAACTATTGGAGGCAAGATGGGGTTCATCTAAATGAAATAGGTTTGGATTTGTGGTTAGAGGCAGTTCAGGAGGGAGTGGAGCGCGCCTTGTTGTTGTGAGGTTTCAAGCCGTGCTGGCTGTGGCGGTTAGGGAGGGGTCCTTGGAGTCAATATAAGAGGGGGTAAGGGGGGAGGCAGGGGTTAGTAGAGTTACCTCCTCCCCCCTCTGGTTAGTTTTAAATTGTAGGTGGGTCTGTCGCCTCTTGTTTGGCAGGGGGTTACCTGCTAAAGTTGTGGTTGTTAATAGCCGGGGTATGGCTAGATAGCCTCGGGGTCGGGAGGTTGGTGACTCGAGGTAAATGGCGAGTCTCCTGAGTCAGGTGATTGGAGACGGGAGGCGTAGTTTGGAAGATAGGGTTTCCCGAGTCAGGATTTTTAGGAGACGGGAGACAGTTACACCTATCTTCCTTGTTTTTTGGGTGAGGCGACAGATAATTTTGTTGGGAACTCCAAGGATCTCTCCATAGTAGTTAGGATCAGGGTTAAAAAAGTGTTATTCAGGATTTATTGTTGTATGTTATAATAAAATTGGCTGCTGTGGCCAAATTTAATCCAAAAAGAAGTTGTCGGTGTTTATTTTAGATAAGCTAGGTTAAAAGGGGTAATGGGGGGGTAAGTGGTCACAGCGACGACTCCGTTGTACCTAGTCATGCACAGAGTGGGACTTATTAATGTGGGGACACAGAGCAGCGGCTTATTGCTGCAGGGCATAAAGCATGACCCTATTACTGTGGGGGCACACAGCAAGGGCATATTACTGTGGGATGCATAGAGCGCTTGCTTATTAATGTGGGGACACAGAGCAAGAGCTTATTATTGTGGGGGCGCAAAGAAGGGGCTTTTTACTGTGGGGGCAGAAGGCGTCATTATTATTTTGTGATGGGCACAGGGAGGGAATGATTACTCTATGAGGCACATTAGGGGTATGCAGAGACAAATGGGTGATGTGATAAAACATATTACGCACCTGTCTATGTGTACCGTAAATAATGGGAGTCATCGCTATTTACTGATTATACATAATGTGAAACAATGGAACACTTATCGCTCTGGTAATACGCTAGTGAACAGCAACTATTACAGTTTATCCCAGAGAGGCCATTACTTCCTGGAAGAATACAGCCTGATTTCCATACATTGTAGATACGTAAACCTCCCACTACCTGTCTATATAACAGATGCATTACATTGGCTTGTTCTACGCCTGATGCTATGTGGATTACACACACTTCTTGAAGAAGAGTTTAATGGATGATTGTAAGGCGGTGGTGACAACACTGCTTAATATGAAATCATTAGGAACTAACAGTAAAGTTAAAGTGCTTCTCTGGGAATCATAAATTGCTCCTACTTTTTATAAAGCACCGAAAGTGAAAAGACGTTCCAGTTTATACGCTGTTGCAATTCACTCCTCATATTACCATCGGAGTTGCTCAGCTGTGTAGAAGTGTTCAAAAGCATCTGGACCCTACATGGAAGAATACACTGTCCTACCGAAGGTAATTGGACACGTGAGCAAGAATCGAAGAAGTATTATCTCCATACATTAATACTTAGTTGGGCTCCTTGGGTCAGGGACAGGTTTGGAAAAAGTGTGGTCCTGGGCAAAATTCGAAATAAGACCCCAAACACTGCATTAAGAACAAAGTCTGGCCGTATTTACACAGGCGAGTGCGATATTGATCCGAGAAACTTGGACCAATATCACATTACTGTTCACACGTGTTTTCCATACTTGTAAAGAAAAAAATTGCATGTTGCTCCAGTGTTTTTCATTGTAAAAACCACATTGCATTCATATATGGCACGAATAAGCAATGCAATATTTGCTCTTTAATAGGAAATAATGGGCGATATTGCCCAAAAAAGGACATGTTGCAATGTTTCCGACTCACGGCATCACGAGGAAATGTTAATAGATCCATTGCAAAGAATGGGTTTTATTTGTGTGCATCTTGTAACGCACAAGACTCGCCCAATGTAAATACAGCCTTATATTAACCCTTTGCAATCCAATTTTGGATTCAGGCTTTCCTAGGGGGCTTTCTCATTCTGCCATTATACAATGGCGCCGTCTGCTGGCTAGAGCCAGTACTGCAGTATGGGACACGCTGGTGGGGCTCCCCGACAACAGAGCGACCAGCTTTCAATCAGAATGTCTTCAGATGTCAGATAGTGGATTGGAAAGGGTTAAGATATTTATGAGGTGGCATTTCGGAGTCTCAGGGGCATTTCACACGGAAAGGAATATTCCGCAATGGTATTGCGGAATATCCCATCCCAGAATACCGCACCAAAATCTGCATGTCTTACTGTGGATATTGATGCGGAATTGCTGGTAGGATTCTGCTATTTTCAAATCTGCATGCTAGCAGTGCAGATTTTGGTGCTAAATATTCCGCAAGGATGTTACTAAACTTTCTGTCCTCTGTGAATAGTCCCTTAGGGATATTTAATGTAAACATCCCATGACCACTGAGCCAGAGGCGTAACTTGAAGTTCCTGGGCCCCAATGCAAAACCTGGAACGGGGCCCGCAACTATAATGCTTTATTCATAGTATTGGGCTTCCTATATGGAGAAGAGAGGCCTTATGGGCCCCCTAAGGCTCCTGGGCCCGGGTGCAACCACATCCCCTGCACCCTCTATAGTTATGCCCCTGCACTGAGCCCTGTAGCAGGCTTTGCAGATATAGCAGGCTGGGGGCACATTACACAATGTAAACCTATGTGCAACATACTATGCAGTGGGATATGTCCCAATCTTTTTTTCTTTTGAAGGTATACATTGGGCTTAAGGCAAAGACTGACTTTGCTGTAGTGCAATGCACAATGACTTTCAGTTTTCTGCAGTGTTTATGTGCATGAGGCTTAAAAATGAACAGGTACTATTTACAGGTAAGTTGTAGGTTGGGCTCCCAGAATCAATTCCACTGGTGGGCCGTAGGCACCCTAGTCTGACTCAGCAAAGCATTGAGATTGATGACTATTTCTTCTCAATCTTCCATTTTTAAAGGGTGGGCAAAAACTTCTGGTGGGGACTTTAAATTTATCTAAAAAGACATTGAAAACATTACTGTGTCATGCAAAAAACACCTCAAAAATGACTTTGCAAGTTCAGCAAATAAGAAGGTTAGGGCCATTAAACCACAGTGGCATAAAATTGCTACAAAATGCCTGGTTATTGAGGGTCAAGACACTCTGCTCACTAAGAGATTAATGTTAAAATTAAACTACTAACGACCACTTGTCCGTGAGTATGTATGTTTGTGTGTGGGTGCTTCTCATGCTCCACCCTCTGGTGAAGTCATCACTCCGCCCCCCTGGTGACGTCATCACAGGTCCTACAATATATATATATATAAAACACAGAGCCTGAGAGACAGAAGAGCAACAAAGTTAGGGCTCTTGTAAGGGGAGGACAAAAATAACAAAATAAGAATACAACTAAGCTGTTACTATCTCAGACACAACTCAGCAAGCTTAACGGAAGACACTGACCTACTGCCACAACAGAGATCCGGTGTGCTGAAGGACCTACAGTGATGTCACTGCTGTGGGAGGAGCCATTGTGCAGTTTGGTAGAAAGTACTGTATATTGGACCTGTGATTATGTCACTGTCATGTGATCTCCTGTGTGGGTGGAATCAGGGATCACATGGCCAGGGGCTGATCACTGTATCCAGGAGTCTTCTGAGTTGGTGATATCTTAAAATCAGCATGGATGTACCACAGCTGTGTGTGTGAATCAGGATGCATGTAGTAGAGATGTGTGTGCAATGTGTGGGAATCATAATGGATGTACCATGTAGTACAGCTGTGTGGCACATTGCACCACCAGAAACACTGTACTAGAATTTCCTAATAATTACTAGTAATTGTTAGGAGGGTGGCCTGGTAAGAAAAAATTAGGTGAAAATCTTTTCAGTCCTATGTAAATACATACAAAACGTCATATTCAACTCACCCTATCTCCTGCAGCTGCCACTGTGAGGTGCCCAGTTTCCAGCTGCACTCTTTTTTTCGGCTCCAGCGATGACATCCTGAAATGGGTTGCAGATACAGAAAATGATGCCAGTTATACGGAAGCTTTACACCAGTTTAGTTGAACATGCAATACTTTACTACAGGTATAATAAAGAATAATATGTCAATAACGTACAAGAGTGTTAACGTATATAGAGACAATGCAAACAGTTTACTAATGTTCGATCAACACTATAAATCGGTTCATATCCTACGAATCGGGTGTGCCAAGTATTGTAGAATTATCATAGTCAATAAATAGTTACCCTGGCCAGGGGTAAATAGCTCCACAGAAAATAGAAATCTCCTCTGAAATAACTTAGTCTTTAATAGAATCATAGAGTTGGAAGGGACCTCCAGGGTCATCGGGTCCGACCCCCTGCTCAGTGCAGGATCACTAAATCATTCCAGACTGTCCAGCCTTTGTTTAAAGACTTCCACTGAAGGAGAACTCACCACCTCCTGTGGCAACAGCCAGTAAGCCTCCTCCCTATAAGAAGCAGGAAAAACGATGCTATTGGTTGTCCGGGCAAACCCTTAGAATAGCTGATAAAAGAAGAGCAGCAAAGGCAGCCGGCAACAAAGACGAAGTTCGGCAACTAAATGCCGATTTTCAGCGAGCGGCAAGGAAAGACAAGGATATGGATTCGAATGAATATTGCAAACAACTCGAAGCAGAAGCCATGAAAGGCCATATGCAAGGCCTATTCTTATAGGTCAAGATGGCTTGAAAACCTTTCTTGGCACGCAACAGCACAATCAAAGACAAAAATGGGAAGGAACTGAATGGCCAACAGAGTATCAAGGATAGGTGGAGGGAATACTTAGAGGAACTATATGCCTGCAACCACTTACCTGGACCTCTGCATGAGGTGGAGCCTGTGGACTTAGAGCCCTTTATGATGGAGTCAGAAGTGGTTATGGCAATGGAACAACAAGCCAAAAATAAAAAAAAACAGGCATAGATAACTTACCGGCAGGACTATTGATGTCAGTACCAGTGAAAACCATCACAACACTGTGCTAGGCAGTATGGGCATCCACACAATGGTCACAGGACTGGAAAAGATCTGTCTTCATCCCTCTAATAATAATGAATGGCTACTCCCATAATTGCTCCAATACCGAACAATAGCCCTCATTCCGCATGCAAGCAAGATGCCTCTCAAAATTATACAGGAAAGACTGAGATCAGTAGTTGAAGCGGCACTCCTTGATGCGCAGGCAGCATTCCAGCGAGGACACGGCACCTGCGATCATATTGCAAACCTGCGATGGACCATGGAAAAAGCTGGAGAATACCGAAAGAATATCTACATGCGCTTTATCGACTACATCGAGACCTTTGACTGTGTCAACCATGACAAGCTATGGCAGGCCCTACAAGATCTGGGTGTATCGGCACATCTAGTCAAGCTAATAAAATCACTTTATACCAATCAAGAAGTCACTGTGAGAACATAGTATGGGGACACAGATTAGATTGGGATTGGCAAAGGCATCCAACAGGGCTGAATTCTCTCATCCTTCTTGTTTAACCTATATGGGGAAGTGATCATGCAAAAAATGGACCTAGACAAATTGGAAATTGGGGTGACAATAGGTGGAAGAAACATCAACAATCTTCGTTATGCGGATTACACAACTCTGCTTGCAGAAACAGAAACAGGTCTGAAACAGCTGATATGTAAGATTAAAACCGAAAGTCAAAAAATGAATGCAAGGAAGACAAAAATTATGCCAACTGTAAAAAATTGACAATTTTAAATTAAAATCAACAACGAGGCCGTAGAATGCGTGCAAGACTTCATCTTCCTTGGCGCAAAAATTGACCAGGCTGGAGAATCTATGCCAGACATAAAACATAAGATAGCATTGGGGCGAAGCCCAATTGTAAATATGGACAAAATCTGGAAAAGTAGGGATATCTGTCTAGCAACTAAACACAGGATAGTGTAAACCATCGTTTCCCCTATAGCCATGTATGGATGTGAGAGCTGGACTGCGAAAAAAGCTCATAGAAAGACGATTGATGCGTTTGAACTGTGGTGCTAGCGAAAGCTGGATGGTGAGAGTAACAGACAGAGAAGTCCTGAATATATATGCGTGGGTATTCAACCCCTTACAGTTCCATCACGGGGACACGTGTCCCATGCAAATAATTACCAACCAATTCCGAGTTACATGCAGCTGGTAATTGGCTGCAGTGGTCACATGACCCTGTGACATGACTTCATCACTGGAGCTGGAAGAAGAGTGCATCAGGCACCATTAAAACGGGAGCTGCAGAGGGTAATGAGTATGAATCTGTATTTTTATACAGTCACAGGAAGGGTTTAGCTTGTCCCTCTTAAAACGTAACTTTTATTTCAAATAAAAAACTAAAAAGGATTTTACGGTAAATCCTGAAAAAGACACAGACATACAAAAATATCTAGAACCTTGTCACAGGACTAGCTTGATGTGTGTGAGCCAGACGAACATATATTCATGGGAATAAGGTTTGCGAAAACACCGTATTGAGTATGTTGACCCTATTTCCCAGCACCCATTAAATGTTCGAAAAATGGCTGTGACCACTTCAGGGGTCAGTGTTCTTTAAAAAGATGGTGTTCCTAACTTATATAGATTTTCTATCAGTAGGCGGAAAAAATAGTAAGTGCTCCAAAACCCTTGGTGCACTAATCACTCTATGAGAAATGCTGTCTTTCTTGTGTCACAGACCATAGGCATGCCACCATAACTGAGGACTGATGTCTCAGACCAATATGCATATGCAACATGCAGATGAAAGGTGGGACTGCCGTGGTAGGTGACACAGGGTCACAAAATGCCACTAGGGTCAGAAGATAGGACCAAATAAATTGGTGCAAATAGGTTAACAGGTTCAACACGTTTCTGCTACAAATGTCGCAGCTTCATCAGGAACCCAACAATAGAAATATTGCCAATGGTCAAATGCGGTATCTGATCTGAATAAACTCCAAAGTGTGGAGACAGCCGCATAGAGGAGCAGATAGTCGATCCTAACACTAAGTCAAGGTAACAATAAACCTAGTTTCCCCCCAGCAAATGCAGGAACAAAATAATAAAAAGCAGCAGCACCTGCCTCAGGCCTTAGTCAGACGGGCGTTTTTTCGCGCGATTTGCGCATGCCCATGCGTCCGGCGATTTTATAAAACCATTGCTTTGCAATGGTATCGGACACATGAGCGCTTTTTATGCGCTCGTCCGATAAATTATAGAACAAAAAATCGCAGATCGCACCTATCTGCGATCTGCGATTCCTGTTCTCTTCTGTATATGCGCTCAATGGGGCCGGCGGCAGCAGCGTCGACCCCATTGAGAACATATAGAAGACAAATCATTCTTCTCTGCCACAGCTGTTACAGCTGTGACAGAGAAGAATGATGTTTGCCCATTGAATTCAATGGAGCGGCAATACAGCCGCTCCATTGAAAGCAATGGGCTGCCGGCGTGCGCGGGGTGAATTGTCGGGAAGGGGTTAAATATATAAGCCCTTCCCTGCAATTCATCCAAAAATGTGTTAAAATAAAAAAAAATTGTATACTCACCTTTCCGCTGCAGCCGGAGTCCAGCCGCGGCCGCTGTCAGTTCTCCTGAACTGCTTCTCGGCACTATTCAGCCGGCGGGGCTTTAAAATCCCCGCCTGCTGAATGATCTGCCTCTGATTGGTCACAGCCCTGACCAATCAGAGGCCGGTTTCACTCACACACCCATTCATGAATTCATGAATGGGTGAGTGACTGCTGCCTCTCAGCGCTGAGCCAATCAGGGGCAGGTCTGACTCACATCCGTTCATAAATTCATGAATGGGTGTGAGTGAGACATGCCTCTGATTGGCTCAGAGCTGAGCCAATCAGGGGGCAGGTCTGACTCACACCCCCTTCACACCCACTGCAGGACGGCCGCGTGGAGCTCCGGCTGCCGGGAGAAGGTGAGTATACAATTTTTTTTTATTTTAACACATTTTAGGATGAATTGCAGGGAAGGGCTTATATATTTAAGCCCTTACCGACAATTCATCCCGGGCTCGCCCGCAGCGCATTGCTTTAAATGGAGGCGGCTCTATTGCCGTCTCCATTGAATGCAATGCGCTGGACAGCTCCGGCCCTTTTCTAATGAAACGCGGCTAGGAGCAGATTTTCGGGCGATTTGCGGGCGACTTGCGCGCACCGGTCACGCGATTTGCGGATGCGCATCTGTCATGCGATCCGCAAATCGCGCGAAAAAACGCCCGTCTGACTAAGGCCTCAGTGGTAGGCTGGTGTATTTTTATACAGAGTTCAAGACATTTCAATTTAACTTCTTCTCACCAAACTGTCCATTTTAAGAATAAAAGTTATCGGAGTCCTAACTATGCATGCCAGATAATCATCCGGACATTTCAGCAAAAACAAACATTACAAACTTTTACATTTACCAAAATTGACCGGCACATAAAAGTAAAATGCCTGAAACAAAATGGAAATCGACTTTTTAATTGAAGGCGCGCATTTTTTTCACTTTTCATGTTTTAGATCCCTTTAAACTTTATAGTTTTAGCCAGAAAGTGGGGCTGCAATTAAAAAAATCCATAACAGTGGGGGAGTCAATAGTTCACAAACATCTGAAATACAGAACATACAGAATGTGTTGCCGCATGAATGATTTATCTTTACATTGATGCGCCGGATATTCTTCCTCGGGCAGAAATATTTATGTCTAATATTCCACTCTTCATCTTAACTCTTTGGTGTGAGGATCACATATTACCTGAGCGAGTGAGACACGTAGGTCACAAAATCATTAAAAACATTTCACACTTTAAAAGTGGGAAACTGGAAAGTCTCCAAGTGGAGCTTCTTACATCGTCCTGCGTCACCGATGTACTTCAGCAACAACGTGTACTCAGATGCTGATTTATCATATGGCTGCCTGCTGCTTGCGAACCAAAAAGTATTTGTAACTTTCTGGAAAGTTAGCATAAGTATGTGCAGCTATAAATCAGGCAACGGATAACACTACGACTTCTGTAGTCTTCAGCTGATATTCCTATGTAGCCACTTTGTATTTATCACATTAACCACTGCCATTTTTTGGTTTTCCGATTTCGTCTTTTTGCCGCCACCTTTCAACTGCGTTCCACCCTCACATCATTCATGAGCGCCGGCAGTGGAATGACGACCACACGAATGGCACTTTCAATGTAAGTTCCCTATATATGGCTGCTTGTTGTTTTTGTATTTGCGTACCCTATGTGCTTGAAAAAGGCTACTGCGTTAGCCGAAACGCGTTGCACTACAGCACCTTGCCTTCTTTTAGCCCGGGGGTCACTTGCAAGGAAAGGGACCCATCCTTTGTTTTTTACCAATAAAGTGGAATCTTCGTATGTACACTCTGGCTGTGGACCCAGTGTGATTTACATCCACCAAGTGTTCCAGGACATTCAGAGGGGGGAGAGTCATTGGCCCCCTGCTGATCTCCTTCCCATCTGCCGGGTGAGTTTATTTTATCCTTCTGACTTAGTGTCTGAACGCATAAGTTGTTAGTACTAATTGTTTTTACTCCCATTTTCTTGATGGGGGGTCTCATTTTTTCCCTCATATGCTGCTCTCCACTGAGGTGGATCGTGTAAGGATTGTGAAGTACCCAGAGGCGTAACTTGAAGCTTCTGGGCCCTGATACAAAATCTGTAACAAGGCCCCCAACTATAATGCTTTACTCATAGTACTGGGCTCCCTATATGGAGAAGAGAGGCCTTATGGGCCCCTTAAGGCTCCTGGGCCCGGGTGCAACCACATCCCCTGCACCCTCTATAGTTACGCCCTTGGAAGTACCTCCCCGGACCACATTGTATCCATTGTTCCAAGGCACTATCCTTTTTTACTTTTTCCGCAACCTTTCAAGATAGATAACTTTTTTTCCCTCGCTGACATAGCCTTATATGGGCTCTTTTCTTGCGGGGTGAATTGCATCTTTTAATTGTTCCATGTAATGTACCATATAATACATTGAAAAACTCTAAATCCTTTTCTTTCACTTTTCATATTTTAAATGCCTTTAAACTTTATAGTTTTAATCAGAAAGTGGGCTGCAATTTAAAAAAAATCCATAACAGTGGATTTTTCAAACTCTTTATTGGTTTCCTAGAAAATAGAAAAATGACCCCACAACTCAGCAGAACAGACTTTGCAAAGTTTTTCTAACAAGCAATAAAAATAGAATATTAAATATTTGAATCCCTGGGTGATGGAGAAAGCCAAAAACATCAAAGCAAATCAATGAATAAGGCAGGTTACAGACAAAAAGAGTACAATGTCTTCTTTAAGACAATAAAACACCAGTTTATCCAGATATATAAAAGTAACAAACTTTCTATTTTCAACAATAATTATCTCAAGAACAATACCAAAAAGAAAGTGTTATATTCGCATTTTAATAAGCAGCCCGGGGGAGAGCTGAATCCGAGTTCCAAATTTAGAGTTTATGTAACGTTCATGTAATGTTCCAGAAAATTCAGATTAAGTGGAGTAAAGTACAGGAAAAGAGAGCAGATAGTTGTGCAGTCCAAAGTGTCATCTAAGGGCTCAGTCACACGGGCGCATCCGGGCGCCGATGCGCCTGCACGGAGAAGACGGCCGCACTGCAGGTACGGACCACTCTCCGCAGCGCCAGAAGAAAGAACACATGACCGGCAATGGAGCCGGTCGGTCATGTGTTCTTTTTGCCGGCGGTGCGGAGAGTCGTCCGCACCTGCAGTGCGGCCGTCTTATCCTGCAGGAAGACGGGCACATCGGCACCTGGATGCGCCCGTGTGACTGAGCTCTGAGACAGTTTAGGGACCAAATCCTCACAGTTTCTAACAGCCAGTTCTGAATCTGGCTCCTGGAGGAGAAAGGTGCTTAGTGCAGGCTAAAGATTTTCCGGGTTCATGGTAAGAAATCCACATCAGTATTATGGAAACAAGTAGAGGTGCAGAAGCGCTTCCAGCCACCACCTTCAGGATAAAACTTTGGAAACTGGATTGTAAAGGACTTTTGCCTCCATCATCTGGTTACTGAATAAAAAGGAGTTAACTCTTACCCCTCCTGGATTCTCTGACACTGGGGTATAGCGCTGTACCGAGACCCCACAACCTTTCCCTCTAGTGTAGCCGGGTGGGAGAGGGCCTTATACTGTAATGACCACCATGACTATCACCTCCCACTCTAGTGCACTGCATTTTGACCTTCTTATAAGCTAATTTATGACTGCAGCAAAGCTAAAATCAGCAGATAAGAAGGCGCAGGAGAGGGGAGATGGAGCTGTCAGTCCAGCTTCACTGATGGATCTTCTGTTGAGACTGCAGTTTCTATATACAGTGATAAGTAGAAGCTGCACAAGACAAATGGTGCAATATTTTTAATTAACCCTATTGCAAAAAAAAAAAAAGATTGTTACACTAAAATACATGTGTTCAAGTGAAAATAAAATGTCCCCAAAGATGTCAACGACTTTTAATTCAGCTCTCTGATGATAATGAGATGACTGTTGACCTTGATTCCATTGTACACAGTACATTCTGAAAAGGCCTTAGGATTAACCCTTTCCAATCCAATTTTAGATTCAGGGTTTCCTAAAAGGCTTGCTCTTTTTGCTGTTATACAATGGTGTCATCTGCTGGCTAAAGCCAGTGTGTGTGCACCAGAGAGGCTCCGACAGCGGAGTGGTTAGCGCACAATAGACGGTAAGAATACCCTGTCGGACATCTTGTGACATTGGAGCTGTACAAGCTTCAATCAGAATGTGGGAAGATATCAGTGGGTTCAAAAGGATTAAATAGTGTGACCTTCTCTAATTTCTCTAATCGTGCACCTTAACATAATAGCTATCTTGTGTTGCTAAGAATTCTATTCTTGAGTCAAACCAATGACAGATGAGTTTTGGGGTACTTTCAATCATCATCAAGCTGAGAGATGGATCATGCCCTAGTCTTCCTTAGTCATCTAAGACAGATCATTAAGATTTGTCACCTCTAAAGAGTCAAAGACAAATATGATAGAGTTTTATAATTTCTTTTAGATGGGTGCTTTCATCAAGTTGCAGAGACAGCCGTCTTGTTTTAATGTTATGATTTGTCTTCGGATTCTTTGTCTATTCTTGGCACCTGTAAATATATAACTTTATTAGCCTTGCTTTTTGGAAAGAATATCTGTGATACATGTATGGCACCCCAAGAAGCACCTTGCACACAGAGTCCTTGCAGCTCCACAGTACAGAACTGCAGTAGACGCCGCGTGCCACCATAGAACCTCCTGCCCACAGCTCTGCCATGTACATAATGACCGAGATACTGTCAGTTTCTTGGAAATTTCTAAATGGGAGATGAAAAAATGCCTCTACAGCGCCACCTCTTGGAAGGCCGCATTCCTGCAAGTCAGTGTCAGACCTTTCAACAAGCCTTGAAACAATGGTTGCGAATTATAAGGTAAAGCCAGAGTCTTCTCAAGGAGGATAAGAGAGCCACATATAGACAGACTGTTATGTTTTTGGATTGGTTAGTGAGAGGCCTATAGACATGAGAAGGGTATTGTTTCTCCTTAAGGAGAGCACTCAGACGATGTGAGGAGATTTATAAGGCCATCCTTGCTTCTCTATGAAATATGCAAATGGAAAGATGGAAGAATGCCTCTACAGCGCCACCTATTGGAAGGCAGTATTCTTGTAAGTTGGAAATTTGTCACATGCAATACCCTTTATTTTGCAGAACAAGAATAGACTGACGGGTTTCCTGAAAAAGCACAACAATTTTTAGGTACAATAAGCTAATTTCACATGAAGAAGTAAACTATTAGCATAATTACTTAAAATTAGAGGACACAACTAACTAGATAACAGGAGTGATGATTGCTGAAATTGGGTCTTTGTACGCCTATGTAGAGATTTAATTAACAATTAGCCATTTTCTGCTTATTAAAGGAGTTTCTGAGACTTGGATGTTGAGGACCTGTTCTCAATCCCCTCGTGAAAATGGGGCATTACTATGATCCTGGCCTCAGTGTTTGGCTGCGATAGGCAGATGACTATTGGAATGTAGAATTTGGCAATCAGCGATAATGGTTTCTTTTCTTGATATATGTAGCTCGTAGCAGTCCATAGAAGTGTGGTACAATGTAAAGAAAAATAAATAAATAAAAATAAAAAATAATTAAAAAAAAAAAAAAATATATATATATATATATATACACACACACACACACGCACACACACACACACACTCATCTCTCCACTGAGGCCATGTAAATATTCCCTGCAGGGAGTAAAGAATCCCCTGCCACAGCTGTCACAGCTGTGGCACAGGAGCGCAATATTCTCCCATTGCTTTCAATGGGACCTGCGCTTCTGCAGCCCCATTGTAAGCTATGGTCTGCTGGCAAGCCCTGCAGGGATTTTCGGGGAAGGGCTTTAAATATAAGTCCTTCCCTGAAAATCATCCCTAAAATGTGTAAAAAATAAAAAAATATATATACTCACCTCTCTGCAGCTGCTGGAGCTTAGGCACATTTAGCCGAGTCTTCTCTCTGCACTGCTATGAATCTCTTTCAGCATGAATCTCTGCTGAAAGGGCTGTGTCTGATTGGCTGAGTGCTCAGCCAATCACAGGCAGCGCTTGGCCATTCATTGAATTCAATACAAATTTGGTATCGTCAGAATCGTGCCGACCCGAAAAATAATGCTATCACATCATTTATTCTGCATGCTGAACCCTGTAAAAATAGAACAAAAAAAACAAAAAACAATATTGGAATATTTTTCCCTAAACACCCACAAAAAAATAAATAAAAGTTATGCAATATATTATATGTACCCAAGAAAGAAGGCATTAAAACATACTTGTTTTTAAAAAAAAAAAAAAAAAAGTCCCTCATACGGCTATGTTGACGGAAAAAATTAAATGTTATGGCTCTAGGAATGCGCCGATGAAAAAAAACTGAGAAATGGGTTGATCATTAGGGCATAAAATGGGCCAGTCATTAAAGTGTGAACATAAATAGTTAATCTACACAAGAGGTTATTTTTTGCTTTAACTTGATCTTCTCGGGTCATAGTAGGGACAAAGAGCAAATGGGCTGAAATTTACAGGGAAAGCAAAACAAATGCAGTAAAAAGCAGTAAAAGCCCCACAGCCAGTATCAGAGTGGTTGTGTTGGAGGCTCCTCTACATTCTGAGTGCTGACAACTTACTAATAATATTTATTTCATCTCACAAAGTAACGCCAACTTTTTTAGCTAAAATACATTTTTCCGTTCCTAATAAAAGCACTTGAGTTTTGATGCATCCTTCTCCGCGGACACCGAAATAAATGAAATACTAAATCAATATGTCAGCACTCCACTAGCAGTCCGGCTCATCCTCCTGCAACAGACTTGGAAGCAAAATACCCTTAACATTTCTGCTTTTCTAATTATGCGAATTTTGAGGAATAAAGTATCGTATGCGAGAGTCGAGCCGCAGCACTGGAGTCATCTACGATATTTAACCTCTTAACTACCAGCTATTTTTCAGATCTTCGTTGTTTTCATACTTGCCTTTCAAGAACTGTAACTTTTTTTATTTTTTTGCCGATATAGTCCTAGGAGGGCTGTTTTTTTAAGGCCAAATTGTATTTTTAATGGTACAATTAAGGCCTTAGTCAGACGGGCGTTTTTTCGCATCCGCAAATCGCGTGACCGGTGCGCGCAAGTTGCCCGCAAATCGCCCGAAAATCTGCTTCTAGCCGCGTTTCATTAGAAACGGGCCGGAGCTGTCCAGCGCATTGCGTTCAATGGAGACAGCAATACAGCCGTCTCCATTGAAAGCAATGCGCTGCGGGCAAGTCCGGGATGAATTGTTGGGAAGGGCTTAAATATATAAGCCCTTCCCTGCAATTCATCCTAAAATGTGTAAAAATAAAAAATATATATGTACTCACCTTCTCCCGGCAGCCGGAGCTCCACGCGGCCGTCCTGCAGTGGGTGTGAAGGGGGTGTGAGTCAGACCTGCCCCCTGATTGGCTCAGCGCTGAGCCAATCAGAGGCATGTCTCACTCACACCCATTCATGAATTCATGAATGGATGTGAGTCAGACCTGCCCCTGATTGGCTCAGCGCTGAGAGGCAGCAGTCACTCACCCATTCATGAATTCATGAATGGGTGTGTGAGTGAATCCTGCCTCTGATTGGTCAGGGCTGTGACCAATCAGAGGCAGATCATTCAGCAGGCGGGGATTTTAAAGCCCAACCGGCTGAATAGTGCCGAGAAGCAGTTCAGGAGAACTGACAGCGGCTGCGGCTGGACTCCAGCTGCAGCGGAAAGGTGAGTATACAATTTTTTTTTATTTTAACACATTTTTGGATGAATTGCAGGTAAGGGCTTATATATTTAAGCCCTTCCCGACAATTAACCCCGCGCACGCCGGCAGCCCATTGCTTTCAATGGAGCGGCTGTATTGCCGGCTCCATTGAATTCAATGGGCAAACATCGTTCTTCTCTGCCACAGCTGTTACAGCTGTGGCAGAGAAGAATGATTTGTCTTCTATATGTTCTCAATGGGGTCGGCGCTGCTGCCGCCGGCCCCATTGAGCGCATATACAGAAGAGAACAGGAATCGCAGATCGCAGATAGGTGCTATCTGCGATTTCTGTTCTATAATTTATCGGACGAGCGCATAAAAAGCGCTCATGTGTCCGATACCATTGCAAAGCAATGGTTTTATAAAATCGCCGGACGCATGTGCATGCGCAAATCGCGGCTAAAAACGCACGTCTGACTAAGGCCTTAATGTACTGGAAAACTTTGGCAAATTGTTAAGTGAGGTGAAATGTAATTTTAAAAATCGATTTTTTTTAGCATTTTTCACAGGTTTTGTTTTTACAGTGTAAGCAGAGTATATAAAAAAGGACATTAACATTATCCAATACCATT
This sequence comes from Eleutherodactylus coqui, assembly GCF_035609145.1. Taxonomy (NCBI): domain Eukaryota; kingdom Metazoa; phylum Chordata; class Amphibia; order Anura; family Eleutherodactylidae; genus Eleutherodactylus; species Eleutherodactylus coqui. Next base: position 103,216,498 of record NC_089848.1, on the reverse strand, counting down.
ATGACAATACTGAGTTTACATATTTTTTTGACTATCCAATATAGAAAAATATTAAAAAACATTTTATTACAAAAATGTGAATATTCTGCCCGACCTAACTATATTTTTCCATTGGTGGGGTGGGGGGCTCCTTTTTGCAGGGAGAGCTGTAGTTTTTATTTCTACCATTTCTGAGTACATACCTTTTGATCATGTTTGATTAGATTGTTATTGGGACAAAAAAAATAATGCAGTTCTGACATTGTGGGGTTTTGTTTTACGGTAATCACTGTGTGGAACAAAGAATGCAATATTTAAGTTGGACTTTTTCAGACCCAGTGATACAAATTATTTTTTATTGATTAGATTGTTTTTTTAGGAAAAAAATGTCGGGTTTTTTTCAATTTGTAATCCTTTTTTATTTTTAAAAGAGTTTATTTAACTTAGTTTTACAATTTTTGGTCCTTTTTAGGTCACTTAAATTCTAGAATATATTATAATTAGAGATGAGCGAGCAGGCTCGGATAAGTCAGTTACTCGAGCGAGCCTCGCTCTTCCTGACTAACTGCATTCTTGTCCGAGTGTGTTCGGGAGGGGGGGGGGGTCAGCAGGGGTGAGTGGGGGGCGGCGGGTGGGAAGAGGGATCTCTCTCACTCTCTCCCCCGCAACCCCCCGCTATCCTCCGCCACCTCCCGCAGCATGCTCGGACAAGAATGCAGTTACTCGAGAAGAGCGAAGCTCGCTCGAGTAACTGATTTATCCGAGTGTGCTCGCTCATCTCTAATTATAATGCTTTGGTATTGCGGTAAATGGTATTTTTTAAATTCAATCAATTAAACCCTGCCACAGACTACAGACAGAAGTTAATAGGGTTAAACGCATTACAGCTTTGGGAGCTACCATGGCAACCATCAGTAACCCCCTACTGCTGACATGCCATGGTCAGGATTGACAGCGCATGTAAGCTGTCAAACAGCCAAGACTTGAGCTAAGTCCCATTGTAGCTATTTGCAGCAGGTGTCAGCTTCACGTAGCAAACACCGGCCATAGCTTCCTTGCATGGGATTTAGACCCGTGACCCCGCAGTGCAGCATAAAATCCCATAACAAGTTTTTCGTGGATCAGTTTTGGTGTGAATCCATATTAGATGAGAAAATCCCAAAATTTGAGCGACTTCCAATGAGGCCTGGTCATCCGTGCTAGACTAGCCGGGGCCGGGATGTCACTGCCAACCTTGTCGGCTTTTCTCAAATACAACGCTGGTGCTCCAACTGTGCAGCAAAATCCTCAGGTCTAACTGCGGATTTTGATGGGAAATTGCAGGCATTTTTTAAGCCATTTACCATTCCGCATCTCAATCTGCAGGTAGACTCTGGATTTTAGTGCGGAATTTACTGTGGCTTGTTGTGTCCTAATTATGGCCCATTTGAAAGGTTCCTTGGGTGTCAACAGTTTAGGCTGGTGGAAGTGGAGTAATAGTGTGGGGAATGATTTCTTGAAACACGCTGGGTCAGCTGATGACTGTGGATGCACACCATGATGAATTGCTACAGTTGTGAAGACCAAAGGAGGTGCAATGCTCTACTAGATAGGCTCTATAATAAGGTTGTCATGTAGTGTAGAGTTCCTTAGATCACAGCATACTTCCATCTCATTAGTCAGTGGGAACTCAGTGTTGTAGTAGCACATTGTCTATTGTGTAAGTAAGCATGCACTGATAATCATATGTAATAATAGAAGATGGAATTGCTTTGGGCAGTACCATCTGTTTTAAACATAAACATATTTCATAATTCGGTGCTATTTACATGAAATATATGGACATCCCAGAGGCTGAGAGCAGATGGAGGAGGTCAAATATTTACATATGAAAAAGTGCTTTTTTTTCATGTCAGTTTACACTTTTTGTTTTTTACGTTTGAAAATTTTAAAGAAGTTGTACAGGATAAGAAAACATGGCTGCTTCTGCCAAACACAGCTCCACACTTGTCCATACTATAGGTTGTGTGCCATATTGCAGCTCAGCCTTCTCTGGCCGACCCTGGAGGCTATGAGGCACCGAGGGGCAACAAACAGGTGCTATTGTAAGCAGGCACTTAGAATGGCAGGATAATCCCCAATGTAACACCCTCTCAGAGCTCCAATCCAAAATGGGATTATGCAGATGAAGCCAGAGCAGACCTAGCAACAGGGCACTGGTGGATCTGGGAAGAACCAACAAGGAAATTTTCTCTGAGTTGAGAGGACCTACTTTTAGATCTGTGAAAAACTGGATGGACTCGGAAAGGATACCTCCACTTACAGTTGTCACCACCAGAGGTCTCTCCAGACACCGGGTAGGAATCTGGTAGTGGTCCACCAAGGCCTGATGCAAGAAATTCCCTGCCGAACCAGAATCCAGACAGACTGACACAGGTAACTGCGTACCGGAGACGGACAATGTCACAGGTAAATAAAAACCTGGAGAGGACTGATTTAAACCTAGGGTAGCTACTCCTACTGACCCTAGGCTTGAGAGTTTTCCCGATTTACAAGAACAGGTACCAATATGATGACCTGGAGCTCCACAGTACATGCACAGCTTTTTAGGGCATCTACGCATACGCTCCTCCTCAGTTAGTTTGAGCCGATAAACCTGCATGGGCTCAGGGGCATTAGACAAAAAGGTAGTAGGCGGAGCAAAAAGCAGTCTCTGGTATTTGGGGGTGGATCAACCTCTTCTCCTAGGTAGCCTCCTTCGTCCTCTCCTGGAACAGGAGATCAATTCTCATGGCCAGGGAGATCAAAGCATCCAGGGAAGTTAGAACCAGCCAACTCGTCTTTCATGCGACCCGTCAAGCCCCCAATGCCTGTTCAGAAAGGTGGGACATCATAAAAGCTAATTTGGCGTGGTCAGTAGGGAACTGGTGAGACAACAGTCCAGCGTCCTGTAGGGTGACTCTGGACACAGGACATACATTGAAGAGCTTGTCACGGTGGCACTTACCAGGCTCCCTACCGGAGGGACACAAGTTGCCTCAGCCAGAGCAGCGCTGGGCCTCTTTCAGACACCCCTAGAAGAGGGATGGCCAATAAAAATGAGAACAGGATACAAGGTTGTCACGGGTGACGCCACCATTCCATTATCCACCGGAATTACCCTCGACGGTAAATAAATGAGCCGCAGACTTGTGTAATGTACCTCAGGTTCCGGGGAATGGTCAGGGCATGGCAAAAATTTACTTGACATGAACTCAGTACAAGGCACAAGGATACAAGACGGCTGGGCAGGCAAAACAGTAGACTTAAGATCTGGGAAGAAAACACAGGATGACACCAGTTCTGCAGGCCAACTTATCTGACAGGCACCGCTCCTGGACAAGGAAAATCTCCTGAGGAGGATAAGGGTAAGGGACACTCCACAGACACTCTTGGTTATAGTACCTCTGCACGGTGATCTAGATCTGGTCTCTCCGCTCTCACGCTCTCTCTCTCTCTCCTCCGGCTCTCACTCCTCCATGATTATTAGCATATAGATCCCCATAAACTGCTCCTCCTCTTCCATTCTTCACCATTTGCCCGACACTTGTCCCATGTAAAAGAACCTTTAAATAGGAGGGTAATTTCCCTGTAAGTTGCAGCTAAGCTGTGATCATTGAGAGGGGTTAACTCTCTCATTGCTGGTAGAAAATAGAACAAATAGTACTTTCAAACAGAAGAAGCAGATCGATGCCCGCAAGAGGGCAGCAGACAAAGGTAGCAGACTTAACAGGGAGATGTATAACTTATACCGGCTGTACATATATAATTATATGCAGGAGATATGCAGGTTATACCAGCATGTTCCATATCACTATATACAGGGAGATGTATAACTTATACCTGTTAGGTATTCTGGTATCTTGTCACCACCGGAAGAGTGGGTGGTGACAAGATAGTTTGTGCTTGACAGGGGGGGGGGTGATGCCGCCTGTTCCTGATAGGCTCTCATTTCTCCGCCTCACAGCAGGTCCTGGCAGTCATCACAACACAGCAGTATCCTCATGTGAGTATACCGTGTGTGTGCTGTCGGACCCACTGTGAGTGTAGGCGGTGGCGCTCTGCCCCCAGCATCGCTGCTGTGTCTGTGGGTTCCCCTTACCGTGGCCGCTGTCACTGTCAGTGGCAGCGGCCACCCAGCTAAAGCGCTGCACTCACTATGCCCTCCCCTTACCGGGGCCGCTGTCACTGTCCCCGGCGGCACCTTCCCCGGCGGCAGTGGCCTCCCAGCTAAAGTGCTGCACTCAGTGTGCCCTCCCCTTATCGCGGCCGCTGTCACTCTTCCCGTCTGCAGTGTCCCTAGCGGCACTCTCCCCGTTGGCGGCAGCGGCCTCCCGGCTAAAGCGCTGCGCCCAGTGTGCCCTCCTCTTAACGGGGCAACTGTTCCTATCCCCGCCGGCACAGTACCCAACGGCAGTAGTGTGACTATCCATGGCTCACCTCCATTGTTGATGCCAGCAAGGAGGCAGCGGAGAGGCGTTGGCCCACACATGTAAGGGGTTCAGAGTGCCGGTGGGGAGCACTCATGTCTGTATGCGGCAAGCACTGCAAGTCTCCCCACATCTCAAAGCAGCCTGTTCTCTGGCTAAACAGTTCCGTGATATTAGCCTTGCCAGGAGGGTTAGGGTTAAGGGTGTTTTGGGGTTAGGCTTACTTTTTTTCCCCCGGTAACATGGAACCCTTTTCAGCTCATAATGTAAGCCTAACTGCTACACTAATCCCCAACCAGGCAAGGCTAAAAACCCTACACACTGTGCTGCTAGGACCTTTGAGAAGTCACCAATCAGGAGCTAGGGGTGTGACGGGGCGTCCCTGCATCCAAGCCCTGTCAAACCCCTAGCTTCCTGGGGGTGACAAGATACAATAATACCTACCGGTTGTATATATATAATTATGCACAGCAAATATCCAGGAGATATATATATATATATATATATAATAGGAGATATCCAGGTTACACCAGCATGCTCCATATCACTATATAAAGGGAGATGTATGCTAGTGTAACCTGGTTATCTCCTATATATAGTTATGTATGTACAGCTGGTATAAGTTATGCATCTTCCTGAATATAGTGATATGGACCGTGCTGATGTAACCTCAGTATCTCCTGTATATAACTATATGTGTATAGCTGGTATTAGTTATACATCTCCCTGTATATAATGATATGGAGCATGGATGTTCCGAATGAGAGGATCAGGGACAGAAATGGTGTATGTAGAGGGGCCCCGATAAGAAGTAATATCAGAGTGTAATATGAGGGAGCAAGTGCAGTTCTGTATTCTCCAAAGAGAGGAAGTTTAAACACCCTGCGGGCCACTGCAGCTAACGCAACTCTGTAGGTTCATCCTGCTGTTGCCTCGTTGTTTCAGCTGAATCACTGCTGCGACTGTTGCCTGACCCTGTTCGTCCATCGCCTAGAGAGAGAGGTACTGAATTTGCCACCTGGTTAATTAATAAATCTAAGTTCGAGCAGCAAAACTGGTGTCCGATGTATGTCTAGAAGCCCAATTCGGCAGTCCAAAGAGTGGGACATCGCCCTCACTGCCAGTCTCCCAACCGACTACCTGTATAATCTCTATGGTCACTGGACTGCAAGCCATTTGATCCAGTAACAGGCCCTTCTCTGTGGGGTCAGCTGTGTCCTACTATTCATCCACAGACTCGCATGCCCCACCCAGGATGGTGACCGGATTGGAACATTTAAAAAATGGCCAGCATGACTTGGAAGTCAACACATGCAGTGCTGCAAGCACCGCAACAAGATCTATTGCATACCTCAACCGTTGCACATTGAACGTTACCCCCTTTACACACCGACAGCTGTAGACCAGCAATATAGAGTCTGCTGCCGGTGCGTTATTTTTCCTTTTATGTAGGATCGTTCCGATACTGTAAACACAACGCACAGTTTATCATTTCCGTAAAAATCAACATTGAAAATTCCAACTTGGTGGTCAGCCAATGTCTGATTGTGGCCCTGCATTACTGCGAGCAATCAATGAATTTGGATTGCACATTGTTAATTATGCAGCGCTGAAAATCACCATATCAGACTTCAACAAATATCATATTTAACCGGCCAGAACATGTTTAATCCTGTTTTGGTAATGGAAGGAAGGTGCATTTTATGTAACCGTGATTAATTCATTCATTCATGATTATTACTTTTGGGCCAGACACTGAAAAGCAACTTTCAGTTTATATTGCTGCATTGCATTCTGGTAGCTTGGAAGAAAAGTACAAATGTCTGGAATGTCTAAACTTGCATAATTCACATCCTGTAAACACAGGAGATTTTTTTTTTTACTTAAACCTTGATTTTTGATTAGAACTTCCATAAAATAAAAGACTATTTATTGCCCGGGTTCAGCGTCATACTATAGCACACAAACATAACCCTATGAAGTAAAGATAAGGGGCTGCCAATCTGTTCACGAGTGCCTAGAACAGGAAAAAGTGAAGAATTCCCGACTGTCGCGGTGTGAACTTTTTCTTCGGGCTGTTGATTCATCATGAGCGATTCAATATGGCAGAAAGCTTAGTTCCAAATATTTGTGAAGTTTTCCCTCTTCTGAGTTCTTCTCTCTGTGTTTTAAAGAAGAGTAATTTCAATAAGCAGATATCTTCAGGGGTTAGCTAATAGGACAGAACAGCATAAACACGAAGAAACTTTTTTTTTTATCCAACTCCCTCCCCAAGTGAACTTTCCTAACAAACTGGGTGATAAAGGCCAGGAATTGGAAGCATCCTTCAAAGCGCACAATAATCTGCTCATTTTCATACATATAAACACAGAGCATGTGTTTTCGGATATTGGAGCTACAGATTTGCAATCTGCTATAAGGAGTAGGTTATAGTTGTCCGCTTTGATGAGATGCATACGGAAATGTATTTACAAGAGCAGATATATCTTAAAATGAATTTTTATGCAGCGTGACAAAAATGTAAACCTGACTAAACTTGTGAAAGTAAACTTTCCCTTTAGATGCTTCCATGTTGCCAGGGTCGGACAAAAACACACAGGCCCACATGCTGCTTGATGAATGGGAGATACCCGTATGGTTGTGATATACAAACTGCTGAATGTGATTGTTCTCAGAAAGAGAAACAAAGTAATCTTGTCCATATGATACTGTTTAATGGCTAAAAAGAAGAGATGATGTTACAGCACGCTTTCCAATCTACTTGGGATTCTTCATTAGTAGTCTATATCTGAGGAAGCCTATACATACAGGAGGTGGATTAAAATGTGAAAACAGCATACAAACTGCATGGGATTTTAATCATTAGCACTGAACTGCTCTTTTGAACCCTGCTTGGCTGAGGGCTTTCCCAACAAATTTGTTTTTACTTCACCTCTTGCCCTGCTCTAGGCGGTTTTCGGAGCCAGCTGGTAACAGCAGCTGAGTGGCTCAAACACCAATGGAACCTTGTTGCTGCGGCAGATGTTCACTTCTGCCTGGCAGCATGTGTCATATTACCTCCACTTAAAATTGGTCTCTACATGTCTTATCTAGAGAAAAAATGTCCTTTTCTTCTAAAACTCCACCCTTAACTACTTGCGTCTCTCAACCATGTCACTCACGCAGTTAAAGGGATACACACACAGAACTCACAGCAGCCATCCATGTACATAGACACTACAGCTTCAGGCCAGTACACTCCTGCGGGGTTTTAAACAATAGCCGTAGATGCCATGTAAATGCATGCAGAGACTGAATGACTTGCCGTTTGGTGTAAACAGCAGTCGTTCTCTTTTGAACAACTGTCTGCTTACAGTGAATGGAGGCAGCGCTGTGAGCAATACCAGTGATACTTGCTCCTGTGTAACAGTACAGGAGCGAGGATCACTGGGATGAGTTGCCATGTAAATGGACCATAAATGCTCAATTAGTCCACTAATAAAGATATGAGAGTTTTATGGTCCCTAATCTGGTGTTAGGGGTCACAAGGTCTGTGTATTATTTCTGCACCAGATTTCTCAGATATCCCACCCACCATAAAACCTTAAGAATTATTAATGCTCTAAAACGCACAATGCACCAAATACATAAGAAATACATAGATTAGGCCCATCTCAGTTCCTCCGTGCGCCTATGCAGAGATTTACGCCAGGTCCGTACAAATGTTTATTTCTGGCATAATTTATGTCAGTTTCTGGGGTAAATTATGCAATGTACAGTATATAAATGTTTCAGTCTGCGTTGGCCAAAAAAGAAGGCTGAGAGGAGACTTAATAGCGGTCTACAAATATCTGAAGGACTGTCACAGTGCAGAGGGATCAGCCCTATTCTCATCTGCACAAGGAAAGACTAGAAGCAATGGGATGAAACTGAAAGGGAGGAGACAGAGATTAGATATTAGACAGTAAGGGGGATCAATGAGTGGAACAGGTTACCACGGGAGGTGGTGAGTTCTCCTTCAATGGAAGTGTTCAAACAAAGACTGGACAGACATCTCTCTGGGATGATTTAGTGATCCTGCACTGAGCAGGGGGGGGGGGGGTGGACCCGATGACCCTGGAGGTCCCCTCCAACTCTACCATTCTATGATCCTGATCTGAGCAGGGGGTTGGACCCGATGACTCTGGAGGTCCCCTCCAACTCTACCATTCTATGATCCTGCACTGAGCAGGGGGTTGGACCCGATGACCCTGGAGGTCTCTTCCAACTCTACCATTCTATGATCCTGCACTGAGCAGGGGGTTGGACCCGATGACCCTGGAGGTCCCTTCCAACTCTACCATTCTATGATCCTGCACTGAGCAGGGGGTTAGACCCGATGACCCTGGAGCTCCCTTCCAACTCTACCATTCTAGGATTCTATGCCTTATCCTAACAAGCTACATCCCATTTTTAAAGACTGGTGGACAGCGTTGCAGACAGCAAAAAGTTAAAAGTTTTTGCACAAATTACTGACGACACTAAAATCTGGGACATTTTTAAGCCAGAAACTGATATTAAAGGGTGTATGACTGTCCCTCATTGTGCGAGCAACTATTAAGACATATGCCTCGTGGGGAGTCAAATTAATTTGAGTTTATTGCTGTGTGTTTAACTCTTCACTGCGCCTTCCTGCAGTATGGTCTCATTTTAAGGGGCGAAGTCCACACACAGAGCTGATTCTCTTTCATGACTGACTCTATCTATCATCTATCTCATATCTATCTATCTCATATCTTTCTGTCTCTGTATCTCATATCTATCTATCAATCTCATATCTATCCATCTATCTATCTCATATCTATCTACCCATCTACCTATCTATCTATCTCATATCTATCTCACATCCATCTACCTATCTATCTATCTATCTATCTCATATCTATCTCACATCTATCTATCTATCTCATATCTATCTGTCTATCTATCTGTCTATCTATCTATCTCATATCTATCTATCTATCTATCTATCTATCTATCTCACATCTATCTATCTATCTATCTATCTATCCCACATCTATCTATCTATCTATCTATCCCACATCTATCTATCCCATATCTATCTATCCCATCTATCTATCTATATATCTATCTCTCTATCTCTCTCTCTATCTCATATCTATCTATCTATCTATCTATCTATCTATCTATCTATCTATCTATCTATCTATATATCTATCTCTCTATCTCTCTCTCTATCTCATATATATCTATCTATCTCATATCTACGAAACAGGGTATCTATCTATTTATTTCATATCTCTCTATCTCTCATATCTATCTATCCATTGCCGTGAATGACCTCTTTAAAAAAACAATTATTCTGCTAGTTCGTTTTGGATATCTGTTATAATCTCATATAAATTAAAGCCGTGCTTTTTAATATCAGGTTACGGCTTCCAGCAGGATATACGGTACATTTTACGAGTTCCTGTTGCTGTAGAAATGATGTTCTTCAGTAGAATACGAAAATGGATCCTAGTGAGAGCCGTCTAGTTACCGTTACATAGTAACATACGTATGTCCAAGGAAGATTTATAGTTGAAGTTACATTAGACTTTAATCCCCTGTGTGGACCGAGGCCTAGACATTATCAATTCTCAGAGCTTAACTGTATAATGAGACATTGGCCTACTTATGCCATTTTCTGGAATTGGAAAAAGAAGTGAAGCATGTTCCCGACTCCTAAAGACTGGCTAGTATATTGGAATGGTGTTAACTGACAACTTACTATGAATTACCCCATGACATGATAACCAATCAAAGCCTGACAGGCTGAAATAACCTACTGTATGAATCACATTTGTTTAATATTTTTGATGATTTTTTGTGCCATCTATATTCTAAAAAGCCCTGCAGTTTTCACACTGACCACTAGACCTAATAATAGTTTGACACTTCCTGTTCTGTAGATGTAAAGAGTTCTGTTAACCAATGTTCCCGTAAAACAACCAATTACCCGCCCGTTTCCGGATGATGTGCCTTAAAAAGTTCCCATGTGTGTGTGGATTTTTCTTTGCCAACTAGGAATTCCCCCATGGAAGCTGCGCGAGAGAGGGTTTACTTCACCAGCTAGGAATCCCCTGCGATAGAAGAAAAGGTGGCATCACGCGTGACACAATAAGGACTAAGGTAATCCGTCATTGGGTTCCTCTGTTTATTCGCCTCCTTGGACGTGTCACCAGTTACCCTCTGGGTGGGAGACGGTAGAGCCACTGTGGCAAGACCCAAACTCTACCCGTTGTCTCCTAGGCTGGGGCCCGCTCCTCGAACACTGCATAGGTGATATATTTCCTTTAATGGAACATATTTTTGTCAGCCTATATTTTTTGCATTTTTTAAACTGAAATTTGAAGTTTTTGGTGATTGTCACAAAGCTTTTTGTTCAATATGTCAGTCATTGTGACAATCACTGTAACATCAAGTTTTCAAATCTTCTCGAATGATCTCAGTATACTTCAGTCAGGTTCCATGTTATGTTCAGAGGCGTACCTAGAAGCTACTGGACCCCAGTGCTAAATATGTAACAGAGCCCCCCAACTATCATGCTTTGTCTATAGTACTGGTCTCTGCATCCCAAACTAATTCTGCACAGAAAAACTAAGCCTCTACCACACACCGCTGCTCGCTCCACTGCAAAGTGCTTAGTTACTGTATATTAAAGTTACTGACAGCATTTTAATATAGTGCATATTTTACGTTTCACCAAAATACCTAATTTTCCCCAAACAATTTCGCAATTCCATAAATACAAACTATTCATAGCCTATCTTTAGGATAGTAATTGCCAGGGACCCACCCCTTAGGACCACCTGATCACCTGGTTTGCTGTCAGTGCAGCGGACTGGACGTATGTCATAGGGGACGGATTTCACTTCCATTTAAAATTAATGGGAGTGCAGCCTCCTATTACACTTCTACATTTGTCCCTTATGTTGAAGGTGGAAGTGCCAAAAGTAATAGCTGGCATAAGCTATAAGTTCAATAGATGCGAAGCTAGCTAGGCATCTTCCTTTCTCTTTCTCTATGACTTACATCCGAACCGCTGCACTGACAGCAGGCTGGACGATCAGGTGATCACTGGGGATCCTGAGTAGCATGTCCCCAGCAAATAACTATTGATGACCTATCTTGAGGATAGGTCATCATGAATGGTTTTTGCCCAGAAAACTCTTTTAACTGCTGATGTACTCAAAAAGAAAGACATGCAAATGTTCAGTAGATAATGAAGTGGCAACACACTGGGAGACCCAGTTAGCCTTGCAGGCCCTTAGGCTGGGTTCTTACAGAGCGGATTCTCGGCGGAAATCTCGCGGTTTGGCCGCAGCGAAAAACCGAAAGATTTCCGCCGCGAGAACCGCCGCTGCAAAACCCGCGGCGGCTTTGAAGCGGCCCGGCTGCTCGCTCTTCCGCTGCGGACGGCGCTCCCATAGAGCAGAGTGCGGCCGCAGCGGAAAAAAAAATGGACATGCTGCGGTCGGCAAATCCGCGCCGCAGCGGCGGCTTCTGCCGGCTTAGCTGCAGCGGATTTGATGTCCCGTGTGGACGAGATTTCTGAGAAATCTCGTCCACATGGCTGGCTAATCCCTGGATTAGCGGCCGCGTGCAGATTTGCCGTGGCGAAATTCTACACACAATTTCCGCGGCAAATCCGCCCCGTGTGAACCCAGCCTTACAGTAGGAGCACTGCTGCTGGCAATAGGGCCTGTGGCGCTAGAATTTGGGTCTGTGTTTTTGGCACTAGGGGCTTTGTAGCTCTAACTGTATGGGGGTACTGCGGTGGAACTGCTCTATATGGAGGCCCTTCTTTCAGGATTATGCTGGTTGTTCTTGGAATCAATCACTGGTTTGTCTCGCTCCATTTGCTGGCAGTCATGACTTTAACATTAATTGTAACTGTATAAATTGTGAATCTACTGCGGGAGATGAAAGGAGAAACATGTCATGTGAATATCGGTATGAGATAAGTAAAGTAATGCATTATCAAAGCCGCCCGACAGATCTAAGCTGTGAAATGTTCTAACATAGAAAACAAAAATCAAATTGTCCTTTCAGCTGTGACATTGTGAAAGAATTGAATTAGATTGTGAAAGTATTCAATTATATTTTATGCATGTAGTGTCATGTGCATAGCAAGACATATGTGTAGAATTAGGAATACCTGATTGATGAGACTATGATAACCCTTGAGTATCACCAAAAGAAAAGGGTTCAATCATTAGAAAAAATAAATCAGTACTTACTTATTCCTCCCCAGGCAGTCTACTTACCACATCTTCTCCTTCCCTATCTTCTCCTGGCTCCTCCACTGCCCCGGGTCACCTCACCACAAACTGGCCGGATCCTCTTCTTCCTGTTATGCAGCATACATTTTCGGCATTTCGCTTCCTGCAGGTCGGTGTACGCTACGTCACTAGTGACGTAGTTGGTAGGAAATGCCGAATCCTATGCCGGGCTCTTGCCAAGAGTCCACATGCGTGGTATCTCACTGCAATAGTAGATGAACACTCGCAGCGAGGCAGTGAGCATGTGTACACTGACCTGCAGTAAGCAGAATGCTGAGGATGTACGTAATGTCACAGGAAGAAGAGGATCCAGCCGGCTGGAGGTGAGGTGACCTGGGGGGCTGGAGGAGCCAGGAGAAGATCAGCAAGGAGAAGATGTGGTAAGAAGTCTGCCTGGGGAGGAATGGGTAAGTATTGATTTTTCTTTTCTAATGACAGAACCCCTTTAAGTGATTACTTTAACAATATCTACTAGAAGGTCCACGTGCAACAAGTGATGCTTTGTAGCTTTTGCCATTATTGCTTACCCTCACATTAACCATGTAAACCATAATAACAAGCAGTCACAGCTTCTGCTTCTAGTTTACGAGAGGGTGTTCATAAGTCCTTGGCTTTGTAATCTTCATTTGTTTTTACTTCATTGAAAGTTATATAATTTGAAAACTCTTTCCAATACTTGGTAAGTGAATTTTGGAATGATCTAATGTGCTATTCTTATGTTAAGCAGGTTTAAAGACAACATGGCGGAGTCTACAGCAGATTTCACTGCAAAGGAGAGCAGAGTGGTGATGAAGTTCCTGTTTTTGAAAAGAAAATTGCCCAACGACATTCACAGTAACATGGTTCAAACTTTAGGGGACATACTTCATACCCCACAGTAAAAATTTGTTTGCCAAATCTTAAGTTCAACACTGGCGATGAAGACCATTCCTGAGGACCTCCAATGGTGACCATTTGAGAAACTATAGATGCCATCCATGACATGATTCTGGACGACTGGCAAATAGACAATAGCTCTGAACATTTTCAATTGGGTCTGTAATTCACGATAATCTGGACATGAGGAAGGTATCTACCATTGGGTCCCAATGTGTTTGTCACCAGATCAAAAGTGTACTCAAGTGCAAGCCTCCAGGGAAATTCTATAGCATTTCCAACAGGATGCTGATACCTTCCCATCTTGACTGGTGACAATGGATGAGATGTGGATTTTATGTATGAGACTGAGTCAAAAAAGAAGTCAATAGAATAGAGACAGAATGGTTTCCCTTGTCCAAAAAAGTTCAGAAATCTTCTGTCTTTTGGGATAATGATGGGATACTGCTTGTGGACTATTTTCCAAAGGGTGAAAAGAAACTCTTCCGGATGAATTGAAGGAGGCATTGAAGTCTAAAAGGTGTGGAAAGTTATCCAAAGGTGTCGAGTTCTTGCGCAACACTGCCTCATCCCACATAGTGGCCATCTCCTCAAACTGGCTGACCTGGGCTTTAACTCTTTCCAATCCACTGTCTGACCTGTGAAGACATTATGATTTAACCCTTTGCAATCCAATTTTGGATTCAGGGTTTCCTAGGAGGCTTTCTCTTTCTGCCATTATACAATGGCACCATGTGCTGGCTAGAGCCAGTAATGCGGTATGTGACATGCTGGAGAGGCCCCCGACAACAGTGCAGCCAGTAATCTACAGTAAAAATACCCTGCCGGACGTCTTCCAACATCAGCGCTGTACAGCCTTCAATCAGAATGTCTTTAGATGTTAGACAGTGGATTGGAAAGGGTTAAGGCTGTACAGCTCCGATGTTGGTAGACATCCGTTGGGGGTTCTCTTACTGTATATTGCCAGCCTATCTGCTGTCGGGGGCCTATCCAACGTGTCACCTCATGCGGTACTGGCTTTAGCCAGCATATAGCGCCATTGTATAATGGCAGAAAAAGAGTAAGCCCCCTAGGAAAACCAGGATACAAATTAGATTAGAAAGGGTTAAGGTGCTGGGTCATACTCCTTATTCTCTGTGTACTACAGAGAGATAAGGAGCAATTCTCAAACTTAAGCTGAATTGGTCACTGAAAACAACCACTCTGTAGCAGTCCAGTTTTATAGTTCACAACAATACTGCAAACAGAGGGGATGTGGGAGTTAAAGGCAGTACATGTAATGGGTGCAGTGAGACCAAATGTCCTTCAGCCAAGAGCCTGGAAATGGCACCAACAGAGACCGCGGTGTAACAATAGTACCACCTGTCTCTGGATGGCGGACAACAAAGTAGTTGGAGCTGCTCTACTGGTGGTCTGTCGTTGGCATCCTGAGACTGTTTGCCTTGTGTGCATGCCCTCACGCATCCACTGGTCCCAACATCTCCTAACAGTCTGGTCAGAATGGCCCGGTGGCAGGCAATTCATCAATATGACCATCCAGTTTCTTACATTTCAATAATATGCTCCCTCTTAAACTTTGTTCACTGGGCAAAATCTTTTGGATTGCATCGTAGAGGCGTCTAGTGGTCAAAAAGCTCTACACAAACAAAAAAGGAGGTCACTACCCACAACTAGCCTCATTTGCATATCTGCTTGAGATGTAACTGCATTCAGAGTTTTCCAGCAAATGACAACTCCTTTATAGTAACATAGTATGTTAGGCTGAATGAAGACAATGTCCATTTAGTTCAGCCTGTTTCAACCCCCCTTGTTGATCCAGATGAAGGCAAAAAAAAACAATGAGGCAGAAGCCAATTAGCCCATTCGGGGGAAAAAATAAATTCCTGACTCCATAATAGCAGTCAGAATAATACCTGGATCAACGTTTGATAGTTCCTACCTGAATGTAAGACCAGGATCAACAGCCCTGCTGGTCACCTAATGTCTATATCCTGTAATATCATAGCGCTCTAGAAAGACATCTAGACCCCTCTTAAAATCTTTTATGGATTTTGCCATCACCACGTCCTCAGGCAGAGAGTTCCACAGTTTCACTGCTGTTACAGTAAAGAGCCCCCTTCTGTGTTGGTGATGAAACCTGCTTTCTTCTAGACGTAGCGGATGCCCTCTGGTTACCGTCGCAGTCCTGGGTATAAACAGATCATGGGAGAGATCCTTGTATCGTCCCCTCATGTACTTATACATGGTTATTTGGTCGCCTGTTAATCGTCTTTTTTCCAGGATGAATAATCCCAGTTTTGATGCCTCTCTGGGTATTCCAGTCCTTCCATTCCATTTATTAGTTTAGTTACCCTTCTTTGAACCCCCTCAAGCACTGCGACATCCTTCCTGAGCACCGGTGATCAGAACTGTACGCAGTATTCCATGTGGGGCCTGACAAGTGACTTATATAGTGGGAGGATAATGTTCTCGTCCTTCACCTCTATACCTCTTTTAATGCACCCCAAGACATTATTTGCTTTTGCAGCAGCTGACTGACATTGGTTACTCCAGTTTAATCAATAATCCACTAGTACCCCAGGTCTTTTTCCATATCACTTTTCCCTAGCAGCACCCCATTTAGTGTATATTGGTGACATCCATTTCTCCTGCCCACGAGCATAATCTTACATTTATCAACATTGAACTTCATTTGCCATTTTTCTCCCCAAGCCCCCAGCTTATCTAGGTTCGTTTGTAGCTGTACATTGTCCTCTGTTGTATTATCTTGTATAATTTTGTATCATCTGCAAATATTGATATTTTGCTGTGCAGCCCCTCTATCAGGTCATTGATAAATATGTTGAACAGAGTGGGGCCTAGTACTGAACCCTGTGGCACCCCACTAGCGACTGTGGCCCAATCAGAGTACGCACCATTTATTACCCCCCTCTGCTTTCTATCTCTGAGCCAGTTCTTTACCCACTTACACACGTTTTCACCCAATCCGAGCTGTCTCATTTTATATATAAACCTATTATGTGGCACGATGTCAAATGCTTTACGGAAATCCAGATATACAAGATCAATAGACTCTCCCTGGTCCAGCCTAGAACTTACTTCATCATAGAAGCTGATCAAATTGGTTTGACATGATTGACCCCTCATGAAACTATGCTGGTGAGGAGTTACACCATTGTTTTCCTTGAGGTATTATAGGATGGGGTCTCTCAGAAACCCCTCGAATATTTTTCCAATTATTGAAAGGAGACTTACCGGCCTGTCGTTACCAGGCTCTCTTTTGGACCCTTTTTTGGATATTGGAACAACATTGGCAATGCATCAATCCAATGGTACAACCCCGGTCTCGATAGTGTCCATACACATAAGAAATAGCGGTGTAGCTATCATGTCACTTAGTTTCCTTAGAACCCTAGGGTGTATTCCACCTGGGCCTGGTGATTTATCGATTTTAATACTCTTTAACCGACTCTGCACTTCCTCCTGTGTTAGGCATGCAATATGTAGCTAGGGGTTCGTTTTATTCCCCTACATATCGTGTGACATTTCTTTTTCATTCTTGAATACACTTAAAAAGAATCTATTTAATAGATTTGCCTTCCTCCCATCGTCTTTTATGATTTTTTCTGCATTTTTTGTTAAAGGGCCAGTGCTCTCAGTGCAAATCCTTTTACTGTTTGTGTAATTTAAGAATAGTTTAGGATTATTTTTGTTCTCTTTGGCTATCAGTCTTTCTGCCTTCTCCTTAGCAATTCTGATCTTGTCTTTAGATATTTTGTTTTTTTCCCTGATTTTAGCGCTTCTTCGCTGCCTTCTTGTTTTAGTAGTTTAAACGCTTTCTTTTTTACATTTATTGCCTCCCTTACAGTCTTGTCGAGCCACATTGGTTTCTTTCTACTTGTAGTTCTTTTGTTTTTAAAGGGTATGAACTGTTCCCATAAGGTCATTAGGATGTTTTAAACTTCTCCCATTTGTCGTCTGTACTGATATTTTTTAGGATGTTGTCCTAATTAATGTTGCCAATAGTAGTTCTGAGCTGATCAAATTTTGCTTTACTAAAGTTTAGTTTTTTGTCACTCCCTGATAAGGCTTCTTATTGAATCACAGCTGTTAATTACTTACATTGTGGTCACTATTTCCCAAGCGTCCCTGCACCTGCACCCCCATTATTTGGTCTGATTTGTTAGTTAATTATAAGTCCAGAGTGGCCCTCCCTCTAGATGGCTTCCGCAAAAGTTGGGTAAGGTAGTTATCTTTGATTGTTCTCAAGAACTTATCACCCTTGTGAGATTTGCAGGCTTTGTCTCCCCATATTATATATTATATCCGGATAATTAAAGCCCCCTATAACAATTACTTCATTGCGGTTTGACACCTCTTCTATTTGCCTTAATAATAAGATTTCAGTTTCTTTTGTTGCTTTGGTGGCATATAGAAAAACCCCTAGTAGTATTTTATTTTGTTTCTCCCTGTATTTCTATCCGCAGAGATTCCACGTGTTCATCTCCTGCACCTATATCTTCCTGTACCCTCGGCTAGGATTTAACATACAGACATAACCCTCCCCCTTTCTGTTCCCTACGGTCTCTTCTGAAGAGATTGTAACCCTGTAAAGTCACCGTCCAATCACACTTATCATCAAGCCATGTTTCTGTTATTCCCACTATATCGTAATTTTCATCAGTCATTCTCGCTTCAAGCTCACCCACTTTACCGATCAGACTTCTTGTTGCCATACAATTTATACAGTTGTTGTTGTTCTTTATATTTATTGTCCTAATAGTACTATTGGCTGTTCTGTCAGTTCTAACTGTACTAACTCCACCCCCTGCTCAATTCCCATTACCATTACTTAGTCCCAGGTCTCCATCTACACTGTCTACCTCCCTGTTTATCTTTTTGCCCTGCCCCTAGTCCCTGTTTAAACACTCCTCCAGCCTTATAGCCATCTTCTCCCCCAGAACAACTGCACCCTCCACATTAAGATTCAACCCATCCCTATGGTAGAGCCTGTAGCCGACAGCAAAGTAAGCCCAGTTCTCTAGGAACCTGAAGCCCTCCTTCTTACATCAACTCCGAAGCCACTTCTTTACCTCCTTAAGATCCTGCTGCCTTTCTAGTGTGGCTTGTGGTGTAGGTAGTATTTCCGAGAAAACTACCTTGGAGGTCCTCGCCCTAAGCTTGGATCCTAGGCCCTCCATTAACCTGTAATTTGCTCATTGGTGCCAATGTGCACCATGACCACTGGGTCCTCACCAGCCCCTTCCAGTAATCTGTCAATCCGATCAGCGATGAGTCAAACTCATGCACCAGGAAGACAACACACCATTCGATGATCCCGGTCTTCGTGGCAGATTGACCGGTCTATCCCCATTATAATTGAGTCCCCCACCACTAGGACCTGTCTAGCCTGACCTGCACTTCCCATCCCCTTCTCACTGGAGCAGTCATCTCCCTGGCATTCAGAGGGCACGTCATGCTGCAGCAGTGCTGGCTCTGTAATGGCATCCCCCTCATCTGCCAATTTTGCAAACTTGTTGGGGTGTGCCAGTTCAGGACTAGCCTCCCTGGTTCTCTTCCCTTTACCCCTTCTAACTGTCACCCAGCTGGCTGCCTGCTCCCCCTGCTCTTCCGTACTACAATCTGTCCCACCTCTGCCCCAGCGAGTTTCTGCTCAGTAAGCAGCAAACTCCTTTCCATGTTGTCAATGGATCGCAGTTTTGCTAGTTGCTGATTTAGATCCAGGATTTGGGCTTCCAAATGTGCAACGAGCACAGATCTTGTGCAAAAGTATGCACCCTCGATCGGCTGATCAAGGACCTCATACATTGCACAAGTAGCACACTGGATGGCATTGTCACACACAGAGCTCATCCTAATGGGGATCTACAATTTACTTATGGAAGTAGTGAAGATTGACTAGATGACAATCCAAACACGCCTCTGCCTGT
Source organism: Eleutherodactylus coqui (assembly GCF_035609145.1). Lineage (NCBI taxonomy): Eukaryota > Metazoa > Chordata > Amphibia > Anura > Eleutherodactylidae > Eleutherodactylus > Eleutherodactylus coqui. Next base: position 103,196,941 of record NC_089848.1, on the reverse strand, counting down.
TCGCAACCACTCACTCGCAACCGTTCACGCGCCTCTGCCCGTTCGCAACCACTAGTTCTCAACTGTTCACTCACCTCAGTCCGTTCGCAACCGCTCACTTGCCTCCTCCAGTTCACAACTGCTCACTTGCCTCCTCCCGTTCACAACCACTCACTCGCCTCCGCCCATTTGCAACCGCTCACACTTTTTTTTTTTTTTTTACGCTCACACAATTTTTTGATTGTTTACACCAGCTCTTGACTATGTAGGCATTTAAAGGGTGAAGTTGTGGATGGAGTATACCTCCCTCCCAGGATTTTAGTCTAGACAGGGTGGCACTCCAGTCCACAACTTCACCCTAGTTCTCTGGAAGCGCAGCTGTAGGCCCTGACCTCATTACTGGAGCATAAAAGACTGCAGCTCCAGGAAGTCAGGGCCTGACAGCCTGAGGAGAGAAACCTCTAAGTACCTGGTATGGTGCAAACTGCCTTTATTGTTTGTATGGACTTGAGCACCCTGTGCAGTGCCTATGCTGCGGTGAAGAACAGTGTTTTGGTTGCTGTGCTGAGAAAATAAAGTTTGCCGTGAATTCATCGATTGGCTTGGAGTCCAGTATGTTGCTGCCACTCCTTCCCTGGAGGACACTATACCACAACACTTTTTGAAAAAGTGGATGGGTTATGGAACTAGGGGTTGTTGCCACACATGGCACTCATATTTACTACAATTTACACTAGAAACTAGTGTAAATGACAGCTGATACCTACACCAGCTTGTAGTTGGCATAGGTTTCAGTCTGGCACACAGAGGTGCTGCTAGATGTGACAAATATTTTAATAGGCTTGCGCCTTTTACACTGGCATAACATTAATTTAGCATATGAAAGTTCGATGTAAGTAAATTTGCCCCAGTTTTCCCCTTAGCAAATACCAAAGTTATCAAAAATTTCACATAGAGGACATTGTGGCTTATTTACTAATATTGTCTAAAAGTTAGACAGTGCAAGCATAGACTAGACCAGTGGTTCTCAATGTGGGCGTTATTGCCCCCTGTGGGGTGTTTTTACTTCTCAAGGGGGTCGTGGAACGAGAAGCGGCGGCAGGGGGGCATTGGAACATAAAGAGGATTGTAGGGGGGGGGGGCGTTCTATGTTTGCTTTGTTGATTTTTTTTTTGTCTGGTAACTACAATTTTCTAAAAATTTACAGTGATACCTCAGTTTTCGTCGATAATCCGTCCGAAAACAATCAGTGAAATCCGAGGCAATTATTTCCATATGAATCACTTACATGTAATGGGAGTTGTGTGCGGTCTGCATGCCTCTATCATATAATGTACGACTTTTATAACTCTATGACTCCGCTACAGATCAATCACGCTTCATAACACTGGAGAACCTACAGCACAACCTAACCCACTGTATTCCATAATGCCGCTGATTAGCTGGTACCGCTTCAACTTTCACTTGTGTTGGTCTCTGGGAGTTGTAGTCTTCATGGATGCCAAGTGTCTTTTCAGAACACTGATATAAACTACAACTCCCAGAGACCCACATAATTGAAAGTTCCAGCGGCATTATGGAATACAGCGGGTTAGGTTGTTGTTTAGGTGATTGATCTGTAGCGGAATCGTGGAGTTATAAAAGTCAGACATCATTATATGATAGAGCGACATAAGCAGTGCATTCTTGAAGCATACTTTATAAAATGCCGTCAATATTCAAATGAATACTTGAAATACGGATTCATCCCTTTTCCTACAGACAGTTTCTTGTGCCTCGTTTGTGAAACTGCAATTTTCAAATGAAACTATGAAGCCTTCGAGACTGAGTGATCACCTTGCAAAAATGCATTCAGACAAAGTGGGTAAGCCTATTTTATTTTTTCAAGTTTTAAAGTTAAAGTTTGAGAACCGCAGCACTGTAGGCAAGCTATTTGGAAACTCTGCTCTAAATACTGACAAAGGCCTCCTTGCTTCCTATAAAGTCTCTTTATTAATAGCACAATGTGGCAAATCACATACTATTGGGGAAACACTTGTGTTACCCACAGTTAAGGAGATTGTCAATACTATGCTGGGGCCTGATGTGTGTGCCATAGTGAAATCGATTCATTTAAGTAATGACGCAGTTTCAAGAAGAATTAATGAGATGGCTGCAGATGTGGAAGAAATACTTTTGGACGTGTTAAAGAACACAGAATTTGTAATGCAAATTGACGAGTCAAAGAGTAGAGACAATGAAGCCTTGCTGGTAGCTTAGGTTCATTTCATTAATAGGAATGAAGTAGTGGAGAAACTGTTGTTTACCAGAAATTTAACCACCCACACAAAAGATTACTTATAAACAAAAAAGTGGAAGAATTTTTTTCAAGAGAAAACATTCCTTTAACAAATGTACTTGCTTGTGGTTGATATTGCAGATTTATAGCTCGTTTAAAATCTACTATACCTGGCATAATGGCAGTCCACTGTATGATCCATTGGCAGCACCTTGCTGCTAAACATTTATGTGAGAGATTGTATGATTCCTGCACTATGTAAATAATGCTGTTAACAAGATAAAAGCGCACTCTTTGAACGAACATCTTTTGCTCAAGCTCTGTCAAGACCATGACGAAGAATTTGAACGTCTACTCCTACACACCAAAGTGAGATGGCTGTCAAGAGAAAAGTGTTTACGACGCTTGTGCAAACTTTTTGAAACAGTAGTAAAGTTTCTTCGGCCGATTGACCCAAGCCTTTGTGATGCAATCAAACTACAATGTCTTGACGTTGCTTATCTCGCAGACATATTTGACAAACTCAACGTGGTCAACACAAAGCTACAAGGACACAAAATCAATTTCATTAAGACTAAGGGCTCCAACCTACTTGCGTTTTTTTCACGCGTTATAGCTTGCTTTTTTTTCATGCCATATGGGCTCCTGCACACTCGCGTGAAAAAAACTCAAGTTTGCAGGAGCCCATATAGCATGAAAAAAAGGCAAGCTATAATGTGTACAAAAAAACGCAAGTGGGTTGGAGCCCTAAAGGTATAATATCTTACTTCATTGCCAAACTGGACCTTCATACCAATAACCTGAGTCGACGTGAGCTCTGTTAGTTTCCGAGTCTTTAAGAGATTGCATGTGAAGAAGGAGACAAACTTCAAGATGCAGACTTAGACGTTTTGTGCTCATACCTCAAACAAGCCAAAGTAGGTGTGTGACCTAGTTTTCATGATCTAGGTACCCTTGAAATACCAACGTGGGTACTCAATCCATTTTCAGCAGACGCAGGAGAATTTCATCTCAGATTACAACAGCAGTTGATCGACTTGAAACACAATAGCGAAGCCCAAGCACTTTTCCAACAATGTGGCTATGAATGTTTTTTTGGGGGGGGAAAGTGAAGAATTCCTACCATGTGGCAGGAAGTTAAGTTGCTCGTGTTAGCTTTTCCATCTATGTACTTAGTGGAGAGGGGCTTCAGCGCCGTTCAGTAGCTCCTGACAAAAGCGAGAAACAAACTTAAGATATCTGTAAGGGGCGACTTGTGACTGAGGTTGGCGAAGATGGAACCAGGTATTGAGAAATTAGCGTCCGCTCATCAGGCCCAAGGCAGCCATTAGTGACACAGATTGATTGTGGCAAACATTATTATTACTGCATCTAAATTCTGACGATTAAGGATTCAGGTGTATCTTGCACCTTCTTTATATGTTTCTATTGAATGATAATTAAAGATAGTATTATTGCTTGCTTCCCCCAAAAATGATCTTCTGCAATAAAACCTATTTATTAAACACTATCACACTTTCCTAAAAAAAAGTATTCAGTATTTTAATTTGCACTTTTAACTTTGTAAACAAGGTAAACTTTGATTGGGTCTAAACTAGTAAGGCTACCATCCCAATACCTAAAGGGGGCACTAGGTTAAAAAAGGTTGAGAACCACTGGACAAGACAGTCTTAAAATGCTCCCTTTTTATCACTGGATGATAAATCTGTCTAATTTTAAGACTGTATAGTCTACGTTTAAGTTGGCTTGTTTTATGCCGAAAATTGTGCTAAAATTGTAGTGCAATTCATGGTAATTTGGTGAAATTTTTAGCGCAATGTAGGCCACCCCACTTTTTGTGGACAAGGATTAGGGTTAAAAACACGTAATAAATGTGGCACAAGCCTGTAAGACAGTTTTCTGAAGTAATTTGTGCCATTAAACCGTCGTACTTTGCATTTTTATCACTGTAGTGGTTCCCTACAGTGATAAAGATTTAACCTACGGGAACTTATTTGCCTCGGTGATACTCTCATGTCGTACTTTGCATAGTGAATACGCCCCAATAACTTTCTTTTCCCTGATGATATCTGCTGACTCTAAGAAAAAGTCTCCAAAATGCTGTTTCCTTGCCCTCAGAGTCTGTTCTGGGTGGTCATAAATCATATTATGTGTGTGACAGATTGTACATAGGATGAGAGGAATATAAACTGGGTTGTCTTTGCTTCAGTAAAACATTTTGAAGTGTAATAAATATCTGTGGGATTTCTATATACAGAGTCAGAGCTGCAGCGAGGTTTTGCCCTGTTTAATGCTGGAGGACGCACATTTTGCTCTATGCAAACTATTCAGATCGGATAAATATTTACAGGTTTCCCCAGTTTAAAAGTGATGTGATGATAAATAAAGGAGGTCACTGGAGGCAATCTGTTATACAGAAGGATGAAAGGTCTGGTGGCTCTTAACCATTGTGTAATCGCGGGAATATTTGCAGACATGAGATGATGTAACCATGCAATGTATTATATAAATTCATTAAATCATGAAACTGGTACAATAAGATACTTTTTTATAGCCCCCAGTTATACTGGGGGATCCCACGCAGCCGATGCAGTATGTTAGGGGAACATATGCAATAACAAAGGCGTTCCAGAGGGCTCCTAATAAACTACAGTCAGAGATGCAGCATTAGTTAGGGTATGTTCACATTTTCATTCAGAGCTATCATTGGGGTTTCCATTGGCCTTTGGGAAACTCTGCTGTTTATTTTGCTAGACTTGCACCAGTTGTGCCTGAGAACACTTTAAACTATTGGTTGAACCTTGTTAAAGAGACAGTGCCCTGGACTTCTCCGGAGATTTGTTTTATGCTGCAATAAAGCTCTTACAGCAAAGAGATGTGGAATCCACGTGCCTTTGGTTCCACCACAACCTGCGAACAGTACAGCAAACTCATCTTTCGACAAGTTGGACTTAAGTAGTTCCAATGCCCAGACCCTGCTAAAATAAGGTAGGCCCTACTCTCTCTACAGGGTCCTCCACCAGGCCATCCTGTGCCCACTGTTACAGACCCAAGGTGTGCCAAGAAAAAACAGCATTACTCCATCTCCACCAGCCTTAAAGGGGTTTTCCGAGTTGTAAGAACTGTGGACAACCCCTTCCCCGTGCATTAAAATAACACATGGTGATATACTCACCGCTCCCGTTGTGTCTTGTGACAGGGCTTGGTTCCACTCTTGGATCTCTGCTTACAGCTACAGTCCAGTTTCTGAGACATCACAGGAGCTGCAGCCAATAGCAAACCTCCCTAAGCATATAAATGCTCGGCTAAGCAAAAGGTGGTGTGTGTTAGGAAGCCAGAGAAAAAAGCTGTTGGACGAGTGATCGGGAGCAGGGAGAGGTGAGTATATCACCATTTGTTATTTTAATGCATGGGGAGTTGTCTAGAGTACTAACAACTTGGAGAACCCCTTTAACTATTGACACCTGACAGGAAGGGTCATCGATTTGTGCTGCTTGCACCAAATTCTGACCTTCCCATCAGCACGGTGCAACAGAAATCTGGAGTTATCTGACCAGGCATTGATTTTCCACTTCTCAATTGATGCTCTCTTTTGCCCACTGGAGTCTCGCCTTTCTGTTTCTCTTAGCCACAATGGCGCTGGAACTGGTTGTCTGTTATAGCCCATCTGTGCTAAGGAACGGTGAGTTGTGCATTTGGACACGTTAGTTGGAGCACCAGAGTTGTATTTGGCTGAGCTCGACTGTGCAGCGCCTGTTGGTCAGAACAATTTCTGACATCCTCCTCTGACCTGTTTTAGTGATTTTAGGTATTTTCCACAGCATCCTCTGTTGTTTTATGCTTTTCATGATCATGCCATTCTCTGTATACTCTCCACAGCGTTACACGAGAAAACCCTACAAGGTTGGCAGTGAAATCCCGGCTCCCAGCTAGTCTATATCATTGATGACCAGGCTTTGTTGGAAGTCACTCAGATCACTGGATTTTCCCATCTAATGTGGATTCACACTGAAACTGATCCACGGAAAACTTGTCACATGATTTTATGCTGCACTCCAGGGTGACGGGGAAAATTTCCATACAGGGAAGCCCCAATCGTGAGAGGTCCGGCGTCTCCAATAATGGGACCAATCTGTGTAGATGTTCTATTATGCCAATCAATTTAACCGTTACTTACAGCTCTACATACATTCTCCTTTCATCAACCTGATTTTCTCCATGTTATAGTGTACATCACATTATGCTCTGATCAGCATTATGCTGCTATGTAGTATAATCTACTCTGTTGCAATCAGATCCTCGAAGTTATCCAGATTCCAGCAGAACTCCCCGAGGCAGAGGGAAAGGATCCCGCGAAGGTTTGGAGAGGGATTAGCTGTATGTTTAAGTTTGATGTCGTATCACAAGTGTTTATTGGGATTTGACATCTGCGAAAGTTTTGGGAACGCTCTGTATTATCAAGAACAATGTTTGTGTAATATTTGTGTTGCTGGTTGTTTGTTTTATAGTTGTTTTCTTCATTCTGTTTTGCTTGCCACGGAGGGGGGAAGCTTAATCTCATACGTGCAGATGTAATGAAGCAGATGACATTAATCAAATATTTAGATTTTCTCAGAAATGTTGAATTCCCAAATGAAAAATCTGAACCCGAGAATTAAACTTTGTGAATAGAAAACATCAAAGAGAATTACAACCAACTCCTGATTCAGCTTTAAAGGGGAAAGGTCATCAACAATAGATTGGCTAGGGTCTACCTTCCTGAACCTCCGCTAATTAGCTGTTCACCTTTCTCGGTGCATTTGTGGACCAAGCCTATTCCTGCAGGAAGCAGACAGCTCTGTTCTCACTGTAGTGACCAGGATTGTGTTATGTCCGCTGCGAGCACTAAAGCGACGTACCTCAGCACAGATGCAAGATTGTGTCCTTTTAAAACTGCAAAACTCACACAGTGTTTGCAAGGACCAATTGCACCTCTCCAGGTTAGATAGTAGGGTCCCTAACTAACCAGGGATGGTGGGGAACCCCTGCCTAAAAGCAGGGTAATCGTCCCGATAAGGTCGGCCCCACTGTCTTCATCTGGGACCTTTCTATCCCTGCTTAGGAACCTGGAGCATGCACAAAATATACAGGACATGACACTGTTCACACACACTATTCACAGAACAGGACAGTTCACCACTCATGTCTGGCAACCTGCACAAAAAGAACATGTCACTGTTCACACCAATACACAAGGTTACACATACCACATAGAACAGGACTGCACATAGAGCGCATGTCTGGCCACTTGCATAGACATATTAAAAACGTTGTTGTTCACACCAACATATATGGTTGTGTATACAACATAGAACGGGATTCTCACCCAGACCTCACATGCATACAGATGGAAAACTATAGCTAGTCCAAGTGACCTCACACCAGGGGAACAGAAAGTCAGCCATCGTGTTGACATAGGGAACAGTGTCAGGCATCTCACCTCTGACACACAAGACATAAGACGTTTGGAGGTCGTACCTGTCAAAGGGAAAGATAAGAGGGGGTCTGCACAGGATATAGACAAGGACTACAGGTGATCAGACCGTCTTTGGAGAGGGAGAGACAACTTTAGACAAGCATGTAACACACCAGCTCTGAGTGGGATTAACAGTGATACATAAAATGACCAGCAATGTCTTCACAAGAGTTGCTGGTATTTATCTGCAGCAGACAAAGGGGATTGGCTGGTGGAGAATACCCCACCCAGCCAGCTCAATTAACCCCTACCTGTGAAGGTGTGCACAAGGAAACCAGTAAAACTACAGGTCCCAGACACACAATCTTAACAGTTTGGTATTACAGGCAAAATAACCCATAAAGGGAATGGGAGCATTGCCTGTATACCAAGCCTAGCCACTGCAGTGAGAATGGAGCTGTCTGCTTCCTACAGAAATCAGCTAAGTGCAGAAGCACACTTGCTTGCCAAAGAACTGATCAGCGGATAACCTGGGCAGTGGACATTAGCCAATCCACTTTTGATGGCCTATCCCTGGGACAGGCCATTTCTAGTTTCCAAGTGGCCAACCCCTTAAAGACATAGATTAAGTGTCAATGTTAGTTAAACTTTTCATTTTTATTATTAAAGGCATTGTCCCATGAAAACAAGTTATCCCCTATCCACAGGGTAGGGGTTAACTTGCTGATTTTTGAGGACTGACCTCTGGGACCCCCAACAGTCCTGAGAACTGACCTGCAATGAAAGCAGCAGTGGTCACATATGCGAATTGGTGTTGGTCTGACTACTGGGACCCCATGATCCAGAGAACAAGGGTCTGGAGGATCCCATAATAAAGGCAATGGCGGTCCCATATCTGAATCAATGGGGTCTGACAACTGGGAGCTCATACCATTCCTGAGAACTCTGGTCTGGATTGTCTAGCAATGATGATTGCAAATATACATCTGTGGGGGTCCAACCACTGAGATCCCCATCAATCCTGAGCCAGGGGTCTTGCAATACAGGCAGTGGCTATCCCAGGTTGTTTTTAATAAGCTGTTTCCTACCTATCATTTTGAAGGCCTACTCCCAGCCAGAAAAAGTGAGGTGAGTCTTCCATTGTATAAATACTACAATGGCACCAGAAACACAGTAGATGGTAGAACTGAACTTCACCTATAGCAGTCGCCTTTCCCGGGTACTAATGGTGTCTCCCAGTGCTCAGCTATCTCCATGATTTATATTAAGGACTAATTTTGTTATAACTGGACAGTTAAATGAGCAATAATATGAAGCATGTATCAACACTATCAAGTAAGAAATATGCAAGACTAGGAACTCCTCAATAGATGACAGGAACACAAGGGTGGTGGTGGACATATAATCATCTGACAATAACTGACCTTCACTCTAGTGTCACCTAAGTCTTCCCATAATTCAGCCTTAATGCTGATCCTAACACCAGACACCACTGTCCCTTAAAGATATCCCTAACAGAAACTCTATCTGAAACACTTATGCTGACGGAATGAGAGGACAATAAGACCCAGAAACAAGACAACCAAACTGAGCAGAGCTAAACTAAGAAGACAGATACAAACAAGGAAACAGGAAACCCCAAACTACAAGGCTAGAAGCAAGAACTAGACTAGAAATATCCACAGGAAGAAGACAACAGCAACAAGAAACAAAGCTAGAAAGAAGATACTAGAAGCATACAAGGAAATACTGGAAATAAATGCGCAGAGCTTATGCTATAACCAGCCACACACTGCAGAAGCCCCAAATATTTAAAGAGAAGTTAACCAATCAGGAATTCCTCTCCAAACAAGGCCGAGCCACTGCAGTCTTTTAGTGGTAGGGTGGGCCGCGTGCTGGGGAAGTCTGTAGCATTGACTTGTCTGCAGGCTGCTGGGTAGTGGCATTTGCTAAGGGGTAAGTTGTAATTGTAACCCCTAGCGGTACGCCAATGATCCCTAACAACAAACAAGAAGACAGGAGAAGATGATGCAGCTGCAGAATTTCTACTGGTCATAACAAACACTGTTTAATGTATGGACCTATCAAAATGAGGGGACCTCAGCATCTGTAAAAAAGGGTCATGCAAAAAATAGAAAATGGTCAGCTCAACTAATCTTGTAAATATTGCTCTCAACCTGAAATATGCTTGGAGGAGTGCACAGGGAGGCTCCAATGGACCCTTGGAGAAGTGTATAGTGATCCAGAGATAGAAAAAAAAATCCTACATGTGGGATTCCCGCAGCGGAGTTCGACCCAGTGCCCTGCCGGTGACACCAGCTTACCAGTCCAACGGCTTCTACACACACTGCGGATGTGCCGGACGGCACTCCATCGCACATGCGCAGTAGCCGCCGGCACTGGAGGGATGACGCGTATCCTGTGATACTTCCGAAGTGCTGTGGGATGGATGGCTTCCAATCACTTCAATGGAAGCCGGCCGTGCATAACTTGTACAAAATTGCAGCATGCTCCGATTTATTCTCTGCGAGTGGAAAATCACAATCAATTTCCGCTCGTGGAGATGAAATGGCGTTTTGACGTTGAATACTGTGGGCTGTATTTGCTGCAGAGTCCGGAGGCGGCCGCCCACCGCGGACTACCCAATGCAAATACGGCCGTGTGCAGGAGGCCTTACTGTACCTGTGCAGTGTGACCCGGATTTGTAAACTTCTATGCTTATGTATTGCGCTGTGCTGAAAATCTACAATGAATCTGTATGGGAGATCGTGCCCTACTAATATAAGGAGGGAATCCAAAAATTACCAGCTAAATAGATGTTAACTGAGAAATATCCTATTCCAATCCATCTCCACAAACTAATCTCAGTAACACTATTATGCAAGGAGCCCAGACAGAACCGGTGTGAGGTCCTGCAGACTATGAACTAGAGAAAGTATACACAAAGTCGCCCCCCAGTATAGCTTTGTGCTGCTCTGGTTCCCTTCTGCATGCAAAATCTACCAAGCAGAGCCCTGTGCTGATGTCAGAGCACCATGGTTTCATACAATGTTTAACTGAACACTGTACTCTTGCGTCTAGTGCTTGTTTATGTTCATTGCGAAGTCCTTTATATATATAAGGCAAGGTGTATTGTCAATGACGCACTTCTTCAAGAGTATGTACCCCTCCCCAAAAAAGTAAGTGCCCCACTGAAATGTATGTGCCTCTGCCGAAAAGAGGGTGTGCCTTCTCTCTCAAAAGTATGTGCCCCCCCCTTTAAAGGTATGTGCTCCCCCCTGAAGAATATGTGCCATAAAAAGTATGTTCCCTCAAAAAAAATGCTTTGATGATGTAATAGTTGAAATTGCCTGTGTAACAGAGCGAGGGAATTACTTCCCGATTCTGACAAAATCTTCATAAAGAACATCGGGGTAGATTTACTATTTGAAAATCTACCAACTTTCTGACATAAAATGGGTTACAAAATGTGTTTTTGACTATTTTAAATACCTTTTTCATGGCACCCATGAGCGTTGCTTCTCTGGAAATGTGGCATGTGGCAAAATGGGTGTAACCTAAATCTGATCTCTTGCACCAAAAATACACTAAATCCTTAGCGCAAAACTGGCATAAAACAAAGTCTGCTAATAGGTATTATAATTAAACTAGCCATGCGAAAAATGCAATAGATTCGTCATCCAACATGAGGCACTGGGACCAGAACCTACAGGTGGAGCAAGTTTTAGCTTGCTGTCGCCTCATGCCATGTGGATATCATAGCGCACTTGGGCTAACATCACACGAGCGAGCACGATATCAGGCTGTGAATCCTGCACCTATATCGCGCTCCCCACCATGTGGGATCCCCGTGGATGCAAGGCGTTTTCATGGGATAACAGCCTCACTTCTCTTTGGTAATACACCGATTCTCCAGTGCGGCTGTCATTGAAACAATGGGGCTGTGATGCGAGATCACGCAGCCAGATAGAACATGTCGTGTTTTGTTTCCCACATGCGCAGACCAGCTGTGTGGCGCGAGCACGCCGGAGCTCGCGCCACACAGGCCCCATTCAACGGGACAGAAGAGCAGACTGCACAAGCGCGTCTAATCGAGGCAGAAGAAGGCTTCGGTCGTTGCCATGGAGACGGGGATGCCAACACCGGGGGGGTAAGTATATAACTTCTGTATGGCCAATATTTAATGCACGATGTATATTACAAAGTGCATTTATATGGCCAAACAGAAGTGTATACCTTCACTTGCTTTTGCGGGACAACCCCTTTAAGAAAAAATTAAAGAAATTAAAATCAAAAAACATAAAGTTAAAAACAAAAAGAAATATTAAAATGGCAAAAAACAACAAAAAATATGAAAACTGTGGGGCATCATATGGAAGGGAGTCCATGTCTCCTGCCCTGGGAGGATTCTCATCTTGCAAACACTTCCACATTCTGTATTTGAATATTTTATAAAGAATAAAGGAAATGACCCAAAAACGGTTTTCCGGAGACCGCTGTATTTTTTCACACAATGAGAGTAATCAGAATTATACAAGACCTGTATGGAGAATCCTAAACTATATCTACAATGAAAAGCTATAGAAAGATGATAAGATCTCACAAAAGGTGTTGAATAATGCCATTCCTAATGGAGAACACAGAGGAGAGAATTCAGTCAATTCTTCTTTTTACTGTCGCTGACTAAATTGTGTTTTGTGCACCTGACTCTGGAACTGGATAAGATCTTTAATTAGCGTCTCATAGACCACACCTGCTCTCTGTAAGCTTAGGTGACAGGGACCTCAGTTGGAGAGTTAATCTATAAAAGAGTTGATATACACATGGCAAATTTTACATATTTTTATGTTATGCAAGGACCCAACGTCAGGGAGGTTTTTGTTTATGTCATTTTATTTCTATAATGTATTTTCAGTTCTTTTGGGTGACGTGAGCAAAAACTATTTTGAGCGCACCATTTTTAATTTATATTCATTGGTAGACAAAAGTTTTAGAACATCTCAAATTTTACAGCTATTTTTGACATTTAGGGTGGCTTCACACGAGCGTGATTTTGTGTGTACATAGGTGCGCACCTATGTACGCGCAAAAACAAGCGTATATGCAGGTCCGTGCAATACCTTCAATGGAGTCGCGGCTGCTGCCGGCAGCTCCATTGAAGGCAATGGTCTGCCGGCACCCCTGAATTGTTTTCCAGGGAAGGGCTTTACATATAAGCTCTTCCCTGAAAAACAAGAATTTTAGTGTAAAAAAAAAAATTTAAAAAATACTTACCTGTCCACCGATGCCCGCGAGGAAAAAGAATTCCCTTCTGCACCTGCCACATCAGTGACAGATGCAGCAAAGGAATTCTACATTCCTGCAGGGAATAAAGAATTCCCTACCACAGCTGTCACAGATGACAGCTGCAGTAGGGGATCCAGCTGCCGGCATCCTGTATTTGTTTTTCAGGGAAGGGTTTAAATATAAGCCCTTCTCTGAAAAACAGGAAAAATGGTGATAAAAAAAATTCTCAGCTGCTGGGGCTCAGCCGCATCCAGCCGGCTCTTCTCCTGCACTGCTTTGAGGAGTATTCAGCAGGCGGGGATTTAAAATCCCTGCCTGCTGAATGGGCTGCCTCTGATTGGCTGAGCACTGTGACCAATCAGAGGCAGCTCTCAGCTGTCATTCAATAGATTATTCTGACAGCCATTATGGAGTCGGGAAGGAATTTTTCCTCCCAAATGGGGTAGATTGGCTTCTGTCTCATTGTTCTTTTTTTGCCTTCCTCTGGATTAACAAGGAAGGGATGTGGAAACAGGCTGAACTGGATGGACATTTGTCTTTTTTCAGCGTAGTATACTATGTAACTATGTAAGTGTAGGTTTGTCTTACAGAGAGATTACCAAGAAAACCAAGATGGCAGTCAGTACAGTTCCCTATAGTATAAAAAGACACTTGGAAGCTGCATACTTAAACACCTATAGGTAGACTATTATGCTGATAATAAAATGGAAGTAACTTCACTGGAGGGATTTGGAATCAACCATTTCGCACGTTCCAGGTTAGCTTTAAGAGATGTATCAGCCACAGTAGTTCTTCCTTAACTTCTGTATTAGTGAATTTCCAAATAGCAATCCCCCGAGTGAAGTAAGTTACTTCCATTTTATTATCAGCATAATAGTCAACCCATAGGTGTTCAAGAAGCGCAAAGGGGTTGAGTTTTTTTGTTTCTACACTGGATACCCCAGATTCCTTCCCCTATTGCTCTCTTGACCTGATTGGGATCCTACATCTGAGGGAGTAAAAAAGCTCCAGTGGACCCTTTGGTGTGGAGTTCTGTCTATTGATGGATTCCACACCAGTAAAGCAAGTCCACTCTTCTCTGGATTTCCTTCTAAATTTTATCTCTACCCTTTCTCCATATCTGGAGCGCCGATACCTCACCCTGTTGTATTTTAACTTGGAAACTGGAGGAAACTCTGACAGGATGAGATGTGGCAGATCAAAAGTACACTACAAAATCAGAGGACAAGTTTTTGGGAGTCAACAGTTTGTATGATCGACGCCTCACAGCACCAAATCTTCAAGCACAGCTCAATGCAGCCAATAATAAACAGGTTTCCTATTGAACTGTGAAGAGAAGGTTCTATCTGCAGCTTTAATAGATAGAGTATCAGTAAGAAAGCCACTGCTAAGATTGAAAATTTAAAAAAGACTTGCCTGGGCTAAGCAGCAACTCTAGTGAACTTTTAAAGAGTGGAAGAAAGTCTTATAGACTGATGAATCAAAATTTGACATCCTTGGTACATCACGCAGGGTTCTTGTACACCGTCGAGTAGGTCAAAGAATGATTTCTGAGTGTGTGACACCAATTATCAAACATGGAGGAGGATATGTGATGGCTTTGGGCTATTTTGCTGGATCCAGAGTGGACAACTTGCACAGGGTGATTGGCATACTGGACAAAAAGGGCTACCACAGCATTTTGATACATCAGGCAGTACCCTCTGGTGTACGCCTAGTTGCTCAGTGGTTCATATTACAGCAGAACTACTTAAGAAGATAAGAATAAGTCAAGAGGCTTTAAAGAATGAAATGTTCTGCAATATCTCCAGACTTTATCCCCATTTAGCTTGTTTGGGATGAACGGGATAGAAGGGTGAAAGCAAAGCAACCTACAAGTGCAGCACATTTGTGGGAACTTCTGCAACAATGTTGGGAAGCAATTTCTGAACAATATCTGAATACAATTGTAGAAAGAATACCGTAAGTCAATTGTCTGAAATCGTTATATCAGCTAGAAGTGGCTACTTTGAAAAGTTAAAAGGTATATTTAATTTAGTGAAACGAAGTTTATCTATTATTTTTATTCATCTTATTTTGTTTTATGCTTTCATTTCAAAGTACATTTAAGTCATTAAACTGTGTAAATATCACTGAAAACTGGAAAAATTGAGGTGTTCTAAAACTTTTGACCAGTAGTGTACATATTGTATAGCGTATGTATTCTATTCCATGCTTTCATCCCGACCATACTTATTTAGTTATAGCTGAAGCAATGTTTTGAAATGCAAAAAAAATTTTTTTTAGATGTGCATCATCATCTCCTGTTTTCTAGTTTGCGGCAGTTGCTATGCAAATGTTCCAGAGCTAATCCATTAGAGTGCGTCAACTGACAATTTCTGCTGCAGCTCACCCTCCCTTTTGTGAGGAGCATCTTATTGGCTTGTCTCTCTTTAAAAATGTTTCGCTTCTGCACTGTAGTTGCTGTTGATAGCAATAACAATAAGCGTTTAAATCCAGTAACCTGCTAGGTCCAACCCGGATGTAATGGTTACGTCCTAAAAGAACAAATACATATTAATTAATAGAGATGAGCGAGTAGTGCCTTAGCCGAGTATCTCCCCGCTCGTCTCTAAAGATTCGGGGGGCGGCAGGGAGGAACAGAGGGGAGATCTCTCTCTCCCTCTCTCCCCCCCCCCCCCCCGCTCCCCGCCGCAACTCATCTGTCACCCGCGCCGGCCCCCGAATCTTTAGAGACGAGCGGGGAGATACTCGGCTAAGGCACTACTCGCTCGAGTAATGTGCCTTAGCAAGTATACTCGCTCATCTCTACATATTAACGCATGATAAACACATATCAAAAAGGTCAAAGAGAAACACAAAACGGAGAAGTCAGAGAAACTAATTTTAACCCCAAAGATGAGAGAAGGCCTTACCTACCAGTAAAGTGTGAGCCCACATCAGGTGTAAAGTAACAGTGACAAGAATAGGTGATGCGCAATGAATTTAAAAACCAGAGTACAGGTAATATGCTGTTCAAACACGGCAGATAACTAAGGTCCAGAGAGGCCACTGACAAAACCCGAAATTCCTTAAGAGAGTATAACCAGCATCCTCTATGGGGAGCCAGAATAAATATACACAAACTAAGCTGATTGGCTGGCTGTAATGCCACCTTCCAGCTAACTAATCTGTCCATAGATTGGCAGAGAAGTGTCCCCGTTGGCATCTAGCGCCAAAATGACAGTGAACATGTGCCAGCGTGAGGATCATCTAGGCCAGGGCTGACGCTGTGTCATCACCCTGGTCCCTATCCTCAGTCGCAGCTGTAATAATACCAGGTTTAAGTTCCAGTACTTTGTTCTATATTACTTTGTTCTCATTAGTGCTGTCTTGTTCTTATGCCTGTATCTAGTCCAGTCTTGTTTCCAAGCCTCTGTTTTTGTCTGCTCATTCCTTGTTTGTATCTTCTATCCTTGGTTCATCATTGAGTCTGCATTTTTGTCTTTTGTCTGGTTCCTAGTGCCGTTTTGTTTTCAAGGATAGTATTTCAGTTAGGGTTACCTGTAGGAGAAACTGAAGGCTACAGAGAGACAGTGGTGTCTGGTTTTAGGGTCAGTGTCAGGTAGAGATTACGGAAAGACACATAGAGTACATGCATTAGGGATAGGATTTTTCTGGCTGCTATTTCTGTTCTATACCATCGGCACCAGTCTCCATGTCACTTTCATCAGCAGCAGCATCATCCTCATCATAAAGTCATTATCACCTTCTACCCCTGTCATCTAATGGCAAGTGCCCAGTTTCGCATTATTATATTCTACTGTATTGATACATACTTCATATCTATTATCTTTGCAGTGATCTAGTTGATAGACTATTTGTTTATACTGTAAGTCCTGGATGTACCTGAGTACTGGGAGACACAGTACCCAGGAAAGGCGACTGGTAATGGCGAAGTCAAGCTCTGCTGTTTAGCCCTCAGCTGGTGTTGTGTCAATATGTTGTGTCTAGTTTGAAGGACAATAGCTTTACACATTGTTTTTTTGTAAAACAGCATCAAGTGCTAATGCTCCCCATGAGACCATTCATTGGAAATGTCTTCCTTGTGTTATTGTCTTGGCAGATCATGATGACCTCACACTAGTTTCTCTTACCCCACTAAGATGTCAATTTCTATTTTTTAGTCCTATAAACAATACAATACAATACATGATTTCAAATTACATTTAGTAAACGATCTGGCTACCGCCCAATGGATAAACACAGGTGTTGGGAAACCACTCTTTTCCCTTAGTAGCCTTGTTATAGAGAGACCAAATATGATTATCACATGATATGCATTTGTTGAAAGAGCCTGCTAATCATTAATGTTGGACTCTCTGATTAAGCTGGAAACATAGGACAGTTGCAATATTTCCTTCCAAAGGTTGATGTTTACAGAAGAAAATATTGTGTTGCCAAAGTTTTAGTTGTAGGCTTCATATTGTAATTCCAACTTTCCTCTTTGTATTATTCAAGATTTAAAGGGGTTGTCTCATGAAGACATGCCACATTCTCATGCCCTGTTATGGTATATAAACATCATAGAGGGGGTTCCCAGCTTTGGGTTCCTCCTTGTGAGCCGGAATGGAGAACCACTTTGAAAGAGCAACTCCTACTATGGGTTATTAGGTAGTCTAAAAATGGTGGCAGCAATCTTGGCTGCCTGAAAATAGGACTGAAATTGCTGCGATAGAGGGATGGAGGAGAAGATCCAATCCTGAGACAAAATTTTATCCAAAAACCAAAGCGTTACTTTAGGGGAGGAGGGTAGGGAAGAGTGAAAGAAAATAGTCAGCAATACAATGCGTATCAGTGTAATATGTATAAGAATTAAAAGTCAATTTTCTACCCTGTTTCCCTGAAAATAAGACCTAGCATGATTTTCCAAGATTTGTGAAGATTAGAGATGAGCGAACGTACTCATAATGAGTACTTACGCACCCGAGTACCGCCATTTTCGAGTACTTCAGTACTCGGGCGTAAAGATTCGGGGGGCGCCGGGGGGCTGGGAGAGGCGCGGCGGTGCGGGGGGGAGCAGCGGGGAACAGGGGGGAGCCCTCTCTCTCTCCTTCTCCCCCCCACTCCCCACTGCTACCCCCCGTGCCGCCACGGCGCCCCCCGAATCTTTACGCGCGAGTACTGCTGTACTCGAAAATGGCGGTGCTCGGGTGCGTAAGTACTCGTAACGAGTACGTTCGCTCATCTCTAGTGAAGATGCAAAATGATTTTTCAGGATTTTTTGAGGATGCTTGAAATATAAGCCCTACTCCAAAATTAAGCCCAGCTTACAGTTAATTAAAAAAGTCTATTTAAATAGTGTCCAGGCAGCTATACATGTAAAAAAGTAAAATCTTTTTGAGCAAAAATTAATATAAGACACTGTCTTATTTTGGGGGGAACACGGTATAATTAAAGTTGGAAAAAGCAAACTCATAATCTTCCCAAATGACTATAGTCCTACTGGTAGAATTGGCAGGAAACATTATGGCTCAGGGTCAAATTGTATGGAAGCTGGAATTAACCGTGACAACCAAAATAAAAAGAGAAGGATAGTTCTCTAATTCTATGATATACAGAAGCCAAAATGCATCTTAAAACTTCTCCCGCTCTGCTATGCTCTACCCATATGCTTCAATGTTCATGGGTAATAAAGAGGGCCACTGGTGCCAAGGTAAATAAAAAAAGGATTGCCAATGGTTTTATATTTATGCAGCCATAGGAAATTGAGAACAGAGAAACACATCTATCTGAAGTCTATGGAATTTTCTTTGACAATTGCTATTTTGAATACTTTTTAACCCATTATTACATCTTAAGATATGATACAAAAATCTACCGATAAATAAAGGGCACAGCGATGGGGACTCGTTTCAGCCCAAGCCATACCGACTTATTCTTGAGGCATTTAAAACTCCTTTTTAGCTAAAATTAATGTTCAGTACTAAAATAATTTAGCACTGCAGTTCTAGAAATGTGTTTCCTCTTTTGGAATAGCAACAAATCTGGAGGGTTTTTTGGAGAATCTTTCAACGCCAACAGTTCATGATTACAATTTCCCCCAAACATCTCAGTGACATGAATAATTTTATTAAATCTTCCCAATTAACAAACATTCTAAAGATTTATTACAAAGTGTTAATGTTTATCTTTCAGGTAACACAGGCCTCTCACCAGCCAAGCCATAAACCTACTGCCCACTGATGAGGGACAAACACCCCGAAACAGCTGTCTGTGTATGGATTCTGGATTGGTTTCCTATTCCCAATCATTGTTTTAAAGACTTGTTTAAAGAGTCGTACATTGATTTGAAGGAATGCTGCCATCCAATAGGAGGTATTTTTCCATCTTCCTGATTTGCATATCTTTCAGTCGATTCATACTACTTTAAATGGCTTGCCCAGTTATCTCATCTCTCCAAGCTCCCTGCATCTCCTGGAATGCCATTCAGTTCTCTATGCCCAGTATTTGCTTACAGGTCGCAGTCAATGTTGAGTTATGTCATTGGGTAGAGCTGCCTATGAGGATACATAAAGAGGCTGCTACTACTTGTAAACATGGCATAATGGGGGAGACCTGGAGTGGCATCACAGGACACTGTGGGGAGCCAGGAGAATTGAGCATATGCCTGTTTATTGAGTTACTCCATGGGGCAACTGTTTTTGTTGGGAAAAGAAATTGGACAACCCCTTTAAGTGGCCATGCATTTGCAACTTTGAACGGCCACAATGCAGCTATTCATTTGTCTGTTGGATTGTTCATGAAGAATCCCACCAGCAACATGTCAGGGTACGCTGGCTGATGAAGGACACTGTCACATCTGAAGTGGAGCAACCCTTCTCCACCAACATAGAAAAGGGTTCTTTACTGTTAGAGCAGTTAGACTGTGGAACTCTCTGCCTGAGGACGTAGTGATGGCAAAATCCATAGAGGAGTTTAAAAGGGGACTTGATGTCTTTCTGGAGAGGAAGGATATTATAGGCTATAAATCTATGGTTATTTGGTAATCCGGGTATACAGGCAGGTAGGACCTATTAGGGGTTGATCCAGGGAACAGTCTGATTGCCATTAGGGAGTCAGGAAGTAATTTTTTCCCCAAAAGGGCTAATTGCTCCTGCCTCTTGGGGTTTTTTTGCCTTCCTCTGGATCAACAAAACAGGAGGCTAAACAGGCTGGACTAGATGGACATTGTCTTCATTCAGCCTTACGAACTATGTTACTATGTTCTCTTTTTTTTGACAATATATGGTCAGAAATAGAGATGAGCGAACGTACTCGTAATGAGTACTTACGCACCCGAGTACCGCCATTTTCAAGTACTTCAGTACTCGGGCGTAAAGATTCGGGGGGCGCCGGGGGGCGGGGAGAGGCGCGGCGGTGCGGGGGGGAGCAGCGGGGAACAGGGGGGAGCCCTCTCTCTCTCCCTCTCCCCCCCACACCCCACTGCTACCCCCCGTGCCGCCACGGCGGCCCCCGAATCTTTACGCGCGAGTACCGCTGTACTCGAAAATGGCAGTGCTCGGGTGCGTAAGTACTCGTAACGAGTACGTTCGCTCATCTCTAGTCAGAAACCTCATGGACATTCAAAGCTCAGAAAACATCTTGATGGTGCAAACAACAGAAAACATTTCCCTGGCCTGACAAGTTATGTGCATAGTGATCTCCTCTCCTCTATCACGATGGGTGAGTTCACCTGTATGTGAAAGTGATCCGTTCTGTTGGAAGATGTGCCACTGGGCTTGTACAACAACATGGCAAGTGATCTGCCAAATTTGTCAGATCATGCCATACACTTGTATTTTTGTCAACCACCAAGCAACATCTTGCAACATGATGGGTTACTTTTTTTTAGCAGACTATAGTTTGTCATTGGCTATTGCAAATAGTTGTTCGTAGGTTTCAAATGATCATCTCTTGAAATTGCCAAAATCGTCCATTTCAGGCAACTTTTATCTCGTGTACAGTATATGGGCACCTTTATCTTAAAGCAACATATGATACAGTGTGAGAAACTGACCTTTATGATATACTGTACATGTAGTCTAGTAACATAGTAAAGTATAGTAGAACCCATGCACATACCCATGTACTGTACAAGCTCTATGATGCACATAGATTTATGTAATTTGGTACATTGTTTTTGAGCAAAAAGCACAGCAAATCAAGACTCCTGAGAGAGTCAGTAATGGTCCAGCTTACTCCACTCACACTCAGTAATTGACAGCTTTCCCTATATGACTTTGTGTCAATCATCTTGGGTGGGGGGATAAAGCAGGACTCTTAAACGGGCTTTGAGGAAAAGCTCCAAATCATATGATCCTATATATCACAGAGATCAGCCTCTCTCTTGTCAGATACAGATGTACCAACCTTTAACATGACTGACACATCGTGATTACTCAATATACAGCATTGTAATACACTACAGTTAAGGTATAACAACATGTTAAATGTCAAGTTAACCATTGCTACATCCATAGGGTAGCATAAATCACCTAAGTTTCTATTCAGGTTTCTGGCGCACTCACTGTAATATATTCTCAAGCCAATACTTGAGAGTCGAAATAAACTGAACCGATACATCGGACTATATTCAGCAAGCCAAAATGTAAAACATGAGACTTCCAATTCATCTGAACAAAAATTCAATGACATATGATAGGTTGACCAATCTTAAAGAGGTGGTTGGGGAGTAACATTTTTAGCATAAACCTGTTTGATCACCTCCAGTCTTGTGATCCCCACCAGGTAATCACTGGCCTCAGCTGTACCAATGGTCAGGCCAAAGATTTGTAGTGGCCTGGAGTTAGCGTGTTGTTAGGTCAGTTGTATGTCTGTCTCATGTGAACTGTTTTGTAGAAGTATGTCTTGTGAATGTACTAATAATCTGTCTTGTTGTACCCCTCCTCTTAACATGTGAGTTGTGTGTAGTCTCGCGAGGAGGGGGTGGGAGGAGGGCGGAGATGTTGTAAAGATGTAGTCGGTGGAGGAGGACATGTCTGCATTAGGCTGGGGCGGATCCATGCTCCTGCCCCTGCAGAGCCATGGGTACATCTCACATTCTGTGAGACATGCAAACAACAAGACTACAATAAGAGGCAGTAGCTTGAAAGAGTGCCAGTGGAGATGTGCAGATGGACAACCGAAGGGCAAGAGACAGGAGTAGAGAGAGGAATGTTGTGTCAGGAGAGTAACCCCGAGGATTGTCCCTTCTGATAACTTGGGCTGAGGACGTCTAGTAACGGGAAGAATAGTGCCTCCAAAGAGAACGTGTAAGAGTGTGTGCAACTGAAACAAGTCACAAAGAAAGCCTATTAGAAGTGTCGTGTCTAAACCGTCATCTTGCTGTATCCTTGGAAAATCAAGGTTGAATAGCGTGAGTAAAGGAAACCGTGTACCTCCGGTTTTGAAACGTAACTTTGTTTGGACTCTGTTATTTACCGATGAGTGACTAACTACTGGAAAAGAGGTACTGGCGTCACGTAACAATACCGTGGAGATTTATTACCACCATCTACATTTTGTTTTATTTTTTGCACCAAGACCAAGCTACCTGGAAATTAGCATAGATAAGTGGTACCAGAATAGTGGGGATCTTAGCCTCTGAGGTGACAAAACAGGCAAATATAGCCTGGTTTATTATGCTAATTCCTCAGTAGATGTTTTTCTGTTTTGAAGTGGTTGACTAGAATTAGACAAATAAACCCCAGATGGGTGTTCTTGGCTCAAACTAGTCCTTTGGACCCCCTTTCATCTTTCTGTTTCTCTTAGACGTAATGGCAGTGATACTAGATGTCTGCTGTTATAGCCCATCTGTGCTAAGGAGAAACGAGTTGTTTGTTCAGGCATGTTAATTGGAGTACCAGCGTTGTATTCAGCTGCACATGACTTTGCAGCACCTGTTCATGAGAATGATTCCAGACATCCTCCTCAGACCCCTTTTGGTGTGAGTTGTTTCTGTCCACAGAATGCCCTTTTGCTGGATGTTTTTCCTTGATCAAACCATTCTCGGTATACTGTCCACACCATTACACGAGAAAACCCTACAAGGTTGGCAGTAAAGTCCTGGCCCCAGCTAATCTAGCACCATTAACCAGACCTCATTAGAAGTTTCTCAGATTGCTGGATTTTCTCATCTAATGTGGATTGACACTAAAACTGATCCACGGAAACTTGTCACGTGATTTTATGCTGCACTCCGGGGTCACAGCTCTAATTTCCATACAGGGAATTGCTAATCATGAATCGGCTGGTAGCCATTCAGTGTAAAATTGCATCAGATATAAGACATTTGCTTTGCCCTCCTGTTCCAGTCATTGCCTACAGAGACTCTGTCATTGAGGTTCACTTTCATTACTAATTATTGGCATGTGTCCATTTACATTTCCCTTACTAGATGACAGAAAAATGATTTTGCAAACGAAGTAGAGTATGTCATGTAAAAGATTCTGTATAACATAATGCACATCTATTGGGCTGCATATATTACATTTATCATACAGAGCTGCACAATGTAAAGCATGGAGCAATTACATTTGGCCCTGATTTTTCTCTATTGATTAGTCAATCTGCCTCCATACATGTCCTGTTTCTATTTATTGCGTATTACTGTATCAGCCCTTCCTTCTTCTGATCCTCGTTGCAGCTGGCTAACCTAGCTCATTGCACTTTGCTCCAGGCATGAAACTGTACAGTTTTAGTTGGGCCATGGAAAGTTCACTGAGAATTGTCTGTCCTTATTAGATGCAGATGACCTGCTGTGTACAACAGATATAGTTTCCCAAATGTGCTAATGATTCTCAAGAGGACACAGGACTAGTGTGGGTGGCCAATTTAATCTGCCCTGCTCCTACAGTAGACAAATTGGAGATTGGACATTTATAAAGGCACACAATGTCACCCATCAGGGCTATCAAGTATGAAGAAAATACCAACACACATTCACACTAGTGCTTTTTTTTTTTTTGCCTGATCCAGTTTTAGTAAAAACAGAAAGAATTTGTAAGCTTTCCGCTTACATCAGTTTTTGGCATTTAAAATGTAGTGATGGTGGTTTCTCAATGAATGTGCCTCAGTGGTTAGCACTGTCTGGGGTCCTAGGTTTAATTCTCATCAAGAGCAACATCAACATTGAAAAACTCCATACAGCCATTAACCTTGGTCAGATTTGAAGCTACAACTCCAGCACTGCAAGACAACAGTGCTAACAACTGAGCCACCATGGCTAAGAACAAACACAATGAGAACATACAACCTCCATGAGGATGTTGTCCATAGTCAGACATGAAGTTAGAACCCCAATTTTATAAGGCAACAGGGCTAGCCATTGATCCACCACACTTGTTCTATCATTTCCAGAGAAAGACGAACAGCAGAGAACATAAAAAGCCAAGAGAGACATCATCTTTGATCAAGTTTGAACCTACAACTCTAGTGCTGTAAGACAGCAGTGCTAATGACTGAGCCACAATGCTCAAGAAGAACAAATCCAATGAGGACATACAATCTCCATGCAGAGTGTCGGAATTTTACCCAGGAACCCTATTGTTACGAGATGTGATGACTCAGTCAATCACAGTGCTGGAGTTGCAAGTTCAAACTTGACCAAGGGTGATGGCTGTTTTGGCTCTTTATGTTCTCTTTGTGCAACAAGCTGGACCAGAACCAGGTGGGGGAGCAGCATACAGTAGCTACTCTCCTCCTTGGAAAATATGCAATTCTGACAGTTTAAAAGGGGGATTGTCAAGTTCATGACGCCAGTCCGTATACAGACCAAGGTCTGTGCTGGACAAAATAATAGTATAAAAATGAGAAAAATAAAATAAAACATTTCTTTTCCCTGAAGCATAGTGCAATACCTCAGAGCAGATGGTGAATGGTGGGAAGGGACTCCAGGAGGCAGAATTAGTGGTGAAAACATGAAACAGTTTATTGCTTGCAAACAACAAAAATCTTCAGCTTTGTTTAGTGCAGTTTGAGAATTACTTAGTATTTTTCAGTACAAATGAAAGTTACATTTCCTTAAGTTCACAGCTTACTTGACTTTACTTAGAGGCAGTAACAGTACAATTAGCACAGACTTGATATCTGGACAATAAAAGGGCTCTTTGACAGTAATTAAGCACGGGATTTCTTCCTATCCTCTATGCTTTGCCCACTGCTTCTATTTCTATATTTGAATAAAATCACAGAGGTGAGACAAAAAAAAATGTACAAAGACATAACTCACACAAAAGTAAGCCAAATATGCATCCTCTGATACGTTGCAGAACAGGCTCAATCACCATGTCCTTGATAGCATGCAGAGAGCCAGATTGCAATAAGAGACAGCAATTGTTCACTGGAGAGACACCCCGGCTGCCTCAGCATCTATAGCAGACTGCATTCAAAAAAATATTGATAAATGCAGGTGTTAGTTAGCATTTTGGCCGAGACATATAATCTGACATGCTGCGGCAAGGCCACCACGCTTACGTCAGGACCTACTCACTGAACAATTGCTATCTCTTATTGCAAAATCTGGCAATCTACATACTATCGAGGAACATGGTGATTGAGCCTGTCCTGCAACGTATCAGGGGATGCACACTTGGCTTCCTTTTCTGTGAGTTATTTCTCTATTTGCAGCTATTTTCTTGAGGTCTGAGTTTCTTTCCTGAACAAATATTATAATTACTTTAGTCTTGAGCTGATTCTCTTTCATTTTTCTCTTGCATTAGTATTTCTTAGACGATTTAGTGTAAGCTAGATTCCCGCTGATGTCTGTCTATTGCTTTTCTCTTCCTCTTAGTTAGAATTACAGACCTTTTGAGTACTCACACTTGCTATCCTTCCCACTGCACTGGCTAGTAACTTTCCTTTCTCAGGAGCTGCGTCTAGCAACCTCCTTCTTCCTTGCCCCTCAAACTTGTCTCTAGACTTACTACTCACTACACCTACAACTCTTACTATTCTCCTACGCTCCACCAACCCGTGTGAAGGATCTAGCTACTTATCCTAGGCAGTCTTTATTTTATCTAGCTGAATTATGACTCAAAGATAGGCTATGCCTTGTAATAAGCAAAGTGTGGTTGACCAACATTAAATTAGCATTTTAAAGTGACATGAACATTTACATTCATTACCTAGGAGCCCACAGCCTTTTATGCAGTATGCGATCCTGTACACTACATTTGTGTTTATTCTTCGTGCTCTTCTATTTCTCTGGCAATGAGGTGGTGGATCAGTGGCTAGCACTGTTGCCTTAAGATGTTATAAGATAATTAGGATACCAGGGCAAGTTCTTCCAGGCATGTGCAGGTTTATTGAAGACGGCTGGTCTCAGGGTACAGTATATGCATGCCCTAGTCCTGAGTGCCTTAACAGATATAAAAATAATTAAATCTTGTTATTTGTATAGCGCAAAATTGTTTTGTAGCACTTTCAGGTAATTTATTTTTTACCCCCTGACCAAGCTGGGTGCTCATTTTACCGACCTCAGAAGCATGGAAGGCTGAGTCAACCTTGAGCTGGCTACCTGAACCAAATGGGGAGTGAACCTGCAACCTGCAGGTCATGAGCAAGAGCTTAGGACTGCATTTCTGCTGCCCTAACACTCTGTGCCACAGGTTTTGGAGTTGCATTTTGCTGCTTATAACGTTTGTCATGTTGCATAAAAAATGTATGCAATTTATTGTACAGGTTGTTACAAATAGAACTATGCCAAATAGGTTGATTTTTTTTTATATTCTCTTTTAACAAAAACGGGGAGAATGTGAAATTTTTTTGAAATGATTATTTCTCCACAAGGATTGTTTTAATTATTTTTTTCAGTTTTTTACGTCCCTCTAACGGACTCTGCAATTTTATGTTCACTCAGAAAATATACTGCAGCACTTCTGTATTGCAGTGTATTATCTGGTTTCCTTGCCAGTACTTGCTATGGCAGATGTGAAGACCACTGTCAGGCCTCCAGCTGCCATGACAGCCTATCAGTTCTCCAGCATGAAATCGCAGATCTCCCTTTCTGTGTTAATCCAATACTTGGGGGAATCGCTGTTCTTACCGGTCCCTGATGTTAGAGTGAAAACCGATTTTGCCAGTCCCAGCTGACTTCTGCTGTGGATGGTGTGGGCTCAGCTTCTGAGCCCACAGCATTTACATGACAGAAATGTATTTAATGGAAACTCTTCCATCCCTACGTGCTGTAGCGATCAGGTGCTGGTTTGGAACCTCTTGTTATGACCAGTACAGGCTGATGCAGTCAGCAGTCAGTACATGAGTAGTATCGGTTGCAGTACAAGAAGAGCAGGCAGGTAGTGTAGTCAGAGTGAAGCCAGTGGTCAGTATCTGGGTAGTATCGGTTGCAGTACAGGAGGAGCAGGCAGGTAGCGTAGTCAAGGTGAAGCCAGTGGTTGGTATCCAGGTAGTATTGGTTGGAGTACAAGAGCAGCAGGCAGGTAGCATAGTCAAGGTGAGGCCAGTGGTCGGTATCCAGGTAGTATCGGTTGCAGTACAAGAGGAGCAGGCAGGTAGCGTAGTCAAGGTGAAGCCAGTGGTTGGTATCCAGGTAGTATTGGTTGGAGTACAAGAGCAGCAGGCAGGTAGCGTAGTCTAGGGGAAGCTAGTAGTCGCTATCCGGGTAGTATCGGTTGCAATACAAGAGGAGCAGGCAGGTAGCATAGTCAGGGTGAAGCTAGTGGTTGGTATCCAGGTAGTATCAGTTTCAGTACAAGAGGAGCAGCGAAGTAGGGGGAAGCCAGGGGTCGGTACACTGAGTAATTGTTTGTGAATGAAGGCGCAGGAAAGAGAGGAGCTTCATTACAGGCTGGAAGCTCAATAACCATGCACTAAGGGAGGGATGGGGACAGGTTTTAATAGTGTGGCTAATTAGTGCAGGGTGGAGCTAATCTGGAGCTGGTTTTAGGCAGGGGACAAGGTTTAGGCAGGGAAACTGTCCAGCAGGATGAACAGCTCAACAGGGAAAGTCGCCACCTGGAGCACTTGCGTTCCCAGGTTTGAACCCTGACACGTACATATATATGTAATGGGCTCGCAAGCGGTTAAAGACCATCTAGTCTTAGTTTGCACTGTCTAATGAACAGGAGAAGATCCATTGACTTCTGTGGGAGATTGTTGTGGTCTATATATAAATGTTACTTCTCAATGCCTGAGATGATGGCTGCGAAGTTTTCTCTTCAGAATAGGCAGTGTCAGACTATTATTAAGCCTAATGGTCAGTGTGAGAACTGCAGGTTTTTAGGATTTTTTAAAATAAAGATAGTGAGATAGAAACAATATCACCAAAAATTCTAAAAAAAGACATTTAAAAGCTATGCACACCTTTGCAATATTCTTTTTAATTTAACTGTGTTGTTCTTCTGTCGGTCAGGCTCTGTGTTTTATATATGTTGTAGGACCTGCTATGATGTCACTGGGGTGGGGTGGGGAGCGGAGCGATGACAGCACCAAGGGCAGAGCAGGAGAAGCACTCACATACTAACTGACAAGTGGTTGTTAGTAGTTTGACAAAGGCGTTCTGATTGGTTGTTGAGTTGCCACTTTACTTTTTATGTGCACTAGTTTTTAAAAGTGTTTTACCCAAGAAGTTTAGGAATATCAAAAAGTTCCAGTATATCTGAGAATGCAGCTGATCGCAGTGCCGGCAGAGAGAGGAGCGTTTAGTTGAGGAGAAGCTGTATCACGCGCGGTTCATCATTAGAGGGATACTGAATGATTGCTGCTGCAGTTGAATATTTGGAATGATGAACCTTTTTCTTTTAACTGCAGGCGAAATAAAAATAAACGACTATCAATAATAATCCCATCTTAGTGCGTTCACCTGGGTAACCTATGCTCAGCAATAAACAACAATTCTCAATACTAGCAATAAAATCTGCCGTTACCATGGCGACTAGAAAATATAACTTCCTATCAGTTTTGTTGGTATATATAAACTTTTTAGTTGCATCTTGATCATGTTTTTTTTTTTACAGTTCCGTTAAATTCATGTGGTTTTAATGAAGAGGAAGTTTATCTGTGCTTAATAATATTCGAAAACTCTGAATGACCTCTTTATTAGAGACCCCCATCTACTAGCGTTGGACCTCCTTTGCTTTTCATAACAACAGCAGTTTGTCATGATGTAGATTCCAAAAGGTGATGAAATTATTCTGCAGGAATATCGGCCCCTGCGGACAGGAAGCTTCTTGTAGTTTCCGCAAATTAGATGGAGGTGCTGACATGTTTTGACCAGCTGGCAGGAAGGGGTCATCAATCCATGCTGGTTGCTCCATATTCTGACCCCCCATCAGCACGGTGCAACAGAAATCTAGATTCATCTAACCCGGTGATGTTTTCCCACTGCTCGGTGATACAATTTTTGTGCTCTTTTGCTCACTGGAGTCTCGTCTTTCTGTTGTCTCAGACACAATGGTGCTGGAACTGGTCGTCTGCTGTTATAGTCCATTCATGCTAAGGAATGGTGAGCTGTGCATTTGGACATGGTACTTGGAGCACCAGCATTGCATTTAGCTACTCTTGACTGTGCATTGTCTGTTCATCAGTACAATTCCTAACATCCACCTCTGACCCCTTTTAGTGTCAAGATACTTAGGATCCCCTTTTGCTGGATGATTTTTCTTGATCACACCATTCTCGATATTCTCTCCACACCACTATAAGAGAAAACCCCACAAATTTGGCAGTAAAATCCTGGCCCTGGCTAGTCTAGCTCCGATGACCATACCTCGTTGGAAGTCGCTCAGAGTTTTTCATCTAATGTGGATTCACACTGAAACTGATCCACTTGCCACGTGATTTTATGCTGCACTCCGGGGTCACAGTTCTAATTTCCATATATTAAAGCTCCAATTCTGCAAGGGCCGGCGGCTCTAACAAAGGGGCCATTCAGTGTAGAAATGCAGCGTGTTTGGTGATTGTATTCCTTATGATTTAACAATATGACCTTCAAAGGAACTGCTTACTTTTTATTTTCTTAGTGTGAAAACGTTTCCATTAGGGTGTTTTTCAGAAATATGTCATATTTTCCTGGGCATTATTTTCTCTTTTTTTTACGACCTATCTAGCAGTAGGTACATATAAAATGCGCTACAAGCAGCATGTTTTTTAAGCTGTTTAAAAAAAATGCTGAATTTTTTGGGGTCAGTCAGCAGACAGCGGGGAAAACAGGCAGGTGTATATATGTAAGGGGGTAGCTGTCAAAAAGAAGAAAATGTTAATTTCTTTATTATTCTATTTGTACAATAAACATGTGTGTGTTCCTTTAAACATTTGAATGTTCTGCGTGAGGCAGGATGGCATGGAGGGCAGTCTTGCAGGAGACCATCAGGGATAGTCATGGCTACAGTTGTTGAGTACTGAAAGACAGACTACACATAGAGATGTGTCTGCCTTAGTCGGTTCCTGCAAGAGACTGCTCTATGATGTCTCCTAGTCAACTGAAAGCTCTGCTATGGGTGAGACCCATCATCTGGCGATGTTGTGTTGCTATTTGAGACTGTAATCAAAGTATCTGTAATGAGCCAGAGCAGGAGGGTCTAATGTCACGGTGGCAATGTCCCACTCCGACTTTATCACAGCAGTCAAATAGTGGGGGGGCAAGATATTTAGGGCTGGTTTCTGCTCCTGGGGACCGTATTGTGGTGGAGGTCCTCCAGTGAAAAAGAGCTTCAGGAGTCAAAAGGGAATTAACAAGGAACAACTCACTTTTATTTTGCATCCAGTTGAATACAGGGTGACGTCCAACACAGTTCACTTTCCTGACATCCACATCCAGAGATGGTGGCCGGTAGTACTGTTGCCTACAAAATCCCGTACTACTTATCCAAGTTTTTCACTGGGGTACTGGGATGAATCCTGGAATGTCGTACTTGGTTCCTTCCTGGATTTACATTTAGTAGTAAATGTTCAGAATCACTGCATATCTGGTTATGCAAAATGTATCTGTGGTGGAGCGCACACACCGAGGGCGGGAGCTGAGGCACTCAGTACCTAGGGGTGAGCCGAGTAAACAGGGGAGGTGCCCAGGAGGAGGACGAGGCTGTACGAGATAGAGGTGGAGAGCTGGGCCTGGTCTGTTCTCACACAGAGCGGAATAAGAAAGCATCAACTGGGCCTCAATCACCAGGAGCGTCCGCTCCCAAGCACAGTCTGTATGTTTGAACCACCGGAACTGATTAAGGGGTTTTGCCCCAAAATGCATTTTCCTATGCTGGCTATTCACTTAACCAAATAAAGGAGAAGTTTCAAACTTTATCATTTTCATTATTTATCTGCCTTTTGAGTGTTGCACCAGTTCTTTTAGCTCTTTCCTTCCACTCGCTCTTGCCCACTTAGGTAGTGCATCATCTGGTAGGCAGCACTTCCTTTATTCTTAGCTAGAGATGAGCGAACTTATTCAGTTCGGGTGTTTTTGGACCCGAGCACCGCTTTTTCCGAGTAACTGACTACTCGGACGAAAAGATTCGGGGGATGCCGGGGAGAGAGAGAGCTTCCCCCTGTTCCCCACTGCTACCCCCCGCTCCACCACGCCACCCCCCGCCCCCCCGGCGCCCCCCGAATCTTTTCGTCCGAGTAGTCAGCTACTCGGAAAAAGTGGTGCTCGGGTCCAAAAACACCCGAACCGAGTAAGTTCGCTCATCTCTATTCTTAGCACATCTGAACCTCTACATTCTTTGCCTCCTCTTTGGACCATTGGCAACCATATGGGTTTTGCTCCTCCCCTTTTTCTTCATTTTCATGCCTCGCATTCTACTGCAACTGACAGGTCCAGCTTCCACAGGCCTATATAGCATATATGACTCTACCCAAGACATAATATAAAGAAATGACCGGACTTGATCCCTGCTCTTCAAAGCTAAAGAATCCAACCAGACTTTTTTCGTCCAACTGGTCTATGTATAAAAAGAACAGTCCCAGACTTAGCACCACAGCTCTTCTACTATGAGAACATAGCTTTAGTTTATGGGGCTCATAGACTTTGACAGCTTGTGTGGAAGGAGTGTTAGAGCAGTTGAAAAATTATAGTGTACCGGAATGGAATCAGGAGGGAAGACTGAATATCCTGCTCGCTTTTATAAATAGAGAAATAGCTACAAGCTGTGAGCAGCGCACATTCCATCTTCTACGTCTAAAGGCAGACGGTGAAGCAACACAATGTGATTGATTAATCAGTGAGGGAGATTCTCTGGGAGGTGAAAGAGTTTATTGGGAACCTGTTATTTTTAGTAGGGTTACATTCCATTATTAAACTCATGGTGCGGTGGGTATCTTCTACCCAGGACATAGCTTCTGAGTTACAGAAATCCAACTCATGGAAATAAAATGTTTGGATATACAGAACACTCCGACTGTAGTCACCACATACAAATAATGGAGTTAAGCCAAATAGAGATAAACTAAATAGATTTTTCCTAAGATGTTACTTAAAGGGATTCCGTCACCAGGTTCATGAAGTTTGACTCGGAGTCGAGCTCCAAGTCACGTAGGTAGACTTTGCCGTCTTCTCTCCGCCCGCATCATGCAGACTGACAATCTCAACCCCTTTGGGTATAGGGAGAGAGCTGTCACTCAGCATGCAGAGAGCAGGGAGAGGCGGGTGTGGCCCGTCACCATGACTCAAACATCATGTATCGGGTGACAGAATTCCCTTAATTTGGCAAGAATAAGTCTACTTGTAGCTAAATAAATTGCATTTCCGGTAGGTTGGGTACAATTGGATTTAAAGGTGATGTACACCTTTAGCACTTTTTTTTTTAAATCAATGTCTTTTTAGAGATGAAGGTTTTTTGTAATTGGTTTTCATTAACATTTTTTGATTGTTTAACTTCTATGCGGGGCATACCTAAAGGCTCAGGGGCCCGGGTGCAAAAGTTCAACTCGGGCCCCCCGGGTCCTTTTGCCCCCCGGCCCCGTACCTATGCCTGAGGGCCAATGTTCACATGCGGAATTTATATATAAAATCTGAGCGTGGCCCCGGCCCGAGAGATCCGTGCATCTTGCAGCCCATAGGGATGCATTAGCATCAGTAGGGCAGCTAAAAGCATGCAGATGGGATTCCTTCCCGGAGTGTGGGTCACAAGCACAGGAAGAAATCGCAGCATGCTCCATTTTCCTGCAGAGAACAGGAGATTTTTTAAAATATTGGTGCGCATGCACGCGGCACGCTGCCGGCGTGCTGAGCCCGTCCGCCCACCGGAAGAAAGAAAATACAGCCAGCACAGAGGGGAGCCCCGCAGCGTCCGAAGAGGTGAGTATAATGTATTTTCCCTCTCCATATCCCTGGGCATGCACGGATTTCACTGCGGGATTCAGCAGTGATATCCGTGCGTGCAAGTGGGCATGAGGTCTAAGAGAGAGATAGATGGGTATGAGATAGATAGGTATGAGATAGATAGGAGACCAGGCAAGATAGATAGATACATACCCCCGGTGGCTGGACTACTTCTTTGGTGAGGAGAGCAGCTGTGTCAGCAGGAATGAAGCAGCAGGGAGATGACATGATCATCCCTGGGCCACTGGATGCCTTGCTGTGCTGTGCCTGTGTGCCGGTAAGTTTGTGTCTGTGTCCTCTCTGCTCCTTTCCCCACCCCTCCTCCTCTTCCCCTGTCGTCTCTCCAAGTTCTCCCCCCTCCCTTCTCCTACACTCCTCTCTGGCTCGTGCTGTAGGCCAGACCGCACTAAGCATGTGGCAGCCGACAGTGTATGGTGGAGGGCGGCCTCGGGGCCCCCTCAAGCACAGGGGCCAGGTCGCCGGTATGCCTATGCTTCTATGTTTGTATTGTTTCAGTCTGCACACACCAACTCGGAGAGAACTGGGAATTAGAGATGGAGCCTGCAGAGAGGAAAATAGTGATAAATGCAGAATTCAAGTCCCATATTGGTCACATATAGTGTTATTCCTCATGTACACACATGGCAGCTTATTCTGAAAACTGATCTGAAAGTGTGGGTACACGTTAAGTTTGCATCACTGGTATTGTTCCATAGACAGATAATTTTCTATTCCTTCTCTTAATAATAACATTACGAAACCCTTCAGCAATTTTTTTTGCTGTCAGATTTGGTGTCGTCACCTGGCAATTTTGTTAAGAATGACTAATCCCTCATTTTCTGATATCTATATAAATATATGAAGGAGTTTTCATTATTTCTCCCCCTCTCTTGCTTGTATCTCTCCTACACTCCCCCAGAACACAGCTTGATTATATACTTGCTAGAATTTTTTTTTACTGCCGTCTAACTAATCTCTGAGTTTGAGCTGAGAGAAACCTTGGCTTCTTCATGTACATTTACTGGTATTGCTTTACATTCCTGTCTGAGCTCTTCTTATCTTAGAAAAACCTGCTCTCTACATGTGATGTTACGCAAAACAAGGTCCGATTACCCCAGAAAGAGAAAGTGTACTAATTAATAAAAGTGACCTTTCGCTAAAGGGAATATGTGATCAGAAAATGATCTCTTCTACAAACCAAGTTTCATGTTAAACATATTTTTAAATAATTTAGGTGGCTTTTTTTATTTTAGATGTCACAAACTGTATATATTTTTTTTAAATCTTAGAATTCTGCGATATTATTCTGCCAAATAATAGTCTGACCCTTCCTGTCCTGTAGAGAAAATAGTCTCAGTTGTCATCTCATTATCATCACAGGCAGGATTACACTGAGAGATGACACCTATATATGAAAAAAAAACAGGATCCATCATTCACAAAAGGTGATGGTTACAGCTCACCTCCTCCTCCTCCCTGCACAAGTTACAGAATATGCGTATGTCATGGAATATAAAGTGTCAAGTTTCAGAATGCAATAAGTTTATGTTTCTTTACTTTGTATTGGACTATTGACTTCTTAAATAGAAGACTAAAACCTATGCTTTGTTGTGTCGGTAACTAGGATTTTAAGCTAAGAAGTCAACAGACAAATTAAATAAGGCTAAGCTATGTTAGCAGAGAAGACACACAACTATAGCAGAAATAGTGTCTAATGCAACAGCAATATCCTGACTTAAATAATTTCTATGTCTAAGACGACCCTTAAGAGCTTTGAGACTATTTGGTAGATGTCAATAAGCCTTTATGATCAATAAGCTTTGTCACCTACGTAACACTAATCTTTGTACCAAGTAACTTTTGAATATGCCCTCTTCTTCTGTATAAGAGTTGGCAATGTTGATAATAAAGTACAATTCATTGAGTTCTCATGGAGAAGTGTCTTGACATAACGTGGAGTGATTACATGCTATTGATAGATAATTGCTAGCAAATCTTCTCATCATGGGCTTCCATATCTACCAATTTGGCACCTGGCAACGAGGTCATCAGATCGGTACCGGTGTGGTCCGATAACACGTACATCACTCTCCTATTGAAGTTAATGGGTCAGCTCCTGTTGTGTCTATGACCTAAGAGCTGTGCTGTAAAGCATATCTCTAAGTGCTGTTAATTGCAGCTCAGGCAAAATGGCCGCCCTCATAGTCATGTACAGACAATAGAATAAAAATCTACAATTAGAAAAAAAACTGATTAAAAAAAAGAAAAATGTGTCACTATCTGGTTTTAATTAGTTAAAAAATATAAGTGATGCATTCCATTTAAAATCCCATTGTGATTGTTCCCAGCAAGAGAAACGAACTAATCTTGTAGATCACCTGTTAACGGCTAAGAAAAATAAATGATGTTATAGTGAGCTTGCAAACCTCTCAGGGTTCTTCCTCAGGCATAATTAAATAAATCTGAGGCACGCATATATATACACACACATACTTATCACAAGGCACAGACATGGATGTGATTAATTTGCACTGAAAAGAATACCACAAGAGGACGAGTAGAAAAATAAATAAAAACTTAAATAGTCCACTGGTAAAGATGTGAAGGTGTTATGTTCCCTGAATTAGTGTTAGGGGGTCACAGAGTGTTATCTGTGCTATAGATTTCTCATACTTCCCATTCACGCATGAATCCTCTTGAAGAATTTAGCCCTCTATTGAAAGTGTCAAAGGTTGTTATAAATTTGTACTCCCAAATTCTTCTATGGCTCTGTAATCTGAAATTGCCTTTAAGTATAATAACTTTCATGTGTTCTATGTTGTGTCTGTAACTAGAAAAGTGCTCGGCTACAGGTAATTCTGTCTTTCTCTCTTTAACCGTGTGGCGGTAAGATCTCATCTTGGGTTTCAGATTTTGTCCTGTTTCTCCAACATAAAGCCCTGCAACAGGACATTTAATGCACCGGATCAGGTACACAACATCCGACGTGGAACATGTAAATGTCCCCAGGATCATAAAACCCCCCTGCACACGGGCGGAAATTCCGGGGCGAGATTTCCGGCAGAATTTCCGCCCATGGCTGCTGCCATAGGATTGCATTAGAAAACGCAATCCTAGGCAGACAGCTGCGATTTGTCAGCATGAAATCACATGCGGCATGTTCTATTTCTGCGAGACCCACACAGAAATGTCAATAATGCCAGGCCGGCAGCCAGCGCGTAACAGAGCCAGAGCCGCGGGAGCAGGTGAGACCCGCACTGGTCCCTGCAGGGGCACGGGTCGGATCCCATTGTGAGAATTCTCACAGCGGGATCCGACCCGGCCATCTGCAGGCGGCTATAGTCATGTTGTATGTTGGAGATTTGTATCCTGTCCATTGTCAGTAAATTTAAAATTCCGACATTTCTAATCTGTGGACTTTGGGAGATAAACAGAAATGTGTATACATTTATTGATTCATTCCTCAATTTAGTTGGTTTTGCAAAAACACCCAGGAGCATAACTATAATGGGTGTGAAAAAATGGTCACACCCACGTCCTAAAGCTTTACGGACCCATAAGGTTTCTCCACCCCATATGAGGAGACCAGTAATATAAAATCGAGCATTTTAATAGGTGGGGGGGGGGAGCTGTAAAGGGGTTTTTCTGCCCTCTTTTTCACCGCTGACCTATCATCTGGATAGGTCATGAGTAGTTGATGGATGAGGGTCCACTTCTCGGGCCCCCCAACCCTCAGCTGATCATCCAGTCCACTGTCCAGTGCAGTGGGGCAGACATTGTCATTAGCTATCAGCACAGGAAGTATGTGTGCCAGCTTCACTACCATTGAAATCAATGGGAGAGCCACGCTGCTCCTCCACTTCCTGCTCCTCTCCTGGTCAAGACTGGATGGGAAGTTCAGACCAGCAGAGAAGCAGAAAGTGCCATAGTAGCATGGATTTCATGTGCTGATGGTTAATGACAATGTCCGGTTAGCTGCACTGACAGCAGGCTACACAATCAACTAATGAACAGGGGTCCCGAGTAGTGGACCCCCGCCCATCAACTACTGATGTCCTATCTAGAGGACAGGTCAAAAGTGAGAAATAGGGCAGATAACCCTTTAAAGACTTTGTATTTGGGCCCAGCAGATTCAAGTTACACTTCTGTAAATATCATTTTTGGTGTAGGCCCCTCCTCCCCAATCACTGAGATTATGGAAGATCATCTGCATAAACAAATGGAGCGGGCAGCTCTAGCTGGTACAAGGGTGACGATGAGATTATAATTACCCTGACTACCATGATTCTGCTTCAACTTCAGGAGAGAAGATTGCTCATCTTGTTGCAGGAAAAGTTTAAGGGCCAATTTATGGAAGGTCCGAAAAAACTGTTAAAAAAAGTCATACTGGGAGGGCAAAACACTTCAAAAGAAAAACCCACCCAGTCTGTAATAATACCATAAAAGAAGATATGCTCACCTTCTTAATCCCCCGCCGTGCCAGAATGGGATTGGCAAAAGAGAGGGAAAGGTAATATATTTTTTATAATCTGTGATATATTTAATATATTCAGATTTTTTAGTATCTGGTTGAGTGCCAAGAGACTGGTGCAGGACAATGTAGTGCCCATTTTCAAAAGGCTACAATATAAAAGAAAGAAAGTTCCCTATAGTGCAGGAAAGCTTCAAACTGACACATAAAAGTAGTAAAATAGGACAGTTCCACCTAATGGCAGCCAACTCTAGAGATAACGGATCTGCTGGCCTCAAACTGCATCGAATAAAACAGTGAAGAAGAAGATGAACATGGAACTGCTACCACAAGGAACCCGGTCCACAAGGAATATTTTGTATTTAAATGTCACATCTTTTATTTTTGTAGTGATCTAATGAAAGCACCGATCCGGCGCAGAAACATGTCACACAATAAACTCCTCCAATATTCCTGGACAAGGTTCCTCGTAGTAGCAGCACCTTGTTTATCTTCTTCTTCACTGTGTCAGGGAAATTTCTGCGTACAGCACCAATCAGGCCCACCCCATTGCCCCGCTGCCGGCGGTAAAAAAGAGACACCACACACGGAGGTCTGGTATAGTTCCTCACACGGGGACATAACTGCGCCCTTTATTACAGATTACATGGGATCTTATACCCTTTGGTCTCATCACTAGGAATGGGTGATGGTCTCATTGGCTCAAATTCACCGCATAACCATATATGTAAAGTCCGGATTTCCGCCTGAGACAGTGAAAATCATATACATAGTTGAACAGTCGTTATCTAGATACAGCGCTTCTGGGAAAACAGCCAAGCACACGGCCTTCGTGTTCGGCTCTGTATCATCTCTGAATTTCTGGACACATCTCTCTCAGCCTTGCAAACTTTTGGAATATCTGATGTAAGGCGACATATAAGTTTTTCTCATTTTAACTTTGAATAGAACTTGCATACGGGTATAAAAGCATAAAAAACATATGGCAAAATATACATATACCCTCACAACTGTACTTCCTGATACATTTTCAAAACGGGCTCTAAATCTTCCTAAGGGCCTATATAGAGGAGCATGTGACATAAAATAGTATTCTAGGGCATAGCCAGCATGGCTTCACAAAGGACAGAAGTTGTTTCATTTGTAGAACCTGGACAGAGGGGTAGCTATAGATAAATGTGTTTGACACTTTTCTTCTACACTTAATTGGTAACAGTCTTTCATTTTCCTTTATTCGGCGAGAGCTGCCTGCGATTGGCTGAGCGCCTCAGCCAATCACAATCAGCGCTTTCAGCAGGCGGAAATTTTAAATCCCCGGCTGCTCAAAGATCAGCACTACAGAATCGGGGACAGCGGGAGAAGACGCGGCTGAGCCCCAGCAGCTGAAGAAGGTGAGTATCTATTTTCTTAATTTTTTTACACTACTTTTACTGTTTTTTCAGGGAAGGGCTTATATTTACAGCACTTCCCTGAAATCCAATGACAGGGTGCGGGCAGCAGGATCTTCTACCGCAGCTGTCATGTGTGTCAGCAGCGGTAGGGAATTAAAGAATTCCTTTGCTGCATCTGTCACAGATGTGGCAGATGGAGCAGCAGGGAATTCTTTTTACTAGTGGGGATGAAGGAAACATCTGTGCAGGGGACTCGGCAGCGGAGGACAGGTAAGTTTTTTGTTGTTTTTTTGTTTTTTTTTACACTAAAATTCTTGTTTTTCAGGGAAGGGCTTATATGTAAAGCCCTTCCATGAAAAACAATGCAGGGGTGCCAGCAGACCATTGTCTTCAATGGAGCCGCTGGCAGCAGCCGCGGCTCCATTAAAAACAATGCGTGCATTCACTATGGTGCAAGCATGTCCTATCTTTGCACACACAAGCCTGCAAAGAACGGACATGTGAACACACCATAGGGAATGCATTGGGGCTAATAGACGCGTGTTTTTGTGTGCGCGTATGCAGCACAAAACACGCTCGTGTGAATCCACCCTTAGAAAGAGAAACCAGCAGCATATCCCGATGCAATAAAAATGATATTTTTAATATCCCATCACCACAGATAGCAGCAAGGTTTCGGCTTAGCAGCCTTCTAGAAGCTCACTCTGAGTTTAGTTTCCATGTAAAAACCCTCTGCATGCAGTAATATAAAAAATAGGCATATACTCACCTCTCCTTACACCCACTCATTGCTCAGCGCCTGTATTTATAGGCTCCAGTCCGATCCAGTTTACAGGATGTCACAGGTGCTGAAACCAATAGTAGAGCTCAACGATTGATCACTGAGCTCTGTCATTGGCTGCAGCACCTCAGATGGTAAACAGGCTTGACAGAGGGGAGACCAGGAGCAACGGTGGAGTTACACAGCGGGAACTGGGAGAGGTGAGTATATGCCTATTTCTTAGGTAACTGCATGCAGAGGGGTTTTTAACAACTGAAGTATTGCACTATATAGTACAAGCAATCAAATGATTGCAAGTTCAGATCCCCTATGGGAACTAAGTAGAAAAAGTTGAATAAAATGTTTTAAATAGAAAAAAAACAACTAAAAATAAAAAATAAAAAAAACTAAACAATGAAAAGAAAACCACATGATTGATATAGTCGTGTTTGTAAACTATTGCAATATCACAATATTTTTCCCAAAGAAATTGAATAAGCAGGAGGCCACTTCGAAAAAAACTTTCCTTATTTCAGCTATAGCAGCGGTTCTACGGCACATAGAGAGACGTGGAAAGCAGATTTTTGCTTATCACATGCTACTCTTCAACTTTGCAAGTGGGTTTTGCCCTCTCTCTTACAGGGGACCAAACACAAAATTTAAATCCATGTTCTGGGCCCCCCAGGGGTCCATACGTCATACCATCATGTAGCGCATCCATGCCTTCCTGTTCAAGTACCGTATTGTTATTTCACTATAGGACACCAGTATTGAGAGGTAGAGCTGGATCAGTGTTTTTGACTCCAGCCCGCATTCTAGACACATAATACATCATGTGTGCATAAACCTAAATTTAGCACCAGACGTACAAGTACAATAGAAAGGATCTGGTAATCGTTGAGCTATTACTGACATTTAAAGAGCTCTGTCATAACTTACATTCAGTTTCAGTCTTCGATATTTGCAAGCTGGGCTGTTACAGTAGCTAAACCACACCACAATCTACTAAACAAGCATGAAAGCTGAAATCTATGCTCAGAGCTGATTGCTGCTCTAAGGTTTTGCTCCTTAATACGAGACCATAAAAGCTATTTTGCTTCTGATCCTGTTCCTGCCCACTCAGGCATTAAAATATGGAGTGCATTAGAATATGAAATCCCCCTATTGCCTCGAAGGAATTTTTTTTTTTCTTACACAGAAGCTCCTGTAAGGATTCAAGTTGAGTTACTAAGTGCAATGAGAGCTTTGAATCAACTGTCTCTACTGGAGGGGAGTTGGTTCTTTTCACATGCGCTG
This sequence comes from Eleutherodactylus coqui, assembly GCF_035609145.1. Lineage (NCBI taxonomy): Eukaryota > Metazoa > Chordata > Amphibia > Anura > Eleutherodactylidae > Eleutherodactylus > Eleutherodactylus coqui. The sequence continues at coordinate 103,155,732 of NC_089848.1, read as the reverse complement.
CCTCTATTCACTTCATTTGCAAAGGTGCTGCTGAAGCTTTTACTCCCTCACTATCCAGGATCTGACTCGTGGGAATCTTCGCTTTCAAGATTTCATACTTGACCCTTATTCTTTAACCAGCGAGGACGTAACATCTTACTGTCTTCCTATAATCATACTCATTGCGATCTATAGACTGGACCTCATGCTCTCGGATCTAATGCCTTGCAATGATCACCCAAGAATCTTCCTAACTTGAAGTAGTCTGTAAGATGAAGACTATATCATCTGTACTCATCGTAACTTTTCCTCTTCTGCTTTCTGTGAGTATCTGGATTGTGGAAATCTATTGGGAATTGTGAGCTCTGCACATAAAGCTTCTTCGGTGGCTTTTGAACTGCTCTTGCACCTAGGACTTGGTTGGGGATATTATCTTACATTTGTATTGAAGGGGTTCTATTAGCAGATCCTTAATATTCTGGAGGCACTGAAGCTTTTATGGGTTTGTTTTGTCGATAGAACAACAGGTTACGTTTTTTTTAATTAGATTTTTATTGCTTTGCATTACTTTGTTGCTTGTTTTTAAACCCATGGTCTGTTTATTATTTATTACAGAACAGTCAACAAACGTATCACACAGTTTAACCCCTTAGTGACAAGCCTATTTTTTAATTTCATCGTCAAATTGCAAGACCCATAACTTGTTGTTTTTATGTGGGGCGAGCTGTACTTGTTGATGGCACCACTTTGGGGTACATGTAATGTATAACTTCTATTACACTTTTTAGGGGGGGAAAGGAACCCCCACCCTCTTCCCCCCAGAAATTCCACCAGTGTTTTTTTGGGGCGTTCATTTAGCAATAAAAATGACACAATAACTTTCTTATGTGGATCGGCATGATTACTGCAGATTTTATTTTTGACTACTTTTGCACAATGAAACCACGTTCATAAAGAAAAACTATTGATTTTGCATCGCTGCATTCTAAGACCTATAACATTTTTATTTTTCCTGCAATAGAGCTCTGTGATGTGAGGTCTTGTTATTTGCAGAAAGAGTTGTAGTTTTTATTGGTACCATTGTGGGGTACATGTGAGTTTTGGATTGGTTTTTATTGTGTTTATTTGCTTTTTTTTTTTTTAATTATCTTTAAGGTGTTTACAATGTGTGATAAATAACAAAATATTTTCATTGTCTGAATTGTTATGAATGAGCTAATACCTATTATGTTTAGCTTTTTTTTTGGGGGGGGGGGTATTTTATCCATGTAAAAAGGCTTTTGTGGACAAAAATGTGTATTTTTTCAGCTAGGTTTTTTTTTTCCATAAATTAAACTTTTTTAAAAACTCTATTTATTATTCTCTCAAGGGGACTTAAAGATGCGATAATTCGATTGCTTGGGTAGTACACTGTATTACTTATGTAGTGCATTCTACTAACCTATGACAGCAGCCTATTACACTCTGTCGGAGGCGGGATCTAATAGGCTGAGTTACATGGCAGATATGGAGACCTTTCTCAGGCTTCCGGGTGCCATTGGAACTCATTGGTACTTTGCAATAGCACTGCTGATGCTGATGGCTGTCATCTGCTTACATGCTGCAGTTGCTATTGATTGTGGTATGTAAGGAGCTAAATGGAACCTCTCATCAAAATTAAGCCAAGTTAACTAAATAATTGCAGTTTGGAAATTTCACACGCCATATGTAAAATAGGCAGAGCGGTCTGGTGGGCATGCCAGCCGCTTGGTTTTCACAAAAGCCCGTTCCTCTTGCCTTTTTTGACGTGGCTGAATGCGTCACTCGTGCATCGCTGCGAAGTTTCATGACTGCGCAGTGAGCTTGTCTAGTGGCGCATACATAGATGGTAGAGATGAGCGAGCACGCTCACTTAAGGCAGATACTCGAGTATCGCTCTTCTCGAGTATCTGCATACTCATCGAAGCAGATGCAGGGGGGCAGCAGAGGGTGAGCGGGGGGGGGGGGGGGGGGGGAGAGAGAGAGATGGGATACAGGTTGCATGCATCCATTGATATCAATGGAGGTGTCTGCATGGAATCCACAGTGAAATAGAGCGTAGTGCGACTTTTCTTCCACTCGCAGAATACGCAATTCATACCCGGGGGTGTTAAGGAAAATTCAAAACGATGTGCCTTTTAATGTCCTTGCAGACGATCGTGGAATCCGCAATTTAAATCCGGCCCTGTGAGACCGGAGTTATAATTCGTAATGGCAGCGCTGTTGTTGGTTTACTTTGCTAACTACAGGTGATAGGTTGAAGTAGGCTGCGTGACGCACCATAAGCTGTCATGACCTGAGGCTACTCCTCTGCTAGCAGTTAGAGCAGGAGCCTAGTTGTCCGTAGTCAGCTAAGCCACCATCAACAGATGTATGTTCAGGTTTAAAGCCCATTGGTGAGGTCACTAAAAAGGTGTATTGGTGGTCACTAAGGGGTTAAGAGTCTTTTATCAAAAGAATAGGCTTTTCCTGATATTCTTCCTACTTTATTACTATTATTCTCAGTGAGCAGCGTTCGCCTCAGCAGTTGAATTTGACATTTGGTAGTTTTTGTGTTCTGCATGATAACTTAGTGAGTTGAGATAAAGCAGTGGGGCAGATTTATTACTGGTGTTGCACCAGAATTCTGGCATATGTTGTTTGTTTGTTTTTTTGGCGCAACTCAGTTTAGACAAATTTACTATTGATTTGCGCCAAAAAGAACAGATGTTCCGCGTCTCACTTCATTTTTCAAAAGTAGTTAGAAAAGGGGGCGGGGTTTAAATGGAGTAAATCTTTTAGGCAGATTTTAGAATTATGACTTTTTAAAAAGTTGCAACATTTGTCGCAATCTCACTCCAGTAGCAGGGGGAGTACAAAGTGACTTCGCATCACCTATTTTAGGCCGGCTTCACACGAGCGTGACGGGCTCCGCAGCGGAATATTCCACAGTGAAGCCCGTCACAGCGCCCCCCAGAGACCCCATACTTACCAGCGGAAGATAGCGTGAAGACGCTTCCCCGCCCACCGCCGTCGCCTCATGTGACACGCCCACCGCGTCACATGACGCGGCCGGCCGTGTCACGTGACACGCCGGCGGTAGGCGGGAAAGCGTTTTCACGCTATCTTCCGTTGTGTTACAGCGGGAGAAAGCATGAACGGACGGCTTCCATTGACTGCAATGGAAGCTGTCAGCACGTACACCCGCGGCAAATTGAGCATGCCGCGGGTGAGGACGGGAGATTTCACGGTGCAGAATTCCGCGGTGGAATTCCGCATCGTGAGCATTGAGCTATTAGGTTCAATAGAGCCTAATAGCTGCGGGCAACGCAGCGGATTTTTGCCCCGAATTTACACGGCGTAAATCCGTTCGTTAAAGATGCAATAAAACGATCAACATTGTGGAACATTTGTAAATTTGTTGCATTATAAAATTGGAGAAAGGAAAAAAAAGCTGTTGGAAAAGTGGCGTCAAAAATTCACCCTATAGTAAATGCTCTTCAGTGTCTTTACTCTGAGTAATATCATAAGCAGTTGTGATAAGATGGAAACTTTTTTCTGTTAGGGCTCATTCACACAGGCGTATTTGGTCTGTATTGCGCATGTATTCTTTATGTGCGTAATACAGACAGAATAACACCTATTGATTTGCATTGGAGTATTAAGATGAGTGTATTTTTTTCATGTGACTTTTGCTCACATTTAAAAAGTCACAGCATATCCTGGTGGCTATAGATGGTGGGGAAGAGAGTGCTGGCTGTGGATGATAGGGGAGTGTAGTGGCTAAGAATAATGATGGGGGAGAGTGGTGGCTGTGGATGATGGGGGAGGTTGGTGGCTGTGGATGGTTGTGGCTGTGGATGGTGGAAGATTGGTAGCTGTGGATGGTGGCTGAGGATGGTGGTAGAGAGTGGTGACTGTGGATGGTGGGAAAGAGTGGTAGCTGTAGATGGTGGGAGAGGGGTGGCTGTGGGTGGTGGGGGAGGGTGTGGGCTGTGGGTGGTGGGAGAATGGTGGGGGAGGGTGATGGCTGTGAATGGTGGTAGAGTGGGGGCTGAGGATGGAGGGGGAGTGGTAGGTGTGGATGGTGGGGGAGAGTGATGTCTGTGGATGGTGAGGTAGGGTGGTTGCTGTGGCTGGTGAGGGAGGGTGGTGGCTGAGCATAGTGGGAGAGTGGTATATAAGGATGGTGGGCAGAGTGAAGGCTATGGATAGTAGGGAGAGGAAGGGCTGTGGAAGATGGGAAGAGCGAGGACTGTGGAAGGTGGGAAGAGTGAGGGCTGTCAAAGGTGGAAAGGGTGATGGCTGAGGATGTAATGGATAGTCGTGGCTGTGGATGGTGGGAGAGAGTGGTGAAATGAGGCTGGTGGGGGAGAGTGGTGGAATGAGGCTGGTGGGGGAGAGGGAAGAGTAGGGGCTGTGGATGGTGAGGAGAGTAATGTCTGTGGAAGGTGGGGAGAGCGGGGGGGGGGGCTGTGGAAGATGGGAAGAGTATGGGCTGTGGATGCTGGGCTGTGGAGGGTGGGAAGATTAGGGGCTGTGGGAGAGTGGTGGAATGAGGCTGGTGGGGGAGAGTGGTGGAATGAGGCTGGTGGGGGAGAGTGGTGGAATGAGGCTGGTGGGGGAGAGTGGTGGAATGAGGCTGGTGGGGGAGAGTGGTGGAATGAGGCTGGTGGGGGAGAGTGGTGGAATGAGGCTGGTGGGGGAGAGTGGTGGAATGAGGCTGGTGGGGGAGAGTGGTGGAATGAGGCTGGTGGGGGAGAGTGGTGGAATGAGGCTGGTGGGGGAGAGTGGTGGAATGAGGCTGGTGGGGGAGAGTGGTGGAATGAGGCTGGTGGGGGAGAGTGGTGGAATGAGGCTGGTGGGGGAGAGTGGTGGAATGAGGCTGGTGGGGGAGAGTGGTGGAATGAGGCTGGTGGGGGAGAGTGGTGGAATGAGGCTGGTGGGGGAGAGTGGTGGAATGAGGCTGGTGGGGGAGAGTGGTGGAATGAGGCTGGTGGGGGAGAGTGGTGGAATGAGGCTGGTGGGGGAGAGTGGTGGAATGAGGCTGGTGGGGGAGAGTGGTGGAATGAGGCTGGTGGGGGAGAGTGGTGGAATGAGGCTGGTGGGGGAGAGTGGTGGAATGAGGCTGGTGGGGGAGAGTGGTGGAATGAGGCTGGTGGGGGAGAGTGGTGGAATGAGGCTGGTGGGGGAGAGTGGTGGAATGAGGCTGGTGGGGGAGAGTGGTGGAATGAGGCTGGTGGGGGAGAGTGGTGGAATGAGGCTGGTGGGGGAGAGTGGTGGAATGAGGCTGGTGGGGGAGAGTGGTGGAATGAGGCTGGTGGGGGAGAGTGGTGGAATGAGGCTGGTGGGGGAGAGTGGTGGAATGAGGCTGGTGGGGGAGAGTGGTGGAATGAGGCTGGTGGGGGAGAGTGGTGGAATGAGGCTGGTGGGGGAGAGTGGTGGAATGAGGCTGGTGGGGGAGAGTGGTGGAATGAGGCTGGTGGGGGAGAGTGGTGGAATGAGGCTGGTGGGGGAGAGTGGTGGAATGAGGCTGGTGGGGGAGAGTGGTGGAATGAGGCTGGTGGGGGAGAGTGGTGGAATGAGGCTGGTGGGGGAGAGTGGTGGAATGAGGCTGGTGGGGGAGAGTGGTGGAATGAGGCTGGTGGGGGAGAGTGGTGGAATGAGGCTGGTGGGGGAGAGTGGTGGAATGAGGCTGGTGGGGGAGAGTGGTGGAATGAGGCTGGTGGGGGAGAGTGGTGGAATGAGGCTGGTGGGGGAGAGTGGTGGAATGAGGCTGGTGGGGGAGAGTGGTGGAATGAGGCTGGTGGGGGAGAGTGGTGGAATGAGGCTGGTGGGGGAGAGTGGTGGAATGAGGCTGGTGGGGGAGAGTGGTGGAATGAGGCTGGTGGGGGAGAGTGGTGGAATGAGGCTGGTGGGGGAGAGTGGTGGAATGAGGCTGGTGGGGGAGAGTGGTGGAATGAGGCTGGTGGGGGAGAGTGGTGGAATGAGGCTGGTGGGGGAGAGTGGTGGAATGAGGCTGGTGGGGGAGAGTGGTGGAATGAGGCTGGTGGGGGAGAGTGGTGGAATGAGGCTGGTGGGGGAGAGTGGTGGAATGAGGCTGGTGGGGGAGAGTGGTGGAATGAGGCTGGTGGGGGAGAGTGGTGGAATGAGGCTGGTGGGGGAGAGTGGTGGAATGAGGCTGGTGGGGGAGAGTGGTGGAATGAGGCTGGTGGGGGAGAGTGGTGGAATGAGGCTGGTGGGGGAGAGTGGTGGAATGAGGCTGGTGGGGGAGAGTGGTGGAATGAGGCTGGTGGGGGAGAGTGGTGGAATGAGGCTGGTGGGGGAGAGTGGTGGAATGAGGCTGGTGGGGGAGAGTGGTGGAATGAGGCTGGTGGGGGAGAGTGGTGGAATGAGGCTGGTGGGGGAGAGTGGTGGAATGAGGCTGGTGGGGGAGAGTGGTGGAATGAGGCTGGTGGGGGAGAGTGGTGGAATGAGGCTGGTGGGGGAGAGTGGTGGAATGAGGCTGGTGGGGGAGAGTGGTGGAATGAGGCTGGTGGGGGAGAGTGGTGGAATGAGGCTGGTGGGGGAGAGTGGTGGAATGAGGCTGGTGGGGGAGAGTGGTGGAATGAGGCTGGTGGGGGAGAGTGGTGGAATGAGGCTGGTGGGGGAGAGTGGTGGAATGAGGCTGGTGGGGGAGAGTGGTGGAATGAGGCTGGTGGGGGAGAGTGGTGGAATGAGGCTGGTGGGGAGAGTGGTGGAATGAGGCTGGTGGGGGAGAGTGGTGGAATGAGGCTGGTGGAGGAGAGTGGTGGAATGAGGCTGGTGGAGGAGAGTGGTGGAATGAGGCTGGTGGAGGAGAGTGGTGAAATGAGGCTGGTGGAGGAGAGTGGTGGAATGAGGCTGGTGGAGGAGAGTGGTGGAATGAGGCTGGTGGAGGAGAGTGGTGAAATGAGGCTGGTGGAGGAGAGTGGTGAAATGAGGCTGGTGGAGGAGAGTGGTGAAATGAGGCTGGTGGAGGAGAGTGGTGAAATGAGGCTGGTGGAGGAGAGTGGTGAAATGAGGATGGTGGAGGAGAGTGGTGAAATGAGGATGGTCAGAGAGAGTGGTGGATGAGGATGGTCAGAGAGAGTGGTGGATGAGGATGGTCAGAGAGAGTGGTGGATGAGGATGGTCAGAGAGAGTGGTGGATGAGGATGGTCAGAGAGAGTGGTGGATGAGGATGGTCAGAGAGAGTGGTAGCTGTAGATGGTGGGAGAGAGTGGTGGATGAGGATGGTCAGAGAGAGTGGTGGCTGTGGATGGTAGGGTGAGCGATCGCTGTGGATGGTGGGAACAGTAATGTCTGTGGAAGGTGGGGGGGCTGTGGAAGGTGGGAAGAGTAGGGGCTGTGGATACTGGGCTGTGGAGGGTGGGGAGCTATGGAAAGTGGGAAGAGTAGGAGCTGTGGACGGTGGAGAGAGTAATGGCTGTGGGGGGTGAGGAGTGTGGGGGGCTGTGGAAGGTGGGAAGAGTAGGGGCTGCGGATGCTTGGGAGAGTAATAGATGTGGAGGGTGGAAAGTGTGGGGGGCTGTGGAAGGTGGGAAGATTAAGGGCTGTGAAAGGTGGGAAGAGTAGGGGTTGTGAATGTTGGGTAGAGTAATGGCTGTGGAAGGTGGGAAGAGTGGGGACTGTGGATGGTGCAGAAGGAAAGTAATAGCTAAATAGTAAAATATATTTTGCGAGAAGGGCACGATTGAATTCTTGCTATGGGCCCCCATGAGTTCTATGTACGCCCCTGTGCGTATTCATTAAGTATTAACGCATGTTGGCAGGAGATAGTGGGGGGGAAATAGTGACGTCATCGGGCTTTCTTGCATATGTAAATGCACAGCACATTCCAAAGAAAAACGTGCAAAAAAACTCATGCAAAAAACTCACACGTCAAAAAACACACGGAAAAATGCTGTGCATGGGCAGTAAATACGCTGTGTATTTCAGCGACTGAATATGCATATGCCTGTGTGAATGAGCCCTTTACACAGGCACTAGTGATATCGGTCAGTGAAAATCTGACAGTTTTGCCAGCCATTTCCTGAAGATTTTGATAATATTTTATATATTTTCACGTTAAAAATGTGGGAATTTCATCCGCTTTACTTGTTTTTTTCACATGCATTTTTCAGCCAAGTGAAGAAAATAAAATCACAAGTCCTTTCAATAGTAATATGCTAGAGAATTTCATCACACTTGCGTGGCATGCGAGTGCAATGCATTTTTTTTCACGCTCTTATAGGAAATATGCGTGCTATTTAGAGATGAGCGAGTATACTCACTAACGGCAATTACTCGATCGAGCATTGCCCTTAGCGAGTATCTCCCCGCTCGCAAGAAAAGGTTCAGCTGCCGGCGGCGGGCGGGGAGCAGCGGGGGAGAGCGGGGAGGTCTCTCTCTCCCTCTCCCCCCCCCCCCCCCTCACTCCCCCTGCTCACTGCCGCAACTCACCTGTCACCCGCGCCGGCAGCCGAACCTTTTCTTCTGAGCGGGCAAGTACTCGCTAAGGACAATGCTCGATCGAGTAATTGTCCTTAGCGAGTATGCTCACTCATCTCTAGTGCTATTGCATGCAAGAAAAAAAAGCCGAAAGATAGAGCAAGTACTATCTTTTCTCGTGTTTGGTAATATCTTGCAAGAATCACCCTAGTCAAACCAAAACCATTGAAATCAATGATTTATTTTCATCACTTTTTGTGTCCGTGATTCTCGGTCATGTATTGACGCCTTTACATTGTTAAATAACGACAACATATTTCGAAGCTGTGTACAAAGTGTTAAATAGATTTTACCACTAAAGACATTTATCCCCTTTTAACAGGAGAGCGGATAAATGTCTGATTGCTGGGGAATGGAACCACAGCGATCCCAGGACTGCAACACCTGAATGGTGAGGCGTATGCCCAACTGCCACTCTATTCAATTCTATGGGACAGCTGATGATTGGTGCACTCAGCAACCTCCCTCCATTCCATAGGAGTGACTGGAGCAGCAGTCAAGCATGCACATTACCACTGCAGTCACATGGAGCATTCAGGGACGCAGTTCTCAGGATTGGTATAGGTCCAAGGAGTCGAAACCTGAGTAACCAGACATTTATACCCTATCCAGTGATTCCCAAGTTTTTTCAGTCATGGAGCCCATTTTGAAGCAAGGGTTTCTCGTGGAGCCCCAAGGTGTGGTCAGGGGAGGGTTTAGGTGGGGGCTTATCACAACATATGATTTTTACCTCCATTGCTATAAAAAGGACAGAGCTATTTAAAAAAAAATAGCTGGAGCGCTGGATGGACTATTGATATACATTATGTTTAAAATTAACATACTGCGGAATTAAATCCACATGTCAGTATCTGTACGGGTTTTGTGCAGATTTTTTCCCACAGTATGTGGATGAGATTTTTAAAATGTCATCCACTTTTCTGCTACAGCTACTGTGAATTCCACAGCAAATCCGCCCTGTGTAGTAATAGTGTCCCCTATATTGGCCCCAGTAATAATAGCGTCCCCTATATTGGCCCTAGTAGTAACAGTGACCCCTATTGCGGCCCCAGTAATAATAGTGTCCCCCACAGTGGCCTCAGTAGTAATAGTGACCCCAACCATAGCTCCAGTAGTAATAGCGTCCCCTATATTGGCCCGTGTAGTAATAGCATCCCCTATTTTGGCCCCAGTAGTAATAGTGACCTCTACAGTGGCCCCAGTAGTAATAGGAACACCCACAGTGCCCTCAGTAGTAATAGATACCCCCATGGTGGCCTCAGCAGTAATAGTGACCCCCACAGTGGTCTCAGTAGTAATTGTGTAGTGATAATAACCCCTCAGTAATATTAACCCTACAGTAGTCCCAGTAATAATATTAACCTCCTCAGTAATAATAACCCCACAACAGCCCCAGTAATAATATTAACCCCACATTAGCCCCAGTTTTAATAGGACTTCCAACCCATATACTTATCTTCTCCTTGTAGTCAACGCCGCTCCTCCTCATCTCAGTGCTGATCCTGGCTGCACACTGACAGCAGTGTGTGAGCTCGGAATGTTTTCTCCCTTCTCCTCTCCTGCAGAACTAAGGAGGAGAGATCAGGGGAGGAGGATCCCCGGGTGCACACACTGATGTCAGAGTGTACACTAGAATCAGCGCCGCTGCATGATTACCGGCTGCGGAGATGCAGCACTCTGGCCAGTACTCACTATTGCGGTGAGCAGCCATCAGCACGTATGCTAGCAGAGAGGGCTCTGTGTGCTCTCCCCAGCACGGGTGCCATAGGTTTGCCACCACGGACCTAGACCCTCGGTTGGAGCCCCAAGGGCTCCGCAGAGCACAGTTTGGGGAATGCTGCCCTATCCTATGGTAGTAAACTCATTTAAAGGAGATGTCCCGCGCCGAAACGGGTTTTTTTTTTTTTTAAACCCCCCCCCCGTTCGGCGCGAGACAACCCCGATGCAGGGGTTAAAAAAACCACCCGCACAGCGCTTACCTGAATCCCGGCGGTCCGGTGACTTCAATACTTACCGCTGAAGATGGCCGCCGGGATCCTCTATCTTCGTGGACCGCAGCTCTTCTGTGCGGTCCACTGCCGATTCCAGCCTCCTGATTGGCTGGAATCGGCACGTGACGGGGCGGAGCTACACGGAGCTACACGGAGCCCCATAGAGAACAGCAGAAGACCCGGACTGCGCAAGCGCGGCTAATTTGGCCATCGGAGGCCAAAAATTAGTCGGCACCATGGAGACCAGGACGCTAGCAACGGAGCAGGTAAGTAAAAAACTTTTTATAACTTCTGTATGGCTCATAATTAATGCACAATGTACATTACAAAGTGCATTATTATGGCCATACAGAAGTGTATAACCCCACTTGCTGCCTCGGGACATCTCCTTTAATTCATTCACATCAGGCTTTCACTGAGGAAGCCTGGACTCATCCATGTAGATTTTGATACAGTAAGGGCAAATACACATGGGTGCATGCACTAATACACTCGCTGCTACGGAGCATATTAGTACATGAACCGTGTTTTTATGACTATTCAAACTCTGCGCTATAGTGCACGAGTTTTTTAAAAAAGCGTGAAAATAGGTCTTGCTCATAAAATCTGCATCTTGGCTGTGTCCTGTGGACAATTCTGTAAAAAGTCCCAAAGGGTGTATTTACATGGGCAATTTTCCGGCGTGGGTTCTCTCCGATTGTGTGAGCGACAGAATTTGCACAAGTCATTTTTCTCTCGGACTGATAGTCTGAATTTTTCAAAAATTGCTGCAAGTAGTATTTTTGTGCAATTCTCGAACAATTATTTTCTATGGGAGCGAAAATTAAACGCATTATACTCGCACATCATGCAATTTGCGTTTCTTTATATTGTACTATTAGGTTGGCTTCACATGGGCGATAAAATCACGTGACAATCACGCACAAGTCTGAAAACCCATTGTTTTGAATGGGGTCGTATATATGAGCACTGCTTTCCCGCATGACACTGCGATGCCATGCAATGCGGAAAACAGATTGTGGCATGTTCTATCTGGCTACGTAATCTCGCATTTCAGCCCTACTGTTTTCAATGGAACCAGCGGAGAAACTCCACGATCCTCCGCCGTGACAGCCCCCCAGAGGATCCCTGAAGTGATGCGAGGCTGTTTTCCCATGAAAATGCCACGCATCCCTGGGGATTTCACATGGTGGAGAGCGCGATATTGGTGTGTGATTCATGGCCCCATATCATGCTTGCCTGTGTGAAGTTAGCCTACAGGAGCATCTTGCAAGAATAATAAAGGCCGCGGAGCAAAAATTCACACAAATTCATAGAATGATTTTGTTCTGTTGATGCCGTCTCCGTTGCTAATCGCATAACTCGTAATTGGAGACACATTTGTTATAGAATTGATCAGATAATTGATGATGTATTGATTATGCAAGTGATCTTACAGCACCAGACTTTGTAAGCAGTTGAGTAGTTCTCGCAGTTTGCATGACTACATACAGAGGGCGCTGGTGCGCTTCACTGCATAGGTGATTCGTGTACCGCACAATGCTTTGCTTTAGGACTCTGATCTGTCACTTTGTTATTGTAAACACACTCCGGAATTACCTTTCTAGTGTTTAGAGTTGAACATGTGAGCAGTTCCATGTCTGTTCCTATTTGGGTCTTTGTACATTACGTTTTCCCCTAAAGTTCTTGCATGGGTCCATTATAAGGAGGCTGCAAGCAAGGTCGCTGCTGTTCTAACATTCATTAAAGGGGTTGTCCCGCGGCAGCAAGTGGGTCTATACACTTCTGTATGGCCATATTAATGCACTTTGTAATGTACATTGTGCATTAATTATGAGCCATACAGAAGTTATAAAAAGTTTTATACTTACCTGCTCCGTTGCTGGCGTCCTTGTTCCCATGGAGCCGACTAATTTTCGCCCTCCGATGGCCAAATTAGCCGCGCTTGCGCAGTCCGGGTCTTCTGCAGTCTTCTATGGGGCCGCTCGTGCAGAATGCCAGCTCCGTGTAGCTCCGCCCCGTCACGTGCCGATTCCAGCCAATCAGGAGGCTGGAATCGGCAATGGACCGCACAGAAGCCCTGCGGTCCACGGAGACAGAGGATCCCGGCGGCCATCTTCAGCAGGTGAGTATGAAGACGCCGGACCGCCGGGATTCAGGTAAGCGCTGTGCGGGTTGTTTTTTTAACCCCTACATCGGGGTTGTCTCGCGCCGAACGGGGGGTGGGGGGGGTGTTAAAAAAAAAAAAAAAACCCGTTTCGGCACGGGACAACCCCTTTAAGTTTTACAGCATGAGTACAAGTGTAATTAGATTGGTAGCTTCCTAGCCAAGCACAATGTCTCTACTTAAGGCTTTTTTCCCACGAGTGTATATCGGCCGCCGTTTTCACGGTCGGCCGATATATGCTACCATTTGTAGTGTTAAAGCTCCTGAACGGGTGCACAAATCTAACGTTTGTGTGCCCATTCACACGGCATGGGACCCGGCACATATACGCCATAGCTACCATGCCGTCACCCCTTTCCCCTCCATCCCCCTTGCAGGCTTACCTCTGCTGTCCTCCTAGCTCGCTCTTTGCAATGGGAGGGGACGGGACGGGTGCGGAGCTAAGCACCAACCCATCCCGCCTCCTCCTATTGCTGGCTGCGGACAAGAAGCAAGGAGGGGCGGAGCCTACGTTGCTAAACTCCCTCCCACTGTCAGGGGCTCCCATGTATTCCGGCCCAAAAGATAGTTCCAGGACTATCTTTTGAGCCCGACGTAAAAACGCCTGGCACTATATTTGGGTTGGCCAGACGCTTTTACACCAAGAGAATACGGCCATGTGATCTGATGCATTGGAATCCAATGTGACAGATCACAGCGTATATCCGCCGGTCATGAAAACGGCGGGCCTATATATGCTCATGGGAAAGAAGCCTAAGAGTGCATTTACTCAGGAAAATAACCTCTATAGAGCCAGACAAGTGATGTGTATGATGTGGAATCATTCACATATGGAAACATTTATTACAACTATAAATCTCACTTTATCCTAACTTTTCAGACAACTTCTGCTCATCTACTAGCTTCTGTTAGTCTCATCATTTCTGTAGTATACTTGCATTAAAAATGTTGTTGCTTTATTACTGTAAATCAAGTTTGAAGCAACTGCCACTAGGGGTCTCCCTTCTAGCTTCTCTGCACTCCATCCTATCGTTAGGTACAGAGCTTCTGTAGTAACAAAGATACAGGGATGTTTCCATAGCAATAAGGAGAAGGACTATCTGCACAAGCTGCTCCTATGCACTTACAGTGTCAGGGAAACTAGGGTCCAGGAAACTGGGAGACCCTGAAATACCCGCAACCCCTGTCCTTTCCTACTTGCTCCCCTAGGCTAGGCCCTAGGGCGACAACTGGGCGACAGTCCCTAGCCTAGCTAGGGATGAGGGGCAGAAGTCAGACTTACAAACAAGGTACACACAAACACAAAGGCAAGTCGGGTAATCTGGGTCGGCAACTGGAGAATACGCAGAACAAAAGGGATCAGGCAAGGCAAAGTCAGGTCCGAAGCAAGAGGGTCAAAAGTTGGGAATTGAATCCAAATATGCGGGTGTAGCCTGGAGACAAACATACACTGGCAACCACTGACAGGAACAGAGAGGTTTAAATGCTGTCAGAACTCTCACCCCAGCAGCTGATTGGGGCAGGAGCCTGACAGCAGCAGGAGCTAGTCAAGAGCGCAAGAAAGCCCACCCCCTGCACTAACTGGCTGGGCAGAGATAGAGAACGCGTGCTCGGCTGCCATGGCAATGGGGCCACCCCGCACGGCGGCAGCCGCCGCGTCCCTAGCAACCCGGCAGAGAACAGGGCAACGGTGGCCAGGGGAGGTCACCCGCACCAGGGCTCCCTTGCGCCGCACCCCAGCTGCCCGGGTGATAGGACCAGTGGTGCCGGCATGGAGGCCCGGGAGCCGCTGGTCCTGACATACAGGTTGCAAGCTGACAGATCTGCAGACACTGTGATAATGATCTGCACAGTCTCTGCCTCTCCTGCTATTGCAGCTTGTTGTCATGTGTCTGTGTGTGCAAACATTATAGTGGGTTAACTAACTCTTTGTCCATAAAGTCTAATCATCCTGGAAAAGCAAAGGATTGGGTATTCATTTACTGCCTCCCTCATGATTGGAACAGAGACAGAGCAATGTAGCATGGGAAGCTAGGGCAAGGAAGTCAGGACAGTGAACTACTGGCAGAATGCTAGGCTTGCTGCATGCCCCTTTCCTAAAAGTGGATTGCAAACAGTAGAACAACAAAAAACTGGGGAAGACCACCTGAAAATCAGAACTTACAGACATGAAACAGTGTGCAAACAGCAGCAGATTGGAGGGAGGTAAGGAGAACCTGGTGTATTTTAGAAAGCTGGTTGAAATTTCAGGTAGCTTTAACATTTGGAATTTATTAGCGCAATACCTATGCTCCAGGTATATTTACAGGTGGCCAAATTCAAGAATTAATGTTCTAACTCAAGGAAGCTTACAAATCACACACAGCATCGAATGTGATAGGAAGTCGTCAGTCTTTATTAGCGCTGCGTCTCAATTTATAGTGTTAAATAAAACAGAACATATTCTTGGGGAACTGGTGCTGATAACGTTAAGGTCGCCAGTCTGGATTTCTTGTACCACTTTGGCAAGGCTAAGATACTATGTCTGGAAGAATGCTCTAGTTATGGAAAATCACAAGGTTTATGATACCCTGTTACCCTGAAAATAAGACATAGAATGATTTTCCAGAACTTTTGAGGATGCTTGAAATATAAGCCCTACTCCAAAATTAAGCCCTGCTAATAGTTAATTTAAAAAGTCAATTTAAATAGTGTCCAGGCAGCTATACATGTAAAAAAGTTAAACCTTTTTGAACAAAAATTAATATAAGACACTGTCTTATTTTGGGGAAAACACGGTATAACAGACAGAAGCATATAAGATGGATACAAAAAAAAATACATATTTACAGCTCTCATAAATTAAAGAGACGATTTTCTTCATTTTGGGGGAAAGATAATCCACCCTCCGTAAATCCAAATGATATAATAATGTTTTATGAAGTGTAGCAACACGGGGATTACTGAGTACACCAACTGTCACTTTCACTCCTCTGTTAGTTTATTCAACATACGTTTTATCAGAACAGAAACGACTGGGTCTCCAGAAAAATTAAACGTTTGCAAAGTCCATCAATTTAAAGGGGTTGTCCCGCGCCGAAACGGTTTTTTTTTTTTTTTTAACCCCCCCCCCGTTCGGCGCGAGACAACCCCGATGCAGGGGTTAAAAAAACAAACCGCTCAGCGCTTACCTGAATCCCGGCGGTCCGGCGTCTTCATACTTACCTGCTGAAGATGGCCGCCGGGGTCTGCTCCCTCCGTGGACCGCAGCTCTTCTGTGCGGTCCATTGCCGATTCCAGCCTCCTGATTGGCTGGAATCGGCACGTGACGGGGCGGAGCTACATGGAGCCGGCATTCTGCACGAGCGGCTCCATTGAAGAGAGCAGAAGACCCGGACTGCGCAAGCGCGGCTAATTTGGCCATCGGAGGGCGAAAATTAGTCGGCTCCATGGGAACGAGGACGCTAGCAACGGAGCAGGTAAATAAAAAACTTTTTATAACTTCTGTATGGCTCATAATTAATGCACAATGTACATTACAAAGTGCATTATTATGGCCATACAGAAGTGTATAGACCCACTTGCTGCCGCGGGACAACCCCTTTAAGCCTCCAACAGTCCACAGGAGGAGCAACCAAGTCCACAACTCAGCCAAAAAGCAACAAGTCCGTTCACCTTCACAGACCTGTAGTAGTCCAGAAGCGCAGCTCATCGCCATACCGTGGCATTTCCAAACCTCAATCCCAAGGCCAGAGTTCCCAAAGCATCCCGCCGGAAAACAACGCAGCTCTCCGCCTAGTCACAGCGTCTCTCTCTGCTTACAACAGGAGTCAGGTTAACCAGAAGTCTGGTCACAACACAAGTCTGGTTCTCCCAGACACACACATCTCCTCCTCACTTCCACCTGACTCTTTACATAGCTTGCTGGTTCAGGTGTAAGATCTGGCCTGGAGTAATATTAGACCGATCTATATCACTGAAACTAACAACCTCTGTGACATATATCTTCCATTCCATACCATACCTGCGGGTGTTTTCCTCTTTCTCCGGCACCAGAATGCCTGTCTGTTGCCCCCTACAAGCCATTCTCTATAGTGCAGAAGAAAGTAAAAGAATGTAGTTAAGGTCATGTATAGTACGTGACCCGTCAGATATTGTAGTGGTGTACGCATGTGGCACAGGTGATTTTAATAGAATTGGATGTTAGGGACCGTTCACATGGGATGAAATTATGCCACAGGACGCATCCAAATCCATAGATGGGGAATTCGACATCAAAATCTGAGGGTCTAACTTGGATTTTGATGGGGAATTCCAGGCAGGTATTGAGTCAGTTTGAAGGAAGTCTTCAGATTATGGAGTGGAATTGACGTCATACGGCCTATTCTGTTCCCTATGAAAGGTTCCTATTGGAGCAGAGTCTCTGTACAACTTGTTACAATGTCCCATTGTAGTTTGTTAGATGTACTAGAAGGGCTCAGTCACACGGGCGCATCGGCACCTGTACACCGGCACCAATACGCCCGTGTGACTGACAGTTAGAAGAGAGCCATACCTGAAGACGGCCGTCTCTCTCCAGCGCTGACCATAGAACACATGACCGGCAATGGAGACTGTCACATGTTCTTCCTCCCGGCGCTGCAGAGAGACGGCCGTCTGCAGGTACGTCCGTCTGCTGGTGTCAGTCACACGGGCGCATCGCCGCCGGTGTACGGGTGCCGATGCGCCCGTGTGACTGAGGCCGAAGGCTGGAAACACACATGCAGCTTCCATGGATATAAGACGGTATGTGTGAGTCTAACCGAACATTGGCGCACGTTTATTACTGGCGCTATGCCACAGTTCTGGTAGAGGTTGCACTTTTTTCATGCAAATCAGTTTAGACAGATTGACTCTTGATGTGTGCCAAAAAGAATAGATGTCAGTCCTCTTCCTCCGCGCTCAAAAGTGTCTAGAAAAAGGGGCATGGCGTATGCTGGTCCACAAGGTGGCCGAAGGTTGGCAACGCCTGAACAGATAAATCATCATCATCATATGCTACTTTCTTAGAAGTCACCAAAGTTGTGGCCCTCTCCCCCAATCAGTGGGCGGCATACAAAAGGGGCTCCGCACATCTCTAGACATATTTCTACTGCTAACAGCAGCTTGTGTTTCAGCTTGTTGATGCCTTCCTGCCTCGGTGCGGTCAGCAGAGTCTTGGGATCTAGTCATTATCACAGCTAGAGCTCCGCTAGAGCTACACGCTAGATCTGAGTTGTGCGGCAAATCAAAAGAAGACCAACAAGGGATGGGAGTTACGATTATCAAAAGGAAACTATGTTTTACATAGCTGAGGTAAAATGAAAGCTGCGCTGTGATTGGCTGCTATTTGTTATACTGCCGAGGTAAAATGAAAGCTGCGCTGTGATTGGTTGTTATATATTATACTGCCAAGGTAAAATGAAAGCTGCGCTGTGATTGGTGGTTATATATTATACAGCTGAGGTAAAATGAAAGCTGCGCTGTGATTGGTTGTTATATATTATACTGCTGAGGTAAAATGAAAGCTGCGCTGTGATTGGTTGTTATATATTATACTGCTGAGGTAAAATGAAAGCTGCGCTGTGATTGGCTGCTATTTGTTATACTGCTGAGGTAAAATGAAAGCTGCGCTGTGATTGGTTGTTATATATTATACTGCTGAGGTAACATGAAAGCTGTGCTGTGATTGGTGGTTATATATTATACAGCTGAGGTAAAATGAAAGCTGCGCTGTGATTGGTTGCTATTTGTTATACTGCTGACGTAAAATGAAAGCTGCGCTGTGATTGGTTGCTATTTGTTATACTGCTGACGTAAAATGAAAGCTGCGCTGTGATTGGTTGCTATTTGTTATACTGCTGAGGTAAAATGAAAGCTGCGCTGTGATTGGTGGTTATATATTATACAGCTGAGGTAACATGAAAGTTGCGCTGTGATTGGTTGCTATTTGTTGTACTGCTGAGCTAAAATGAAAGCTGCGCTGTGATTGGTTGCTATTTGTTATACTGCTGAGGTAACATGAAAGCTGCGCTATGATTGGTTGCTGTTGCTTATACAGCTGAGGTAAATTGAAAGCTGTGCTGTTATTGGTTGCTATTTCTTATCTTGCTGAGGTAAAATAAAAGCTGTGCTGTGATTGGTTGCTATGGGCAACACAGATTTTCTTTAAAATCTCAATCCATGTTAATGTGTCTTCCATTCAAGTTTTATCCTGGGCAACGCCGGGCATCCCTGCTAGTTTAATAATCTCATATGTGCGGTAATGACATCTGCCCTCACGTGTCTGCCTATTTGGGGGGGGGGCTAGTTTATGATGTACATCTCCTTCCCCTGCACTTCGCTGCACGGCGCGGCACTGGCAGCGGAGCAGAGGTGCGCCTGCATATTACCAAATCTGTCTTGTTGCACTCCATAGAAAACTTTATAAATTTTCAGGATAAAACGTAACCTACATCCTTCCCCAAGATGCCGGCTATCTCTCTGCCAAATGGCATCAAATTTGCTTCAGCGGTTTAGCCGTGAAAAGGCAATAAAACGGACAGAGTTACCTTTGCATTTGTATTAGTATGGATATCCATGTTATAAACTCTATAGGGCGCACGTACAGATGGAAATGTCTCAAGAGTCAAGTAAAGCCAGTGAAGGGGAAAAAATGCCAGAGCCCTCTGTTCTGCGTGCCAAAATTCAGCACCTTGATAAAGGGGTCCATTTTTATCTTTGGTGTGGGGTCCCCCCTTTTCTATGTAGACCACTGTATGTCGATCTATGTATATATCTCATCTCTATTTGTTTCCCCGAAAATAAGACATTGTCTTATATTAATTTTTGCCTCAAAAGAGGCAAAGTGTCTTATTTTTGGGGGGTGTCCTATACTTACCCAGCCACCGGCATCCGTGTTCCTCACGCTGGTCCCTGTGCTGCTGCAGTCCTCAGCGCTGACTGGATTCTCAACGCGAGGGACACATATGCCGGCGGTAGGTGAGTATTGCTTTTTTTTTTTTAACCTAGTGTAGCTAGGGCTTATTTTTGGGAGATGGCTTATATTTCAAGGCCCCTTGAAAATAGGGATAAGGCTTATTTTGGGGGGAAACACAGTATCTATCTCCTATCTAATATCTATCTATCCATCTATTTCATATCTATCTCATATTGATCTATCTATCTATCTCATATCTATCTATCCATCTATTTCATATCTATCTATCTATCTATCTATCTATCTATCAATCTATCTCATATCTATCTCTCTCATATCTATCTATCCATCTCTCTCATATCTATCTATCCATCTATCTCATATCTATCCATCTATCTCATATCTATCTCTCTATTGCATATCTATCTATCTCATATCTATCTATCTGCATATCTATTTGTATAGCTATCTATCTATCTATCTCATATCTATCTATCTATCTATCTATCTATCTATCTATCTATCTATCTATCTATCTCCTATCTATCTATCTCATATCTATCTATCTATCTATGTATCTATTTGTATAGCTATCTATCTATCTCCTATCTATCTATCTATCTATCTATCTATCTATCTATCTATCTATCTATCACATATGTATCTATCTATCTATCTATCTATCTATCTATCTCCTATCTATCTATCTATCTATCTATCTATCTATCTATCTATCTATCTATCTATCTATCTCATATCTATCTATGTCTCTCTCTCACTCTCTATCTGTTTAACTATCTATCTCACATCTATCTCATATCTATCTCTATATCTATCTATCTATCTATCTATCGATCTATCTATCTATCTCACATCTATCTACCTCATATCTATCTCTATATCTATCAATCTGCCTCATATCTATCTCATATCTATCTACCTCATATCTATCTTATTATCTATCTATCCATCTATCTCACATCTATCTATCTCATATCTATCTATCTATCTAGCTATCTATCTAGCTATCTATTTCATATCTAACTATCTATCTCATATCTATCTATCTATCTATCTATCTATCTATCTATCTATCTATCTATCTCATATCTATCTGTCTATCTCATATCTCTCTCATATCTATCTATCTATTTATCTCATATCTATCTGTCTATCTATCTCATATCTCTCTCATATCTATCTATCTATCTCATATCTATTTATCTATCTCATATCTCTCTCATATCTATCTATCTCATATCTCTCTCATATCTATCTATCTATCTATCTATCTATCTATCTATCTATCTATCTATCTCATATCTCTCTCATATCTATCCATCTATCTATCTATCCCATATCTATCTATCTATCTATCTATCTATCTATCTATCTATCTATCTATCTATCTATCTATCTATCTATCTATCTCCTATCTATCTCATTATTAGAGATGAGCGAACACCAAAATGTTCGGGTGTTCGTTATTCGTAACGAACTTCCCGTGATGCTCGAGGGTTCGTTTCGAACAACGAACCCCATTGAAGTCAATGGGCGACCAGAACATTTTTGTATTTCGCCGATGCTCGCTAAGGTTTTCATGTGTGAAAATCTGGGCAATTCAGGAAAGTGATGGGAATGACACAGTGACGGATAGGGCAGGCGAGGGGCTACATGTTGGGCTGCATCCTAAGTTCACAGGTCCCACTATTAAGCCACAATAGCGGCAAGAGTGGCCCCCCCCCCCCTCCCAACAACTTTTACTTCTGAAAAGCCCTCATTAGCATGGCATACCTTTGCTAAGCACCACACTACCTCCAACAAAGCACAATCACTGCCTGCATGACACTCCACTGCCACTTCTCCTGAGTTACATGCTGCCCAACCGCACCCCCTCCCCCCCACAGCGCACACCAAACTGTCCCTGCGCAGCCTTCAGCTGCCCTCATGCCACACCACCCTCATGTCTATTTAGAAGTGCGTCTGCCACGACGAGGGACCGCAGGCACACACTGCACAGGGTTGGCACGGCTAGGTAGCGACCCTCTTTAATAGGGGCGGGGCGATAGCCCACAATGCTGTACAGAAGCAATGAGAAATACAATCCTGTGCCACCGCCATCAGGAGCTGCACACGTGGGCATAGCAATGGGGAACCTATGTGCCACACACTATTCATTCTGTCAAGGTGTCTGCATGCCCCAGTCAGACTGGTTATATGCACCTTAACAGTAACCGCGTTGGTGGTAATGTGGTGGTGACTGCGGACCTAGTACCACGGTTGTATTTTGTTGGTTTTCGGAATGTGGCCAGGATTAAGTGGGCCGTGGCGGGGGGATGGTGGAGGGGCTCTCTTGTAGTGTCGGTAAAGGTGAAATTCTTGGACTGCCGCCAGACGAACCAATGCAAAGGCATTTGCCAACAATGTTTTCCCTGTTGGAGGAGGAGGGGGATGTTTTTGAGGCACTACGTGTCCTCTCCACGTGTCCGTTCCATGTAAGCAATAGTAGCACTCAAGACAGGCCCCAGTAACAATTCTGAAGCAGCAGTATAGCGGGAGCGCAGTCTTCGTTCCATGTAAGCAATAGTAGCACTCAAGACAGGCCCCAGTAACAATTCTGAAGCAGCAGTATAGCGGGAGCGCAGTCTTCGTTCCATGTAAGCAATAGTAGCACTCAAGACAGGCCCCAGTAACAATTCTGAAGCAGCAGTATAGCGGGAGCGCAGTCTTCGTTCCATGTAAGCAATAGTAGCACTCAAGACAGGCCCCAGTAACAATTCTGAAGCAGCAGTATAGCGGGAGCGCAGTCTTCGTTCCATTTCAGTAGCCTTAGTATAGCCAAGGCACAAGTGACATTTATGTAGCTAAACTGTAGGCCAACCCCACACACCTTTCTGTACCATGAGTGCAGGCGAAGAACATAGAAATTACTATGATTACACTGTAGGTGAGGGCCCCAAAAAATTGGTGTACCAACAGTACTAATGTACCTCAGTAAAAATTGGCCATGCCCAACCAAGATGGAAGGTGAATCGCTTTGGTTAATGTGGCTTAAGTGGTAACTAGGCCTGGAGGCAGCCCAGTGTAACGAAAAATTGGTTCAAGTTAAAGTTCCAACGCTTTTAAGCTAATTGAAACTTATAAAAATTGTTCTGAAAAATTATTTGAGTGAGCCTTGTGGCCCTAAGAAAAATTGCCCGTTCAGCGTGATTACGTGAGGTTTCAGGAGGAGGAGCAGGAGGAGGAGGAGGAGGAATATTAGACACAGATTGATGAAGCACAAATGTCCCCATTTTGGATGGTGAGAGAGAACGTAGCTTCCATCCGCGGGTGCAGCCTACGTATTGCTTACGTATCGCTGCTGTCCGCTGGTGGAGAACAGAAGTCTGGCGAAATCCAGCCTTTGTTCATCTTGATGAGTGTTAGCCTGTCGGCACTGTCGGTTGACAAGCGGCTACGCTTATCGGTGATGATTCCCCCAGCCGCACTAAACACCCTCTCCGACAAGACGCTAGCCGCAGGACAAGCAAGCACCTCAAGGGCATACAGGGCTAGTTCAGGCCACGTGTCCAGCTTCGACACCCAGTAGTTGTAGGGGGCAGAGGCGTCACCAAGGATGGTCGTGCGATCCGCTACGTACTCCCTCACCATCCTTTTACAGTGCTCCCGCCGACTCAGCCGTGACTGGGGAGCGGTGACACAGTCTTGGTGGGGAGCCATAAAGCTGGCCAGGCCCTTAAAGACTGTTGCACTGCCTGGGATGTACATGCTGCTCGATCTACGCACATCCCCTGCTACCTTGCCCTCGGTACTGCGCCTTCTGCCACTAGCGCTGTCGGCTGGGAATTTTACCATCAGCTTGTCCGCAAGGGTCCTGTGGTATAGCAACACTCTCGAACCCCTTTCCTCTTCGGGAATCAGAGTGGGCAGGTTCTCCTTATACCGTGGATCGAGCAGTGTGTACACCCAGTAATCCGTCGTGGCCAGAATGCGTGCAACGCGAGGGTCACGAGAAAGGCATCCTAACATGAAGTCAGCCATGTGTGCCAGGGTACCTGTACGCAACACATGGCTGTCTTCACTAGGAAGATCACTATCAGGATCCTCCTCCTCCTCCTCCTCCTCCTCCTCAGGCCATACACGCTGAAAGGATGACAGGCAATCAGCCGGTGTACCGTCAGCAGCGGGCCAAGCTGTCTCTTCCCCCTCCTCCTCATCCTCCTCATGCTCCTCCTCCTCCTCCTGTACGCGCTGAGAAATAGACAGGAGGGTGCCCTGACTATCCAGCGGCATACTGTCTTCCCCCGCCCCCGTTTCCGAGCGCAAAGCAGCTGCCTTTATGGTTTGCAGGGAATTTCTCAAGATGCATAGCAGAGGAATGGTGACGCTAATGATTGTAGCATCGCCGCTCACCACCTGGGTAGACTCCTCAAAATTACCAAGGACATGGCAGATGTCTGCCAACCAGGCCCACTCTTCTGAAAGGAATTGAGGAGGCTGACTCCCACTGCGCCGCCCATGTTGGAGTTGGTATTCGACTATAGCTCTACGCTGTTCATAGAGCCTGGCCAACATGTGGAGCGTAGAGTTCCACCGTGTGGGCACGTCGCACAGCAGTCGGTGCACTGGCAGCTTAAAGTGATGTTGCAGGGTGCGCAGGGTGGCAGCGTCCGTGTGGGACTTGCGGAAATGTGCGCAGAGCCGGCGCGCCTTTACGAGCAGGTCTGACAAGCGTGGGTAGCTTTTCAGAAACCGCTGAACCACCAAATTAAAGACGTGGGCCAGGCATGGCACGTGCGTGAGGCTGCCGAGCTGCAGAGCCGCCACCAGGTTACGGCCGTTGTCACACACGACCATGCCCGGTTGGAGGCTCAGCGGCGCAAGCCAGTGGTCGGTCTGCTGTGTCAGACCCTGCAGCAGTTCGTGGGCCGTGTGCCTCTTATCGCCTAAGCTGAGTAGTTTCAGCACGGCCTGCTGACGCTTGCCCACCGCTGTGCTGCCACACCGCGCGACACCGACTGCTGGCGACATGCTGCTGCTAACACATCTTGATTGTGAGACAGAGGAGGAGGAGGAGGAGGAGGGTGCTTTAGTGGAGGAAGCATACACCTCCGCAGATACCAGCACCGAGCTGGGGCCCGCAATTCTGGGGGTGGGTAGGACGTGAGCGGTCCCAGGCTCTGACTCTGTCCCAGCCTCCACTAAATTCACCCAATGTGCCGTCAGGGAGATGTAGTGGCCCTGCCCGCCTGTGCTTGTCCACGTGTCCGTAGTTAAGTGGACCGTGGCAGTAACCGCGTTGGTGAGGGCGCGCACAATGTTGCGGGAGACGTGGTCGTGCAGGGCTGGGACGGCACATCGGGAAAAGTAGTGGCGACTGGGAACTGAGTAGCGCGGGGCCGCCGCCTCCATGATACTTTTGAAGGACTCCGTTTCCACAACCCTATACGGCAGCATCTCAAGGCTGATGAATTTTGCGATGCGGACGGTTAACGTTTGAGCGTGCGGGTGCGTGGCGGCGTACTTGCGCTTGCGCTCGAACACTTGCGCAAGCGACGGCTGAACGGTGCGCTGAACTACACTGCTGGATGGGGCCGAGGACAGCGGAGATGAGGGTGTGGGTGCAGGCCATGAGGCGGTAGTGCCTGTGTCCTGAGAGGGGGGTTGCATCTCAGTGGCAGGTTGGGGCACAGGGGGAGAGGCAGGGGTGCCAACCGGAGGCGGTGAACGGCCTTTGTCCCACCTTGCGGGGTGCTTGGCCATCATATGTCTGCGCATGGTGGTGGTGGTGAGGCTGTTGGTGTTGGCTCCCCGGCTGAGCTTTGCGCGACAAAGGTTGCACACCACTGTTCGTCGGTCGTCAGGCGTCTCTGTGAAAAACTGCCAGACCTTAGAGCACCTCGGCCTCCGCAGGGTGGCATGGCGCGAGGGGGCGCTTTGGGAAACACTTGGTGGATTATTCGGTCTGGGCCTGCCTCTACCCCTGGCCACTGCACTGCCTCTTGCAACCTGCCCTGCTGATGCCCTTGACTCCCCCTCTGAAGACCTGTCCTCCTGAGTAAGCGTTGCACACCAGGTGGGGTCAGTCACCTCATCGTCCTGCTGCTCTTCCTCCGAATCCTCTGTGCGCTGCTCCCTGGGACTTACTGCCCTTACTACTACCTCACTGCAAGACAACTGTGTCTGATCGTCATCGTCCTCCTCACCCACAGAAAGTTGTTGAGACAGTTGGCGGAAGTCCCCAGCCTCTTCCCCCGGACCCCGGGAACTTTCGAATGGTTGGGCATCAGTGACGATAAACTCCTCTGGTGGGAGAGGAACCGCTGCTGCCCAATCTAAGCAGGGGCCCGAGAACAGTTCCTGGGAGTGTTCCCGCTCCTGAGCAGGTGTCATTGTAGTGGAGTGAGGAGGCTGGGAGGAAGGAGGAGCAGCAGACAGAGGATTCGGATTGGCAGCAGTGGACGGCGCAGAACTGCGGGTAGACGATAGGTTGCTCGAAGCACTTTCTGCCATCCAGGACAGGACCTGCTCACACTGCTCATTTTCTAATAACCGTCTCCCGCGTGGACCCATTAATTGGGCGATGAATGTGGGGACGCCAGAAACGTGCCTCTCTCCTAATCGCGCAGCAGTCGGCTGCGACACACCTGGATCAGGAGCTTGGCCTGTGCCCACACCCTGACTTGGCCCTCCGCGTCCTCGGCCGCGTCCACGTCCTCTAGGCCTACCCCTACCCCTCAGCATGCTGTATTACCAGTGATTTGATTTCACAGGCAGGAAATAAATTGGCGCAAGACTGCAGGCCAAATATAATTTTTGCCCTTTTTGGAAAACGAAAGGCCCCACTGCCTCTAGTGAATGAATTATCTAAGTTTAATAACTGTGCTGTGTCCCTGCTTATGTGTCACAGAACGTGAGGGTAGCAGAGTTATTAACTGTGGCAGAGCAGGTATTTTTTTTCCCAATTAAGGAAAGCAAATGGCGAACCCAGCAGTAAAGCGTAGCTGGGTGCGTATGATTTAGCAATGTTTTTCACGCAGCTCACACGTCTCCACAGGCGTAAGGACGGACAGAGGCTGGACAAATAGATTTGTTTTCAGTTTTTTCCCACCAACAGGCAGCACTGCGTATATTCAATGAACCTGAGAAGTTTAATAACTGTGCTGTGTCCCTGCTTATGTGTCACAGAACGTGAGGGTAGCAGAGTTATTAACTGTGGCAGAGCAGGTATTTTTTTTCCCAATTAAGGAAAGCAAATGGCGAACCCAGCAGTAAAGCGTAGCTGGGTGCGTATGATTTAGCAATGTTTTTCACGCAGCTCACACGTCTCCACCGCCCGTAAGGACGGACACAGGCTGGACAAATAGATTTGTTTTCAGTTTTTTCCCACCAACAGGCAGCACTGCGTATATTCAATGAACCTGAGAAGTTTAATAACTGTGCTGTGTCCCTGCTTATGTGTCACAGAACGTGAGGGTAGCAGAGTTATTATAACTCTTGGAGAGCAGGTATTTTTTTTCCCAATTAAGGAAAGCAAATGGCGAACCCAGCAGTAAAGCGTAGCTGGCTGCGTATGATTTAGCAATGTTTTTCACGCAGCTCACACGTCTCCACAGGCGTAAGGACGGACACAGGCTGGACAAATAGATTTGTTTTCAGTTTTTTCCCACCAACAGGCAGCACTGCGTATATTCAATGAACCTGCGAAGTTTAATAACTGCGCTGTGTCCCTGCTTATGTGTCACAGAACGTGAGGGTAGCAGAGTTATTATAACTCTTGGAGAGCAGGTATTTTTTTTCCCAATTAAGGAAAGCAAATGGCGAACCCAGCAGTAAAGCGTAGCTGGCTGCGTATGATTTAGCAATGTTTTTCACGCAGCTCACACGTGTCCACCGCCCGTAAGGACGGACAGAGGCTAGACAAATAGATTTGTTTTCAGTTTTTTCCCACCAACAGGCAGCACTGCGTATATTCTATGAATAATAACTGTGTTGTGGCCCTGCCTATACAATTCTTTCCCTGCAGTATCAATGGAGGGTGGAATGCTCTGCAGAGGCGATTTTGAGAAGCCCAAAAGAAATGCAGCACAGCTAACAGCAGCCTGGACAGTACTGCACACGGATAAATATGGCCCTAGAAAGGACCGTTGAGGTTCTTGAAGGCTACACTCACTCCTAACACTCTCCCTGCCTATGCAGCACTTCTGTCCCTAATGCCGGGTGCAACGCTCTGCAGAGCCGATTTTGAGAAGAAAAAAAAATCCCACTGCTAACAGCAGCCAACACACAGCTATCAGTGGCCCTAATAAGGACCTTTGGGGGGTCTTGAAGCCTACACTAACTACCAATTCTTTCCCTACAGCAGCTCCGGTACAAACAGCACTGTCCCTCATCTAACTCACACCGCATCTGAGGCGAGCCGCGGGAGGGGCCGACTTTTATATTAGGCGAACACCTGATCTCGCCAGCCACTCACAGCAGGGGGGTGGTATAGGGCTTAAACGTTGCAGGGGGAAGTTGTAATGCCTTCCCTGTCTTTCAATTGGCCAGAAAAGCGCGCTAACGTCTCAGGGAAGGAAGTGAAAGTAACCAGAACACCGCATGGTGTTCGTCACGAATAACGAACATCCCGAACACCCTAATATTCGCACGAATATCAAGCTCGGACGAACGCGTTCGCTCATCTCTACTCATTATCTCTCTATCTATCTCACATCTATCTACCTCATATCTATCTCTATATCTATCAATCTGCTTCATATCTATCTCATATCTATCTACCTCATATGTATATTATTATCTATCTATCTATCTCCTATCTATCTCATTATCTCTCTATCTATCTCATATCTATCTATCTATCTATCTATCTATCTATCTATCTATCTATCTATCTATCTCATATCTATCTATCTCATATCTCTCTCATATCTATCTATCTCATATCTATCTATCTCATATCTATCTGTCTATCTCATATCTATCCATCTATCTATCTATCTATCTATCTATCTATCTATCTATCTATCTATCTATCTATCTATCTATCTACCTATCTCATATCTCTCTCATATCTACCTATCTATCTATCTATCTATCTATCTATCTATCTATCTATCTATCTATCTATCTATCTATCTATCTATCTATCTATCTATCTCTATATATAAACTTTGCACCAATTCTTCAGGTCATGTTCAGAAAGGGTGGAATTGTGGAGCTAATTTTACCCCGCGAATCAGCAATCAGTCGTAGTACTGCACAATACATGGGGGTTTGTAATCAGCATCCACATGGAGTGTAATAATGTAGCACAGAAATACGAACATGCTGAATATTTTCATGCCGCACTTATTATGCTGCCCACAGATTGTCACAGCAGATTTAACCCCTCCAACGCATTGAGGTGAAATCTGTAGTGAATCTAAAGCACGCAGATTTTGTTGGAGAACTACTGAGACTTCACAACGAGATCTCTGTTGGAAAAGTTCCGCCTGTGCGGCCTCACGCGCAGCTCTGTATACATTTGTATAAATGACAGTAATTCACATACAATATGCTATTAGCGGCTGGCACAGCACAGACTACGGCTGGTAAGAGTTCACTGATGGAAAACAACTTTACTTGTGTGAATGTAGAACTGATGCCCCACATTATTCAGCACAGGATAGGGCTATCTCATATGGGTAAGTGTGATATCGGGCCATGAAACGTGGCCCAATATTGCACTCGCCAAGGTGTGATTTGCCCACGGATGCGAGGCGTATTACTTCAGGGAAGTAGCAATCCTCTGGCGCAGCTGCCAGAGGATCAGCAAGGGTTTCCCATTGTTTTCAATGGGAAACTTCCCATTGTTCTCATTGCATCACACTTTTGGGCGATGCGTTCCAAGGGAATGCCCAAAGATAGGACATGCCGCAATTTTTTTCTGCACCGCGATGCGACGCAGTATAAAAAAAAAAAAGAAAATTGCTCCTGTATATGACCCCATTCAAAAAAATTAGTTTCATGTTCGTGTGAGATTTGTATGTCTCGCAACGCACAAATCTCACATGGTTTTCTCGGCCATGTAAAAGCAGCCTGAGGCCTCGTTCACACGAGTTTGCGCACAAATATGCGTGTCCACGCACGTGCCAAAACACACGAGAACAAAGCTGCGTGCCTATTGTAGTCAATGGGGCTGCGGCTACTGCTGGCGGCCCCATTGAAAGCAATAGGATGTCAACACCCCCCGCAGTGATTTTCGGGGAAGGGTTTTAAAAATAAGCCCTTCCCTGAAAATCATTCCTAGCATGTGTAAAAAATAAAAAATATATAACTCTAGCACTGCACGGCAACAGTCTGAGCCACCATGCTTGTCCTTTTTCTTCCCTCACCTCTGTTTTCCTCCATCTATTTCTCTATAGGAGAAGGAGAAAGAGGAGAAGGAGATGGAGGAGAGACCTTGTTGGTCCTACTCTGGAGAAAGAAGAAGTGTAAGGAGGAAGACGCGTGTGCCTCTTCATGATTTCAGCATACCGTACACTGGGAAAAATCTTACTAAGCCCAGCGCAGGTAATGTCGGGCTTAGTAAATTTCCCCCTTTAGTTTTTTCTTTTTCTCTGGAGAAGAGAACCAAAAAGAAAGAAATGTAGTGGCTCAGTCTTTACTACTGTTGCCAAGGGCAACATTTGTATAGAGTTTTTATGTTCTCTTTGTGTTTATTCTCATTCTTCTCCTCTGGAGAACAAAGATCAAGAATAGTGTCTCGGTTGTTAGCACCACTACCCTGCAGTAATGGAGTTCTAGGTTCTAA
Source organism: Eleutherodactylus coqui (assembly GCF_035609145.1). Classification (NCBI taxonomy): domain Eukaryota; kingdom Metazoa; phylum Chordata; class Amphibia; order Anura; family Eleutherodactylidae; genus Eleutherodactylus; species Eleutherodactylus coqui. The sequence goes on along the minus strand of NC_089848.1, from coordinate 103,125,376 downwards.
TCTGACTAAGGGCAAAATCTGTATGGAGTCTTTCAAACTCCATTCACATGTGCCCTTGACAAGACTTGAGCTTAGGACCGCAACACTGTAAAGCAATAGTGGCAATGACTGAATCACAATTGTTCAAGAGGCAGTACCACCATCTTCTCCTCCTGTTCGACATTTGGCTAGATTGGGGAACTTATGGAGTCCAAATTTTTACTCCCATTGACTTTAATGGGAACTAGGATCACGTTATTCCATTCACGATTATTTTTGGAAAATCAGGTCAGTCACTCCCAATCCAAATATTCCAATAATTGCTCAACACCTGTTCCTCGGGAGACTAAATGGAGAACATGGATTGATGTACATCCAGGTCTTTAGCTTTTGCAGCCTTTTCCAGCTCCATGAGTCTTTGTAACACATCTTCTAGGGTCTCATGAGAAGAACATATTTGTTAGTAAGCAGGCGTTGTGTGTCTTTATTTAATAGGCAAAGCACCTGTGAAACCCACACTACCAATCTCATCTCTTTAACTGCAACACCTTTTACCAGTTAGTTCTTGGAGAAGACATTAACACAGAGGTCAACTGTATAGGTTTCCTTACTACATTAAAAAAACTTTACCCAGCAGCCCATGTTCTTTGCCCTTTGTGAGGAGCGCCCCTCAGTTTTGGTTGACTCAAAGTTATGCAACATATAACAAATATTATTACAATGTAACACACGTACATGCAGCTTCACAACATATGGATCCCCATTAGGTGATTTGGTACAGTAACTCCACATTGACATGGCACCATCTGTCTTCTCTCAGGCACAAATCTGTAAATTTAAAGCCATTAACTGGTGGTTCTTTTATAATCTGCAGATAGAGATCTACAGTATTCTCTCTGCCTTGGTGTTCTGTTTCTTGTTTTTTTTTTTACATCAGACATTTATCACCGAGGATCTCTCTGAAATAACTGAGATCAAAGAAACTTGAAAGCCTCACCGTGTCTCCACAACAAGTAGAAGGAACACACAGCACATGGCTCTAACAGTCACTTTGCATTTTGGACATTGATCAGTAACTGTAGATAATTAAATATATAAAGGACATAGTAGCTGCTGAGACACTGTAACGAGTATCATATTGTCTAACTGTAGCTGTGCACATCACTGTTGCCTTGGAGCACTTGGGTCCTGGAACCTAATCTGGGGCAAGATTGGCATGGAGTTTGTATGTTCTCCCTTTGTTTCCTCCAGTTCCTGCAGTTTCATCCCACATTCCAAAAGCATACTAATAGGTGGATTTAGATTGTAATCCCTAATGGGGACAGAGCCCAATGTAAGTGATGACAATCTCTGTACAGTGCTGTGGATTATGTATGCGCTGTATAATACTACAATTAGACATAGGGCCTCGTTTATCAAAACCAGCTTTTTCAGAAATGTAGAAGCCCAGAGGCAGGTTTACGGGATGTCACTGATGACGTCTCTTGTAGAAGAAGAGATGTGACAGCATCCGTGGTGTCATATAAAAAGTTCTTTTATTCCTCCAGACACATAAAATGACGTTTCGACTCCTAGGAGTCTTTTTCAAATATGAGAAACATTACAGAAATATATCCATATATATATAGAGTTAAAATCCAAACAAACCAATCACAAACTCAATTTAATTATAAGCCAACACCCTTCTGAACATCAAGCCCACCTGTGGTGGAAGCCACCTTGGTAATCATGCCAACGTCCTCTGTACTCATGGGGTCATATTTATCAGCTGTGTTGCCTATTAATGCAAGCTGTGTCCAAAAAGGGTCATGGGGCATGCACTGGGTACTGTGTCACCTGATTCTTCCACATGACCTGATCCTCCTGCTACGCCAAGCAAACTGGGTCTATAAGCCTCTAGCAAAACGCCATGTTAGAAGATAGCAGTAATTGGCTATGCGCAAGAACAGACAACCCATCGCAAAAATGGTGAACCGCACATGCGCAGAGCGCGCCCGAACTCCGCAGATCAGTCTGGCTAGGTACTGCTTAAATATGATGGTGACAGCACCAACATGCCAGTACCAGACTCCAGGTCCACTATTGTAGCTACAGCAGGTTGATCAGTGTTGGCCCACATTATGTTTTGGGATGAACTACTATCATAAATCCAGTTGGTACACAAGGTAACCATTGTCAACACTTATCGCCATTGTATTCACTAATAGTTACCTCTTATTTGATATTTGCCATACCACATATTAAAGCTAAAGGCATTCCATCTATTAACCCTCAAAAATCCAAAGGGACAAAGGATGAATAATGCGATCAGTTTTTATTCTATTGCATCTTGGACATTAGAGATTATATGTATCCAGGCACGCTCCATAAACACATATGCGCAGAAGCTTCTCATACTGATGATGTACGGCAGTCGCCATGGCAGCATCCGTGTCGACCTCTATAAAAAAAGAGAAAAAAGGATTAAAAACAACACAATGAACATATATAGGAAAATGTATGAATATGTTGTTAGTAGTCACTACAAGTATTGTGAGACATTATACTTCTGGTTCAAACCCTTAGGTAAGAGAAATAATCCAACGTAATGCCTTTCTTTTGAGTGCCTTTATTCTGTCGCTGCCTCTGATGGAAGGGGCACACCATCAATAATTCGAAACCGAAACTGGATAATGGAATGCCCGCTATCCATGAAATGCTGTGGAATCGGCAAATCCCTATTCCTTGTACATATCGTACTCCTGGTGTTTAACTATCCTGCTCCTCACCTCCATTGTGGTCTCTCTTACATATTGGAGACCACATGGGCATGTTATTAAATATACTACAAAAGATGAGGAGCAGGTATAGCGACTTCTGATTTTGAATGTGGCCCCCGTATGGGCATGATAAACTGTATCCCCCCTGGCCAAGTTGTTACAGCAAGAGCATGAGAGGCATGGATAATTGCCCATCTTGTGAGGGATAAAGGTTGCCTGTTTAGTGCCATGTTCTCTTTCAAACAGAGAATGCCCCAGCCGGTCACCCAGGCTGGGGCATCTTCTGTAAGCAGAGCACCGATGCACCTGCCAATGGCAGTGGGGGAGCAGCGCCCAGCAGGAGGTGAGTATGTGTGTTTTTTTTATTTTACATGTACCTAGTCTCCCACACTGCCACCAGGGTTAAAAAAAAAACAAAAAAAAAACTTTAATTTTTTACCTCCAAGTGCCTAGGGTTCTTGGTTTTTAGCAGAACTGAAAGCCAAGCACCTGTTGGTCCATGTAAGCAGGAGTCGCCTGTTTGCAGTAAGTGATGGAGGCAGGCATCTGGAGCGATCTCTGGGCGGTTCTTTCTCCATTCACGTCGGGTAACTAAATTATGCATCAGCATTCCTTCCACAGAGGCTTGTACCTCCGAATACATTTTATTGCATCTGGCAGCACTTCCGTGTTCCAGATGGAAACTCACGCCAGCTCCGAGCTGTGGCACGCCACCATAAAGCTACGCCCTGCCCACTTTTTGAAAAAGTAGCAGGGCCAGGCGTTAAAGTCTAATGAAACCTAAAATTGCAACCTTTGTATGCAAGTAAATTGTCGTACAAATATTCATACATAGGCCCCGTTTACATTGTGACATACGTATGTTTTAATTCATTAACATTGCAAAAAGTGTTCTGCATTTTTAACCAAAGAAGTAACTTAGATGTAGTTTTCTTTTTTTTTGTTCTTAAGGTTCATGGTTTTCATCCGGAATGTAAACTACAGCTGGAACTTAAATACGAACAAAGGAAATGTTTGACTAAGTTGAGCAGGAGACCACATCCTGATTTTAGAGGTAAGTGTGCATGTACATACAGATAAAGATAAAATCCCCAGGAGCAAGCACCAAGTCACGACTGACTCCTAGAGTTTTCTTGGCAGACTGTTTTTGTGGGGTGGTTTGCCATTGCCTTCCCCAGTCATCTCCCCCCCCCCCCCCAGCAAGCTGGGTACTCATTTTAAGGACCTCAGAGGGATGGTAGGCCGAGTCAACCTTTAGCCGGCTACCTGAACCATGCAGAAATGGAACCTGCAAACCTTCAGGTCATGAGCAAGAGCTTAGGACTGCATTTCTGTCACCTTAACACTCTGGGTTACACGAGGCTCATGCACATATAGGGTGTGTCTAATTGTAACACTTCGTACCATACATAGTAACATAGTAAGTAAGGCCGAAAAAAGACATCCATTCACCCAGTTCACCCTAATACCCCCCTCCAATGTTCATCCAAAGGAATGCAAAGAAAGACCAAATGAGGTAAGAGCCAATTTTCCTTATTTAGGGGAAACAATTCCGTCTTGACTCCAAGCTGGTAATCAGGATAATCCCCGGATCACCGAGCCTTCTGAAGTTATTAATGATTGTAACATGAAATATTGTAACACTCAAGAAAGTCTATTACTTTAAATCGCCAACGGAAATGCGTTCCATACTGTACATCTGAATGCCGTTGATTCTGCAGCAGGTTCATGGACTTCTGCAATGACCAGTCAAGCTTTTCCCGACATTCATGATTAATTCTTTAACAACCCAACACTTTTTGAATAACGTTTTTCTTTTTCTATCATCCATGCTGTATAATGGCTTGTTTTTTGCGGGACAAGTTGTACTTTTTAATGGTTTCATTTGATGTACCATATAATACTGAAAAGACAAAAAAGAAAAATATGCTCACCACCACATCCATACTGCACCGGCTTCAGCGCAAGCTAAGTCTTCATGTTCCAAGGCAGCTCCACCGCACAGTCCCTGGTAGCAATCCATGTAAGATACTTCCAAAAATGAAAAAAATGCTGCTTGTGTGTGAAGATTAGCTTTTATTTCTTTAGTGCCAGAATATCATAATAAAGTTAAAAGGACGCTTTTCGGTCACTTCTTATAAAAACCCTATAGAATTAAAAACAACTGATATTTAACTCCTACAGTACTGACGTTAGACCCCCCCCCCCCCCCCATGTTATATTACACGTTAGGCAACTGCATGTCTATCACATATAGCAAATCTCATGAATAATATAAAGTTACATTATCACCTATGTTTCAAGAAGAGAAAAATAGCTACAGCATAAGGAAAATAATGAAATAAATATAAATATCTAAGTATGAAAAACTCCAATAACTTACATAAAACTTTCATATTTGTTAAATAATTATCCCGAATCCAGCTTCAACCCAGTTTAGAGTATAATTCACCAACGGGTAGAATATTTCACAAAACTGAATTATAAAACAATATAAAAAACAACCTAAATCACATAATGCAAATGTCACTAACTAGAATATATTCTTTATAGGCCTACAACAAATATATATATATATGTTTTTTTAAATATTCAATAAATATGCAAAAGATCTGATCCATAACTCAAGCCCTTGGGGAATCTAGTTAGAACATAAGTCGAGCAGCACAACCAGTAATCCAAAAAGGTATTTCTTTATTGATCCATACAAAAAGGGCAGAGCAGCAGCGTTTCAACTCCTTTGGGAGTCTTTGTCAAGCTAGCTCCAAATAAATACAGCAGACGCTATATACAATGCCCAAGCCAATCACAACGTGAAATCAAAACAAATAATTAAAATCACAGGACCTCACCTCTTGTGGCATGTAGCATATTTACTCCCCCAAAGTGGCAGGTATGAGACTGGGAGCGGCTACGGAGTATACAATGATCCATGGATGAACATCCGTATACAATGCGCATGCGCGAGATTAAACAATCATCGCTATAAGTGACTGACGTATGCAGTGCAGAGCATCTGTACCTAATGCGCATGTCTCATATTTTTGCTTGGGGAATCTTGTATCCTGCTTTAGTATCCAGAAAGCCTCCCATTGATATACTTGTTCCTGATTCACCTTACATTTTCTGCTATTACGTATTAGTTCTACAGCATAAAATATGAATGTGTCTATATTCTTATTGTCTTTCCATGAAATGTTTCGCCGCATCCCAGCTTCCTGAATCATCATTTCTAACATAACGTAGATGTTCCGCTTTTCTCACTTTAAGTTTGCGGGTGATGCAACCAATTTTCTTTAAATTACATGTAGTGCATTCAATAATGTAAATCACACTTACCCTTTGCAATCCAATTTTGGATTCAGGGTTTCCTAGGGGGCTTTCTCTTTCTGCCATTATACAATGGTGCCATCTGCTGGCTAGAGCCAGTACTGTGGTATGTAAAATCCTGGAGAGCCCCTCCCGACAACAGAGCGGCTAGTAATATACAGTAAGAATACCCTGCCGGACGTGTTCTGGCATTGGAGCTGTACAGCCTTCAATCAGAATGTCTTTAGACGTCAGACAGTGAATTGGAAAGGGTTAATGCTTTCACAATTAATATAATTGTTAATAGAAAAATGTTTCAAGTTGTTGTAATTACTGAAACCATTGTTTTTTTTTAACCTATCGCACACCCCACATCGAGGTTTTCCACATCCATAAAAACCCTTCTGCTCTAACCATTGAGAGTTTTCTTTAGAGGGAGATTTGAACAAACTGTGTGATAAAGTGTTTCCCAAACTCCTGCTCTTTTTCGCCACACAGGACACACCCTTCTTTAACCCCTTCCAATCCACTGCCTGACGTCTTCCTACATTCTGATTGAAGCTTGTATAGCTCCATTGTCAGAAGACGTCCGACAGGGTATTCTTACCATCTATTGACAGCCACTCTGCTATTGGAGCCTCTCTGGCGCGCACACACTGGCTTTAGCCAGCAGATGGCACTGTTGCATAACAGCAAAAAGAGAAAGCCTTTTAGGAAACCCTGAATCCAAAATTGGATTGGAAAGGTTTAATATGTCACTGATTACATCGTAATCTGCTGGAGGATCAGCAGACACTGCATGAATGATTTTTTAACTTCATAGAAATCTTTACTATAAGCTGAGGAAAAGGTTATCCTGTTCTGTTTTTTGAATCACTCATAGGGTTTAATATCTCTGAGAAGCTCAGTCCTATCCCTTTGTTTCACCTTTTCTATTGCTTTGTCCAAAATTTTTTCTTGTATCTCCGTGTTCACAATCGTTGACATATTGAGTCCCTGTATGTATTGAAATCTTGGGTATCGCCTTGATGGTATGTGCTGGGTAGGCAATGGATGCATATTATACTGTGTTGCCAGAAGTCAGCTTTCTATAGATACATGTATCAATCTTATGTGTAGAAACATTTCCTTTTAACCATAGGTCTAAAAAAGGCTGCCATGTAACGCTCTGCATTAATTGCAGCACGTTCTTGCTATCAACAATATAGCCTGGGGTTCTGCATACTAATGGTTGCAGGGATCGATCCACCCACAAACTTTTTCATTTTTGGAAGTACCATATAATACATTGAGAAACTTTCGTTTTTGGGATTTTCTTCTTACGACTTTCATGGCAGGGGTGTACATAAAACTCACGGAGTCCTATTACAAAGCTTGGAATTGCCCTCCCACATCCTCCCAAGAGAAGGAAAAAGAATAAAAGTATTGGGGCATATTTACTTACTTAATGGGGCATAATTACTTGACCCCCACAGTATCCCCAGCAATAATAGTAGCCCCCCACAGTATCCCCAGCAATACTAGTGACCCGCACACAGTACCCCCAGCAATAGTAGTGAACCCCCACAGAAGCCCCATAGTATTAGTGCTGCCATCAGTGTGTGCATCCTGCCCACGGCGCTGCAGAGTGATTACCGGCCAGGGAGCTACGGCACCCCTGCCGGTAATCACTAGAATGGTGACCCGATGTCCCAAAAGCGGGACAAATGGCTGTCCCGCTGAGGTCTTGGCAGAAAGTGGGACTGTCTTGCCTAAATTAGGACGCCTGGCCACCTTACCAATGCCAAACCGGTATGTGGCACGTCTGATCCATGGTTGCCACACCAAGCAATTTAAAGAACATACTGTATCTGCAGCTAACATCTTAGTGCCAGTTACCCCAGAACACCTTGTGGAGTCCATCACTTGATGGGTCTCATATGTTTTGGTGACACCAGGGAGACCTACAGAATATAAGGCAGATGGTTTTTGTGTGTGGTATTCTTTTTTTTTGCTTACACTGCATATTTGCTTAAATCCTACCTCTATACAGAAAGCTGCATAGGAACAGAAACCTGGACAGAAGCACAGGTTCTAGTGTGTGAAACGGAGACCACATTAGTCTCCGTTTCACTAGGTTTCCATCCCTGTCAAACTTTTGAAAAATAAACCTTATGCTTCCATCCAGGTCTCCGCTCCTATGCAGTTTTTTGCATACAAGATGTAAACCTGAGATGGAGGGGAGAGGATGCAAAGACGCCTTGTGAAGAGTCCTACTTGCACTGTTGACCGTTGTCCAATCATCATGCAGCAAAATGAAAAATCTCAGCGATCACATCACTACCAGAGAACTAAGTTACAACATATATCGGATATCATCGTCTACTGCGTATACAACGTCATCCAAGTTATCCCGGAGTACAAAACTCTACAAATTGTGAAACTTGGCTGCGTATAACTAGCTGACAAATAGCAGGGATTAGGGATGCATCGCACCTGCTGCGATGTGACCTTCACAATGTTGGCAGCACCAATTTTCTTCTCAACAAAAAATCCTTAAGATCCCGATTCCCGAACCATGTACTTATCTCCGTTACTCGGATGTCTTGTGAGATCCATCCGGCACAAAATGATTAATTTAATTTAGCCATTTTGTCTGCATTTCTCACCTGCTGAAGCGAATTGCAGGTTTCGAAAGTGTGTTTTTTCCTTCACATAGGTGGTGGAGGTAGAATGTCACCGCTGGGAAACCTGAACATAGTTATTTGCCCTATAGAAGAAATAGGGCTTGTGTCCGTAGCTATGTCTCGGCGAGGAAAATAGTCGTTCTGCTTTTGCGTACTATGCTGTGTGTAGTACTGTGATTTTATTTTCCTCTAGCGCATTACACATTCCTTAAAGGTTCTTCTAAATAATCCCAGAATGAAGGCTTCTTTACACAGGGGTATACGTTTTTGCGCACGCCTCAGCGCAACGTATTTGGGTTCGTTCTCATTTCCTTTTCTCATGTTCGCAAAAAAATAGGAACTGCTTACCAAGGGTCCCTCATAAAAGTCTATTGGAGGTGTGAAAAAGCGTGCACAGATGCGCAATATGTTGTACAAGGCTTTTTTGCGCACTCATCAGCGTAATTTAAAATAGTTTTTGCACAAGCAGGGCATGTTCATTTGTACGCGGCAGACGAACACGCCCCATCTTAAATAGCTATTTAGCCTAGCGAGTCCCAGATGTGTTCTTTTTTTCTATGAATTGCATATCGTATTGCACATCCATGCAGAGATTGTGTGCGCATTTGCGCAGCTCCCATAGACTTGTAGGGGGACCCTGGTGAGCAAACAGGCACAAAAATAGAGCAGGTCCTATTTTTTTGTGCACAAGAGAAAAGGAAATAAGAACAAAACCATTAAAATCAATGGGTCATACTCTGCAAACTGCCTGCGCAGCTTTTGCATCTGCATATATGCCCATGTGAAGGAGCTCTAACACAGAGATTGTGGATGTGATCAACTTTTTTTTTTTTTCATTTTAACCCTTAAATAAATACTTGTTCCATATCTGATCCCAAACTGTGTGCAGGTCTCGTGCTTTTTATTGTCAGTGTCTTTCATGTTGCATGAATTTGATGTGTATTGCACTTCTGCAGCACTGAATGAGTTAACTGTCTGGTATGTGAGATGTCTGAGAAATGTTTCTTGTTGTTTGTCACGTGATCGTGCTCTATATATGTGAATGCAAGGTGTTTGCAAGGGTCTTCTGTTTTCGGTTCTGGACTTGTAAGCGAGAGGAGTGTTGGTAGAGCAAAAGTGAGCCACACGGGCACCTTCATTACGTGTGGGCCAAGATGGGAGAGAATGAAAGGTATCCTCAGCCTTCCCTGGGCCTGCTTTGCCCAGAAGATGCCAGTGGTGTCCTGAGCCACTGATGAACGAAGAGAGAGTGGAACCGCCATCGCAGTGTGTGGTATGCCTGCCGAATGTGAGTGCTTACCGGTAGAGAGCTGGTGAGAATAAAAGGAGTTTGTACCACGAACAGAACCCTGGAGATAACTAGGACTGTAGGTTCTTCTGTCAACCTGTGATTTCCGCTTTGTGATTTATGCAGCATTTTCCTGCTGGTGGGAGTTTATACTTGTGAATGGACTGCAAATAGATTTCTACCAGTAAAGGAACACTGCCAACTGTTCCAGGCTTTGCTATTTAAAAGTTCTCTGTGAGTGTGGAACATTTATTTCATCATCTGAATTTACCACGAAGGGAGGAACGGTGGCGTCTCCCGGGACAGCAGACTGCTAAGGTAAACCACGTATTGGGTTAGCCTTTTGCAAGACCTCCCTTCGGTAACTTGGACGGGTCCTGTGCTACCCTCAGAGCGGGAGACGGTAGAGCCCCATGACAAGGTCCAAACACTACCCCGCTGTCTCATAGGCTGAGGGCCCGCTCCTCAGACGCTGCAACTGGAGGTGTTCTGACCCAATTGTCTACACATCACAATTTGGCCCCTTACAATTGCCAATGTTTCCTGCTTCCACGATCACCTTATTATAGAATCATAATATGGTAGAGTTGGAAGGGACCTCCATGGTCATCGGGTCCAACCCCCTGCTCAATGCAGGATTCACTAAATCATCAAAGACAGATATTTTTCCAGCCTTTGTTTGAACACTTTCATTGAAGGAGAACTCACCTCCCCCTGCAGTAACCTGTTTCACTCGTTGATCACCCTCACTGTCAGAAAGTTTTTTCTAATATCTAATCTGTGTCTCCTCCCTTTCAGTTTCATCCCATTGCTTCTAGTCTTTCCTTGTGCAGATGAGAATAGGGCTGATCCCTCTGCAGTGTGACAGCCCTTCAGATATTTGTAGACAGCTATTACGTCCCCTCTCAGCCTTCTTTTTTGCAAGCTAAACATTCCCAGATCCTTCAACCGTTCCTCATAAGACATGATTTGCAGACTGCTTACCATCTTGGTAGCGCTTCTCTGAACTTGCTCCGGTTTTCTTTAAGTCTTTTTTAAAGTGGGTGCCCAGAACTGGACCCAATATTCCAAATGAGGTGTGACTAAGGAAGCATAGAGGGGGATAATTACCTCACGTGATCTAGACTCTATGCTTCTCTTAATACATCCCAGAATTGTGTTTGCCTTTTTGGCTGCTGCATCACATTGTTGACTCATGTTCAGTCTATGATCTATTAGTATACCCAAGTCTTTTTCACATGTGCTGCTGCTTAGCTCAATTCCTCCTATTCTGTATGTGCTTTCTTCATTTTTCTTGCCCAGATGTGGGACTTTGCATTTCTCCTTGTTAAATACCATTCTGTTAGTTGCTGCCCACTGTGCAAGCTTTTCTAGATCTTTTTTGAATACTCTCTCTTCCCTATCGTTGGCTATTCCTCCTAGCTTTGTGTCGTTGGAAAATTTTATCAATTTTCCCATCAATTCCCTCCTCCAGATCATTTATAAAAATGTTGAACAACACTGGGCTTAGGACAGAGCCTTATGGTACCCCACTTGATACATTCTTCTAACTTTAAGCACTTTGTGACCACCCCATAGTGGTTTTACGTCCTGGCTTGCTGGTCTTTAATACCCAGGGATGTAAAAACGATGTACTGTGGCGTCCTGATCTACCAGTCTCGATGGCGCCTTCTGCCCATGCACGCCAGGCATCATACGTGGGGCACATCCACAGAAGGGCGCGCAGCCTGGAAAATTTAAAATCTCTCTGGCTCCTGGCTAACGTGTAGCCCAGAGCAGAGAGATATTACCGGGAGTCACTGTATGCAGTTACCAGTCACATGATCACTGTTATCAAATGAATAACAGAAAATGGATAACAGCAAACATGTAAAGTAAAAAAAAAAGTTTAGAAAAAGTAAAAAAAAGAAATAAATAATTCATTGAATTCAACCATTTATTGAATTCAATGTATGGCTGAGCGCTGCCTCTGATTAGCTGAGCGCAGGGACCAATCACAGGCAGTGGTCAGCTGCTTTTCAATGGCTGAGTGCTGCCTCTGATTGGTCACAGCGCTCAGCCAATCAGAGACAGCCCTTCCAGCAGGCGGAGATTTTAAATCCCCGGCTGCTGAAAGAATCTCAAAGCAGTTCAGGAGAACAAGAGCTTGAAGCGCCTGAGCCCCGGCAGCGGCGGAGAGGTGAGCGTATGTATATACATATATATATATATATATATATATATATACATATACTCATATATACTCAACAGTTCTCCAGGTCTTCCTTCCTGTCCTTGCTTCACAAAATAATCAATGTAAGGCTGCCTTCATTTCTGCGGTGAGGATCCTGTTTTCCTAGTCCGTTTGGGAAGCAGGGAAGGGGAATCCATCTTTTGACAGAACTGAACAGCACAGGACAGACCCGTTGACTATAAGGGGGTCCATTCAGTTTCCGTTCAGCTGCCCGGCATTTTACCGGAAGAAAAAGCGTTGCCTGCTATACATCCGGTATTTTGTGCAACAGAACCTCTGACCTTATTCTCCACTCTTGTCTGTGGCTTTAGTTTTACGGACGATTGGTGATGTATCTTGTTCTACTTGCATCAGAAATAATAGGTCTCTTGCGGGTTATACGTATGTCTATGTGGTATTTAGCGTTATATTGATGTCACGGTCAGGCAATTTCCTGTTGTTTGCTTAGCTTACATTGATTTACAACCCCTCTAAATACATGACACTTATAAGTCAGTACATGTACTTCATAGCCCCTGGAATTAGGACTGGGGCATTATACGTAATTAACAGCTTTAATAATCTTTTTAACCTTTTATTTATAGGATGTTTGGGAGTTTGGGATAATATTACGTGTTGGGACCAAGCTAAATTCGGAGAAACAGTCACTCAGACGTGCCCTTTAGTGCTGAGACATTTCTTCAGCAAGGATGGTAAGTGACGCACATGGAGATATTATATTAAGAGCCACAAACCTACATGTCACTTTTCGTTCATCAACCGTATGAGACCTCGTACCAACTTTATGCAAAGCCCAGACGTCCATGTGAACCCACGATATTACACTGATGGTCTCTGTAAATGTTTTGCATGTTTCTTCTTTTATTATCTACTCTGAACAGCCACTTTATTAGAACCCCCCATCTAGTGACGCATTGGACCACCTATGGTTTTCAGAACTGCAGCAATTTGTTGTGGTGAAGATTCCACTAGGTGCTGAAATCAATCTGTAGGAATATCGGCCCCTGCGGACAGGAAGCTTCTTGCACCCGGGCTTAGGAGCCTTGGGGGGCCCATAAGGCCTCTCTTCTCCATATACGGAGCCCAGTATTATGAATAAAGCATTATCGTTGGGGGCCCCATTCCAGGTTTTGCATTGGGGCCCAGGAGCTTCAAGTCATGCCTCTGGCAAAGTATGTGAAGGTACCGACATTTTCTGGACAGCTGACTGGAAGGTGTCTGACAGAGGTGCCTCAAGCCTTTATGCTGCCTGGGGAGAAGTGTGAAATGCTTTCCCTCCCCCTCCCCTTCTGCATTTGGACAACACCTGCATGGAGTTTATATGTTCTCTTTGGGTTCATTATTCTTATTCTTCTCTATCTTCTCCCCCCCCCCCCTCCTCCTATTGTGGTAGCTCTATACTATCTTCGTCTAGTAAATAAGGAGCTATACTGTCCCTTTGTAGTAATAAATAGTTATAATGCCCCCTATAATAATAAATAGCCATACAATCCCCCTTGTAGTAATAAATAGCTGTAATGACTCTTTAGTAACAGCCATAGTGTTCCACTGTAGTTTTCCAACTAGGGAGAGTCAGGGTCACCTCAGGTTCCTGATATGGGATCACCCTTATCAAGGCGAGTGCTCCGCATTTAGGTAGAGTCTCATTGCATTAGTAGATAAGGTCAGATTTCCCATTCCTCCACTTTTTATTAGTTATTGATACATTGTGTTAGCCTTTTTGGACAACTAATTATGTGTCTGGCGTCCAGCTCGGAAGTAATGCAAAACTCCCATTGAATTCAATGATAGCTGCACCTGCGCTACCAAACCTGGCCGCTGCAATATGGACAGCATGATCTGCTTTCTGCACTGTCTGTACTGACAGCGGTGCTGGGAATCAGCTGAGTAGTGGGGACCATGAGTAATAGACCCACGATGATCGTGCATTGATGATCTATTCTGTGGATAGATCACCAATAGAATAAAACCCTGAAGTCCTGAAACAGCTCTTTTATTATCTAGTTTTTTTTTATTGGTTGTATCAATAGACGTTCTGTAGCAGTTTAGTAGAAATTCTTTGGACTGGAAATCCTGCCACAATCATTTGACTTTGGGTTTATTTCTGTTGGATTTGAGACAAATAGGATTTTTACTGTTCTATTATGATTACTATAAATACTATGATGACTACTACTAATACTCCTGCGAATAACAACGATCATCCATCTAGATTTCTAAACTTCTGAATCTGAAACTTGATTTGCACCTAAAAAATTGTAAACGTCTCCATCTCTTTTTTCCCTGTAGGAAATATTAGTCGAACCTGCACAGTGCATGGATGGACGGAGACATATCCAGACATTTTTGATGCTTGTGGGCACAATGAAAATGTTACTTCGGTTAATAAGGTAGGATCCTGTCATATTATTCATCGGCACAGGATGTATAGTCCCCTCCAGAAGTTTAGAAACACCCTAGTACGAAACATCTCTGGGAGCTTCTTCACCGCGAATAGAAATGTATTCTGCAGGAAACCTTAAGGATAGATTTACACATATCAGAAATGCTGCGCAAATTCCGCACCATTTCCGCAAGACAGAGTCAAAATTTGCACTTATGAAGTCTTTCCACTCTCAGCTCTTCCTTCACTGGTCACCCGGTGACCTCTAGTGAGGGCAGTGCCACTGGTCAGGTGGTGTGGGAGTAATCAGCTGTACTCAGCTCATTAAAGAACACCCAGTAAAAGAAGTTTCAAAGTCTTCGGAGGTGAGGGGGGCGTGTGGTATCTTCTAAAATCAGCTGTGAAAGCGCAGCTGATTTTAAGTTAAAATCCGCACCACCGATGTTGCAGATTTTGACTCTATTTTGAAGCCGAAATGCTGTGGAATTTGCAGTGGAATTTTCAGCGGTGGAAATTCCACTGCCTTTCCGCTACGTGTAAACATACCCTAAAAGCTGATCCGGTAAGAAAGTATACAAGTCCGCAACACAGACTAAGGGGAGAGTCTGCACTGAGTCCAAAACAGTGATTCTCAACGTGGGCGTTATTGCCCCCTGGGGCATCTTTACTTTTCAAGGGGGCGATGGAACGAAAAGGGGCCGCAGGGGGCATTGGAACATAAAGGGGGAGGTGGAGCATTCTGTGTTTGCTTTGTTGATTTTTTTCGTCTAATAACTACATTTTTCTAAAAACTAGTAGTGATACCTCAGTCAGTTTTCATCAATAATCTGTCCAGTGAAATCCGAAACCGATGAAAACCGAGGCAATTATTTCCATATGGAATCACTTACATGTAATGGGAGTTGTGTGCAGCCTGCGCGCCTCTATCATATAATGTATGACTTTTATAACTCTATGACTTCGCTACAGATCAATCACACTTCATAACGCTGGATAACCTACAGCACAACCTAATCTGCTGTATTCCATAATGCCGCTGATTGGCTGGAACCACTTCAAACTTTCACTTGTTTGGGTCCCTGGGAGTTGTAGTCTTAGTGGATGCCAAGTGTCTTTTCAGAACACTGATATAAATTACAACTCACAGAGACCCACACAATTGAAAGTTCCATCCAATCAGCGGCATTATGGAATACAGCGGGCTAGGTTGTTGTTTAGGTTATCCAGTGTGATTGATCTGTAGCGGAGTCATGGAGTTATAAAAGTCATACATCATTATATGATAGAACGACATAAGCAGTGCATTCTTGAAGCATACTTTATAAAAATGGCTGAGAAGAAGAAATGCCGTCAATATTCAAATGAATATTTGAAATACGGATTTATCCCTTCTCCTACAAACGGACAGCTTCCCTTGTGCCTCATTTGTGAAAAGGCATTTTCGAATGAAGCTATGAAGCCTTCGAGACTGAGTGATCACCTTGCAAAAATGCATTTAGACAAAGTGGGTAAGCCTATTTCATTTTTCCATGGTTTAAAGTCAAAGTTTGAGAACCGCAGCACTGTAGGCAAGCTATTTGGAAAATCTGCTCTCAATGCTGACAAAGGCCTCCTTGCTTCCTATAACGTCTCTTTATTAATAGCGCAATGTGACAAATCACATACTATTGAGGAAACACTTGTGTAACCCGCAGTTAGAGAGATTGTCAGTACTATGCTGGGGCCTGACACGTGTGCCATGGTATAATCGATTCCTTTGAGTAATGACACCATTTCAAGAAGAATTGG
Organism: Eleutherodactylus coqui; assembly: GCF_035609145.1. Taxonomy (NCBI): domain Eukaryota; kingdom Metazoa; phylum Chordata; class Amphibia; order Anura; family Eleutherodactylidae; genus Eleutherodactylus; species Eleutherodactylus coqui. The sequence continues at coordinate 103,108,971 of NC_089848.1, read as the reverse complement.
CGAGATGGCTGTTGATGTGGTAGAAACGCTTTTGGACATGTTCTAGAACACAGAATTTGTAATGCAAATTGACGAGTCAAAGGTTAGAGACAATGAAGCATTCGCTCAAAAATCGCTCAAAGCCGTCTTTTGAGCGATATTTGTTGTGTCTTACTGCACTGTCATCGTGCAGTTTTTGTTTAGGAATCGCTGATTGTTCTCTTTCAGCATGCTGAAAAAGAATGATCAGCCTTATCAGGAATTCACAGCGGAATATAGCCGATACTATTGTTTCAGCTGTATCCCGCTCCCTGAACACAGGTGGGGAATGAAGAACACAGCGCTCCAGCTGTGTTCTGCATACCCCGCTCGGAGCGCTCGGCTGTATAAAAGCCGGGCGTTCTGAGCAGAGAACAGCTGGATGCAGAAGACATGCGGCCCCACTTGTCTTCTGCATCCCTCGCTTGGAGCACAAAGTGATTGCTCAATGTTTGAGCAATCACCTTGCGCTTAAAGGCACACAACGATTACCGCTCAAAAGACATCTTTTGAGCTATAATCTTTGTGTCTAAACCAGGCTTTAGGTTCGTTTCATTAATCGGAATGAAGAGGTAGTGGAGGAACTCTTGTTTACCAGAAATGTAACCACAAACATAAGAGGCTCCTTTATATACAAAAGAGAGGAAGAATTTTTCCAAGAAAAAAACATCCTTTTAACAAATGTACTTGCTTGTGCAACTGGCGGAGCTGCATTCATGATTGGTCGATATCGCGGATTTATAGCCCATTTAAAATCTGCTATACGCTACATAACGGCAGTCCACTATGTGATCCATCGGCAGCAACTTGTTGCTAAACATTTATGTGAGAGATTGCATGATTCACTGCGCTATGTAATTAACAAGATAAAAGCGCACTCTTTGAACAAACAATTTTTCCGCAAGCTCTGCCAAGACCATTACGAAGAATTCGAACCTCTACTCCTACACACCGCAGTGATGTGGCTGTAAAGAGAAAAGTGCTTAGAAGTCTTCTACGGACTTTTTGATACAGTAGCTGAGATTCTTAGGCTGACTGACCCAAGTCTTTGTGATGCAACCAAACTATGACATCCTGACATTGCCTATCTCACAGACATATTTGACAAACCCAACAAGGTTAAACTCAAAGCTACAAGGAGATTAAATGAATTTCATTAAGGCTAAAGGTATAATATCTTCCTTCATTGCCAAACTGGACATTCATACCAATAACCTGAGTCAACTTGAGCTCTGTTAGTTTCTGTGTCTTCAAGAAATTGCATGTGAAGAAGGAGACAAACTTCAAGATGCAGACTTAGAGATTTTTGCTCACACCTCAAACAAACCAAAGAAGACGTGCAAACTAGGTTTCATGATCTATATACCCTTGAAATACCAACGTGGGTACTCAATCCATTTTCAGCAGACGCAGGAGAATTTCATCCCAGATTACAAGAGCAGCTGATCGACTTAAAACACGATAGTGAAGCCCAAGCACTTTTCCAACAATGTGGCTATGAATGTTTTTGGGTGAAAGTGAAGAATTCCTATCCTATCCTGTGGCAGGAAGTTAGGTTGCTCGCGTTAGCTTTTCCATCTACGTACTTAGTGGAGAGGGGCTTCAGCACGGTTCAGCAGCTCCTGACGAAAGCAAGAAACAAACTTCAGATATATGTAAGAGGTGACTTAAGACTGCAGTTGACGAAGATAGAACCGCGTAATTGGTGTCATCGGGCCAAAGGCAGCCATTAGTGACACAGATTATGGCAAACATTATTATTATCATTAGTTGAGTTTCATTGTTCTTGCATTTTAATTAGTCTTCTGACCATTAGGGCTCAGTCACACGGGTTCATCGGCACCCGTACACCTGCACCGATGCGCCCGTGTGACTGACAGTTAGAAGACAGCCGTACCTGAAGACGGACGTCTCTCTCCAGCGCTGATGAAAGAACACATGACCGGCAATGAAGCCGGTCACATGTTCTTTCCTCCGGCGCTGCAGAGAGACGGCCGTCTTCAGGTACGTTCGTCTCCTTCCTGCAGTAACACGGGCGCCAATGCGCCCATGTGACTGAGGCCTCAAGGTGTATCTTGCATTTTCTTTATACGTTGTATGTTTCTATCGAGTGATAATTAAAGATGGCATTATTGCTTACTTCAACCAAAAAATTATCTTCTGCAATAAAACCTACTTATTATTGTATCCACAATTAACCAGTTTTTAAATATTTAGCATCTACATTTTAGCAGCTAACATTTACTAAAATACTTCTTTGGTAATTTTTAGAGACATGTTTTCACAATTAATGCTAATTTGTTAAACAGACTTTCCCCCAAAAAAGTTTCAGCATTTTAATTTGTACTTTTACTTTTTAACCCTCCCAGGTCTACATTTTAAGTTTTTTTTAACCTTATGGATGTTTACATTGCACATGTAAACAGATTTTTTTTCTGCCAAATTTAAACTGTCTAGAGATGCAGCAATGCTGACTTTATCATTTGAAGTAACTCATTACGTCATTTACTGTATGTGGTATTCCTTAGGGCTGCAGTACAATCTGAGCTATATATGTACATACCCTGTTTCCCTGAAAATAAGACATAGCATGATTTTCCAGAATTTTTGAGGATGCAAAATGATTTTTCAGGCTTTTTGAGAATGCTTGAAATATAAGCCCTACTCCAAAACTAAGCCCAGCTTACAGTTAATTTAAAAAGTCAATTTAAATAGTGTCCAGGCAGCTATACATGTAAAAAAGTTAAACCTTTTTGAACAAAAATTAATATAGGACACTGTCTTATTTTTGGGGAAACACGGTAGTAATAGTAACCAGTAGAGTTGAGTGAACTGAACCAGTAGAGGCCTGTGTTGGGTCGAACTTTGATAAAAGTTTGGTTTGGCACAAATCCCAATCAAACTTTTAGCAAAGTTCTACGCAAAACTGGGTTCTACTGGTTCAGTTCACTCAACACTAATCCTGAAGACTGGTGTATAACACTAAATGTTCACATAGCGGAATTCGCTGCGAATTCCAACTCAAAAACCATGTCAAAATCCTCAGCTTTCTACCACAGTTTTTGGTGCAGATCCACACGCGGGAATTTACCCTGTCAATGTCAATTTACCCCTTCAGAATTCTACAGGCGAATTTCGCCCACTGACAGGGCAAATTCTGTGTGTGGATTTGTGCCAAAAATCACGGCAGAAAGGTGCAAATATGGGCACGATTTTTCAAGGTGGAATTTGCCGGCAGAGATTCCGGCAGTGGAAATTCAGCAGCATTTCCGCAATGGGTGAAAGTGGCCATAGTGCAAGAATAAAATGCTACAAAACCTGGTGAGCCTCTCACTTTCAGGCCTTAGGCCTTAGTCAGACGGGCGTTTTTTGCCGCGATTTGCGCATGCGCATGCGTCCGGCGATTTTTTAAAACCATTGCTTCGCAATGGTATCGGACACATGAGCGCTTTTTATGCGCTCGTCCGAACAATTATAGAACAAAAAATCGCAGATCGCACCTATCTGCGATCTGCGATTCCTGTTCGCTTCTGTATATGCGCTCAATGGGGCCGGCGGCAGCAGCGCCGACCCCATTGAGAACATATAGAAGACAAATCATTCTTCTCTGCCACAGCTGTAACAGCTGTGGCAGAGAAGAACGATGTTTGCCCATTGAATTCAATGGAGCGGCAATACAGCCGCTCCATTGAAAGCAATGGGCTGCCGGCGTGCGCGGGGTTAATTGTCGGGAAGGGGTTAAATATATAAACCCTTCCCTGCAATTCATGCTAAAATGTGTTAAAATAAAAAAAAATTGTATACTCACCTTTCCGCTGCAGCCGGAGTCCAGCCGCGGCCGCTGTCAGTTCTCCTGAACTGCTTCTCGGCACTATTCAGCCGGCAGGGCTTTAAAATCCCCGCCTGCTGAATGATCTGCTCTGATTGGTCACAGCCTGACCAATCAGAGGCCGGTTTCACTCACACACCCATTCATGAATTCATGAATGGGTGAGTGACTGCTGCCTCTCAGCGCTGAGCCAATCAGGGGCAGGTCTGACTCACATCCATTCATGAATTCATGAATGGGTGTGAGTGAGGCATGCCTCTGATTGGCTCAGCGCTGAGCCAATCAGGGGGCAGGTCTGACTCACACCCCCTTCACACCCACTGCAGGACGGCCGCTCGGAGCTGCCGGCAGAAGGTGAGAATGCAATTTTTTTTTATTTTAACACATTTTAGGATGGATTGCAGGGAAGGGCTTATATATTTAAGCCCTTACCGACAATTCATCCCGGGCTCGCCCGCAGCGCATTGCTTTCAATGGAGACGGCTGTATTGCCGTCTCCATTGAATGCAATGCGCTGGACAGCTCCGGCCCGTTTCTAATGAAACGCGGCTAGGAGCAGATTTTCGGGCGATTTGCGGGCGACTTGCGCGCACCGGTCACGCGATTTGCGGATGCGCATCCGTCATGCGATCCGCAAATCGCGGCAAAAAACGCCCGTCTGACTAAGGCCTCAGGATGGCTCCTCAGTGATTAGTGTCATAAACACTCCCTTTCCCTTCAGCTGTGTATATTAAACAATTTTTTTACATTTTTGATTTTTTTTTTTACTTACTTTTGATGTCGCTATATTAAAAAAATCCCCAAATTCTGCAGCTTTTTTCTCTGGCCACTAACGCTTAAGAATTGACACTTCCTATTTTGTGCAACAGCCAAATGGACCATACATACAATACAAAAGGAGGGGACTCATTGATGTTGATAGGAGAGTGTTGTGGATATGCTCTGTTATCCTTCCTGGGAGGGGGAGGAGGTGTGACCATCACCTATAGACTTCTATGGAAGAGTGCTGTGGGCATGCTTTGTGGTATGTGCAAGGAGGAGGAGGTGAGCTGTCACCATCATGATTGTTAATAGTGCGTCCTTTGTTTATGTGTATATATATATATATATATATATATATATATATATATACATATATATATACACCGTGTTTCCCAGAAAATAAAACAGTGTCTTATATTAATTTTTGTTCAAAAAGGTTTAACTTTTTTACATGTATAGCTGCCTGGACCCTATTTAAATTAACTGTTAGTAGGGCTTAATTTTGGAGTAGGGCTTATATTTCAAGCATCCTCAAAAAGCCTGAAAAATCATTTTGCATCCTCAAAAATTCTGGAAAATCATGCTATGTCTTATTTTCAGGGAAACAGGGTGTATATATATATGTGTGTGTGTGTGTGTGTGTGTGTGTCACCCGTCATTGTAACCCGGCCTGTGATGATAATGAGATGACATTTGAGAAACTTTCTCTACCGAACAGGTAGGGTCAAACTATTATTAAGCAGAGTAAGATGATCTTTGTGTCACAAGAGCTGCACTTTACCAATAGCTTAGAGCTTCATGGGGTTACCCTATTAGATAGACCTAGTGGTGCATTTTCATATTTTTTTATCCATTGGCCCAACTTGTCTAAAGGTGATTTTGTGCTTTGAGTAAGTTGGAATAGATATTTTGGAGGTTTCTGACTTTTGACTCACCATGTTGATGCTGAGCGCACATGAGAGTATATTTCCATGTATACATAATACTAATGGAAATGACTTTCTAATCGTATAAACTAATATAAATGCCCTCTGAGAATTGCTAATCCTATTTACTTACTTCTTTGCATTTGACCTTGTGCTTCGGGGTCGTCTATTAAATTGCACATTTATCTTTCTCTTCAGAAATAAGATATAGAGCTGAGTAAATAATGTATAAACAAAATCACTTAATAGGACTCATTGATGTAGACGATCTATAAATCAAGCAATCACATTTAATGAGAAAGTCAATTTCGAAAACGGAATCTAATAATCCGGTAAATCTGCAATATGAATAGTCTGGAGGAGGAAGTTCACCGATGAAATTGGGAATAGGGTGGGGGTAGAGCTGTAGGTTCTTCATAAGGAAACGGCATAATCTGATATATGTATGTATTTATCAGATTATCAGGTCAAGCTACAGTACTTCAACGATTAACCCCCATTGTGCAATTCTTTCTTGAAGAAGCTACAAATGAAGTTGCTACTTAAGGGTACGGTCCCAGAACGTGAACCACGAAAGTGGCCCCTGGGTGGTAGGAGGGATCACTGGCAAGTTTCTAGCTGCTTGGAGGCCTGTGAAGACTGGTAGTTTAGGATTCGGCATATTCAGTAAGTACCATGTGTTCGAACTCGCTGGCCATTCAGGGAGCATAGCATAGTCTTTCTCTGCTAGGTGAACTAAGCAAGAGATTCTGCATCCTGGGTACCAGGTCCTAGTCTGTAATGGGTGTAGTAGGCCAAATCGCAGGACTGGCACCAAGTGGACATTGGCTTCCTGTGTGGTACCCATGTTACGAAGGCTCACATTAAGGGATACTCTAAACAACAGTCTTTATTCACAACAAACTTACTGTAAGAAGCGTTAACTCCGTCCATATGCCACTTAATGTATTAAGCACAATGTGCACTGGTCGGAAATTGTACTAAAACCCGTGTTGGAAATGCAGGTCTAAGAAAACTTTTCCCATAGTTTAAAAAAGTAGACACCACATTCATAAAATCATGTGTGTATAGTACACAGTGCAAAAGGATGTAAGATGTCCAGAGACTACTGGGGTTATTTAGAAATGCCTTTATATCAGCACTCTATTGAAAAAAAAGTTGCAAAATTTGGTGCAAGTGCAATGGCAGTGCGCCAAAGTGGGTGAGACCACAGGGATTGTAAGGTGATTGTCACGGGTGGCTCTGTAATCCCTCCCAACATTGGCGATAACGGTGCCCTGCTTAGCTGTCGCACAGTTGCAAGAATAACGTATGAGGATACGTTTGAAACGAACACATTGTTTTGTCGTGGGTGACGCCAGCACTCCAACCTGGACTCACAAATCTAATTATGGCCGAATAACTTGAGATGAGTCCAGTAGCTTGTATTAGTAAACTGGGAGCATGCAGACTTACTGAAGCTTTTTCTTGTGATATAACAAATTAAATACAATTGAACTTTGCAGCATTAAGGGATGTAGCAAAGCCGACAATGATGCAGTGATTAATAGAGATGAGCGAGCATGCTCGGATATAGCAGTTACTCGAGCGAGAATCGCTCTTCTCGAGTAACTGCTTACTGATCTGAGCATGCTCGGGGGGGCGGTGGGTGTGATCAGCGGGTGGCGGAGGGTAGCGGGGGGGTGGAGTGAGAGAGACCCCCTGCCGCCCGCCGCTCACCCCCGCCGCCCCCCGAGCACGCTCAGACCAGTAAGCTGTTACTTGAGAAGAGCAATGCTCGCTCGAGTAACTGCTGTATCTGAACGTGCTCGCTCATTAAACATGTTGAAACAGTAGATTGACACTTAACACAACACAATACTTCAATGCTCTCTATTCTCTTAGAGACTACACAGTATTGGTTAACTGGTGGGCTTACTGGAAGTGTATGATGCAGGTGTTGGATGATAGTTGAAAAATAGACGGTGAACAAATCCTGTCTTTGAATTCACTGGGTAGTTAAACTCACTGTTGTGTGAAACATTGGCCTCCAACTCTGGTCTCCTCACTGCAGGCTTGACAAGAGAGCGGAAAGAGACCTCGCTACCCTTGCTGACTTGTTGAAGGTACTGTTCACATGGCTAAGCTACTAACACTCCTCTTCTCAGACCACATCTTGCTGCACACTCCTTCTCCTCCGACCCCTCTCCTTACTCCCTCCTTACTTCCACTCTCACTTCCTCTCTCTGTTCCTGCATTTTTTTCTCCTCTCTACCCACTCTGCATAGGAACTCATACTAAGGTTTCCCGCCCTGGACTCACTCACCAATCAATAGAGGCGTGACAGACAGCCAATAGGTAACCAGCTATTTGCCAACAGTAAGCTCTGAGTTTAGGAAGGGGAGAAACACGTCAGGGCAACAGTTGATGTGACTATTCTGGAGGACTCTCCGGCCACTAAACAAGTCCTGCTTATACATAAATTTGTGACTTTTTAGCTTTTTTTGAGCAGGCTTATTACCTTTTCCTAAAAAGTGGGTGGGGCTTTCAGGAGGGGACGTAAAAGATTTATGTAGAATTAGCTCCAGAAATTGGTGTAAACTATGCCAGATACGTACACCGGGAAAAATTACAGAAGCCCAATGTTGGAAATGTCGGGCTTAGTAAATTTTCCCCTATGACTCAGTGGCCAGAGTGCACCTTATCCAAATTTGGTGCCTACATTTCTTGAGCATAAATACAATATTTCCATTTGGTCATGATGACTAAAATGACAAATTAGTCTAAAGACTCCACAGAGTCTATTGGATTTTAGTCCAAATAATGGACCAGAAGAGCGCTAAACAATTATTTATACAAATGCAATTAGAAAGGAGCTGGTTTCTATGCTGCCAGTGTTTGGGAAGTCAGACGCTCCTCGCAACTGCAGTATGTTGAACAACAGAAACAAAATGTTGGGTGTCATACAATAACTTTTATTTCATACGTTAAAAGAAGACCTATTACACTCTATTGTGTCCCAAATACTATCTAAGGCCGGCTGCACACGGCCGTGACGTGCTCCGCCGCGGAATTTTGCAGCGGAGCCCGTCACGGCGCCCCCCAGAGACCCCCAAACTTACCTGCGGATCCGGCGTCCTCGCTCCCGCATGACGCTTCGGCGTGACGCGCCGCTGCGTCATGTGACACGCCAGCCATGTCACATGACATGCCCACCACGTCACATGACGCGGCCGGCCATGTCATATGACGCGGTAGGCAGGGAAGCAGTTTCACGCTATCTTCCGCTGTGCTACAGTGGAAGATAGCGTGACGGATGGGCTTCTATTGACTGCAATGTAAGCCGTCCGCGCGTACACCCACAGCAAATAGAGCATGCCGCAGGTGAGGACAGAAGATTTCACGGTGCGGAATTCTACCGCGGAATTCAATAGAACCTAATAGCTGGGGGCAACGCAGCGGATTTCCGCCGCGAATTACGCGGCGGAAATCCATTCGTGGGAAGGAGCCCTTAGTGTTGGTAATGTTTCACTGCTGCCTGCAGTCAATCATTATTGTACTGCTCTCCAGCCCTTTGGCAAACAAACTGCCGTCTGTTATAGCCAAATATTTTGACTCCTCAGTCCAGAGCACCCGCTGCCATTCTTCTGCACTCCAGTTCCTATGTTTTCATGCATAGTTGAGTTATGTGGCCTTGTTTCTATGTGCAGGGTATGGCTTTTGGGCCTTGGTCCTTCTATGATGACCACTTCTGGACAGATTCCTCTGAAAAATAGATGGATGTACCTGAGTTCCGCTGTCCTTTGCCAGTTTGGAGCTGATAACACTGCTGGATTTCTTTAATTTAGAATGGAAGCAAGCATGATGTGTCTTTCATCTGCTGCACTAAGGTCCCTTGGCTGAACACTGCGTCTACGGTCCCTAATGTTGCCCCTTTCTTTGTGCTTCTTCAAAAGTGTTTTAAGCCTTCTACACAGCTGTTTATGTTTCAGTCAATGACTGTGTTTCAACCTGTATATACAAAGGATGGTCATTATCAACTGATTGGTATAATTGGTTAATCATCCACCTGACTATAATCCTACAAAGGCCCTGATTTTTTTAGAAGTGTACCTAGAAGAATTGATGCTGTTTTGAACAGGCACATGGTGGGAGCGTAGCTTAGCTAGTCATGCTAAACTCCCACCCCTCCCTCCCCAGCCTATGGGAGCTGCCAGCAAGAGGAGGGACTTTAGCAACATGAGCAGCTGCTAAACTCGCTCCCCCTTCCCTTTTTGGGGAACTGCCGACGTATTCCAGCAAAAGATAGGACAAGACCTATCTTTTTCCAGAAGTGCATAAAAGTGGCCAGCCGACACGCATACCATATGCGCTATCTTTTCCGGACGGACGATTTTACGCACCGGAATATAGCCCATCTGAACAAATGCATTGGAATCCAATGCTTCAGAAGGTCACGATTTTTGGCCGACGTTTTAACGCTCATATGAAACTAGCTTTACTTTGCAGTATTTTTCTACACGTGTGTATGTATAAAATAAAATATACATACACACAAATGTGGAAAAAATGCCACAAAGAGTAGCTGCATGGGTGGGGGGCAAAATACTACAAAGAGTAGCTGCATGGTTGGGGGTCAAATACTGCAAAGAGTAGCTGCATGGGTGGGGGCCAAAATACCACAAAGAGTAGCTGCATGGGTGGGGGTTAAAATACCACAAAGAGTAGCTGCATGGGTGGGGGTCAAAATACCGCAAAGAGTAGCTGCATGGGTGGGGGTCAAAATACCGCAAAGCGTAGCTGCATGGGTGGGGGTCAAAATACCGCAAAGCGTAGCTGCATGGGTGGGGGGCAAAATACCACAAAGAGTAGCTGCATGGGTGGGGGGCAAATTACCGCAAAGAGTAGCTACATGGGTGGGGAGCAAAATACCACAAAGAGTAGCTGCATGGGTAGGGGTCAAAATGTCACAAATAATAGCTGCATGGGCGGGGGGCTAAATACCACAAAGAGTAGCTGCATGGATGGGGAGGAAAATACCACAAAGAGTAGCTGCATGGGTGGGGGTCAAAATACCGCAAAGAGTAGCTGGAAGGGGGGGGGGCAAAATATGACAAAGAGTAGCTGCATGGGTGGGGGGCAAATTACAGCAAAGAGTAGCTGCATGGGTGGGGTAAAATATGACAAAGAGTAGCTGCATGGGTGGGGGCAAAATACGACAAAGAGTAGCTGCATGGGTGGGGAACAAAATACTGCAAAGAGTAGCTGCATGGGTGGGGGGCAAAATACCACAAAGAGTAGCTGCATGGGTGTGGAGTAAAATACCACAAAGAGTAGCTGCATGGGTGGGGGTCAAAATACCCCAAAGAGTAGCTGCATGGGTGGGGGGCAAATACTGCAAAGAGTAGCTGCATGGGTGGGGGCTCAAACTGAACTTTTGCACCAGGGCTCATGAGCCTTTAGCTCCATGCTTTATCTCTATGCTAGTAGTCATTTTAAGTGCTTACAGATAGACAATTGATCATATGACAAACCTGCAACAACATGTAGAATTGAAGCCCGAAGAGGCGACTCATTACCGAGCTTACTTTCCAAATGTCTTTCAAGATTGAAAGTGAAAACGTATTTATAAGGTGTCAGTCCATTTACCCTAAACAATAATGTTACTGGAGTAACTGTGAATAACACAAGAGCAGCCACGATCACCGAGAGGGGAAAATGGGAAAGGTGACTCACTGCCTGCTATATTTGGAATACAGCAAATTCTGGAATAGAAGATGTGTCACCACAAGAATAGACCTACGATACGATGCCTGGGTGTAAGGGGTCCTTCAAATGACCGTATTTGCGTCATGCAATAGATGGCAATCTGATGGCAATAGATTCGTTCACATTAACATTTTTTTTACGTGCGTGAGCTAAAAAATAGGACCTGCTCTATTTTCCTGCATATTTGTGCACCAAAGGCCCCATAGAAGTACAATACGCAACATGCTGCACAAACCCTCTTAAGGCCCATTTACACGAGCAGATAATTGCTCAAAGATCGCCCAAATGACAGTTAGAGTGAACGCTCAGATCCTTTGTTCTCCACTGGAAAAACAATGCCATCAGCACTCACCCATGGAGAACGACTGATAAAACTGATCACTAAAATCAAGTGAGCTTGATTTTAAGGATCACCAAAAAGTGCCTGAAATGCGGGTGCCCCGCACCCATTTACACGCACCGATTATCGCTAAAACGATCACCGATTAGCGAATTTTTAGCGATAATTGTCCAGTGTAAATGGGACTTTAAGCCTCATGTCCAAGGGGAAAATCAGGTCCGCCGCGGATTCTCCATGCAGAATCCCGCAGCGGGTCCCTCCTTTCCCGCGGACATAATGCTAAAAAGAAGATTAAACTTACCTGTTACCTAAAGCTACCTTAAATAAAAGACCCCACTTATCCTAAGCAAACAAAGCACCATACATAGTCACAGAACTATTTTGCGGCGTATTAACCTAGACACTATATGAAGATCATTCAGATTATATGACAAGGCCAAATTGTTTGTTAAAGTTCCGACATTCCAACAAACTTTTGGTGGTCCTAACAGTCACTACGACCACCCCAAGCTTTTAATCACGTAGAAAATTGTGTTAGCATCACATAGTCAAAGAAATCTCAAACATAGGTATTAGTACTCGGAGAGTTGGCATAGCGGCTCTTTAGGCACCCAGCAAGTTAGGGAGCCCATGTCCACCCAGGAGGGCAAGGAAATCACATTATTGCTGCACCACGATGATATCAGCTTGTGCATTATCCTTAGACTGGACTCACATGACTGTACGGTAAAACGCTGTGTAAGGGTGTCAAAATCTGCACACTGAATGTGCAGCGAATAGCCCTCAAAGGAGCAGACAAAATAGTGGTGTGACAGGGAGGATTCACAGGATGACAGACGAGTCCACGGTCCCAGTTATCAGTGGGTTTCTGCTCCCGGCCGCTCTTTTTCTCTCTCTACCGGTCAACACTCACATTTGGAAGTAGCACTCAGCGCTGCCTGGCGGTTCCTCTCTCTCTCTCTCTCTCTCTGTTCTCCATATTAACAGCGAGGAGGCCTATGTGAATTAGGCCCCAGGCACACATCAGGCCGTTGCTCAGCCTCTTCCATCCTGGGGCTCCTCAAAAGATGAGGCACAGTTTTCCCTACTCAGCAGAAGTTCTCTCCACAACTTGCTTGCATAGACTGCCTCGCAGACTGCCTTTTGCAAGAAGACTAGAGATGAGCGAACGTGTTCGTCCGAGCTTGATATTCGTGCGAATATTAGGGTGTTCGGGATGTTCGTTATTCGTAACGAACACCATGCGGTGTTCGGGTTACTTTCACTTCCTTCCCTGAGACGTTAGCGCGCTTTTCTGGCCAATTGAAAGACAGGGAAGGCATTACAACTTCCTCCTGTGTTGTTCCAGCCCTATACCACCCCCCTGCTGTGAGTGGCTGGGGAGATCAGGTGTCCGCCGAATATAAAAGTCGGCCCCTCCCGCGGCTCGCCTCAGATGCGGTGTGAGTTAGATGAGGGACAGTGCTGTTTGTACCGGAGCTGCTGTAGGGAAAGAATTTGTAGTTAGTGTAGGCTTCAAGACCCCCAAAAGTCCTTATTAGGGCCACTGATAGCTGTGTGTTGGCTGCTGTTAGCAGTGGCAATTTTTTTTTCTTCTCAAAATCGGCTCTGCAGAGCGTTGCACCCGGCATTAGGGACAGAAGTGTTGTATAGGCAGGGAGAGTGTTAGGAGTGAGTGTAGCCTTCAAGAACCTCAACGGTCCTTTCTAGGGCCATATTTAACCGTGTGCAGTACTGTGCTGGCTGCTGTTAGCTGTGCTGCATATTTTTTTTCTTCTCAAAATCGCCTCTGCAGAGCATTGCACCCTCCATTGATACTGCAGGGAAAGAATTGTATAGGCAGGGCCACAACACAGTTATTATTCATTGAATATATGCAGTGCTGCCTTTTGCTTGTAAAACAAGTGAAAAAAATTCTATTTGACCTGCCTCTGTCCGTCCTAAGGGCTGTGGATACGTCTCGGCTGCGTGTGCAACGTTTAAAAATCAGACGCACCCAGCTACGTTTTACTCCTGGCTTCGCCATTTGCTTTCCTTAATTTGGAAAAAAATACTTGCTCTGCCAGAGTTATAATAACTCTGCTACCCTCAAGTTCTGTGCCACATTAGCAGGGCCACAACACAGTTATTAAACTTCTCATGTTCATTGAATATACGCAGTGCTGCCTTTTGGTGGAAAAAAACTGAAAATAATTCTATTTGTCCTGCCTCTGTCCGTCCTAAGGGCGGTGGACACGTGTCGGCTGCGTGTGCAACGTTTAAAAATCAGACGCACCCAGCTACGGTTTACTGCTGGCTTCGCCATTTGCTTTCCTTAATTTGGAAAAAAAATACCTGCTCTGCCAGAGTTAATAACTCTGCTACCCTCAAGTTCTGTGCCACATTAGCAGGGCCACAGCACAGTTATTAAACTTCTCATGTTCATTGAATATACGCAGTGCTGCCTTTTGGTGGAAAAAAACTGAAAATAATTCTATTTGTCCTGCCTCTGTCCGTCCTAAGGGCGGTGGACACGTGTCGGCTGCGTGTGCAACGTTTAAAAATCAGACGCACCCAGCTACGGTTTACTGCTGGCTTCGCCATTTGCTTTCCTTAATTGGGAAAAAAATACCTGCTCTGCCAGAGTTATAATAACTCTGCTACCCTCACGTTCTGTGACACATTAGCAGGGCCAGAGCACAGTTATTAAACTTAGATTATTCATTCACTAGAGGCAGTGGGGCCTTTCGTTTTCAAAAAAGGGAAAAAATTATATTTGGCCTGCAGTCTTGCGCCAATGTATTTCCTGCCTGTGAAATCAAATCACTGGTAATACAGCATGCTGAGGGGTAGGGGTAGGCCTAGAGGACGTGGACGCGGCCGAGGACGCGGAGGGCCAAGTGAGGGTGTGGGCACAGGCCGAGCTCCTGATCCAGGTGTGTCGCAGCCGACTGCTGCGCGATTAGGAGAGAGGCACGTTTCTGGCGTCCCCACATTCATCGCCCAATTAATGGGTCCACGCGGGAGACGGTTATTAGAAAATGAGCAGTGTGAGCAGGTCCTGTCCTGGATGGCAGAAAGTGCTTCGAGCAACCTATCGTCAACACGCAGTTCTGCGCCGTCCACTGCTGCAAATCCAAATCCTCTGTCTGCTGCTCCTCCTTCCTCCCAGCCTCCTCACTCCACTACAATGACACCTGCTCAGGAGCGGGAACACTCCCAGGAACTGTTCTCGGGCCCCTGCTTAGATTGGGCAGCAGCGGTTCCTCTCCCACCAGAGGAGTTTATCGTCACTGATGCCCAACCATTCGAAAGTTCCCGGGGTCCGGGGGAAGAGGCTGGGGACTTCCGCCAACTGTCTCAACAACTTTCTGTGGGTGAGGAGGACGATGACGATCAGACACAGTTGTCTTGCAGTGAGGTAGTAGTAAGGGCAGTAAGTCCGAGGGAGCAGCGCACAGAGGATTCGGAGGAAGAGCAGCAGGACGATGAGGTGACTGACCCCACCTGGTGTGCAACGCTTACTCAGGAGGACAGGTCTTCAGAGGGGGAGTCAAGGGCATCAGCAGGGCAGGTTGCAAGAGGCAGTGCGGTGGCCAGGGGTAGAGGCAGGGTCAGACCGAATAATCCACCAACTGTTTCCCAAAGCGCCCCCTCGCGCCATGCCACCCTGCAGAGGCCGAGGTGCTCTAAGGTCTGGCAGTTTTTCACAGAGACGCCTGACGACCGACGAACAGTGGTGTGCAACCTTTGTCGCGCAAAGCTCAGCCGGGGAGCCAACACCAACAGCCTCACCACCACCACCATGCGCAGACATATGATGGCCAAGCACCCCACAAGGTGGGACGAAGGCCGTTCAGCGCCTCCGGTTTGCACCCCTGCCTCTCCCCCTGTGCCCCAACCTGCCACTGAGATGCAGCCCCCCTCTCAGGACACAGGCACTACCGCCTCATGGCCTGCACCCACACCCTCATCTCCGCTGTCCTCGGCCCCATCCAGCAGTGTAGTTCAGCGCACCGTCCAGCCGTCGCTTGCGCAACTGTTGGAGCGCAAGCGCAAGTACGCCGCCACGCACCCGCACGCTCAAACGTTAACCGTCCGCATAGCAAAATTCATCAGCCTTGAGATGCTGCCGTATAGGGTTGTGGAAACTGAGTCCTTCAAAAGTATCATGGAGGCGGCGGCCCCGCGCTACTCAGTTCCCAGTCGCCACTACTTTTCCCGATGTGCCGTCCCAGCCCTGCACCACCACGTCTCCCGCAACATTGTACGCGCCCTCACCAACGCGGTTACTGCCACGGTCCACTTAACAACGGACACGTGGACAAGCACAGGCGGGCAGGGCCACTACATCTCCCTGACGGCACATTGGGTGAATTTAGTGGAGGCTGGGACAGAGTCAGAGCCTGGGACCGCTCACGTCCTACCCACCCCCAGAATTGCGGGCCCCAGCTCGGTGGTGGTATCTGCGGAGGTGTATGCTTCCTCCACTAAAGCACCCTCCTCCTCCTCCTCTGTCTCGCAGCACAGCGGTGGGCAAGCGTCAGCAGGCCGTGCTGAAACTACTCAGCTTAGGCGATAAGAGGCACACGGCCCACGAACTGCTGCAGGGTCTGACACAGCAGACCGACCGCTGGCTTGCGCCGCTGAGCCTCCAACCGGGCATGGTCGTGTGTGACAATGGGCGTAACCTGGTGGCGGCTCTGCAGCTTGGCAGCCTCACGCACGTGCCATGCCTGGCCCACGTCTTTAATTTGGTGGTTCAGCGCTTTCTGAAAAGCTACCCACGCTTGTCAGACCTGCTCGTAAAGGCGCACCGGCTCTGCGCACATTTCCGCAAGTCCCACGGACGCTGCCACCCTGCGCACCCTGCAACATCACTTTAAGCTGCCAGTGCACCGACTGCTGTGCGACGTGCCCACACGGTGGAACTCTACGCTCCACATGTTGGCCAGGCTCTATGAACAGCGTAGAGCTATAGTCGAATACCAACTCCAACATGGGCGGCGTAGTGGGAGTCAGCCTCCTCAATTCTTTTCAGAAGAGTGGGCCTGGTTGGCAGACATCTGCCATGTCCTTGGTAATTTTGAGGAGTCTACCCAGGTGGTGAGCGGCGATGCTACAATCATTAGCGTCACCATTCCTCTGCTATGCATCTTGAGAAATTCCCTGCAAAGCATAAAGGCAGCTGCTTTGCGCTCGGAAACGGGGGCGGGGGAAGACAGTATGCCGCTGGATAGTCAGGGCACCCTCCTGTCTATTTCTCAGCGCGTACAGGAGGAGGAGGAGGAGCATGAGGAGGATGAGGAGGAGGGGGAAGAGACAGCTTGGCCCGCTGCTGACGGTACACCGGCTGATTGCCTGTCATCCTTTCAGCATGTATGGCCTGAGGAGGAGGAGGAGGAGGAGGAGGAGGAGGATCCTGAAAGTGATCTTCCTAGTGAAGACAGCCATGTGTTGCGTACTGGTACCCTGGCACACATGGCTGACTTCATGTTAGGATGCCTTTCTCGTGACCCTCGCGTTGCACGCATTCTGGCCACAACGGGTTACTGGGTGTACACACTGCTCGACCCACGCTATAAGGAGAACCTGCCCACTCTCATTCCCGAAGAGGAAAGGGGTTCGAGAGTGTTGCTATACCACAGGACCCTTGCGGACAAGCTGATGGTAAAATTCCCAGCCGACAGCGCTAGTGGCAGAAGGCGCAGTACCGAGGGCAAGGTAGCAGGGGAGGTGCGGAGATCGAGCAGCATGTACATCCCAGGCAGTGCAACAGTCTTTAAGGGCCTGGCCAGCTTTATGGCTCCCCAGCAAGACTGTGTCACCGCTCCCCAGTCAAGGCTGAGTCGGCGGGAGCACTGTAAAAGGATGGTGAGGGAGTACGTAGCCTATCGCACGATGGTCCTCCGTGACGCCTCTGCTCCCTACAACTACTGGGTGTCGAAGCTGGACACGTGGCCTGAACTCGCGCTGTATGCCCTAGAGGTGCTTGCTTGTCCTGCGGCTAGCGTCTTGTCAGAGAGGGTGTTTAGTGCGGCTGCGGGAATCATCACAGATAAGCGTACCCGCCTATCAACCGACAGTGCCGACAGGCTAACACTCATCAAGATGAACAAAGGCTGGATTTCCCCAGACTTCTGTTCTCCACCAGCGGACAGCAGCGATACCTAAGCAATACGTAGGCTGCACCCGCGGATGGAAGCTACGTTCTCTCTCACCATCCAAAACGGGGACATTTCTGCTTCATCAATCTGTGTATAATATTATTCCTCCTCCTCCTCCTCCTCCTCCTCCTCCTCCTCCTGCTCCTCCTCCTGAAACCTCACGTAATCACGCTGAACGGGCAATTTTTCTTAGGGCCACAAGGCTCACTCAAATAATTTTTCTAAACAATTTTTAAAAGTTTCAATGCGCTTAAAAGCGTTGGAACTTTAACTTGAACCAATTTTTCGTTACACTGGGCTGCCTCCAGGCCTAGTTACCACTTAAGCCACATTAACCAAAGCGATTAATGGGTTTCACCTGCCCTCTTGGCTGGCCATGGCCAATTTTTGGGATGTACATTAGTACTGTTGATACAGCAATTTTTGTGGGCCCTCGCCTACAGTGTAATCAAATTAATTTTTAGCCCACCTCCATTCCAGCTGACGTTACCTCAGCTGTGTTGGGCAATGCAATGGGATATATTTATGTACCGCCGGTGGCTTCCTGGCACCCACCCAGGCTGTGGGTCCACAGGGAATTATAAATGCATCTGTTTCCACTTCTAAAGAACCCCAGTCTGACTGGGGCATGCAGTGTGGGCCGAAGCCCACCTGTATTACGCACGACATTACTACCTCAGCTGTGTTGGGCAATGCAATGGGATATTTTTGTGTACCGCCGGTGGGTTCCAGGGAGCCACCCATGCTGTCGGTCGACAGGGACTTCACAATAGGGAGTTGTACCTGCCTGTGTCTATGAATTAAAAAGCCCGGTCTAACTGGGGCATGCAGACACCTTCACAGAATGAATAGTGTGTGGCACATAGGTTCCCCATTGCTATGCCCACGTGTGCAGCTCCTGATGGCGGTGGCACAGGATTCTATTTCTCATTGCTTCTGTACAGCATTGTGGGCTATCGCCCCGCCCCTTTTAAAGAGGGTCGCTGCCTAGCCGTGCCAACCTCTGCAGTGTGTGCCTGTGGTTTCTCCTCATGGCAGACGCACTTCTAAATAGACATGAGGGTGGTGTGGCATGAGGGCAGCTGAAGGCTGCGCAGGGACACTTTGGTGTGCGCTGTGGGGGGGAGGGGGGCGGTTGGGCAGCATGTAACCCAGTAGAAGTGGCAGTGGAGTGTCATGCAGGCGGTGATTGTGCTTTGTTGGAGGTAGTGTGGTGCTTAGCAAAGGTATGCCATGCTAATGAGGGCTTTTCAGAAGTAAAAGTTTTTGGGAGGGGGGGCCCACTCTTGCCGCTATTGTGGCTTAATAGTGGGACCTGTGAACTTGAGATGCAGCCCAACATGTAGCCCCTTGCCTGCCCTATCCGTTGCTGTGTCGTTCCCATCACTTTCTTGAATTGCCCAGATTTTCACACATGAAAACCTTAGCGAGCATCGGCGAAATACAAAAATGTTCTGGTCGCCCATTGACTTCAATGGGGTTCGTTATTCGAAACGAACCCTCGAACATCGCGGGAAGTTCGTTTCGAATAACGAACACCCGAACATTTTGGTGTTCGCTCATCTCTAAAGAAGACCCTTGCACTACACCTTGCATACACATATATAAAACATGATCACAGGACAAACAACAAGATACATTTCTCAGACATAACCCAGACATTAACCCATTCAGTGCTGCAGAGGTGCAATACACATCAAATTTACACACATAGAAGACACTGACAATACAAATACACAAGACAAACACATTCATACTTATGGAGGGGCCTCGTTATCTCTGGGCCACTACATCTGTACTGTGACATCACTGGGTTCATTATAACCTTACTGTACTGTGATATCATTGGGTTCATTATCTCTGAACTGTGACATGACTGTAAGCATTATCCCTGTACTGTGACATGACTATAAGCATTATCCCTGTACTGTGACATCATTGGGTGCATTATCTCTTTACTGTGGAATCACAGAGTGCATTATCCCTGTACTGTGACATCACAGAGTACATTATACCTGTACTGTGACATCACTGGGTGCATTGTCCCTGTACTGTGACATCACTATAAGCATTATCCCCGTACTGTGACATCACTGGGTGCATTGTCCCTGTACTGTGACATCACTATAAGCATTATCCCCGTACTGTGACATCACTGGGTGCATTTAAAAGGTAAAGATGCAGCCGCACTCCTGGAAAAATGCACCTATTCATGCTAGGCGTGGGTCTGATGTGCAAGGCTCAGGCCGTCACAGATATAGAGTTAAAAAGAATAAATTTTATTAGTAATTGATTTAAAAAGTCAAAGCCTACCAACAAAAAAACAGTCACATAGAACATATAGTGACAGGACAAACAGTTAACATAAAAAGGGAGGATCTTATGGGGGTAAGGGAGGGGGAAGTATATCTACAGTTCCCGTGTAGCCCTCCAGAGGTCCTCAGGAGTCACTTATATAAGATGGTTCACTATCAAGGTAAGTATTTAGTACTTGAGCTGTTATGATTCGCATCCCCTTGAGATGGCGATTGTTTTTTAGTGCGAACCAGACAGCCCTTTTATTTATAAGGACTCGTATGATTTTTAGTATGGTATTCAAATCAGTGTCGTTTGGTGTATTGTTTACACTGTATCATTTCGTGCATTGTTTACACTGTATTCATATCATTTTTGACTCTCATTTGTTTTTGCTCTACGCGTTTCCCTATCGGGATAGCCGATAGTTCGTCAGGAGCTGGGCAACAATACGCCCCTAGAGAAGTAGGAGAGAGTTTTCTATCAGAAATGATCACCAAAACGATGGCTAAAATGTGCCCGTCACTTTTCAATAAAGAGATTCCTAGATGCCTACAGCTCACCATCAGAGCTGCAGGTGCTGCTGGAGATCACTCCTCTTGCCCTGCTCTATACCTTCTGTCTCGCTCTATAAGCTATTACAGCTAATTCTGCCTTACTGAATGCAAGCCTTATAGCCAGTTTAAAATGCTTTTTGCCATTGTGGCAGTTACTAGTAGGTCTTAGCCTGAAGTGGGGCTGTATATCCTGCATGCTATCATTGTGCTGGGCTAATAGGTGTTTAACCTGACAGTCATTTTTCCAAGAGCCAAGGTCTCTTGGTGTTAACCCTACGAAAATCACCAAGGATCTTGAGACACGATTGGAGGTGGACAAAATTCTGGCTATTTTGCACATGCATCGTCGCCGTGTATAATACACGATGCACAGTTACTTTACTCTATCTTAGAGTTACACTATCTAATGCGAATACGGCATTCAGTTGCGAGGCAATAGGATCCAGTTGAATAGCTTTCTGGACCTTATAGGTTTCAAGCATACGTAGGATTCACTCTACAGATAGAATCCAAGCGCAATTTATAAATGAGGCAATTTTGAGGAATCTAGGAATCTCTTTATTGAAAAGTGACGGGCACATTTTAGCCATCGTTTTGGTGATCATTTCTGATAGAAAACTCTCTCCTACTTCTCTAGGGGCGTATTGTTGCCCAGCTCCTGACGAACTATCGGCTATCCCGATAGGGAAACGCGTAGAGCAAAAACAAATGAGAGTCAAAAATGATATGAATACAGTGTAAACAATGCACGAAATAATACAGTGTAAACAATACACCAAACGACACTGATTTGAATACCATACTAAAAATCATACGAGTCCTTATAAATAAAAGGGCTGTCTGGTTCGCACTAAAAAACAATCGCCATCTCAAGGGGATGCGAATCATAACAGCTCAAGTACTAAATACTTACCTTGATAGTGAACCATCTTATATAAGTGACTCCTGAGGACCTCTGGAGGGCTACACGGGAACTGTAGATATACTCCCCCCTCCCTTACCCCCCATAAGATCCTCCCTTTTTATGTTAACTGTTTGTCCTGTCACTATATGTTCTATGTGACTGTTTTTTTGTTGGTAGGCTTTGACTTTTTAAATCAATTACTAATAAAATTTATTCTTTTTAACTCTATATCTGTGACGGCCTCAACCTATAAAAAATATAGATACTTCATACCACTGTGATTTGTGATGTGCAAGGCTCAGTGAATCCCTACTCCTGGACACTGGGTGCATTATTCCTGTACTGTGACATCAGTGGGTGCATTATCCCTGTACTGTGGAATCGCAGGGTATATTATTCCTGTACTGTAACATCACTGGGTGCAGAGCTTCTGGGCCCTAATGCAAATTCTGTAACAGGGCCCCCAACTACAATGCTTTATCCATAGTGATGGGTTCCCTGTATGGAGAAGAGATGCCTTATTGACCGCATACTCTGCATCCCCTATAGTTACGCCCACCACTAGGTGCATATCCTTGTACTGTTACATCCCTGGGTGCATATCCCTGTACTGTGACATCACTATAAGCATTATCCCTGTACTGTGACATCACTATAAGCATTATCCCTGTACTGTGACTTCACTGAGTTCATTATTCCTGTACTGTGACATCACTGGGTGCATTATCCCTGTACTGTTACATCACTGGGTGCATATCCCTGTACTGTTACATCACTGGGTGCATATCCCTGTACTGTGACATCACTTTTAGCATTATCCCTGTACTGTGACTACACTGAGTGCATTATTCCTCAACTGTGACATCAATGGGTGCATTAACCCTGTACTGTGACATCAATGGGTGCATTAACCCTGTACTGTGACATCAATGGGTGCATTATCCATGTATTGTGGCATCATAGGGTACATATCCCTGTACTGGCACATTACTATAAGCATTATCCCTGTACTGTGACATCACTGGGTGTATTATCCCTGTAATGTGACATTAGTGGGTGCATATACCTGTACTGTCACTTTACTATAAGCATTATCCTAGTACTTTGACATCACTGGGTGCATTATCCCTTTACTGTGACATCACTGGGTGCATTATCCCTGTACTGTGACATTACTATAAGCATTATCCCTGTAATGTGACATCAGTGGGTGTATTATCCCTGTACTGTGACATCACTGGGTGCATTATCCCTGTGCAGTGACATCACTGTATTTATTCTTGCATTGACACATTGGCACATTGTTAGGATCTTGACACTTCCCTGATGAAGCAGCCATAGAACTGTGATGCATGTGGGAGCTTCATGCCTTTTGCAGTCTTTCTGGTTATATTATTGGAGAGCTCTTTGAGTTCCAGACTCAGGCATGTTTTCCATTCTGTGGCATCACTGGATGCTTTATCCCTGTACTGTGACATCAGTGGGTGCATTATCCCTGTATTGTGACATCACTGGGTGAATTATTCTTGCACTGCGACATCACTGGGTGCATTATCCACGTACTGTGGCATCAATGGGTGCATTATCCATGTAGTGTGACATCACTGGGTGCATTATCCATGTACTGTGACATCACTGGGTGCATTATCCATGTACTGTGACATCACTGGTTGCATTATTCCGTACTGTGACATCAGTGGGTGCATCAACCCTATACTGTGACATCACTTGGTGCATTATCCATGTACTGTGGCATCAATGGATACATTATCCATGTACTGTGACATCACTGGGTGCATTATTCCGTACTATGACATCAGTGGGTGCATCAACCCTATACTGTGACATCACTTGGTGCATTATCCATGTACTGTGACATCACTGGGTACATTATTACTGTTATGATATCAGTGGGTGTATTATCCCTGTATTGTGACATCACTGTATTTATTATCCTTGCATTGATACATTGGCACATTGTTAGGATCTTGGCATTTCCCTGATGAAGCAGCCATAGAGCTGCTATGCATGTGGGAGCTTCATGCCTTTTGCGAGCTTCCTGGTGGTGGTTATATTATTTTGGAGAGCGCTTTGAGTTCCAAACTCAGGCACGTTTTCCATTCTTTAGAAATGTCATATATGTTCATCTAAGCACGGCAGCTTTTGTTTCTTTAGTCCTTATGCTTGTTAGTCATTATTCATGTTACTGGGACAATTTCTTATATTGATATTTGGGTCTTTATTTGGAGCCCTCTTAATCTTTTGGGATTATTTGTCTACAATCTGGGTGCATATCCCTGTACTGTGACATGAGCGGATGCATATCCCTGTACTGTGACATCACTGGGTGCATTATCCCTGTACTGTGACATCACTGGGTGCATTATCCCTGTACTGTGACATCACTGGGTGCATTATCCCTGTAATGTTACATCACTGGGTGCATTATCCATGTACTGTGACATCACTGGGTGCATTATCCATGTACTGTGACATCACTGGGTGCATTATCCCTGTACTGTGACATCACTGGGTGCATTATCCCTGTACTGTGACATCACTGGGTGCATTATCCCTGTTCTGTGACATCACTGGGTGCATTATCCCTGTAATGTTTCATCACTGGGTGCATTATCCCTGTAATGTTTCATCACCGGGTGCATTATTCCTGGTTGGTATAGCTTTTCATCTGCCACATCGATGTGTTGCCACATATTACAAATGTATTAAGAGGCTTGTGCTGCTTAAAATATTTGTTGCTCATAGCTGGGCATACTTAGACCAGCATGTGAAACACCGGTCTAAGTAAATAAGCTATGTGCATTATCCCTGTAATGTGACATCACTATGTACTGTGACATAATTAAGTGCATTATCTCTGTACTAGGACATCACTGTGGGTATTATCTTGACTACCGCTATATCACTACTTGCATGGCTCATGGGCTGTGACCTTGCTGAGTGTGTAGAGGGGTAGCGGTAGGTCTGGAGTTCGAGTTCTTAGTTTCTCAAGTATTGATGGCTTATCCTCAAGTCATCAATAGTGGATCAGCGGGAGTTCATCATTACCCAAGACTCCCACTGACCAGCTGTTCTCTGGACTAATTCGCTTTTGCTCTGAGTTGATTCATGCAGGAAGCAGAAAGTTCTGTTCTCACTGCAGTGGCCAGACTTGGTATTACATGCAAGGTTCTTATTCACTTCAATAGGGCATTAGCCTGAAATACCAAGCCTGGCCACTGCAGCGAGAACGGAGCTGTATGCTTCCTGCAGGAATCAGCTCAGTGTACAAATACATTGGCCCAGAGAAGAGCTGATCGGCGGGGGTCCTTAGTGAAAGAACTCCACCAATCTACTATTGACAGCCAATCTTGAGAATAGGATGTCAGTAGTTTACACCTGGACAACTCCTTTAAATGACAGAAAATAAGAATTATTCATCACCACACTTCACCTTTCTTCTGTCCTCTTATGCTAATGTGAATTATCAGCTCTTCTACAACTCTTCAATTATGGACTGCAAAGTTTTTTGCTTGTTGGCTTATATTATAATCTTCCTCAGTTGAGGCGGCTGACTTTTTACACTACCTTAAAGTGACAAGAGGATCTTCATATCTGGGCTCCCGGCCAGGAAATTTCTCAACGTATCCCGGTGTATGTCTGATAACGGAGAAAGCGGTCACCTTCACTTTCCAAAACTCAGATAACATGTAGCTCCATTTTTTTAAAGTTCGCCCCCGGTAATGAGATGCTTCACAGCAGAAGTTATTATTTTCTTAGGCTCTCACACGGATTTTGATTAATTCCTCTTAGACAGTAAAAAGAAGCATCCAGAATGAACATTTTTTTTATTGCAGCTGTTATATTTTCAATACAAAAGATGATTAAAATCTGCAGGTTTCCACATTTACTGGTTTATGCGGTATGTGCACAAAAATATTAATTAAAAGGCAGTCTGTCAGGAGATTTATGCTTCCCGAACCACAAGCAGTATGAAGTCCCGACAGGTACCCACATTGCAGGCTGCTAAGTTTTACTCTCCTGTCTATTTTCGAGAAACAACACTTTAACCCTTTAAAGGGAACCTGTCCCCTCCGTACAGTACCATAAACTAAGTTGTGGTGTTCGGGGAGGTATTTTTTATACTCGCCCTCTCCCTGCAGTGTCCCCCAATGAAGTTCATGCGCCGCAGTCAACAGCCAACTCTTTTCACAGTGCTGTGTATGCTATCTCTCATAGACATGCATGGGGGTGGGGGGGCATGCCAACGACACTGAAGAGAGTCAGAAGTTCAGTGCAATGCGCGGACTGAGGCGGCGGACACTGTGGGATCCAGGGAGCAGGTGGATTTAAAAAAAATACCTTGCTCGGTTCCCTATCGCCTTACCTAACAGAGCCACAACTTAGTTTATGTTGCTTTAGGGAGGAGACAGGTTCTCTTTAAGGCTTCTTTCAAACGGGTGCCAAAATTGCTTGGGATGCAACAATACTACAAATCGCATGTATGTGAAGCCCATGCTTTCCTATGAGTTCCATCTAGGGTTGCCACCCTACCCGCCGTGGTAAAAAAAAGGACGTGTCTTGCGGCATACATATATATATATATATATATAGCCCCCCTTAATATATTCATACAGGCCCCCCTCCTACATGTATACAGCCCACTCCATAAAGAAGCTGGAGAACTTCCAGCAGCCCCCACAGAGGGGAATGCAGGGCAGAGATGTCCTCCGGTGGGACTTGCCACTGAGGCTCTAAGGGTTCCCGGACATCTCGCAGGCTGCATCACCGGAGCGGAGTAAGTGGGGGAGGAGGGAGCCGCTACATGCAGCCTCCTAACTGCAGCCACCTCCCCCTGGGTGCCCCGACACATCGGACCGGAGCGCCTGCAGAGTGTGGCCGGCGAGAGTGCAGACCAAGGGGAGAGTGCAAAAAGGGTGCGATCCAACCAAAATACCAGCCTGTTAAATGGCCGGTAAAAAAAATACTGGCACCAGCCTGGCGGGAAAAATACAGGCCAGTCCGGTGAATCACCGGCCAGGTGGCAACCCTAGTTCCTTCACATTTGCGATGTTTTGTAATCCAAAACCTTGCGGGTTTCGCAAAATATGCCCGCGACTCGTGAGGTTTTGTAGCCCATGTTTCCCTATAGAGCCTTCCTCTCTGTTGCATCACATCACACAGAAACACGGTTTTCATGCGGTGTGATGCAACTTTGACAGTAGGAAATCCAACTGTCAAAGCCCTAAACTAAGCCCTAGCTGCAGGAAATAAAAAAAAGAATACATCACCTTTGAAGCGCTGTCCGACCCCACCACATCTTCTCCCCGGTCCCGGTTTTACGCATGATGTGGTTTTGTGGATCCATTTTTTTCCTTTGGGCTTTCGAATTTATTTTTGTTACTTAGTTTATAGTTCTTTATTCTTAAAATTATTCCATAATGACATAAAGTAGAGGAATGGGTTTGCTATTTTGTTTTGTTTTTTACAGGGCAGATATGGTGATGGTTTAGGTTGGCATTTGGCATGGTCGGTTGCTTTCTTTTTTTAAATATATTTGTATTTTTTTTCAGTAATTTTTTTAAAACTTTTTTTGCATCTCTTTTTCTTCAATTTTTTTTACATCTTCTTGGACCCTCCCTGTTTCGGAGGCCTTGACTCAGCCCTAGTTGACCTAATGATTAAAACAGCCTTTGGTCAGGGCATACATCTACATAACAAGGGTTAACCAACGCTGTACTGTACATTCCTATTAATGAAAGGATGAAAGTATTATTAATTGACATCATACACGTCCTCCTGCACACTCGTACCGAGCACTTAGTACCCATTTTACCCTGTTAATGTAAATCATAATTTCGTGAAAGGAATTTATAATGAAGAATGCTATTTTAGCAGAGTGAAGTTAATGAGCTTCTTCTTCGTACAATTATATGAAGAAGTGTAGAGCAGTGACATAAATTAGGCAGAGAAGTGTGACATTCACATCACTGATGGCAAATGGTTCTTGCATAAAGTAAACTTCAGTGTTCCTGATATGGCGTACTGTAACTGTATCATCCGTGACCATTGCTCCATTCACTTCTATGGGATGGAGGAAGAGTGCTAAGCGCATCAATCTCCTTCCGTCCCACAGAAGGGATTAAAGCAGTGTTTGCACATAGGCATTGCCATTTAGTGGGACAGTGGTACTTTGCAAGGGCTCGGGAATATGACAGAGAAACCGAAGGCACGAAGTACACAGATTATTTCTTATTTAACCCTTTGCAATCCAATTTTGGACTCCTAGGGGTTTCCTAGGGGTTTTTCTCTTTCTGCCATTATACAATGGCGCCACTTGCTGGCTAGAGCCAGTACTGCGGTATTGGTCATGCTGGAGAAGCCCCCGACAACAGAGCGGCCAGTAATAAACAGTAAGAATACCCTGCCGGACATCTTCTGACATCGGAAGCTGTACAGCCTTCAATCAGAATGTCTTCAGACATCAGACAGTGGATTAGAAAGGGTTAATACTAAATAGGTTTTAAACAAATGGATTTGGCAGAACAAGAATAAACAGGGTGATGTAACAATGGGTTATTGAATCCCACCTTAAGCGTGAGCAAATACTAGCCTCTATTCCTCCAACTATTTCAAAAAAGTGCATCTGGGATAGTGTAATTAGTCCATTTATGTCGTCCTTATCAAGGTGAACAAATCCGAGCTTGCTTGATATATAATAATGTGGCCTTACTTAATAGTTTGGGTGTGCCGCACTGCTTGGGGAGCACTTTCCAGGTCACAGTAGGATGGATGAAGCCAGCAAAGGTTCTAATCTCAATACAATGCTGGTCAAGCACCAAGAAGTTAAAGGGCACTAACCTTTCATATGACTTATGTTCATCTAATAGCTTGTGTGTGTCTCATCAATTTTGTAATAAACGTTGGTTAAAATGTTTTCATTTCACCACTGCAAATCAAGGCTGAAGGGGCTGCCACTAGGGGTTTCCCTTCTGGCTCCTCTGTAATCCACTGCCTGTTATTAGGCATTGAGCTTCTATAGTAACTGGCATGCTGGGTTGTTTTCTTAGCTGTGGGAGGGACTATCCTCACAGGCTGACAGATCTGCAGGCATCATGCAAACATCCTGCACATTTTCAGCCCCTCTTGTTGTTACAGCATGTGTGTGCACATTACTTTGGATGTATTAATCATTTGACCAGAAAGCCTATATATGCCCAACTCCTATAATTGTCCTGGTACCTCAGAGTGCTGGGAATTCAAATACTGCCTGCCTGCAGATTGGACCAGAGATAGTGCAGCATGAAAAGGAAATACAGGACAGTGAACTGCTGGCAGAATTGCAACACCCCTCCTGTTTGGATTAAAAACAAAAGTACAGCAGAAAAATGGGGAAGACCGCCTGAAAATTAGAACTTAAAACCATGAAAAGGGGGCAAACAGCAGCAAATAAGAGAGTAAGGGGAACCCGTTGTATTTTAGAAAACCTGTTGGAAACTCAGGCACACTTTAAATATCAATGTAAGCTATTCCTAAGTGTGCACACTGTTCTCCTGTCTTATAGACCGGCCTCTACCTACACTTGTTGTTTAAGTTCAGTGGCTGCACAATAACCAAACGTGTTCACTGTACCATTTCCAGGTTCTTGTGAATGAGATACGATGTCACTGCCTCTTTTCTCTTTGGCAACGACAACCCATTTCATCCACCTCACTACTCTTGACTCTCTTACTGAGTGCGTCTTCTGTGCCCTCAGCACCTTCCTCTCACTTCAGGTAGCTGTCTCCTTCTAACACCAGGGTAGGCTTGGGGGACAGCATTTACTCCCCTTGAGCTACTCTAAAACTTACTGTATTTTTCACACATCCCAACAGAGTAGCTCCCTTTAAACCTGCTCCATTCATATGTTGTATTTGGGGTGCGTCATTCTCAAGATCATGGTCAGACCACCAGGGATCAGATATTTATTCCTAATCTTATGGATAGGGTAGAAATGTCTTTAGTGGAAATACCCCATTAAAGTAATTACCCCCTTAGTTTAGTATCTTACTCTACTACCTGTAGAAGCAACCACAAAGACGATTCTGATGACCACTGCAGAGGAAGTTTGGACCACTTTTTTTTTACAGAACTGCTTTAATTTTGCAACGTTGTATGGTTTTGGTGCACAAACTAGAAAAAATATACCTAAGGCTGCCTGTCCACAGGCGAGTTTGAATTGCGTTCCCTGCGGCGATAATCCGGCTGCGGGGAACGCAGTTCAAGCTCTCCATAGCGTGGCTATTGAGAACACTTCCCCCCTGTTCACGAGTGGAGAATCATTGTGATTCTCCGCTGGCGTCCAGCAAATCGCAGCATGCTGTGATTTGCTGCGATTCTCCACGGTCCTCCGTGGTCAGCCTATCTACTAGATAAGGCTGACAGCGGAGATCCGTCTGCCGTCTCCTGCTCCCGCGATACCGCAACGCCCATGGACAGGCAGCCTAAGGCGAATGTAAGGTCATCAGTCTGTGATCAGAAGCTCAAGTGCAATTGGGTTACTGTATGCAGCAAGACAATGATCTGAAGCATAAAAGCAAGTCCATCTCTGAATGCTTTAAAAGAAGCAAATTTAAGGTTTTGAAGTCAGTGTCCAGACTTGAACCTAGTGTAGCTGCTGTTGCAGGACCTAAACAGGTTATTTCCAACATAGACATTTATGGCATAGCCATGGTTTATGCCATACATATTTAATAGATGCAGGTCCCAACTCTGGGATATACAGCCATAAGGAGAATATGGGTTCCCCTAACTATCTAATGAAGCAGCTGCCATCTACTGCATCCAGGTGCCAATGAGCAGAGAGGTGGCTTTGCATGGTTGCTTGTCTGCTTCCTTAATTTCCATAGCAGTAAATGGAGAGAACGGCATGGGCACTTCTTCATTCATTTTCCACATGGATGCAGCAGCAGCTGGTTGGCTCACCTTGGCATTTGGAGATAAGCGGGATCTCATTTTCCATATATAGGTGCAGATTACAGAAGTGGAGAAGTTTATTCAGTCATATAATTAATACAGTAAATATATTTTTAGGTTATAGTTAAAGGGGTTGTTCTGAATTAGGGATTACCCACTGACAACAAACTTATCGCAGTACATCTTACTGGGAATTCCAATGTCCAGTTGTAATATGTGGTAGCAAGTCTTCAATATCCCTGCAGTGCCTCCACAGGAAAAATTAAGAATTACACATTTCTTAGTGAATTCATGTAATACATGGATGTGCTTGGTCTTCCAGAGTGAGTCCCCCTTTTAGGAACTAATAGATGATGGCCCAGAATAGAAGAACCCCTCTTATTACTGGGAAGTGTCACATAGGGAATTTGACAAAGGAAATGTATTACCTATATTTTTTACCAATCAAAAGCATTAAGTACTGCACTCTCCATTTTTTCTAATCTGTTTTTATTGTATGATTGTAGATTTTTTACTCTTTTTGTCTGGACATGACTTTGGGGGCAGCCATCTTGCTTTAGCAACAGTTAGCAAAATTTAGAAAGATACTTTACTGCAGTTTCATGGGCGATAGACCAAATGAACAAGAGAGTGTTGTGGGAATATCTGTGACCTGTTCAGGGAGGGGGAAGAGGTGAGCTGTGACTCTCACCTTTTGGGAAGGCCAGCTCCTGCATTAACTATATATAGATGTCACCTTTCATTGTAATCCTACTCGTGATGATAGTGAGATGACTGCTGAAGTATTCTCTACAGAACAGGAAAGGTCAGGCTTTAAGACACTTTTAGCCCATTAAGGACCAAGCACAATCAATTTACGGCGCCTGGTCCTGGGTTTTAATATGATAGTAAAAATCCTGCGCGGGATTAGAACTCCTGCAATGAAGCCGGACCAGGTCTTTCTGCCTTCCCCTTTATAGGATAGATAGAGCTCAATGAGCGCTTTGTATTGAAGAGAGAAAGTGGAAGTGTTACTTCCGCTACGTAACCTGGTGATCATGTGACCGCCGGGTGCCCCCTGCCAAGACAGAGCTGCAGGGTACTAGCAGACTCAGAACAGCTCTGTTAGTGTCAACTGTCACTACAGGGGGCTTTTTCCCCCTGTAACAGGGGCTCCCATGGATGTGAAATTAAAAAAAAATGTGAATGACCCCCAGAGGTCCCCCCCCCCCCCCTCCACCCTATCTCCACCCCTCACCACTAGAAGGGGTCTGGGCGGATGAAACTTAGCAAGCAGTGGTGAGGGGCTAATATGATCTACATGATAAATTTGACTGACTGTTACTTTTAAACATCCATATAATATCCTCCATATAAAAGCTCATGTTCTTCCTCGACTCTACAGATGCTGCCCCAGTATAAAGTGACTGGAAACTGAAAGCTCTAACTTGTCACGGATTAATGAGGGGGGTTTAATATTGTGTTCCTTCTTATGATACAAATGCAGGATCTCATGGAGCCCAATTAGACCATAATAAAACATTTGAGCCAACAAGGCGCCTAGTTGTTTAATTACAACACTCAGTAGTGAGCGCAGAAGGGCCATGGAAAAATGTACAGCAATCTTCCTGCAGTTATTCTTATATGATCGATGGTTTGCCCCGGACATCTAGTGCCATAAACACATCTCTGTGTTTCTAAGAATGTACCGAGGTAAATAAGGAAATTCCAGTCTATTAATAACAGCGCTAATTAATCTTCAGTGCTGCTAAAGTACCTCCACAGCGCCACCTCTTGGTAGGTGACTTCCCTATATGTCAATGTCCAACCTTCTAACAGGCCTTGCAATGTGACTAAGGATATAAATCAAACTAGAATCTTCTCCAGAAGAAAAGGACACCCATAAAAGTTGTTTTCCGATTGCCATGGGCAACAAGAGCACTTTCTTCTGTTTTCCTGAGGCTAGGGCTGTTCAGGCCTGTGACATGGGTCCTATGTGTAACCATATAGTCTCCGAATCTAATAGAAATCAATGTGGGTTGCACTGCAACTCACCAGTAGCCACTACTGCGACCCAAGAGATTGCAAAAAATATACCTTGCGAATACTTTGTGATCTGCAGGCTGCAGTTGCAGGCACTTAATAGTCGCAACGTTCCATCCGATTAGGCTCCAACAGCAATCTTTGGTCACATGGCCCCTGTTGCTGCCAAAGTCGCCATGTAGCCCTAGCGTAAATGAGGCCCACTGTGAGTCAATATTGCCTAATTGCATATGGGTGTCAGAGGAGAGGTCTCTTGATGGGGAGCAGCTTCTATGAGATAGAATGTAGAACTGCTTGGATGAACTTGAGACTCCCATGTTTTATATGGCTGGCGATTCCTCTGGATGCAGAGTTACCAACCGGCTGTAAATTTAAACTTTTCTCATTGGGATTTATCCTGGTATTTCCTATAGACTGTATGGCCACTTTTTTTTAGAGCCCCTGGCCCTTTCAAGATTGGAGGTTCCGTTTATGGAAATTAGACCCTGAAGTGCAGCATAAAATCCCTTGACAAGTTTTCCGTGGATCAGTTTCAGTGTGAATCCATATTAGACAAATCCAGCGATCTGAGTGATTCCAATGAGGCCGGGTCATCAGTGCTGGACTAGCCAGGGCCAGAGGTTACTGTCATTGTGGAGTTTTCTCATTTAATAGTGTGATAGAGGAAAACATCCAGAGAAAGGGGATCCTGTGGACAGAAACAACTTGTCGCCGAAAGGGGTCAGAAGAGGATGTCAGGAATCATTCTGACCAACAGGTGCTGCACAGTCAAGAGCAGCCGACTACAACGTTAGTGCTCCAGTTAACATGTCCAAACACACAACTCATCATTCCTTAGCACAGATGGCCTATAAGAGTAGGTGACCGGTTCCAGCACCATTGTATCTAAGAGAAACAGGACAGTGAGACTTCAGCAGGGCAAAAGAGCGGAAAAATTGTATCACTGAGCAGCAGAAAAACGTCTTCTGGTCAGATGAATCCAGATTTCTGTTGCTCAGTGCTGATGGGAGGTCAGAAATTGGCCTAAGCAGCATGAATCGATGACCCCTTCCTGTCAGCTGGTCAGAACATGTCAGCACCTCCATCTAATCTGCAGCAACTACATGAAGCTTCCTGTCCGCAGGGGCCGATATTCCTGCAGAATGATTTCAACACCTAGTGGAATCTATGCTGCAGCTAATTGCTGTGCTTCTGAAGAACAAAGACTGACCAATGGCTGCTACATGGGGGTCTCTAATAAAGTGAACACTGTATCTCAATGTTTTTGCTCTAGATAGTCCTGAGCTCTGTCTGGCTCTTCATGGTACTATAGATATTATTTAATATGTAACCTCTGTCTGAATGGTTCATTCACTTCCCTTGTCATTCACTTAATCTATCTCCTTGTATTCCCAGATTTCATTCTATGTAATAGTGAAGGCGATCTACACACTTGGACACAGCGCCTCCCTGATAGCGCTCACCATCGGAAGTGCAATTCTTTGTTTATGTCGGTAAGTACCCAAAATGGTTATTTGAAGTGACATTGTAGGGAAAACATCGGGCTTCATGTTTGGGCAAATCTGCAGAAGGTTCTCACTGTTTGTAAGTTGGACACTGCAATGTTCTGCTTTGTTTTATCAGAGCAGACAAACATTTTAAAGCCATGCTGTGATTTAAAGGGAACGTGTCACTAGAAAATGATCTCTTGTAGAAATCACGTTTTTATGTTAAACATATTTTTAAGAATTTCTGAGGATTTTCTTTTATTTTTTATGTCAAGATCTAGATTTTTTTAAAAAACAACTTTAAATCCTGCAGTTCCCACACAGACCACTAGGGGCTCATCCACATCTGCATTTGTCACCTCTATTTGAATTCCGTCTGGCTATTCTGTTTTTGGAGCAGCCAAACAGAATTTAATAGGAAATAAACAATTCAGTTTTTACCCCATTGATTTTAATAAGGTTTGAAAAAATAAAACTGTTTCCATTTTGATTTCCGTTTTTTAAACAAATAGTGCTGCTGACTGCGCTATTTTTTCAGTTAAAAAGACAGAAATCAAACAGAACAGAAGTAAACCGAAACAGTTCCATTTTCTTCAAAACCCATTGAAATCAATGTGGGGGAAAAAAACTTTATTTCCTTTTGAATAAATCTGGTTTGAAGTAGTAGAATAGTATATATATATAGTACATTCCCTTTAAAGTGTGGCCTACTTATGGGTGGAGTCTAAGGGAATACATGCTCAGAGGGTGTATGAAAAAATGAGGATAATGAGCATGCTGAGATTTTCAAGACTACATTCAGTGCATTCTCAGTGGCATGCTACCAATATTGGCAAACCATGCCACTGCCGTGGGGAGCACGGGGATGGGGAGTACAAGGGTGAATGGCCTCACCTCCTTTCTCATCACCCTCTTGTACATCCGCAGATCTGTTACTCGCAGTAACACTGAGTCTCTCAGAGGTTCTAGATACCAGGCGCTGTATGCGAAGGTAATCCTGACTCCTCCCCATCTCCTGTTCTAGTGTATAGTACATGCAGGAGATGGGGAGGAGTCCATATTTCCTCTGAAAGCGTCAATACTACTGTGAGTGATGGATCTCCTTTTAAAACACTGCTGCGTGGTTGGATGTTAAGTGGAAAGAGGAAGGTAGGCACTATTATATTAAAGGGCCGCTCCAGTGATTTGTTTTTTATTCATTCATTATGCAGCTATCTCCCCAGTATATATAAGTGACCTAGTGCTACCATAGTTCGTTAGTTATTTCTTTCTGGCTTTAACTCCTGGATTCTTTTTCTTCGGATGGTCATGTGATCTCAGTTCTGACCAGCTCTGATCTATTTGGAGTAATGGATTGATTTTCTAATCAATGTCTAAGTCCGTGTGATGATATTATATGTAGTGTACCACAGAGCTTGCTTCCTCTTACTGATGATGATCTCACAGCTCCTGTCCCACAGTTATAATGGAGGAGATCACAGCTCATCCTCCTGACTGTATACTTATGGTCTGTAGCTTATTGGTGAATAAAGATAGTAATGATAATGAAACTGTTTCCTCAGCAAGCAGAATGGTATAGCCTTAGCTAATACTTTGCTGATGCATCATGGGATTAATTTAAAGTGAAAGTAAAACAATCTCACTCTCAATATGGTCCCTAATCAGCATCAGACAGGGGGTGCTGCACTCAATGGAAGTGACTGGAATATACAGAGAAGACCCCCAGAGTCTGACAGGCAATCAGGTGAGAGGAGCAGGTATGGAAAATGTGTTTTTACGCTAGAGTGGCCCTTTAATGAGGGCAAAAGGAAGCACTATTATATTAATGAAGACTATAGGGAGCAGTGTTTTACTAACTAGATTGACCCAATGTTCGCTACATGAACATGAAATGTTTGGAAGAATGGTTTCTGTGGACTTCTAAATCTGCTTGGTTGGGTAATTATTAAGAGGGTCGCTTTGTATTTGGAACAGATATCTAATATAAAAAGCCTACAGGTCTGTCTCTGTCTTTTTCTCTGTCTCTCTCTGTATATGCCTCTCTCTGTCTGTCTCTCTCTCTGAGCATTCCTCATCACTGCTCTCTGTCTGTCTGTCTCTCTCTCCCCCTCTCTCTCTGTCTCTTTTTCTCTCTGTGTCTGTCTGTCTCTCTCTCTTTCTTTGTGTGTGTGTCTCTCTCTCTGAGCATTCCGCCTCACCGTTCTTTCTCTCTGTCTCACTGTGTCTGTCTGTCTGTCTCTCTCTCTCTCTTTCTGAGCACTCCCCAGCACTGCTTTCTTTGTCTGTCTCTCTCTCTCTGTCTGTCTATCAGGGATGTATTAAGAGAAGCATAGAGTCTAGATCACGTGAGGTCATTATCCCCCTCTACTCATCCTTAGTCAGACCCCATCTGGAATTCTGTGTCCGGTTCTGGGCACCCCACTTTAAAAAAGGCATAGACAAACTGGAGCAAGTTCAGAGAAGAGTTACCAAGATGGTGAGCGGTCTGCAAATCATGTCCTACGAAGAATGGTTAAAGGATCTGGAAATGTTTCTCTTGCAAAAAAAGAAGGCTGATAGGAGACTTAAAGGGGTTGTCCCGCGCCGAAACAGGTTTTTTTTTTTCAACCCCCCACACCCCCCCACCCCCGTTCGGCGCGAGACAACCCCGATGCAGGGACTTTAAAAAAAAAACAGCACAGCGCTTACCTGAATCCCCGCGCTCCGTTGACTTCGTACTTACCGGTTGAAGATGGCCGCCGGGGTCTTCTCCCTCCGTGGACCGCAGCTCTTCTGTGCGGTCCATTGCCGATTCCAGCCTCCTGATTGGCTGGAATCGGCACGTGACGGGGCGGAGCTACACGGAGCCCCATTGAGAAGAGAAGAAGACCCGGACTGCGCAAGCGCGTCTAATTTGGCCATTAGACGGCGAAAATTAGACGGCAACCATGGAGACGAGGACGCTAGCAACGGAGCAGGTAAGTGAAAAACTTTTTATAACTTCTGTATGGCTCATAATTAATGCACAATGTACATTACAAAGTGCATTATTATGGCCATACAGAAGTGTATAGACCCACTTGCTGCCACGGGACAACCCCTTTAATAGCTGTCTACAAATATCTGAAGGGCTGTCACAGTGCAGAGGGATCAGCTCTATTCTCATTTGCACAAGGAAAGACTAGAAGCAATGGGATGAAACTGAAAAGGAAGAGACACAGATTAGATATTAGAAAACACTTTCTGACAGTGAGGATGATCAATGAGTGGAACAGGTTACCACGGGAGGTGGGGAGTTCTCCTTTAATGGAAGTGTTCAAACAAAGACTGGACAGACATCTCTCTGGGATGATTTAGTAAATCCTGCACTGAGCAGGGGGTTGGACCCGATGACCCTGGAGGTCCCTTCCAACTCTACCATTCTATGATTTGTATAGGGGCAGTTCTGAGTTTTGCTATGAGCCCCCATGAGTTCTATGTACCCCCTTGTTTATTTCGTATACAGATTTCAGCACTTCGAAGGTAGAAACACTGAAATTCACAATGAATCTGCAGCAAAATCCCCATGCAATGCGTGCGGATTTTGCTTCTGATTCTCTGTAGGTTTGACACGAGATCGACTGCAGAAATATTCTGCCATGCTGGAACACCTAAGGCCTCGTTCACAACGCAGAGCTCGCTGCAGACTTGACATGGAATCTGCTCTGATCACACATCAACTCCAAGTCAGATGCTGATAGTGATATAAAACGATATTTGCCTTGCTGCTGCCAAGAGGCACTAATGGAGATGTTTACGCCGGAGATGTTTATGACAGCGAGAGACGTCAAGCGATGAGAAGTAAGCTTACACGGGTGTCAAATAAACAATGTGTTGTAGGCGCCTACATCGGCATATTTTACTATACTTTCTGACCCCGCAAGGCATGCTCATTTGCTTGCACCGATGGAAATGACTGATTAGTTCCAGATGTGTTGTTCTTCCAGTGCAATTACGCATCTCCTTGCGTTTTAGGCATCTCCTTGTGTATGGCGCACATTCGTGTAACCCCTAATGACTTCTATGAGGCCCTTGGTCTGCAACTATGTAGAACGATAGAGAACATTCTGTTTTTTGAGTTTTTTATTTTTTTTACGCGACAGAAATGTAAGTGCAAAATATGGAAACGTGAATAACCCAATGAAATCACTGGGTTCCATCCCCTGCGTGTTGCACACACAGAAAACGCCCATGTGAAGCCGGCCCTAATGTTAGTTTTGAGGGGGCATAAAGGGTTGCCATTTTGTACTAGTTGAACATTTTGGACTATTCCGGATTATTATGTCTTGGTAAGCACCTTGACGTGTTACGCCGCGGCTCTTCTTATAAGTCATTTTAAGTGTTTTTAAAAAATGTTCAGGAGCATACATGTTAATAAAGACTGGTATTTTGCTCATTTTGGTCAGTCGCGCACATCTCGACTTTGGTTTTTGGTTTTTATGTTTATTATGACATTGTTCAGTAAAGGTATTTTGTAAAAATGTGCCGCCTCTGTCAGTGTCGTATTGCCACGCGCAACAGGTGGCACAATTTAGACCAAGATTTTAGTAAATTGACAAAGACCAATTTTGGTAAATTGTATAGAAAACCAGACACCCTGGCTCACTCAGCACTCTTGCCATTATGGGCGAGGGACTTGCTTCTATGTAATAACGACTTTAAAAATAGAAAATATTAGTGTTTTTTTAATTATCTTTTATGTCCTTCAAAGTTGAAAAGAGCTAATGACCTCCGGCATATTAACATTTAAATATTTTACATCATCTATACTGCAGCAGGCCAAGCGGTGGAGCTTAGAGGAGGTTTTCCAAGTGACCAATTTATGTTTGCAAAATATAGAAGGTTGAATTATGTAATGGCCGTAAGCCTTGATTATGGTAATATGGAACATGTGGAACATTTTATTGATTCACTTATATTCCTTCTCATTTTCATTAGAACAGGTCATACAACACTACATTCACACATAACAGGAAAGCCGCAAAAGATTTTGGTGCAAATACATGTGGATTTTGACGCAGTTGTCAGGCCCATTTTTGAAGAAGTGAAATCAGCAATATCAGGGCTTTTCCAGACGACCATATTTACGCAGGTATATTTCCACGTTTAAAAGTCGCACATAAAATGCGACCATGTGAAGCATTGGATTTCAATGGATTCATTCAGATGAACGTGTTTTTTCCGCACAAAATATTTCTGTATTTTCAGAAAAAATAGGACCTACTTGATGTTTTTCGGGCCGTCTTTTATATGGTGCGTGAAAAGATAGGTCTTGCCCTATCTTTCGACGTGTTACATAGCAAGCTCCCATAAACTTCTATGGCAACTGGAAAAAAAGGGAGGGGGAGGAAGTTACCCTGTGTACAACACTGGGAAAAGAAGACAGCTTGCCGTAATTAGGCATTAATTGTCATTCCGAGCATTTTATTCCAATAGTTTTCAGCGTGGTTTTTTGCATATGTAGTGGCCTGAAGCAGGGGCGTAACTATAGGAGATGCGGGGGATGTGGTTGCACCCGGGCCCAGGAGCCTTATGGGGCCCATAAGGCCCCTCTTCTCCATATAGGGAGCCCAGTAATATGAATTAAGCATGATAGTTGGGGGCCCTGTTACAGGTTTTGCATTGGGGGTCCAGAAGCTCCAAATTACACCTCTGGCCTGAAGTCTACATATCTGGCCCCTCCATAATAGTCATACATGTCACGTCTTCAGTGTGGATGCACTGTGCAAAGTGTCTTGTTTTCAGTTATGTGTATTGCACAGCTGCAGCATGTAAGAGGTTAATATCTGGAAGTGGCTGGGATATGTCTGGACAATGTAACAAGTTTGTCTAGTCACATGGTGGCCTATGAATATAAATATGAGTGCTTGAGAGTTAGGTGTGGTCTTAAATCTTTTTCAATGGTTGTGAGAGGAATAAGAGTGCCGGCCACATGGGGGTACCTTCAACTCTCATGTGGTGAACGGATAGAAGCAGAAGAGAGGTATCCTAAGGTCCCCAATTCCAGGAACCGCTTGTGAGAAGTTAGAGAGAAGAAAGTAGTCTGCCGTGCAGTGTTCACGCTACAGAGTACAAGTGAGTGACAGTGGAGTGTTCCCTTCCCTTGTCCTCTTCTGGAGTGTTCCCTTTCCAGGAGCGGAACCTTACAGATATCTTAGCCTGAAGGTCTGGTGTCATCATGTGTTCTCCTCCCTGACCCTGCCTAACTGTCATTCCTGCACTGGCGTGTGAAGTTTGTACCACAAGAAGTAAAGCATAACAGCTGGCCTAATACTTGGACATTGCCACCATATGTGTAAGGTTGTCCCCCCCTGACCTTCGCACCTCAAGCAGACATCAGACTGTGCAAGATTAACTCTAAATAATGTGTCGGGGGTTTTCTACCATCTAGTGAGTATTTTATAGAAGTTTTCCTGAATGCGAAAATATCTAGAGAATTCAAGTGAATTATTTAAAATTTTCTTAGTTTCATCTATGCTGAATGTTACATCCACGTCTCTTTCCCATTCCCTGAGGAACCACGGTTTATCAGAGAAGAAATTTAGAACCAGTCCTTTGTGTAGGTGTTTTACAAGTTTTTTGAGTCGCACAGGAAAGGAAGGATAAGTCTCAAACTAGAGTGGGTCTCTTAGTATGTTGTGACAATATTAGGCCTGTGCCCAAGACGTACCTGCCTCCGCTTATTTCCGGAAGACGTAGGTGTTGTCTGGTTTCCACGGTAACCTAAACTGCTGTACATTTCTTTCCAGCAGTGCAGGAGTTAATCCCTGCAGTATTCCAGTTCAACTGCAAAGCATCAGCCATCAGCTTCCTATTTAGCCGTGCTGGGATCTTCATTGCATTGCCTTAGTGCTGGTGTCCCTTGCTACAGCTATCCAGTCTGGTTCATATTTCCTAGTGTCTTCTTGATCTCCATCTTGTACTCTCCGGTGTTCGTGTTCACTAGTGCTGTCCTGTCTTGTATTGTCATTATCTCTGTGTTGAGTCCCTTCTGTTTCCATTAATTGTTCTCTGTGTGTTCGTTTAGCTTTCAGTTCTCCTTTTCGGTGCTCTGTCAATGATAGACAGTCCCCAGGTGAAGAGTGCGGGGCCGTTCTTGTCAGGACGATCACCCAGCTTCTAGGCAGGTCTTTTCCCCTAACCCTCTTTCAGTTAAGTTTTGACCATGCGCCAGCTGTTCTTAGTGTTCTATTAGCTAGAATGGAGGGGATCATTGAGGCAGGGGTCATTGGTTTCAGACATAGGGATCGTAAGACCTTAAATGTGCCTTTTATAATTGGGCTAAATGCTTGAGGTTTACTCAGGAAGGAATTGTTGGACCATAAAAGAAATTGGTTATCTGGAATTAGTAAGGATCTCTCTAAATTGATAGTGGGTAAATCTGATTTAGGATCCAACATCTGGATTTGAGCATCACTTTATAATTAGAGATGAGCGAACGCGTTCGTCCGAGCTTGATATTCGTGCGAATATTAGGGTGTTCGGGATGTTCGTTATTCGTAACGAACACCATGCGGTGTTCTGGTTACTTTCACTTCCTTCCCTGAGACGTTAGCGCGCTTTTCTGGCCAATTGAAAGACAGGGAAGGCATTACAACTTCCCCCTGCAACGTTTAAGCCCTATACCACCCCCCTGCTGTGAGTGGCTGGCGAGATCAGGTGTTCGCCTAATATAAAAGTCGGCCCCTCCCGCGGCTCGCCTCAGATGCGGTGTGAGTTAGATGAGGGACAGTGCTGTTTATACCGGAGCTGCTGTAGGGAAAGAATTGGTAGTTAGTGTAGGCTTCAAGACCCCCCAAAGGTCCTTATTAGGGCCACTGATAGCTGTGTGTTGGCTGCTGTTAGCAGTGGGATTTTTTTTTTTCTCAAAATCGCCTCTGCAGACCGTTGCACCTGGCATTAGGGACAGAAGTGCTGCATAGGCAGGGAGAGTGTTAGGAGTGAGTGTAGCCTTCAAGAACCTCAACGGTCCTTTCTAGGGCCATATTTATCCGTGTGCAGTACTGTCCAGGCTGCTGTTAGCTGTGCTGCATTTTTTTTGGGCTTCTCAAAATCGCCTCTGCAGAGCATTGCACCCTCCATTGATACTGCAGGGAAAGAATTGTATAGGCAGGGCCACAACACAGTTATTATTCATAGAATATACGCAGTGCTGCCTTTTGGTGGGAAAAAACTGAAAACAAATCTATTTGTCCAGCCTCTGTCCGTCCTTACGGGCGGTGGAGACGTGTGAGCTGCGTGAAGAACAGTGCTAAATCATACGCACCCAGCTACGCTTTACTGCTGGCTTCGCCATTTGCTTTCCTTAATTGGGAAAAAAAATACCTGCTCTGCCAGAGTTATAATAACTCTGCTACCCTCACGTTCTGTGACACATAAGCAGGGACACAGCACAGTTATTAAACTTCTCATGTTCATAGAATATACGCAGTGCTGCCTTTTGGTGGGAAAAAACTGAAAACAAATCTATTTGTCCAGCCTCTGTCCGTCCTTACGGGCGGTGGAGACGTGTGAGCTGCGTGAAGAACAGTGCTAAATCATACGCACCCAGCTACGCTTTACTGCTGGCTTCGCCATTTGCTTTCCTTAATTGGGAAAAAAAATACCTGCTCTGCCAGAGTTATAATAACTCTGCTACCCTCACGTTCTGTGACACATTAGCAGGGCCACAGCACAGTTATTAAACTTCTCATGTTCATAGAATATACGCAGTGCTGCCTTTCGGTGGGAAAAAACTGAAAACAAATCTATTTGTCCAGCCTCTGTCCGTCCTTACGGGCGGTGGAGACGTGTGAGCTGCGTGAAGAACAGTGCTAAATCATACGCACCCAGCTACGCTTTACTGCTGGCTTCGCCATTTGCTTTCCTTAATTGGGAAAAAAAATACCTGCTCTGCCAGAGTTATAATAATTCTGCTACCCTCACGTTCTGTGACACATAAGCAGGGACACAGCACAGTTATTAAACTTCTCATGTTCATAGAATATACGCAGTGCTGCCTTTTGGTGGGAAAAAACTGAAAACAAATCTATTTGTCCAGCCTCTGTCCGTCCTTACGGGCGGTGGAGACGTGTGAGCTGCGTGAAGAACAGTGCTAAATCATACGCACCCAGCTACGCTTTACTGCTGGCTTCGCCATTTGCTTTCCTTCATTGGGAAAAAAAATACCTGCTCTGCCAGAGTTATAATAACTCTGCTACCCTCACGTTCTGTGACACATAAGCAGGGACACAGCACAGTTATTAAACTTCTCATGTTCATAGAATATACGCAGTGCTGCCTTTTGGTGGGAAAAAACTGAAAACAAATCTATTTGTCCAGCCTCTGTCCGTCCTTACGGGCGGTGGAGACGTGTGAGCTGCGTGAAGAACAGTGCTAAATCATACGCACCCAGCTACGCTTTACTGCTGGCTTCGCCATTTGCTTTCCTTAATTGGGAAAAAAAATACCTGCTCTGCCAGAGTTATAATAACTCTGCTACCCTCACGTTCTGTGACACATAAGCAGGGACACAGCACAGTTATTAAACTTCTCATGTTCATAGAATATACGCAGTGCTGCCTTTTGGTGGGAAAAAACTGAAAACAAATCTATTTGTCCAGCCTCTGTCCGTCCTTACGGGCGGTGGAGACGTGTGAGCTGCGTGAAGAACAGTGCTAAATCATACGCACCCAGCTACGCTTTACTGCTGGC
Source organism: Eleutherodactylus coqui (assembly GCF_035609145.1). NCBI lineage: Eukaryota > Metazoa > Chordata > Amphibia > Anura > Eleutherodactylidae > Eleutherodactylus > Eleutherodactylus coqui. The sequence goes on along the minus strand of NC_089848.1, from coordinate 103,065,271 downwards.
TTCGCCATTTGCTTTCCTTAATTGGGAAAAAAAATACCTGCTCTGCCAGAGTTATAATAACTCTGCTACCCTCACGTTCTGTGACACATTAGCAGGGCCACAGCACAGTTATTAAACTTCTCATGTTCATAGAATATACGCAGTGCTGCCTTTCGGTGGGAAAAAACTGAAAACAAATCTATTTGTCCAGCCTCTGTCCGTCCTTACGGGCGGTGGAGACGTGTGAGCTGCGTGAAGAACAGTGCTAAATCATACGCACCCAGCTACGCTTTACTGCTGGCTTCGCCATTTGCTTTCCTTCATTGGGAAAAAAAATACCTGCTCTGCCAGAGTTATAATAACTCTGCTACCCTCACGTTCTGTGACACATAAGCAGGGACACAGCACAGTTATTAAACTTCTCATGTTCATAGAATATACGCAGTGCTGCCTTTTGGTGGGAAAAAACTGAAAACAAATCTATTTGTCCAGCCTCTGTCCGTCCTTACGGGCGGTGGAGACGTGTGAGCTGCGTGAAGAACAGTGCTAAATCATACGCACCCAGCTACGCTTTACTGCTGGCTTCGCCATTTGCTTTCCTTAATTGGGAAAAAAAATACCTGCTCTGCCAGAGTTATAATAACTCTGCTACCCTCACGTTCTGTGACACATAAGCAGGGACACAGCACAGTTATTAAACTTAGATAATTCATTCACTAGAGGCAGTGGGGCCTTTCATTTTCAAAAAAGGGAAAAAATTATATTTGGCCTGCAGTCTTGCGCCAATTTATTTCCTGCCTGTGAAATCAAATCACTGGTAATACAGCATGCTGAGGGGTAGGGGTAGGCCTAGAGGACGTGGACGCGGCCGAGGACGCGGAGGGCCAAGTCAGGGTGTGGGCACAGGCCAAGCTCCTGATCCAGGTGTGTCGCAGCCGACTGCTGCGCGATTAGGAGAGAGGCACGTTTCTGGCGTCCCCACATTCATCGCCCAATTAATGGGTCCACGCGGGAGACGGTTATTAGAAAATGAGCAGTGTGAGCAGGTCCTGTCCTGGATGGCAGAAAGTGCTTCGAGCAACCTATCGTCTACCCGCAGTTCTGCGCCGTCCACTGCTGCCAATCCGAATCCTCTGTCTGCTGCTCCTCCTTCCTCCCAGCCTCCTCACTCCACTACAATAACACCTGCTCAGGAGCGGGAGCACTCCCAGGAACTGTTCTCGGGCCCCTGCTTAGATTGGGCAGCAGCGGTTCCTCTCCCACCAGAGGAGTTTATCGTCACTGATGCCCAACCATTGGAAAGTTCCCGGGGTCCGGGGGAAGAGGCTGGGGACTTCCGCCAACTGTCTCAACAACTTTCTGTGGGTGAGGAGGACGATGACGATCAGACACAGTTGTCTTGCAGTGAGGTAGTAGTAAGGGCAGTAAGTCCCAGGGAGCAGCGCACAGAGGATTCGGAGGAAGAGCAGCAGGACGATGAGGTGACTGACCCCACCTGGTGTGCAACGCTTACTCAGGAGGACAGGTCTTCAGAGGGGGAGTCAAGGGCATCAGCAGGGCAGGTTGCAAGAGGCAGTGCAGTGGCCAGGGGTAGAGGCAGGGCCAGACCGAATAATCCACCAAGTGTTTCCCAAAGCGCCCCCTCGCGCCATGCCACCCTGCGGAGGCCGAGGTGCTCTAAGGTCTGGCAGTTTTTCACAGAGACGCCTGACGACCGACGAACAGTGGTGTGCAACCTTTGTCGCGCAAAGCTCAGCCGGGGAGCCAACACCAACAGCCTCACCACCACCAGCATGCGCAGACATATGATGGCCAAGCACCCCGCAAGGTGGGACAAAGGCCGTTCACCGCCTCCGGTTTGCACCCCTGCCTCTCCCCCTGTGCCCCAACCTGCCACTGAGATGCAACCCCCCTCTCAGGACACAGGCACTACCGCCTCATGGCCTGCACCCACACCCTCATCTCCGCTGTCCTCGGCCCCATCCAGCAGTGTAGTTCAGCGCACCGTTCAGCCGTCGCTTGCGCAAGTGTTCGAGCGCAAGCGCAAGTACGCCGCCACGCACCCGCACGCTCAAACGTTAACCGTCCGCATCGCAAAATTCATCAGCCTTGAGATGCTGCCGTATAGGGTTGTGGAAACGGAGTCCTTCAAAAGTATCATGGAGGCGGCGGCCCCGCGCTACTCAGTTCCCAGTCGCCACTACTTTTCCCGATGTGCCGTCCCAGCCCTGCACGACCACGTCTCCCGCAACATTGTGCGCGCCCTCACCAACGCGGTTACTGCCACGGTCCACTTAACTACGGACACGTGGACAAGCACAGGCGGGCAGGGCCACTACATCTCCCTGACGGCACATTGGGTGAATTTAGTGGAGGCTGGGACAGAGTCAGAGCCTGGGACCGCTCACGTCCTACCCACCCCCAGAATTGCGGGCCCCAGCTCGGTGCTGGTATCTGCGGAGGTGTATGCTTCCTCCACTAAAGCACCCTCCTCCTCCTCCTCTGTCTCACAATCAAGATGTGTTAGCAGCAGCATGTCGCCAGCAGTCGGTGTCGCGCGGTGTGGCAGCACAGCGGTGGGCAAGCGTCAGCAGGCCGTGCTGAAACTACTCAGCTTAGGCGATAAGAGGCACACGGCCCACGAACTGCTGCAGGGTCTGACACAGCAGACCGACCGCTGGCTTGCGCCGCTGAGCCTCCAACCGGGCATGGTCGTGTGTGACAACGGCCGTAACCTGGTGGCGGCTCTGCAGCTCGGCAGCCTCACGCACGTGCCATGCCTGGCCCACGTCTTTAATTTGGTGGTTCAGCGCTTTCTGAAAAGCTACCCACGCTTGTCAGACCTGCTCGTAAAGGCGCGCCGGCTCTGCGCACATTTCCGCAAGTCCCACACGGACGCTGCCACCCTGCGCACCCTGCAACATCACTTTAAGCTGCCAGTGCACCGACTGCTGTGCGACGTGCCCACACGGTGGAACTCTACGCTCCACATGTTGGCCAGGCTCTATGAACAACGGAGAGCTATAGTCGAATACCAACTCCAACATGGGCGGCGCAGTGGGAGTCAGCCTCCTCAATTCCTTTCAGAAGAGTGGGCCTGGTTGGCAGACATCTGCCATGTCCTTGGTAATTTTGAGGAGTCTACCCAGGTGGTGAGCGGCGATGCTACAATCATTAGCGTCACCATTCCTCTGCTATGCATCTTGAGAAATTCCCTGCAAACCATAAAGGCAGCTGCTTTGCGCTCGGAAACGGGGGCGGGGGAAGACAGTATGCCGCTGGATAGTCAGGGCACCCTCCTGTCTATTTCTCAGCGCGTACAGGAGGAGGAGCATGAGGAGGATGAGGAGGAGGGGGAAGAGACAGCTTGGGCCGCTGCTGACGGTACACCGGCTGATTGCCTGTCATCCTTTCAGCGTGTATGGCCTGAGGAGGAGGAGGAGGATCCTGAAAGTGATCTTCCTAGTGAGGACAGCCATGTGTTGCGTACTGGTACCCTGGCACACATGGCTGACTTCATGTTAGGATGCCTTTCTCGTGACCCTCGCGTTGCACGCATTCTGGCCACGACGGATTACTGGGTGTACACACTGCTCGATCCACGGTATAAGGAGAACCTGCCCACTCTGATTCCCGAAGAGGAAAGGGGTTCGAGAGTGTTGCTATACCACAGGACCCTTGCGGACAAGCTGATGGTAAAATTCCCAGCCGACAGCGCTAGTGGCAGAAGGCGCAGTACCGAGGGCAAGGTAGCAGGGGATGTGCGTAGATCGAGCAGCATGTACATCCCAGGCAGTGCAACAGTCTTTAAGGGCCTGGCCAGCTTTATGGCTCCCCACCAAGACTGTGTCACCGCTCCCCAGTCACGGCTGAGTCGGCGGGAGCACTGTAAAAGGATGGTGAGGGAGTACGTAGCGGATCGCACGACCATCCTTGGTGACGCCTCTGCCCCCTACAACTACTGGGTGTCGAAGCTGGACACGTGGCCTGAACTCGCGCTGTATGCCCTGGAGGTGCTTGCTTGTCCTGCGGCTAGCGTCTTGTCGGAAAGGGTGTTTAGTGCGGCTGGGGGAATCATCACAGATAAGCGTAGCCGCTTGTCAACCGACAGTGCCGACAGGCTAACACTCATCAAGATGAACAAAGGCTGGATTTCCCCAGACTTCTGTTCTCCACCAGCGGACAGCAGCGATACGTAAGCAATACGTAGGCTGCACCCGCGGATGGAAGCTACGTTCTCTCTCACCATCCAAAACGGGGACATTTCTGCTTCATCAATCTGTGTCTAATATTCCTCCTCCTCCTCCTGCTCCTCCTCCTGAAACCTCACGTAATCACGCTGAACGGGCAATTTTTCTTAGGGCCACAAGGCTCACTCAAATAATTTTTCTTAACAATTTTTATAAGTTTCAATGCGCTTAAAAGCGTTGGAACTTTAACTTGAACCAATTTTTCGTTACACTGGGCTGCCTACAGGCCTAGTTACCACTTAAGCCACATTAACCATTGCTTACATGGAACGAAGACTGCGCTCCCGCTATACTGCTGCTTCAGAATTGTTACTGGGGCCTGTCTTGAGTGCTACTATTGCTTACATGGAACGAAGACTGCGCTGCCGCTATACTGCTGCTTCAGAATTGTTACTGGGGCCTGTCTTGAGTGCTACTATTGCTGACATGGAACGGACACGTGGAGAGGACACGTAGTGCCTCAAAAACATCCCCCTCCTCCTCCAACAGGGAAAACATTGTTGGCAAATGCCTTTGCATTGGTTCGTCTGGTGGCAGTCCAAGAATTTCACATTTACCGACACTACAAGAGAGCCCCCCCACCATCCCCCCGCCACGGCCTACTTAATCCTGGCCACATTCCGAAAACCAACAAAATACAACCGTGCTACTAGGTCCGCAGTCACCACCACATTACCACCAACGCGGTTACTGTTAAGGTGCATATAACCACGGACACGTGGAGAGGACACGTAGTGCCTCAAAAACATCCCCCTCCTCCTCCAACAGGGAAAACATTGTTGGCAAATGCCTTTGCATTGGTTCGTCTGGTGGCAGTCCAAGAATTTCACCTTTACCGACACTACAAGAGAGCCCCCCACCATCCCCCCGCCACGGCCTACTTAATCCTGGCCACATTCCGAAAACCAACAAAATACAACCGTGCTACTAGGTCCGCAGTCACCACCACATTACCACCAACGCGGTTACTGTTAAGGTGCATATTACCAGTCTGACTGGGGCATGCAGACACCTTGACAGAATGAATAGTGTGTGGCACATAGGTTCCCCATTGCTATGCCCACGTGTGCAGCTCCTGATGGCGGTGGCACAGGATTGTATTTCTCATTGCTTCTGTACAGCATTGTGGGCTATCGCTCCGCCACTTTTAAAGAGGGTCGCTGCCTAGCCGTGCCAACCTCTGCAGTGTGTGCCTGCGGTCCCTCGTCATGGCAGACGCAATTCTAAATAGACATGAGCGTGGTGTGGCATGAGGGCAGCTGAAGGCTGCCCAGGGACACTTTGGTGTGCGCTGTGGGGGGGAGGGGGGGCGGTTGGTCAGCATGTAACCCAGGAGAAGTGTCAGTGGAGTGTCATGCAGGCAGTGATTGTGCTTTGTTGGAGGTAGTGTGGTGCTTAGCAAAGGTATGCCATGCTAATGAGCGCTTTTCAGAAGTAAAAGTTGTTGGGAGGGGGGGGGGGCCCACTCTTGCCGCTATTGTGGCTTAATAGTGGGACCTGTGAACTTAGGATGCAGCCCAACATGTAGCCCCTCGCCTGCCCTATCCGTCACTGTGTCATTCCCATCACTTTCCTGAATTGCCCAGATTTTCACACATGAAAACCTTAGCGAGCATCGGCGAAATACAAAAATGTTCTGGTCGCCCATTGACTTCAATGGGGTTCGTTGTTCGAAACGAACCCTCGAGCATCACGGGAAGTTCGTTACGAATAACGAACACCCGAACATTTTGGTGTTCGCTCATCTCTATTTATAATATAAAAGTAAGTTTGGAGGTCTTTTTTGGGATAAATAGGTTAAACGTGGCTTGTGTTTGTTGCAGATAAATTTCCTAAAGAGTTGATGTATCTGGGAAATAAAGCAGCCGGGGACCTCTAATATAGGGTAGTATATAAGTGGAAAGTAGATTTTTCCTGCCCATCCATGATAAAAATGGTAGGTTTAGTTGTTAGAGCTGGGTTTAGAATTTTTTAAGGAGGGGCGTGTAGTTTGCGCCAAACAGGAGCGGAGGGTTAGAGGTTAAGATTGTGCCCAGATACAGTTAGGGCCAGAAATATTTGGACAGTAACACAATTTTCGCGAGTTGGGCTCTGCATGCCACCGCATTGGATTTGAAATGAAGCCTCTACAACAGAATTCAAGTGCAGATTGTAACGTTTAATTTAAAGGGTTGAACAAAAATATCTGATAGAAAATGTAGGAATTGTACACATTTCTTTACAAACACTCCACACTTTAGGAGCTCAAAAGTAATTGGACAAATAAACATAACCCAAACAAAATATTTTTTTTTCAATATTTTGTTGCGAATCCTTTGGATGCAAACACTGCCTTAAGTCTGGAACCCATGGACATCACCAAACGCTGGGTTTCCTCCTTCTTAATGCTTTGCCAGGCCTTTACAGCCGCAGCCTTCAGGTCTTGCTTGTTTGTGGGTCTTTCCGTCTGAAGTCTGGATTTGAGCAAGTGAAATACATGCTCAATTGGGTTAAGATCTGGTGATTGACTTGGCCATTGCAGAATGTTCCACTTTTTTGCACTCATGAACTCCTGGGTAGCTTTGGCTGTATGCTTGGGGTCATTGTCCATCTGTACTGTGAAGCGCCGTCTGATCAACTTTGCAGCATTTGGCTGAATCTGGGCTGAAAGTATATCCCGGTACACTTCAGAATTCATCCGGCTACTCTTGTCTGCTGTTATGTCATCAATAAACACAAGTGACCCAGTGCCATTGAAAGCCATGCATGCCCATGCCATCACGTTGCCTCCACCATGTTTTACAGAGGATGTGGTATGCCTTGGATCATGTGCCGTTCCCTTTATTCTCCAAACTTTTTTCTTCCCATCATTCTGGTACAGGTTGATCTTTGTCTCATCTGTCCATAGAATACTTTTCCAGAACTGGGCTGGCTTCTTGAGGTGTTTTTCGGCAAATTTAACTCTGGCCTGTCTATTTTTGGAATTGATGAATGGTTTGCATCTAGATGTGAACCCTTTGTATTTACTTTCATGGAGTCTTCTCTTTACTGTTGACTTAGAGACAGATACACCTTCTTCCCTGAGAGTGTTCTGGACTTCAGTTGATGTTGTGAACGGGTTCTTCTTCACCAAAGAAAGTATGCGGCGATCATCCACCACCGTTGTCTTCCGTGGACGCCCAGGCCTTTTTGATTTCCCAAGCTCACCAGTGAATTCCTTTTTTCTCAGAATGTACCCGACTGTTGATTTTGCTACTCCAAGCATGTCTGCTATCTCTCTGATGGATTTTTTCTTTTTTTTCAGCCTCAGGATGTTCTGCTTCACCTCAATTGAGAGTTCCTTTGACCGCATGTTGTCTGGTCACAGCGACAGCTTCCAAATCCAAAACCACACACCTGGAATCAACCCCAGACCTTTTAACTACTTAATTGATTACAGGTTAACGAGGGAGACGCCTTCTGAGTTAATTGCAGCCCTTAGAGTCCATTGTCCAATTACTTTTGGTCCCTTGAAAAAGAGGAGGCTATGCATTACAGAGCTATGATTCCTAAACCCTTTCTCCGATTTGGATGTGGAAACTCTCATATTGCAGCTGGGAGTGTGCACTTTCAGCCCATATTATATATAAAATTGTATTTCTGAACATGTTTTTGTAAACAGCTAAAATAACAAAACTTGTGTCACTGTCCAAATATTTCTGGCCCTAACTGTATATAATACTTGGCGAGGCCATCTGAAGGCGCTTTGTTTTTGCAGCATTGTAATGTTATAGACTGGTGCCAAGATGTTCAGGGCCTCGATTTATCAAAGTTGATATTAAAGTTAGAAAGTTTGCCAAAAAGGTCAAAAATCTCAAGGATTGCCAGGAATACTTTTTTTGGGTTGGTCATGAGAATGAGGAGATCATCTGTGAAAGCAGGTGTAGTATGGGTAGTGTTTCCTATCTTCAATCCCTTTATACCAGGGCTCTGTCTAATACCTTGAAGTAAGGTTTCCATTACCAAGATAAATAGTGTAGGAGATAGTGGCCAACCCTGCCTAGTACCGTTCTTGATGAGGAAAAGGTCCAACAGAGGTCCATTGATGTGTATTCTGGCTCAGGGGTTTGAATAAAGGGTAAACTTAGCCCTAATGAACTGGTCAGGGAAGCCAAATTTCATTAGCAAGCATTTTATATATTCCCAGCTAACTCCGTTGAAGGCTTTTTCGGCATCCGTTCCGAGAAGTACACGCAGTTTTTCATTTGTTTTAGCAGAAGGGATGGCATTGATTATTCAGGATGTATTAAGTTTACCCTCCCTGTTTGGCATAAAACCTTCCTGATCCGGGTGAATGAGTTTAATGAGTAAGGGGTAAAATGCATTGGGAAATGCGTTTTGCCCATAATTTGAGATCCACATTCAACAGAGAGATAGGGTGACAGTTGCCTTCTTTTGGTATTAGGGCTATAAAGGCATCTAAGGTTTGTTTAGGGAGAGTTGCACCCGTTAGAAGAGAGTTGTAGAGTTTAATGAAAATTGGAAGGAGTATTTTGGAGAACTTTTTAAAAAATAGAATAGGAAAGCCGTCTGAACCTGGGCTCTATCCATTGGGGATGGAAGCAAGAACCTCAGCCACCTCAGGGATGGTGAATGAGCGTAATAAATTGGATAAATCCTCACCAGATAGTTTCAGTAATCTAAGGGTCTCTAGAAATAGCAAAGAAGCTGTATGGGTAGTGTTACGGGAATCTGATGCGGTGTTGTCTGATAAGTTGTATAAAGTTTTGTAAAACATCTCAAATTCCCTAGCTATGCCTTGAGTAGACATTGCCATTTTTCCCAATGATTCTTTTACCTTATATATAAAGGTTTTTTTCTTTTTGTTTTGCTTTTTATAAAGTTTTGACATTATTTTAGATCCCTTGTCTCAATGCATATACAAGAGTTTTTCCTGTTTTTATACTAAGAGTGTTTTTAAGTTTGCGTCCCTCAGAGCTTTCAGTTCCTCCTGGGTCTCACATCTAAGTGTGTTTTTAAGTAGATTTTCTGAGCTGGAAATCTGAGCTAGTAGGGCGTTAATTTTTTAGTCTCTCTTGATTCCAGTGCCTAATGCTATTACTTTACCTTGAATGAAGGCTTAGTGTGTCTCCCACAGTATTGGAGTTTAGACCTCAGGAGTGTTATTAAGATTGAAAAATTCTGTAAGCTTCTCTGAGAGCAGTGAGCAATGGTTATCGTTGCCTATTAGTATGTAATTTAGGCACCAGGTCCATGCCCTCACAGGGCAGTTGGTAATAGCCACTGTCATAGATGTGATCTGATATTGTAATTAAGCCATTGTCTGCAGTGGTGACAGTTTGTGCATATTTCCCTGAAATTAATAAACAGTCAATTCTGTGGAAGGTAGAGTGAATATGTGCGGCGACCCGAGCAGGAGGCCCGCCGTTACAGGGGAGACCATGGGGAAACAAAATGGTTGTCATGGGTGGCTGTGCGATCTCTCCTGCCAGCGGTGCCAGTTGGGCCAGGCTCAGTCATTCACAGTGAACAGTAATATGGCATTTAAGAATAGAAATGACACGTGACGCCAGTACCTCTTCTAGGCCACTATTCACATAGCGTGAAATAAAGAGTCCACAGTCCAATAATGAGTTTCCAGAAAAATAACCAGAGGTACTCCGTTGTACTTTACAAACAATTTTTCAGCTTTGATTCTTCAAGAAGTAGTAAATTCTGCAGAAATAGCAATCTTCTTTACTAATTTTCACTTCTCTTCCACACTTTCAACATTACACGAGTACTAGGAGATACTCTTCCCTCTGAACTCCAGACATCTTCAGTCTCAGTTATCTAATAGACTGTCTGTGGGGTATACACTCCCAACTCAGTAACAGCATTTAATTACATTTTCTCCACTCTCTCTCTCTCTAAACTCTGCCCCTCAACTACCCAAGACTTTAAACCACATCACTCACGCAGGTAAAGGGGCACACACACAGGACTCACTCACAACAGTTATTCACATTCATCCCCACCACAACTTCAGGCCACTGCATATGCAAGAGGTAGATGTATTCTCTAGGTTCAAGATCATCCATGTATCTTGAAGGTTTAACTCAGATAAAATGCTTTTAAGTCCATGTATCTATTTTGGGGGATCGAGGGAGTGTTTTAGGTAGTTTCTCTTGAAGGATCGATCGCCAAATTAAAATGTTCCCCATTCACTACTAGGCCCCCTGCCAAATCTGTGAATTTAGTGAGAACATGGAGTAACCAAGGTATCTATTTTTTGTTCAGAGTATAAAGATCAGCAAGATAAACTTTATTGTGGGTGATCCAGCCACTGGGGTATATTTCTGTAAGAATAGGTATGAAAGGGATATTCTTTCCAATTGCTATTGAGACTCCTCTTGAGACTGAGGAATGTGTACTGTGAAACCAAATGATTATAATTAAAGGTAAGGAGTTTGGGTATGTAATTATGAAGGAAGTGGGTCTTTTGAAGAGTCACCACCTCTAAGAAAATGTGGTTCCTTTTTTGAGGGCTGTTCATTCCTTTGATATTAAAGGAAGTAAACGTAATGGCAGCCATGGTGTAGAGAATGTGATATGCTTCCATATAGGATATTCATCAGTATTGTCCAAAGTATTGGGTAGTCTCTATCACTGTGTAAAAACTTATGTACAAAAAATGCCACCTCTTGTGGCGGAGTACGAAAATTGAAAATACGCAGGCAGAAGGCCAAACAAACTAGAGAAAGCTCCCGACCCCATACCCAAAAGGGCCCAAGACCGCTAAATAACCACCAGAGCTCCACCTCCTACCTGTGTATGTGGAGGGTGGGTGGATGCACACTATTGTAAGTTGGGAAATCCCAGAAACTTCTAATTCTGTGTTCTTTAACACGTCCAAAAGTGTATCTTCCACATCAGCAGCCATCTCATCAATTCTTCGTAAAACTGTGTCATTACTCAAAGCAATTGATTTCACTATGGCACACGCGTCAGTCCCCAGCATAGTACTAACAATCTCTCTAACTGCGGGTTACACAAGTGTTTCCCCAATAGTATGTGATTTGCCACATTGCGCTATTAATAAAGAGATTTTATAGGAAGCAGGGAGGCCTTTGTCAGCATTGAGAGCAGATTTTCCAAATAGCTTGCCTACAGTGCTGCGGTTCTCAAACTTTGACTTTAAACCATGGAAAAATGAAATAGGCTTACCCACTTTGAATGCATTTTTGCAAGGTGATCTCTCAGTCTCGAAGGCTTCATAGCTTCATTCTAAAATGCCTTTTCACAAATGAGGCACAAGGGAAGCTGTCCATATGTAGCAGAAGGGATGAATCCATATTTAAATTATTCATTTAAAGATTGATGGCATTTCTTCTCAGCCATTTTTATAAAGTATGCTTCAAGAATACACTGCTTATGTCACTCTATCATATAATGATGCATGACTTTTATAACTCCATGACTCTGCTACAGATCAATCACACTGGATAACCTAAACAACAACCTAGCCCGCTGTATTCCATAATTCCGCTGATTGGATGGAACTTTCAATTATGTGGGTCTCTGGAAGTTGTAGTTTATATCAGTTTTCTGAAAAGACACTTGGCATCCACTAAGACTAGAACTCCCAGAGTTGCCTTCATCAGCTTCCAGCGCCAAAATGAACTGAACATGTTCTAGCGTGAGTCGTGGCTGACGCTGTGATGTCACCCTGGTCCAGATCCTTTGACAAAGCTAGCAAGCCATGACTTATGTGATGCGGATTTGTATGCAGATTAGCCCCATTCAATGGATTTTCTAACATAGATTGGAATCCGCATTAGGATTGATCATGTCAATTGTTTATTTTTACATAGTGTGGATTTCTACAGTAGATGAACTGCGGCACACATTCCTATTGAAGTCAAAGAGATAGTAAAAAGATGTGGATTTTAGCACAGAAAAACCCGTTTTGGAATCCACATCAAAAACCTCCATGTGAGTTTACACTGTTTTAAAGGAACATTTCAGGAAAAACTGATACACTGTTATACTTGTGTATGCCTGTAGGGGCAGTACATTACTTCCATTTTTTGCATTCTTTGTCATGCTCTGCCGCCTTAGATTCTGCCACATTGGGGAAGATTTACTAAGCTAAATGCGCCAGAATTCTGGATCAATATGCCAAAAAAAGACAGATTTATTATGTGTTTTAAAACTTTTTATATCTTGCTAGACAAGGGATGTGACTTAGGTGAAATGGGTGTGTCTTAATACAAGGGGGCATAGTTTAAAAAGTGAAACATTGCATCACAATTTTTCTGCAAAAAGAGAAAAAAGGGGTCTAGCATGTCTAGCAGAATTTGCCAAATTTATCACACAGCGGGCTCCATGTTGATAAATTTGGCATAGTTTCTGCCTGTCTTGTCTACATTTATCAGTTTTTCCTAGAATGCTCCTTTAGGATATTTTCCTGAAGCAGGGAATCTGTTTCATAATCTTAATGTGTACTATGCCTTTAAGGCTCTAAGTCCAGGTGCGGGGGAGGTTCCAGGAGATGTGTGTCATAAATATTCAGGTATTTTACCAAAAGCTTCGGGCAATGTGTTTCAGGGTCAGAAGTGAGAATGCATGGGAGGGAGAAGACGCGGCTGACGTTAGCTCCTGCTAGCCGATCCACACTGATACTTGGTGCTCCACTCTGCCGGTGGTCCCTGACATTTCACACTTCACCTTCTGTGGGGACACAGAACCCTTTACAAGGAGGTTGGCTTAAACTGTAAATCACTTTGCTAACTTAAGCAGAAAGCTGTGTCCCCTACTTAAACATACCGCTACTGGGACTTATCCCTTGCATTCGCTGCTCTGTATCATACTGAACTCAAGTGACGTAACCTCGATTGAGATTAGCTTACCTGCAAGTGAGGAAATTTGCTCAGATTGTACCGATTCTGTTTGTTACCATTAAGTAAAGTTCATTTGGTGAGCAAGAGATGTGTTGGAATCTCTTTCAGCATAATGTGACCCCCAGCGGTGCACCCCCTCACTTCATCGCTACACATCCCATACTGTGGTGAGGCTTGGTTTGCAGTAGCAACAAAGGGACAATGGTCTTTTGCCCAGGTATTTGTTGCCCTCATTCTCACCCCTGGCTGTCCAGCCTATTTTCAGTGAGCAAGGGTTCGCCAGAGTAGCTTGAGTGGGTACTCTAACCCTAACCTAGTTACGGCCGTGGCTACTCCGCTTAGAATGGTGACTCCTGCAGCAGAAAGATTACACAAGGGTTGTTAGCTAAAATGATGGTGTAGATTCGGTGTGACGCCAGTGCCTTTGAGTGTAATGCCGTGATGAAATAAAAAGACCAGTCCAAATAGGTTGCAGTAAACCAAAGGCACACAATTTACTGAGTATTACTGATTCAGTACAACAGTTCAATTCAGTAAAAAACGACTCTAACTCCTTCCCAACCACTTTCAATCACATTTATTGATTTCTTCAACCTTTCTAGTAATGAGACTGTTTGACTGCGTTAACTGGCTGCTGCTCTGAGTGGTTATTTGTGCAGGAATGGAGGTAGTAATGTAGGCTCTCCCATGGACGCACTGACTTCTGACTAAGCAGGGATACGGTAAACTCTCGGTTACAAGGCCTGATTTCCTTCCAGCTGTGCGGGGTCTGCCCTGACTCAGATGCCTTCTGGTAGTGTGGAAGAAGACTCTCCTGCACCCAGCTCCACTACTTGAATTCCCCAGGCTTTACGTGACTTGATCCAAACTAGGTTAAGCTGGACTTGACGTGAGCTCAGGCTTAGCTTGATTACTGCGAGGCTTTGCTTGACCTCCTCCTTTTTTCTTCTTCTTTTCCCCACACCTAAACTCTGACCTTTATATCTCCCCACTAACCAATCCTGAGCTAGAAGGAATCCTCTCTACCCAATCCCAGGGCTAGCTAGGGGTGACTGACAAGGCACAGAGTAGGTTAGGGTGGATTATGCTCAGTCATGCACATGGTTTTTGGAACAGACACCAGACGTTGACCTTTTAATGACTTGTTTAGTCCAAAGCACACAAGTTAGCATCATTGACAATACATCTACACGCACACACAACACATGAGGTATCTAGATAAGTGTCGTGGGGCCTCAACTCTGTGCCACTACACATTCAGTTGGTGTCACAAACAGGATAAGTCTGGTATCGGGCAGGGTGACATACAGCAAGACTGAGCAGCGGCATGAAGAACATGCAATAGCAGATCTGGCAGAGGAGTCTTACATACACTAACCTATATCAGCAATGTTTTCAGCACACCACCCACAGCGGTGGAGGAGGAAAAGTCTCTAGAGACCGTGGAGAAACCTGCATGATATAGCGCCTACCCTCTCTCTACCTCGTGTCTGTACAGTCTATTTTCCCAGCATCATGAACATTGGGCACAGGATCCATTGAGAGGATATAACCTTGAAGAGCACAACACATGCCGCAGTTATGGAACAGTGACTTTTTATCACTCCTGCGCAGCATGTGGATTTGATTAGGAGTTCCATGAGTAGGATAAAATATTTGTCCACCAGCCAAACAGAGCATCACTATGAAGCGGTCTGATCTACATGTTGGCGAATGTATTATACAAGAATGACTGGGCTGCGAGGAACTTGGGCTGATGTGGTCCATCGCCAAAAGATAGTTGGGCTGTCTTTCCATTCAGGAAACTAATTTGAATTTGGAGGCTGACCTGGAGCTCGGCACCATTGGGCCTGAGATCTATGCCCTTCCGCCACCTGGGCAACCTCTTAAATGGGATCGTTTGCGGCGTATTGAGCCCTTGTCGTCTACTGCAGGAACGATTCATCAATCTGATTTAGCTATTAACATCAGTTATAGCCCTTTCTTAGTGGTACATAGTGGTCATGCCTCTCTGTTACCACTTCATGGAAAGTGAAATGTTGCTTATATATATGTGTGTGATACAAATTGTTTCTTTTGTGTGTTCTGCTACTAACAGTTATGATATGTTATCTGTTAATTTCAACATGAGCTTCTGGATGGAGCAACCATACTAAAAAGAGATGGGGTTTTCTCTTGCATGCTGCTTGGGCGAGTACACAGTTACTCGATAAGACTGCTACTCGATCGAGTAGCAGCCTTAAACGAGCGTGCTCGCTCATCTCTAGTCTGGATATTTAAAGTTTAATTTTTAACATGCTGGTCTTTATACATTTTACATCTGAATTAGGGTCAGTTCAGGGTTTCTGTGTCTCTGCTCTGTTTTGGGATGAGAAAAACAGAA
This sequence comes from Eleutherodactylus coqui, assembly GCF_035609145.1. Lineage (NCBI taxonomy): Eukaryota > Metazoa > Chordata > Amphibia > Anura > Eleutherodactylidae > Eleutherodactylus > Eleutherodactylus coqui. The sequence goes on along the minus strand of NC_089848.1, from coordinate 103,049,798 downwards.
ATAACAGCAAAAAAATGTTGATTTCAATGGGGTTTCAAAAAAAATAAAGCAAATGGAAAGCCTTCAGTTTGCTTCTGTTAGGTTTCCGTTTTTTGTATGGGAAAATGGCGCAATCTGCAGCGTTAATTTTCCATTTTTTTTTTTTAAAAGAAATCTGACAAAATGGAAGCAAACAGAAGTCTTTCCAGTATTTTGTAAACCCTATAGAAATCAATAGGAAAAAAAAGGAAACTGTGAACTGACCCTAACGCAGGTGAGAAAGCATTCTTACTTTGCCCAATTTTTTTCACACCTGCCTTAACCTCTTTCACAGTCCTGTATGTACTGTATGTGTATAGTTCCAGTATTACATTTTGGACCTCTTTAGGGGTAACGCTGTATCAGTTAGTGATGAGGTTTTTTTTCTCTTTTTCTTCAATCTAGAAAACTTCATTGCACAAGAAACTATATCCATCTGAACTTGTTCCTCTCTTTCATTTTGAAAGCTATCTCAGTATTAATGAAGGACGATTTCCTCTATTCCGATTATCATTCTTGTCCAGATTCTCTGGTAATTGCATTTGATTCTGCCTTACCCAATGTGCGTATGTTGCTTTCACTCATCAATCTGCTTCAATGTACTGAATGAAATCAGAAACAGGTATTTACAGATTCCGGCAATGGATGGAAATGTCTAATATGCTTGCTTTACAGGAGCATGTCAAACATTTAAGTGCCATACATAATTAAGACCCTCCATGTGACCTTTATATCTTCAAATTCGACCCAAGTGATTGCCTCAGTTGGTGTACTCAAAGACCCATCTAATATGTACTATGGGCCACACAGATTACTAGGTCCATGGACCATTGTGTGTTTGCAAAGGGTGTAATCATTAGGCTGGAAATTGATTATATAATCACCTTAGGTGTCCAACAAAAGGACACATTGGGGTCCAAATTGGCGGATGAGAGTCTAGCAACCCCAACTATTTGTTTGTATGGAGCCCTGTCTAGAAACGTTTGATGACAGATGGCCTCTGAGTTTTAGCAGTTTTTACTGAGCCTACAGCCTGTCCATCTGCTTTCGTTCTGCTGTATCTGAACAACAATTTTGCACAAAAAACCTCCTGTTATGTCCTTGTCTAGGGGGGTTGGCTCCATAGATATGCAGCCGGAGCCCCGCTGACTCCAACAATGTCTTTCTTTTGTCCATGCTCACCCCCATTTCCCCATACTGGCTCTTCTTTGATTAGGCTCCCGATGCTGTGATAGTGTCAATTGGGCGAACCCCAGCACTCGCTGCCACGAGGTGATGTCAGCTTTGATTGGCAGTGAGTGGTGGGGACCACCCACTTGACACGTCCAAAGCAAATCTAATGGGGGTGGTGGGGTAGGTTTTAAGGGCGAGTATAAACAAAAGAAAGCTATCATTGTAGTCGGTGGGATGGCGGATCCGAAGCTATGCTGCTGGCTCGGCTGACATGAGGACATAGAAATAGTTTTTCTATTTTGTTTTTCAGTATATTATATATTACATTAAATGGTACCATTAAAATTTACAGCTTTTCCTTCAAAAACAAGCCCTCATACAGCTACGTCACTGGAGAAATAAAGTTATAGCTTCGACATGAAAGAGTAGCACAGAGAAAAAAAAAATGGATCCAGAAAGAAGGAAGACAGTTTTTATGGGGAAATTTAGAGGGGGTGAAATAGTGGGCTGAATGAGTATTCGGATGTCTGCCATCTTTTGTGTAAGGCTTGTTTTAGAAAAACGTTTGGTACCTTGTTAGGCAGTAGAGTAAAAAGTTAAACAAAGTAACCTTCTTGTTAGCCATTAAAGGGTATCATATCTACAAGATTACTTTGGACAGTGTTAACTAGAGATGAGCGAACACGTTCGGCTCCGCCCCTTTTTCGCCCGAACACCGAACTTTGCGAACACTTCAGTGTTCGGGCGAAAAAGTTCGGGGGCCGCCGTGGCAGCGCGGGGGGGTGCGGCGGGGAGTGGGGGGGAGAGGGAGAGAGAGAGGGCTCCCCCCTGTTCCCCGCTACTGCCGCCCGCGCCGCCGCGCATCTCCCCGCCCCCCGGCGGCACCCGGACACTTACGCGCGAACACTGCAGTGTTCGGCAAAGCCGGTGTCCGGGTGCGGATGTGTCCGTAACGGACACGTTCGCTCATCCCTAGTGTTAACCCCTTGCAGCTACAGGCCTTAGGTTCACGTCCTGACTGGAAAGGTGTTCCCATAAATGGACGTAAACTTACGTCCTATGGATGGCACAGGCTTAGAAGTGAAGCAGTGCCATCATGGCAGGAGCTGTCTATGGGTAGTCTGCCTCCCGCTGCAACATCAGGGCTCGGTGATAACACCTTACATGCTGCAATCAATGCTGATCGCGGTGTCTAAAGGGTTCACAGAAGGAGGGCTTTCCCTCTCTGATGTTATCGTCCCGTTGCGATGTAATCGGGTCAATGGCTTGCAATGGCAACTGGACACCAGAAAATGGCATTGGGGTCTGCCATGATCGCTAACAATATTGATAATACATTGCAGTAAAGTACTGCAATATATTATCATATCGATCATAACTTCACAGGTTCAAGTCCCCTACAGAGGCATAAAAAATGTAGAAAAAAAAGTAATAGTAAAAATAATGTTAAAAAAACTACTGAAAAAATATTTTTTGCGCACTTTCCCTTTTTTGTTTCTAAAAAAATTAAAAAAACACTTGTGTGGTATCTTTGCATTTGTAACAACACATTATTTATCCTGCTTGTTTTGTTCATTTTGTCTCCCCAAAAAACGCAATTAAAAATGATCAAAAAAGCCATCTGTACCTCAAAATGGTACCAATAAAAAATACAGCTTGTCACGCAAAAAAAAAGCCATCCGTGAAAATAAAAAAGTTATGGGACTTTGAATGTAGCGATGCAAAAAAAATATAATACTTTAAATAATATAGAAGGGTTTTAGTCTGCAAAAGTGAAAAAAAAAACATTAAAAAATATATAATTTAGGTATTGCTGTAATCGTGTCATTTATGATGCATGCTTAATACATGCGTTAAAAAAAAACTATGGCAGAATTTAGTTGTTGTTTTCTCCCTGTCGTCCAAAAAAATGTAATAGGAGTTATACAACACATTTTATGGACCCTAAAATTGGTACCAATAAAAGCTACAGCTCACCTCACAAGAAACAAGTCCTGATATGCTAAAATGTTTTTGAAAAGCTGAGATGAAAATCCCCCCAAAATCATTGCGCTCTTATGGCCAAAATAGGCCGTGTAATTAAGGGGTTAAACATACAGTAAGGTAATGTAATGTTATGTCCTTCAGTTTTGGAGGTGGCACAAGGATTTTGATGATGATGTTAGATTTATGCCAATTAATAAAGAAGCGTAAAGTAGGAATGATGAGTCCAGTGATGTTAAGCTGCCATCTCCTTTGTCTTGTGTTGCAGACTGGCTGTAAGATCATGTTAGTATTTGTTCATTACTGCATAACAGCAAACTTCTACTGGCTCTTGGTGGAAGGACTTTATCTGCACACTCTTCTAGTGGTCATATTCTCTCCGAACAGGCATTTTATGTTTTATCTCCTCATTGGATGGGGTAAGGATTTTTTTTCTTGTTCTGTTCCAAAATTAAAATCTTCCCCGGTTGGTTGTTCCATTCTGTTTTCTTCTACAAAGCTCAAAACTATGTTAGATTTCCATAGGAACAAACAGTAGTAGTAGTGAAGCATCTACATATCTCATCAAACCAACCACTTCTGGTAAAGTGACAAGTGCCCTCCCCATTTAGCACAACCCGTCAACCCACTCCTTCCAGTAAAGTGACAGATTGGGCCACGCCCCTTAGTAGAACTTATCAACCTGTCCCCTTCCTGTAAAGTGTTAGGCGCCCAGCCATGTGTTTTCCATTTTCTCAAGTTGAAGTCCTCCCATTCCTCCCCTGGAATAACACAAGAGAGTTTGCTGACTATAAAAAGGACTTTACCCCTATTATAAACTGCATGGTTAACCTTATAAATATAAATTACTCCATATATATTAATGCTATATGTTGTTGAATAAAAATCCTATCATCAAGTATATTTGTGATTGTGAAGGGGATGACCAAGATGAAGGATGGCGTATGTCCCAATCCACCAGGGGGCTGTCGTGGGGATGTTATTGTTGTGGCAGTTCTGGGATCGCTTCCCTGCTAGATACAAACACACACAAAATCTGTATCAGACTGTCTTCTGGCTCTAGTAGCAGTGGTATTAGAAGAGTCATGCTTGGTCTCACCTGTGGGTATTTTGTCAGGGCTATTTAGCCAGGCCTGGGGCTTGGCCTGGGTGGGGTTTGTTTTCGGTCATCCACTGGCTGTAGATGAAGCCAGAAGCTTGGATCTGGTTCCTCTGTTACCTGTGACAGGTAGACAAAGCTGAGTACAGCAGTTTATATGTATTTCTTCTTGTTTTCTGTGTTGTTCGCCTATCCCTCATAGGGTTAACTAGTGGCCAAGGTGCGAGGTCAGGTTCGTCCTTGTCAGGACGGGTAATCCGTGGGTTAGGCAGGTCCCTTCCTTGTTAGTTTATTAGGGAGAGTTTGCTTCCTTTATGCGGTTGTCTTTCTTATTTTGTACTGTTTGGTGTGCAGTAGTGTAGTGTTTTTAGGTTACATATCCAGTGCATCCTGTGCAGAAGTGACAGTTAGCTTGCATAAACGGAGCTGCTTATGTCTAGGTGGGAGTAACATCCTTCCAATTGGTCACTGTGGCTTTGTCTGCAGCCATCTTTATACTAGGCAAGTTGACAAGTTGTGCTATCGGGGCGGGGCACCTGTCACTTTACTGGAAGTGGGTGGTTTAATGAGATATGTAGATGCTTTTATATTTCTGGTTCTCTATTGTAAAACGTATTGACAAAAAGGCTCAAATAACACTTGTGTCATGTCTGGTGGGGTACATGTAATGTGCTGTAACACAAACAGAAGAGAGTCCTGAAGGCTGTGGAAGTCCTCACTAGGCACATTAGTGCTGCTGCAGTCACTCTCCCTCAATGTGTCTATGTTGTGAAAGCCAAAGACAAGCAGGACTGGGGTAGATGCCAAATTTTGTGTCAGCGCACAGCACAGCTCTGACATTATACCAGTAAGAATCCACCCACTCAACAAGTATAGGAATGGAAAATACCCATTTATATATGTCTCCCAACCATCCCAGATTCAGCTGGACAGTTCCAGATTTTGGGGGCTGTCCCGCCATCCCAGCAAGCAGGTGACATATGCTTCAGGATGAGACGTACTGCATACACACCTCTGGTTGGAGCAAACTAAAAAACAGCCTATGCTCACCCCGTTCACTCCGGTCCCTTGCTCACTTTCAGGTAGTGTGATCACATTATCGCTACAAACAGTCCCTGGCCTAAGGTGTACCAACATTGAGGTTGGAGATTGGCCACAGCGATCACATGACATGATTGCGCCACCTGAACTGAGTGGACGATCAGAGCAGTGCAGACCAAAATGTTAAAACAGGTGAGTATAGGCTGTTTTTTTATTTTACTGCATAAAAAGAGGGCACTATTGAGTGACAGTGAGGTCATTATTGCTGGGGGGGGGGAGCATGCAGGGGCATTATTACTGAGGGGATCATACAGAGGCTCTATTACTGAGCAAGGGCACGATTGGGCATTAATACTGAGTGAGGGCACTATTTTAAGAGTCACTAATGGCACTATTACTGTTAGCGGGCATAAAGTGTGTGGCTTTGCATAGAAAGGGTGTGGCCTAATGTAGAGAGAAACCAGCACAGGAAAGCAAAATAAGCAAATCTGGCAACATTGAGGAGTGGTTGAGACTTTAATCACTTAATACGTTCTTCACCAGGTATTCCTACTATATGTATCATCGTATGGATATTCACAAGAATTTACTTAGAAGATACTGGGTATGTATGATGGCAATGCTGGAATCTATAAGCAATGTGTTTTAAGATTTACTTAAAGGGGGTGTCCAGTCTAAACCTAATGATGACCTATCCTCAGGACAAGTAATCAATAGCAGATTGGTAGGGGCTTGGCATGATTTGAAGGAGCGGCAGACTGTCTTGAAGGTTTACAATGGCGTCCTCTTCAGTGCGATGGTAAGGCGGTGCAACATTCTCTTCTTGTAGTGAATGGGAGGGAGCTGCACTATAATACCAGGCCACTGTGCTAGAGACCGGCGTATGGAGCCTACTGGCCAGCCTGCAACTCCATCACACAACCTATGACCCCCGCCAATCTGTTGTTGATGTCCGGAGAATTGGTCATCGATAGGTTTGGGATGGAAAACCCCTTTAAGTGTCTGCCTTTATTTTCTTATTATTGATATGCTTCTTGTTGCAGATGCTGGGATACCAACGAGGAAAGTATTCCGTGGTGGGTCATAAGGATACCCATTATTATTTCAATTATAGTGAGTATATTTCCATCTAGCTGTACATGAAGTATATCTGCTAGTGGATGGTCTGATTATACTGTGCGATGTCTGTCCTAATTTTCTCTAAGGGTGTATTCACACGGGCGTATGCATATTTGAGCGATACACAGCCCAACGTATTTGTGCTATGAATGAGTTTTTTTGTGAGCATAGCGGCGTATTTTGCTAGCCTCTGCGTGATTTTGTAGCCCATGTGAAGGAAGCCTAAATGCGAGCCTACGACTGAACAACAAAAGAGAATCGCTCAGTTTCTGCAGGACTAAAAATCATGGCTATCTCGTTCACTTGTAGTTGCGTTTAAAGACTTCTCAATCAGTCCTTAACATAGGAATGTGAAACACTGAATCAGAATGAATGATGCTTGTTGAACGAGTCAACGATGAATCTGCCTGTTGAAACAGGCTGCACAAGCGCGAATGAGATGGTGATGATGACACCAGCTTGTTTACTCATGCAAACGATAATCGTCCAATGTAAAAGCAGCATTGATATGTACATCTATATGTCTCTATACTAACAGACTACAGACATTTGTGCCCAACTTGTTTGCTAACCAAAAACTGTATAACAAGTAATAGGAGGCGCATATAAGGGAGTGAGACTGTTGGCTCAGACTCCACAGAGCTTGTTTGTAGTCTGTTACCATAGAGACAAATAGTTCTGCATATGTGCCTACTGTGTGCAGCAGTAGACCTCTACTGCCTCAAGGTCTCACCTACTAGAGAATACCAAAAAAAGAACAATTGCACCACAGACTCTTGGAATAGGCTGTGTGTAAAAAGTTCTTGTTTTACTTCATTCGGTCATAAAAAAGGTTCCATATGCAAACAGATGTGTAATATTCCAAAGACAAGGATGTAGTGAAGTTTGGGACAACAGCATCCTTTATTAGGCTATTGCGGAGTACATCAAAGGAACCCTATGGGTACCAGATGAAATGCAGAAAGAAGGGAAGCTTTTCTTCCCTTCCTCAGTTTGAGGCTGCATTCAGACGAACGTATATTGGCTCCTTATCTACAGGGGGGGAGGATGGAAGAGCCAGGAGCAGGAACTGAGCTCCCGCCCCCTCTCTGCCTCCTCTCCACCCCCTCTCCGCCCCTCTGCACTATTTGCAAAGAAAGGAGGTGGGACAGGGGTGGGGCTAAGTTCCGAGGAATTAGCCCGCCCCCATCCTGCCTCTCCCTATTCCAAATAGTGCAGAGGGGCGGAGAGGAGGCAGAGAGGGGGCGGGAGCTCAGAGCACTGCTCCTGGCTCTACCAGGCTCCCCCCCTGCAGAGAGAGACGCTGTATATCGGCCGGCGTGAAAACCCAGCCGATATACGGTCATCTGAATCCAGCCTAAAAATGTTACAAATTTATAAAATGTTGCGCAATGTTGGTAAATTTGTTGCATCTTTATGTCTAGAGATGGAGGCACTTTGTACAGCACCCAGCTAATGGAGTGAGACTGACCTTTATCAAAAGGTTGCTTGCCATAAGTGTCTCTAATACGCCATTCAAACCCCGCCCACTTTTCCAGACCCTTTTTGAAAAGTGAAATAAGAGGCGGAACGTCTATTTTTTTTAAAATTACAAATCAATAGTAAGGTCGCCTTCATGCAGGCGTATTTCATACAGGCGATATATGCAGAGAATAGAACGCATTGATGTTAATGGGTTTGTTCACATTTCCGTATTTTGTGCACGCATTTTGGTCACGCAAAAAAAATAGAACATGCTCTCTTTCTGTGTATTTGCGCAATATGCAAGGAAATGCATGAAACACTATGTAATTGCGCAGGAAAAAGAATATCTCTGGAACTCATTAAGACTAATTAGCTATTTCAATCGGTGCGTCTTCTTTTGCCGCACACAAATAAACATGCCTTGTGGGAGCAAAAAGTGCAGAAAAATCTGCCAATGCGTGCACAAAAAAAGCATTGTTCATTCCATAAATATGCAGCGATCAGGCGCGCGTAAATAAGCATACGCCTGCATGAAGCCGGCCTAAATCTGTTTTAAATGATTTGCACCAAATAAGATGCAATTTACACCAGAATCCTACTGCCATACCTATAATAAATGTACCCCTTGTGTTTAAAGGGGCCGCTCCAATGATCTTTTTTTATTCATTCATTATGTAGCTAGCCCCCCTGTGTATGTAAGTGACCTAGTGTTACCTTGGTTAGTTGTTTCTTTCTGTCTGCACCTCCTGGCCTCTTTTTTTTTTTCTCAGCTGGTCATGTGATCTCAATTATGACCAGCTCAGATTCACTTGGGGGTTATGCATTAATTTTCTAGTTTCTGTGATTCTCAGTTTGTGATGTTATTACACGGATCCACCACAGAAAATGCGTAGAGGGGGACACATACAGTTCTATAACAGTTACTGTTGATAATCATGTGACTCCTGTCACACCGTTGTAATAGAGAAGATCACAGCGCATCCTTCTGACTGTATAGTTATGGGCTCTAGCTTATTTAGATGAATATAGAAGGCACTGATAATTACACTGTTCTCCCAGCAGGCAAAAATGGTATAGCCTCAACTAATGCTCTGCTGATGCATCATGAGTTTGATTGAAAGTGACAGTAAAATATCTCACTTTCAAGATGGTGTGGGATAAGCATCAGACAGGCTCAAAAGTGGCTAGAATATACAGAGGAGACCTCCATAGTGTGAAAGGCAATCAGATCAGGGGGGCATGCATGAAAAAATGTGTTTTTGTCGTAGTGGACCTTTAATAAAGCAGGAACATTTGTTTTTCTCTCTCGCAGGTAAACTTCTGTCTATTTATTAGTATCATTCGAATTCTGCTTCAGAAGCTGAGGTCTCCTGATGTGGGCGGCAATGACCAGTCACAATTCAAGTATGTCTTACAATGAATGACCCATGTTAAAGGCACAGTGACTCAATATTTCATTGGCAGCTGTATCATGTAAACGTACTAGGACGTGATTGTGAAAAGTATTTTGTTATAAGGCTTTTTGAAGTTTCTCGGCTGATTCTACTAATAATGCTTGTATTACCGCGTGTCTTTAAATATGTCATAAATGTCTCTAAAAACCTCACTCCATCAAACCCCACCCCCTGTTTTTTAGACACCTTTGAAAAGGGGAAGTGAGAGGCGTTATATATGTTTTCTTTTTGACTTAAATCAATAGTAAATCTTTCTAAATTGATTTTTGCCCCCCCCCCCCCCCCCCAAATGCAGCTTACCCCAGAATTCTGGCCCGACACCAGTGATAAATGTGCCGCTGTATGTTGTGTTTTCAAAAAGATTTTTTTTTTGTTTCCTTCCAGGCGACTCACAAAATCGACTCTCTTGCTTATTCCGCTCTTTGGAGTTCATTATATGGTGTTTGCTGTTTTTCCGATCTCGAGCTTAAGCGAATGTCAGATATGGTTTGAACTTTGCATCGGATCATTTCAGGTAATTCAGAAGTGATGAGAATATCTAAACAGTTTCACTTAATCGTATGTATTTTTTTAATGCGGAAATGTTTTATTTTTTAGGGATTGGTGGTGGCAATTCTGTACTGCTTCTTGAATACAGAAGTAAGTACAATTTGTGCTTGATAGTTAAAGGGGTATTCCCAGAGGTGTAACAGGAGTTTGAAAAACATAGCGGGAAGATAAGTCCTGCCCAATCTTTCCCGCACGATGTACTAACTACGTGCGGGAAAGTTAGGGCTGGTCCTAGCTTTTCTCAGGCAGAGTATTCACGAAAGTGGTTTCATATTGTTCCGTAATGCGGCTGTGATTATCACGGACGCATAACGGGAAAAAATACACGCCCCATCTGCTTAAGCCCTAAAGTCGTTGTCCGGGATAAGAAAAACCCTGGCCACTGTCCTCCAGCAACAGCACCGTGCTTTTTTATGAGTCTTGTGCTTTATTGCAGCAGAGTTCCATTAACCCTTTCCAATCCACTGTCTGACGTCTGAAGACATTCTGATTGAAGACTGTACAGCTCCGATGTCGGAAGACGTCCGGCAGAGTATTCTTACTGTATACTACTGGCCGCTCTGTTGTCGGGGGCCTCTCCAGCATGTCCCATACTGCAGTACTGGCTCTTGCCAGCAGATGTCGCCATTGTATAATGGCAAAAAGAGAAAGCCCCCAAGGAAACCCTGAATCCAAAATTGGATTGCAAAGGGTTAACATGAATAGGGCAGAGCTGCAAAACCACACACGACCTGTGGACAGGCGTGGCGCTGTCTTTGGAGGAAAGCAGCCATATTTTTCTATTGCTTGACAACCCCCTTAAATATCTGCTGTCCCTTTAATTCCAGTTATATGCACACTTCACACGGGCATGTAGGATTTCAGGGCATAAAAATCGCAGTTATCACAGAATGTGTATTCAGTACGTTTTTGGTGCATATGTAGTTTTTTGGGGGGGGGGTTTACGTGTTGCATCTGTATCTACTGCGTTTTCACGCACACCAAATGTAAGAAGGCCCAATTGATGTCACTATTCCCACTGTTTCCTGCTGACATGTGTAAGAATGCAGTGAATCTGCATGCAACTGCATATTTTCTGCGTTTTTAGGTGACCCCATAGACTTTGATGGTTCATTTTTGTCCCTGATTCGAACCAAATTAGGAAATGCTGAGGTTTTTTTTGTTACATATGTAAAGTATGCCTGTAAAAAATACAATGCAAATCAATGGGAGTTACGCTGTCTATATTATGTACGTAAAAAAACATGTAAAATGAGCAAATTACGGCCGCGTAAATCTGCCCTGAAATGCATAATCCAGCTTCATGCACAAAAACAAATAATTAATAAACACTTTAAAGGGCCATTCATTCACTTCAGCGAAAACACATTTTTTCCAATTTGTCCCCCCCCCCCCCCCACCTGATTGCTTGTCACACTCTGGGCAGTCACTTCCATGGAGTACAGCCTCCTGTCTGATGATTTTATTTCTCCCTGCGTACGCTCTCTATGCTCTGTGTCAGCACAGTATCATATGAGCAACTGGAGCCAGTACCATCTCTACCTGCAGGGCAGACACTGCATTACCTTCTTTATTCACTAAATTAACTAGAGACTATAATTATACAGTCAAAGGGATGGGATGTGATCTCCTTTATTACAACTGTGGGACAGGAGCCTCTAATCATCAGTAGTAACTGAGATAGGAGTTTCTGTGACCCCCCCCCCTGAAGAGCTCATATGGTAGAGTCCAAGTAATATCATCCCACAGGAATTATACTGAAAAAGTGACTTTCTGAGAGAACATAAACCCAAGGAATTCTCAGGCATTCAGAATGCAGTCACATGACCTCCTGAGCAGAAAGACTCTAGGAAGTGTTCAGATGGAAAGAAATGGCTAAAAAAGGGTATTAATGAATTTAAAAAAATTATATACAACTCAGTCATTATGCAATGGGGAGTAGAATATGTTCTGCTTTCCCCATCAGTTATGCTACAAAGTCCTCTATTACACACACTAACACATGTTTCTTATTCGTGTACTAGGTTCAAGGAGAGTTAAAGAGAAAATGGGGAAGTCTGTATCTGAACAGATACATAAACCGAGACTACCGCCTGCACAGTCTATCCATTTCCCGTAACGGCTCCGAATGTGTATCTCAGTTCAAGCGAAACTCAAGGGCGCCATCCATCATGCAGACTGAAACATCAGTCATTTAATACCTGCAACTCCACCAGGCCGACAAGAATGGCGCAAAGGACTAAATATAGCATTTTATAGTATAAGACGTATCATTTTAATATATCTGTACATTAATGAGGGCTACTGCAGCCCGGATGACCAATGGACTTGTAGACGAACTTTGGGACTTCATTCTAGCACTTTCTGCTCTTTAGGCTTTTACTACCATCCAGTTATTTTCGTCTAATTTATTCTGTATCTTTATGTTTTGTGGTCGTTTATTTGAGCGTTACAGTTTATGTTTGATCGGACTGGTAAAGGAAAACTTTGTATTTATGTACATTTCTGTAAAAGAGATGAAATTTATGAAAAATACCCTATCTAGCAAACTGATTTTGTCGCTTATTCAAGGCGTAAAACAAGAGAACAGCTCAGATAAGTGTTTACAGTAGAGTAATTATCACTTCTGTGGACGGATCGTGCATGCAACGTTCATACTCAGTATTCCATCATGCATGCGACGAAACGCGTTGCATATACCATTAAAGGGTCCTCCATTTGACCACTTTTGTGACTTTTTGGATACGTTTCACGGAGCGCCGGGCCCTCTTTTTTCTTTTTGTGTATAGCTCAGGATTCTTTAGCAGTCGAGCCCTTTTGGAAGGGATACGACGGACGGTGGCCTGCTCCCCCCTGCACATACAGGGGGATTTGAAACGAGTACGTGGATTCCCATTTGGATTTGAATTTAATATACGCCAACCGGGACATGGAGGTGGTGTGTGGGAACCCCTCTTCATTGGGGGCATTTCACACCTTCACCGGGTAAGTCCCATCCATATTTATACTTGCATTGCATTTGAACCATTGGATTAGTGGACGAAGCGCTCTCCTTTTACCTATTCCCCATTGTCTTTGGTCTTACAAAATACAGAAATGGTAATGAACCCATAGAAATCAATGGGTTCTATTCTCTGCGTATCGCACGCACAAAATCGCTCATGTGAAGCCGGCCTAAGAAGGACCTAACCTTTTTATTTTCACACAATTCAATAATTCAGTTACATGCAATATTTAAAGGGGTTGGGCCAACATGTATAACCCTTCCATAATTTGGGGCCCAGGGCGAACAGCTGATCGCTCCTGGTCCTGCTAAGAGCAGCCGCAGCAATCAGCTGATTTTGCCGGGGAAAGCCATGGCATTTCCCTGTATTACAGGATGGCTAGTCACACGAATGGCGCCCTCTAATAATTGGATGGCACATGGTTCATAAGAACAGGAGTCGCTCTTACTGAATGGCTCTCCAGGGGAAGATCCTGATTGGAGGACCCCGCCCTATGGCATAGATATGCCGTAGTAAGGCATACGAACCAAGGATGCCATCGGGGCACAACCTCTTTTAAAGGAACCTGTCATGAGGTTTTACCCTTCTCAATCATTGGCAGCTGTATATCAGTCAGTAGTGTGTAGGAGGTTAGCCAGTTTAAGCAAGTAGTTTAATGTTCTGCAACATTTTGCCCTTTATTTTTGTTTGTTGGCTTGTACCCTCAGGGGGCTGAGATGGCCAGATGGTGCTGCGATTCGAAGGGCAGTACAAGCTTTGCCAATGAACGCTATCTGAATGTAGACAAGAGATTTTCGGTGCAATGCATAGAGGAAGTGGGTTCTACCCGTGAGCATGCTTGCATTGCACTAAGGCCAAAAATTGGTTGAAGGCGAGCATTGTACCCATTTTTTAGTGAGAAAGTATTTGATGCCCGACCACCAGCAGAACCCTCTGAACGCCCAGCATGGTCCCAGAGAGAAGAAGTCTGCATATCAGTTCAATAAAGATTTTCTGTTTCTTGCAATGGAGTGGTTTCCTCTTTTGAACCCACAGCAGCCGGGGCGAGGACTCAGTAAGCCCTGTGGTCAAAGTTTTACCTTTTAACTGCCCGTCACTGTGTAGAGCTAAGGCCTGAAATCACTAACAAGACTGCCATTCCCTCAGGACGGGTAAGTAAGACCAGAGACTACTATCCCCATGGTCCCAATAGACTGAGCCTGTTAATATTTCCACCTACCGGTTCCACATTACAAATAGGCTATTTTAAACATGTCTCTTTTATTGTCCATAAGCCCGGCGTATCTCTGCAAAATTCACAAGGCCCAGTATTTCCTTAGTGCAATATCCATGGGCGCACGATGCGCTGAATTCATGAAGGGGCACCTAGACAGAAATGTACGTCAGGTCTGACCTGGCATACAACTCTGATATAATTTACACCAGTTTCTGGTGTAAATTATATATTAGGCCTCTTTCACACAGGCGACAATGATATCGCCACAAGAAAATCGCAGCCATATCGCATCTCTGTTCTGTGTGATATCGCTGCATTTTCTTGCAGCGATATCACAATTTTGTGTCTCTACAAAGTTGTGCGACTTTGCAGTGCTTTTTTTTGCCGGGATTGAAATATAAGCCCTACCCTGAAAATAAGGCATATCTGCATTGGGGGAAAAAAACTGAAAAAATCTGCATTAGGAAAAAAAATCACTGAACAGGCGCTGTCAGGTCTGTCACATGTCTCCTCTGCAACTCTGGCAAACTGGCTTGTAGTTTTCAGCAAACGCTTACTGGCTTGGAGGTTCAAAATCCCCACCTCCAGGAAGCGTTGGCTTTGATAGGCTGAGCTGTGGCACTTGAGAACCAATCACTGCAGCACTCAATGAACCATTCACAACCATTCAATGCAATGGCTGTAATTGGTTTATGGAGCGCTGGCTCTGATTGGCTGAGCCACGGCGCTTAAGAACCAATCATAGCCAGCAGTTCCTGGGGGTGGGGATTTTGAACCTCCAAACCAAGAAGCACCTGCTGAAAATTGCAAGCAAGTCTGCAGGAGCTGCAGAGGAAACGTGCAGCGGAGCTGACAGCGCCTGTTAGGTAATGTTTTTTTTTTTTTCTTAATGCAGCTAGGCCTTATTTTAGGGGTTTTACAGTAGGATTTCCTTCTGTAAAAGTTGCATCGAAACTGTGTTTTTGTGTGATACAACATAAGGAAAGGCTCCATAGGGAAACATGGGCTGCAAAACATAGCAAATCGCAACAATATTACGCGACCTGCGATTTTTATTTATGTATTTCTTCTTCTTCTTCCTTCCTTGCATTGTAGCAGCCTACAAAACATTGCTAATGTGAAGTAACCCATTGGAAAGCATGGGCTTCACATTCATGTTTGTGACAGATAAAGTGCTGCTAGAAGGGCAAAACCTTGCGACTGCTTCGCTTTAAAAATATCAAAAATTATCCTTTGTATTTTCGCATATAAGAATGGACCTCTCAGGCTGAAGGGATATGGACAGCGGCCCTCCTCCCCTACTTAAACATTTCCACAAGACGCTACATTGAGATTTCCCTGTCTGTACTGACTAGCAGTGTACTAGAGAAGAAGCTGGACAGGACTACTGCTACTCCTACGGGACCTACCAAATGTATTCATATGGTGACACTTAGTTTTATTACTGGCAGATTCTAAAATTTCTGCTGTGAAGTTTAATTTATGTGTTAATTAATGACAAATGTTAAAACGTGACCATCAATGGAGTTATCTGATTTAGGAAAGCCTTGTTTTAGATATCTGTTAGGCTATAAGGTAATAAAGGGGGTCCTTCTTTCAGGACCCTCACCTATTACTAGAGTGGACAGTGGTTGAAAAGAATATCTCTCACTCTGCAGGATCTTAAAAGCCTGTACAAAGACAAGATCGCTGATTTTAATGTGAATTACGTAATGCTTCATTTACCCTGTGGTGGCGCTGTTGGGAAAGGAAACATCTTCTCCCACTGATTGGAGTTGATCACTAGTGATTCCAGAAGAGAAAATCGTACAACCATTTTATCAGGAACCCTTCTAAATAAAAATCGGACAGAGACTGTAAGCCACTGTAAGTAAGGAGGCAAACAAAGGAGGATAGGTTCCCTTTAACCCAATAAGGACCAGGCTGTTTTGTACCTTAAGGAACAGACACTTTTTAGGGATTTCACCCATGTGGTGGTTTTACTGCCCTATTTTTTTTTCTTTCAGCTACCAAAATTATATTTGCTGTATTTTTTCCCCGTGACATATAAGACTATATTTTTATCTTTCTCACTGGCTTTTTTTTCTGTTTTTTAGTTTTAATTGGGAGTAAAAAGCTAAAAAAGAATGTGGTTTTGTTTTACATTTATAGTTAGTTATTAGAGTTGAGCGAATGTGGGGAGATCTCTCACACTCCCCCCCCCCCCCCCCCCCGCTGTCCCCCACTACCACCCGGCTGGCCCCCACCGCCCCCTCACATGCTGCTCTGGCGAATACACAGTTACTCGAAAAGACTACTACTCGCTCGAGTAGCAGGCTTAAACAAGCACGCTCGCCCATCTCTAATAGTTTGTTTGTTTGTTTTAAATTAGTTTATTTACACTAAAATTAAGTATGGGAATGGGTTCCTCTTTTTTGGGGGGATGTTTTGATATATAATAATAAGGGAGATGGAATAATACCTCCACAGTGCCACCTATTGGAAGGCAACTTCAAGCCAAAGTTAGACTCTTCATACAAGCCTTGTAACAATGACTGTAACAATTCCCTCTTCTAATTGTATTCTTCAAGGGGTTGTCCCACTTCTGAAACTGATGACCTGTCCTCAGGAAAGGTTATCAACAGCAGACCGGTGGGGGTCTACTGCAGGGACCTCTGCTGATCAGCTACTGGTGACCTTTGTTGAGGATAGGTCATCAGTGTTAGAAGTGGGAAAACAATGGAGTTTACATATGTTTCTGCATAAATGTTCTCATTGAAAAAGAGCAAACCCAAAAAGGGCAAATGTAAAGGTGTTGTGATCACGACATAACCCCTTTAAGAACCAGATATATAGAAGCTAGAGATGAGCGAATGTGCTCGTTTAGGACAATTTTGCAATCGAGCAGCTCTTTTTTCGAGTAACTGACTACTTGGGCGAAAAGATTCGGGAGGCGCCGGGAGTGGGGGGGGGGGGGGGGAGAGAGCTCTCTCCCCCCCCCCCCCCCCCCCCCACTCCCGGCGCCTCCCGAATCTTTTCGCCCAAGTAGTCAGTTACTCGAAAAAAGCGCTGCTCGATTGCGAAATCGCCCTGAACGAGTACGTTCACTCATCTCTAAAAGCATAACAACTGTAAGGGTATGTTCACACATAGCGGAGAGCGTTTTTTTTCTCAGTGGGAAATCCCGACCAAAATCAACTCCATTTGTGTAGATTATGATGTGGATTTTGGTGTGGATGCACAACAGGCTTCACCCCATCTATTGAAAGGGTGAAATGAGCTGTGGATCTGTACCTAAATTCCTGCTTTTTGAAGCAGAAATGATGTGGATTGTCCGCTGAGGAAAATCCGCACCATTTCCACTATGTGTGAACATGCCCTAAGAATCAAATAGTACAGTAAATTTTTTTAATTTCGTATGGCAGTTTTTAAGTAGATGCAAGGAAAACTATGGGAGGGATCTATTAAAGCTGTTGCATCAGAATTAAGTCACCAAAAAGGCAAAACTTTGGTACAAGTGGTGTTTTCTTGCACCAAAACTGTCATTTTTTTTTTGTTTTTTTATGCTAGCCTTTCAAATTCTTTAAAAAGTCTGCTCCATGGCCCAATTTCATGCATATTTATGGTGCTGGTGCTTAAGATATTTTTGTAAATCTATGGCTACATCATATTACTCACTATACAAAGTAAATCTAAAGGAAATATATCGGGATAGTACAAGTATGGGGACCTGTTTGAATGTAAATTTCAATAGAAAACATTATTATATATATTGTACAGGACCAATGAAAAATATTTGGGTACTCATTTACCAAGACTTTGTGTTTGTTGCGCATGGCAACCAATCACAGCTCAGCTTTCAGTTATTAAACAGCTTTGGAAAAATAAGAGCTACGCTGTGATTGGCTGCCATTTTCTGTTAGCTAGTTTTGATCGATGAGGCCTATACCAATATCACTTTGTAAATATGTATGTGCATACCTTTAGTGTTTCTGGAAGCAAGGAGGGTGCTTGGTTTTAATAAATTGGTTTCTAAGGAATATTGCCTATTCTGTTGTTCGCCATTATAGCGCTAGAATTAGAAAGACAATGCTATACTGGAGGGCACTGATATTTACGGATGAGATGGATCATGTTTAAATCAATTCTATTATTAACAACAAAGGAGAAAATCCGGCTCTATAAAAACACTTCTTTTATTCCAAAAAACCCATAAAATTATACCCGCTGATCCTCTGTAAGGGAGCGCAGACAGGAGAAGCCTCTGACGCACTCCGGGCTCCTCGGTCATTTCTGAAGAAGAGGTCTATCCTGGAAATGCATTATATTGGCTGTCTTTACATTTATTAAAAAAAGAAGAACTGGGTATAATACTTATTGAAATATTTGTGAGAGTTGCGCCAATAAAGTCCACAAATTTTTCTTCCTCCTCCCAGTTTACACGCTACGCTCCATGTATATGGTTGGCGTTAGTGGACAGGTAGCAACTCACTCCATTTCTTATAAGGAATATTAACCCTGTAAGCTGAAGGCGCTCCACCCCCACCCCTTCTCACCTTGGATAAAATTACAAATTGCAGGTACCGTGTAACACCATGTCTACGCTCAACGCATTACGAAAGACACTTCTTTCTTGATCACAGCTAACAACCCTACATAGTACTTCCCCTTAAAATCAATTATGGACTAATTATTATGCATTTAAATCATGTGTGCACATTTCAACATGCTGGATTGCGACACCCAAAAACAAAGCAAAAACATTTATTTCCTTCCCTTTTCCTTCCTTCTTCCCTTTTCTTTCATTAATTTAATAAATATACAGCAAATCATTTCTAACATTTAAACCCACTGGTAAGCGAATTTCCAATTTCAAAGTCCAAAATGCTTCTCTACTGAGGACAAAGTTTCTCCAATCCCTTCCTCTTAGGGCTTATTCAGACAACCGTATATCGGCCGGGTATTCACGCTGGGGGGAGGAGGCTGAAAGAGCCAGGAGCAGAGCACTGAGCTCCCACCCCCTCTCCACCAACTCTCCACCCCCTCTCCGCCCCTCTGCACTATTTGCAATGAGGGGAGGCGGGATGGGGGCGGAGCTATTTCTCAAAACTTAGCCCCGTCCCGTCGCACCTCCTCTCATTGCAAATAGTGCAGAGGGGCGGAGAGAGGCAGAGAGGGGGCGGGAGCTCAGAGCAGTGCTCCCGACTCTTCCAGCCTCCTCCCCCTGCAGAGAGAGACATCTGTATATCGGCCGGTGTGAATACGCAGCCGATATACGGTCATCTGAAGCCGCCCTTAAAGGGGTTGTCTCGAGGAAGCAGTGAATTTTTTTTTTGCCCAGTCCCCCTTATTAAGCATACATTACTAAGCCCCCCTGTAAATGACTTTTCTAGCTGGTTTGTACTTACAGTTCCAGCGTTTCAGCAACTTATAAAAATTTTCCCAAGATGGCCGCCGGCTTTTATCCCATCGCTTGCTGTAGCCCGACGTGCGCGCTCCCAAGACGCTACCAGCTGTGTCTCCCTGACAACCAGACGCCCCGCAGCCGCCGACCGGACCCCTGGATTGAACGCGGCCGACCACGGCACACACGGCACACCACCCACCGCCAGGCAGCAGGTAACCGGCGCTAAACCCCTGACAACAGACGAAGGCCCCCCCGGCCCAGCGGCAGTCCCCCCGACCCAGCGGAAGCCCCCCCCGGCCCAGCGGCAGACCCCCGGCCCAGCGGCAGACCCCCCGGCCCAGCGGCAGACCCCCGGCCCAGCGGCAGACCCCCGGCCCAGCGGCAGCACCCCCCCGGCCCATCACTTACCTGGGCGGCAGGACGGCGGGACGGCAGGACGGCGGGACAGCTGGGCGGCTCAAGTTTCTGCACCTTCCTCTAAGAGAGGATGGTACAGAATGGCCGCTCCAGCGCGCTCCCGAGAAGTGACAGCTCGTCTGCGCATGCGCAGAAGAGCTGTAGCAGCTAGCAGGCTGAAGCGGCTCGTGCTGAGAGCAGAAGACCGGATTGCGCAAGCGCGTCTAAAAAAGCAAGCTGCCAGCGAATTTAGACGGAACCGTGGAGACGAGGACGCTAGCAACGGAGCAGGTAAGTGAATAACTTCTGTATGGCTCATAATTAATGCACGATGTATATTACAAAGTCCATTAATATGGCCATACAGAAGTGCTGAACCCTACTTGATTTCGCGAGACAACCCCTTTAAGGTATTTTTAGTGCTTCGATACCGCAGAATCTGAATGACACTAAAAAGCCTGCACGATGCTCCAAAAAATGTCTTGTAGCTCCTGAGGCATTTGTTCATTTTTTTTAACTTGTGAATAATGCAGCCTGTGTAAATTTTATTACAATTAGTGCAAAATATGTTGTAAGTAGCATTTTTACTATCACAGTTGATGACATTTTTTATAATAATTAACTCTGCATCTAGCACTATCACATGTAAAAAAAAACCTTCTACGATAACCAATACTGAGAATTATTAACTGATGCGAAACAACTTGGAGATAACTTGTTTGCTCAGTTTTTATTTCTATGGGTGGCTTTACACGAGCGTGTTTTTGTGCATTCCCTATGATGTGTTCACAAGTTCGTGCTTTAGAGGCGTGCCCCTGCAAAGATAGGACATGCGTGCACCATAGTGAATGCACGTGTTGATTTTAATGGAGCAGCGGCTGCTGCTGGCGACTCCATTGAAGACAATGGTCTGCCGGCATCCTGTAATTGTTTTTCAGGGAAGGACTTTAAATATAAGCCCTTCACTGAAAAACAAGGCAAAGTAGTGTAAAAAAAAACAAAAAAAAAAACATACTCACCTTCCTTCAGCTGCTGGGGCTCAGCCGCGTCCTCTCTGCGCTGTCCCCAACTCTGCATGGCAGTTCTTTGAGCAGGTGGGGATTTAAAATCCCTGCCTGCTGAAAGAGCTGCTTGTGATTGGCTGAGGCACTCAGCCAATCACAGGCAGATTTCGCCAGTCATTCATTCAGGCAGCTGAAGAAAGGTGAGTATGTTTTTTTTTTTATTTTTTACATTACTTTGCCCTGTTTTCAGGGAAGGGCTTATATTTAAAGCCCTTCCCTGAAAAACAAATACAGGATGCAGGATCTGTGACAGCTGTGGTAGGGAATTCTTTATTCCCTGGGGGGACACGGCAGCGGCGGACAGGTAAGTATATTTTAATTTTTTAATTTTTTTTTTTTACACTAAAATGGTTGTTTTTGATTGAAGAGCTTATATTTAAAGCTCTTCCCTGAAAAATAATTAAGGGGTGCCGGCAGACCATTGTCTTCAATAGAGCCACCGGCAGCAGTCGTGGCTCCATTGAAGGCAATGGGCATGGACCTGCATTCACATGTGTTTGTGCACCTATGTACGGCACATGCACACGCTCGTATGAAGCCACCCTTGGCTACAGGTATCGTTTTAACGGTTTCAGATGGGTGACAACTTTTTTTGCTTGTAGAATAGTACTAGCAACTAGTAGGAAATTACAGTACCATTGTTTATGGTGGTGCAATGCGCCACCCAGCTGTGCTACATGGTACATTTATTATGATTCACAGATATCACACACACACAACTCTGCTACATCCATCATGACTCCACACATCACATACACAGCTGTACTACATTTATCCTGATTTCCAGACATTACACACACAGTTGAACTACATCCATCCTGATTCCCACATGACACAAACATCTCTACTACATCCATGCTCATCCATCCTGATTCCCACACATGACACACACAGAGCTCCTGGATACAGTGATCAGCCCCTGGTCATGTGATCCCTGACTCCACCCACACAGGTGATCACATGACAGTGACATCATCACAGGTCCTGTTAGCTGCCGCTGGTTTATTCAGTATACAGTACTTCCTACCAAACTCCAGAATGGCTCCTCCCACAATAGTGATGTCACTGCAGGTCCTTCAGCCCGCCGGATCTCTGTGGTTGGTGTCTCCTGTCAGGACTGCCGAGTTGTGTCTGACATAATAACAGCTTAGTTGTATTATCATTTTATTATTTTTGTCCTCCTCTTTTAAGAGCCCTAACATTGTTCTTCTTCTGTCGGTCAGGCTCTGTGTTTTATATAGACTGTAAGACCTGCGATGATGTCACCAGGGGGTGGAGCATGAGAAGCACACCTACACATACATACATACAAACGGACAAGTGGTCGTTAGTAGTTTGATTACCTGCATTACTTTTGCTAAAAAAAAGGACGTTTCCACTTAAAAAGTGTTTTTATTCACATAGACAGTGAGATCAAGAAAGGATACAGTAACATCATTTGACTGGCTAGTGAACTTCAAGTTATATTGATTATCATTGAGATAATATGCAAAATGTTCAGTCAGCGGCGCAAACAGAACTCAGGAACTCAGACAGAATACAAACATTGTTCACACTGAACATACTGAGCAAACAGAGGAAAGCCCAGCAGCCTCTAGCAGAGGAGCTGGTATATATGAGCAGCAGACCAGGGGGATTGGCTGGCTGCAGCACTCCACACCTAGCCAGCTCAATCAACCCCACCTGTGGAGATAAGCTCCTGGGAACCATGTAGTACAACAGATCCCAGCAGAACACCCTAACATCTATATAGTTTTATATAGCTTAAATGAGAGTAAATATATTGTTCTTCCCACCAAGCCATCATCAAATTATCTAGCATCAGGAAGAATCTCGACTCCATAGGGACCCTATTACTAGAGATGAGCGAACACCAAAATGTTCGGGTGTTCGTTATTCGTAACGAACTTCCCGTGATGCTCGAGGGTTCGTTTCGAACAACGAACCCCATTGAAGTCAATGGGCGACCAGAACATTTTTGTATTTCGCCGATGCTCGCTAAGGTTTTCATGTGTGAAAATCTGGGCAATTCAGGAAAGTGATGGGAATGACACAGTGACGGATAGGGCAGGCGAGGGGCTACATGGTGGGCTGCATCCTAAGTTCACAGGTCCCACTATTAAGCCACAATAGCGGCAAGAGTGGAACCCCCCCCCTCCCAACAACTTTTACTTCTGAAAAGCGCTCATTAGCATGGCATACCTTTGCTAAGCACCACACTACCTCCAACAAAGCACAATCACTGCCTGCATGACACTCCACTGCCACTTCTCCTGAGTTACATGCTGCCCAACCGCACCCCCTCCCCCCCACAGCGCACACCAAACTGTCCCTGCGCAGCCTTCAGCTGGCCTCATGCCACACCACCCTCATGTCTATTTAGAAGTGCGTCTGCCACGACGAGGGACCGCAGGCACACACTGCACAGGGTTGGCACGGCTAGGTAGCGACCCTCTTTAATAGGGGCGGGGCGATAGCCCACAATGCTGTACAGAAGCAATGAGAAATACAATCCTGTGCCACCGCCATCAGGAGCTGCACACGTGGGCATAGCAATGGGGAACCTATGTGCCACACACTATTCATTCTGTCAAGGTGTCTGCATGCCCCAGTCAGACTGGTTATATGCACCTTAACAGTAACCGCGTTGGTGGTAATGTGGTGGTGACTGCGGACCTAGTACCACGGTTGTATTTTGTTGGTTTTCGGAATGTGGCCAGGATTAAGTGGGCCGTGGCGGGGGGATGGTGGGGGGGCTCTCTTGTAGTGTCGGTAAAGGTGAAATTCTTGGACTGCCGCCAGACGAACCAATGCAAAGGCATTTGCCAACAATGTTTTCCCTGTTGGAGGAGGAGGGGGATGTTTTTGAGGCACTACGTGTCCTCTCCACGTGTCCGTGGTTATATGCACCTTAACAGTAACCGCGTTGGTGGTAATGTGGTGGTGACTGCGGACCTAGTACCACGGTTGTATTTTGTTGGTTTTCGGAATGTGGCCAGGATTAAGTGGGCCGTGGCGGGGGGATGGTGGGGGGGCTCTCTTGTAGTGTCGGTAAAGGTGAAATTCTTGGACTGCCGCCAGACGAACCAATGCAAAGGCATTTGCCAACAATGTTTTCCCTGTTGGAGGAGGAGGGGGATGTTTTTGAGGCACTACGTGTCCTCTCCACGTGTCCGTGGTTATATGCACCTTAACAGTAACCGCGTTGGTGGTAATGTGGTGGTGACTGCGGACCTAGTACCACGGTTGTATTTTGTTGGTTTTCGGAATGTGGCCAGGATTAAGTGGGCCATGGCGGGGGGATGGTGGGGGGGCTCTCTTGTAGTGTCGGTAAAGGTGAAATTCTTGGACTGCCGCCAGACGAACCAATGCAAAGGCATTTGCCAACAATGTTTTCCCTGTTGGAGGAGGAGGGGGATGTTTTTGAGGCACTACGTGTCCTCTCCACGTGTCCGTTCCATGTAAGCAATAGTAGCACTCAAGACAGGCCCCAGTAACAATTCTGAAGCAGCAGTATAGCGGGAGCGCAGTCTTCGTTCCATGTAAGCAATAGTAGCACTCAAGACAGGCCCCAGTAACAATTCTGAAGCAGCAGTATAGCGGGAGCGCAGTCTTCGTTCCATGTAAGCAATAGTAGCACTCAAGACAGGCCCCAGTAACAATTCTGAAGCAGCAGTATAGCGGGAGCGCAGTCTTCGTTCCATGTAAGCAATAGTAGCACTCAAGACAGGCCCCAGTAACAATTCTGAAGCAGCAGTATAGCGGGAGCGCAGTCTTCGTTCCATTTCAGTAGCCTTAGTATAGCCAAGGCACAAGTGACATTTATGTAGCTAAACTGTAGGCCAACCCCACACACCTTTCTGTACCATGAGTGCAGGCGAAGAACATAGAAATTACTATGATTACACTGTAGGTGAGGGCCCCAAAAAATTGGTGTACCAACAGTACTAATGTACCTCAGTAAAAATTGGCCATGCCCAACCAAGATGGCAGGTGAATCGCTTTGGTTAATGTGGCTTAAGTGGTAACTAGGCCTGGAGGCAGCCCAGTGTAACGAAAAATTGGTTCAAGTTAAAGTTCCAACGCTTTTAAGCTAATTGAAACTTATAAAAATTGTTCTGAAAAATTATTTGAGTGAGCCTTGTGGCCCTAAGAAAAATTGCCCGTTCAGCGTGATTACGTGAGGTTTCAGGAGGAGGAGCAGGAGGAGGAGGAGGAGGAATATTAGACACAGATTGATGAAGCACAAATGTCCCCGTTTTGGATGGTGAGAGAGAACGTAGCTTCCATCCGCGGGTGCAGCCTACGTATTGCTTACGTATCGCTGCTGTCCGCTGGTGGAGAACAGAAGTCTGGCGAAATCCAGCCTTTGTTCATCTTGATGAGTGTTAGCCTGTCGGCACTGTCGGTTGACAAGCGGCTACGCTTATCGGTGATGATTCCCCCAGCCGCACTAAACACCCTCTCCGACAACACGCTAGCCGCAGGACAAGCAAGCACCTCAAGGGCATACAGGGCTAGTTCAGGCCACGTGTCCAGCTTCGACACCCAGTAGTTGTAGGGGGCAGAGGCGTCACCAAGGATGGTCGTGCGATCCGCTACGTACTCCCTCACCATCCTTTTGCAGTGCTCCCGCCGACTCAGCCGTGACTGGGGAGCGGTGACACAGTCTTGGTGGGGAGCCATAAAGCTGGCCAGGCCCTTAAAGACTGTTGCACTGCCTGGGATGTACATGCTGCTCGATCTACGCACATCCCCTGCAACATGGCCCTCGGAACTGCGCCTTCTGCCACTAGCGCTGTCGGCTGGGAATTTTACCATCAGCTTGTCCGCAAGGGTCCTGTGGTATAGCAACACTCTCGAACCCCTTTCCTCTTCGGGAATCAGAGTGGGCAGGTTCTCCTTATACCGTGGATCGAGCAGTGTGTACACCCAGTAATCCGTAGTGGCCAGAATGCGTGCAACGCGAGGGTCACGAGAAAGGCATCCTAACATGAAGTCAGCCATGTGTGCCAGGGTACCTGTACGCAACACATGGCTGTCTTCACTAGGAAGATCACTTTCAGGATCCTCCTCCTCCTCCTCCTCCTCAGGCCATACACGCTGAAAGGATGACAGGCAATCAGCCGGTGTACCGTCAGCAGCGGGCCAAGCTGTCTCTTCCCCCTCCTCCTCATCCTCCTCATGCTCCTCCTCCTCCTCCTGTACGCGCTGAGAAATAGACAGGAGGGTGCCCTGACTATCCAGCGGCATACTGTCTTCCCCCGCCCCCGTTTCCGAGCGCAAAGCAGCTGCCTTTATGGTTTGCAGGGAATTTCTCAAGATGCATAGCAGAGGAATGGTGACGCTAATGATTGTAGCATCGCCGCTCACCACCTGGGTAGACTCCTCAAAATTACCAAGGACATGGCAGATGTCTGCCAACCAGGCCCACTCTTCTGAAAGGAATTGAGGAGGCTGACTCCCACTGCGCCGCCCATGTTGGAGTTGGTATTCGACTATAGCTCTACGTTGTTCATAGAGCCTAGCCAACATGTGGAGCGTAGAGTTCCACCGTGTGGGCACGTCGCACAGCAGTCGGTGCACTGGCAGCTTAAAGTGATGTTGCAGGGTGCGCAGGGTGGCAGCGTCCGTGTGGGACTTGCGGAAATGTGCGCAGAGCCGGCACGCCTTTACGAGCAGGTCTGACAAGCGTGGGTAGCTTTTCAGAAAGCGCTGAACCACCAAATTAAAGACGTGGGCCAGGCATGGCACGTGCGTGAGGCTGCCGAGCTGCAGAGCCGCCACCAGGTTACGGCCGTTGTCACACACGACCATGCCCGGTTGGAGGCTCAGCGGCGCAAGCCAGCGGTCGGTCTGCTGTGTCAGACCCTGCAGCAGTTCGTGGGCCGTGTGCCTCTTATCGCCTAAGCTGAGTAGTTTCAGCACGGCCTGCTGACGCTTGCCCACCGCTGTGCTGCCACACCGCGCGACACCGACTGCTGGCGACATGCTGCTGCTAACACATCTTGATTGTGAGACAGAGGAGGAGGAGGAGGAGGAGGAGGAGGAGGGTGCTTTAGTGGAGGAAGCATACACCTCCGCAGATACCACCACCGAGCTGGGGCCCGCAATTCTGGGGGTGGGTAGGACGTGAGCGGTCCCAGGCTCTGACTCTGTCCCAGCCTCCACTAAATTCACCCAATGTGCCGTCAGGGAGATGTAGTGGCCCTGCCCGCCTGTGCTTGTCCACGTGTCCGTAGTTAAGTGGACCGTGGCAGTAACCGCGTTGGTGAGGGCGCGCACAATGTTGCGGGAGACGTGGTCGTGCAGGGCTGGGACGGCACATCGGGAAAAGTAGTGGCGACTGGGAACTGAGTAGCGCGGGGCCGCCGCCTCCATGATACTTTTGAAGGACTCCGTTTCCACAACCCTATACGGCAGCATCTCAAGGCTGATGAATTTTGCGATGCGGACGGTTAACGTTTGAGCGTGCGGGTGCGTGGCGGCGTACTTGCGCTTGCGCTCGAACACTTGCGCAAGCGACGGCTGAACGGTGCGCTGAACTACACTGCTGGATGGGGCCGAGGACAGCGGAGATGAGGGTGTGGGTGCAGGCCATGAGGCGGTAGTGCCTGTGTCCTGAGAGGGGGGTTGCATCTCAGTGGCAGGTTGGGGCACAGGGGGAGAGGCAGGGGTGCAAACCGGAGGCGGTGAACGGCCTTTGTCCCACCTTGCGGGGTGCTTGGCCATCATATGTCTGCGCATGGTGGTGGTGGTGAGGCTGTTGGTGTTGGCTCCCCGGCTGAGCTTTGCGCGACAAAGGTTGCACACCACTGTTCGTCGGTCGTCAGGCGTCTCTGTGAAAAACTGCCAGACCTTAGAGCACCTCGGCCTCCGCAGGGTGGCATGGCGCGAGGGGGCGCTTTGGGAAACACTTGGTGGATTATTCGGTCTGGCCCTGCCTCTACCCCTGGCCACTGCACTGCCTCTTGCAACCTGCCCTGCTGATGCCCTTGACTCCCCCTCTGAAGACCTGTCCTCCTGAGTAAGCGTTGCACACCAGGTGGGGTCAGTCACCTCATCGTCCTGCTGCTCTTCCTCCGAATCCTCTGTGCGCTGCTCCCTGGGACTTACTGCCCTTACTACTACCTCACTGCAAGACAACTGTGTCTGATCGTCATCGTCCTCCTCACCCACAGAAAGTTGTTGAGACAGTTGGCGGAAGTCCCCAGCCTCTTCCCCCGGACCCCGGGAACTTTCGAATGGTTGGGCATCAGTGACGATAAACTCCTCTGGTGGGAGAGGAACCGCTGCTGCCCAATCTAAGCAGGGGCCCGAGAACAGTTCCTGGGAGTGTTCCCGCTCCTGAGCAGGTGTCATTGTAGTGGAGTGAGGAGGCTGGGAGGAAGGAGGAGCAGCAGACAGAGGATTCGGATTGGCAGCAGTGGACGGCGCAGAACTGCGGGTAGACGATAGGTTGCTCGAAGCACTTTCTGCCATCCAGGACAGGACCTGCTCACACTGCTCATTTTCTAATAACCGTCTCCCGCTTGGACCCATTAATTGGGCGATGAATGTGGGGACGCCAGAAACGTGCCTCTCTCCTAATCGCGCAGCAGACAGCTGCGACACACCTGGATCAGGAGCTTGGCCTGTGCCCACACCCTCACTTGGCCCTCCGCGTCCTCGGCCACGTCCACGTCCACGTCCTCTAGGCTTACCCCTACCCCTCAGCATGCTGTATTACCAGTGATTAGATTTCCCAGGCAGGAAATAAATTGGCGCAAGACTGCAGGCCAAATATAATTTTTGCCCTTTTTGGAAAACGAAAGGCCCCACTGCCTCTAGTGAATGAATTATCTAAGTTTAATAACTGTGCTGTGTCCCTGCTTATGTGTCACAGAACGTGAGGGTAGCAGAGTTATTAACTGTGGCAGAGCAGGTATTTTTTTTTCCCAATTAAGGAAAGCAAATGGCGAAGCCAGCAGTAAAGCGTAGCTGGGTGCGTATGATTTAGCAATGTTTTTCACGCAGCTCACACGTCTCCACAGGCGTAAGGACGGACACAGGCTGGACAAATAGATTTCTTTTCAGTTTTTTCCCACCAACAGGCAGCACTGCGTATATTCAATGAACCTGAGAAGTTTAATAACTGCGCTGTGTCCCTGCTTATGTGTCACAGAACGTGAGGGTAGCAGAGTTATTATAACTCTTGGAGAGCAGGTATTTTTTTTTCCCAATTAAGGAAAGCAAATGGCGAAGCCAGCAGTAAAGCGTAGCTGGGTGCGTATGATTTAGCAATGTTTTTCACGCAGCTCACACGTGTCCACAGGCGTAAGGACGGACACAGGCTGGACAAATAGATTTCTTTTCAGTTTTTTCCCACCAACAGGCAGCACTGCGTATATTCAATGAACCTGCGAAGTTTAATAACTGCGCTGTGTCCCTGCTTATGTGTCACAGAACGTGAGGGTAGCAGAGTTATTATAACTCTTGGAGAGCAGGTATTTTTTTTCCCAATTAAGGAAAGCAAATGGCGAAGCCAGCAGTAAACCGTAGCTGGCTGTGTATGATTTAGCAATGTTTTTCACGCAGCTCACACGTCTCCACCGCCCGTAAGGACGGACACAGGCTGGACAAATAGATTTCTTTTCAGTTTTTTCCCACCAACAGGCAGCACTGCGTATATTCTATGAATAATAACTGTGTTGTGGCCCTGCCTATACAATTCTTTCCCTGCAGTATCAATGGAGGGTGGAATGCTCTGCAGAGGCGATTTTGAGAAGCCCAAAAAAAATGCAGCACAGCCAACAGCAGCCTGGACAGTACTGCACACGGATAAATATGGCCCTAGAAAGGACCGTTGAGGTTCTTGAAGGCTACACTCACTCCTAACACTCTCCCTGCCTATGCAGCACTTCTGTCCCTAATGCCAGGTGCAACGGTCTGCAGAGGCGATTTTGAGAAAAAAAAAATCCCACTGCTAACAGCAGCCAACACACAGCTATCAGTGGCCCTAATAAGGACCTTTGGGGGGTCTTGAAGCCTACACTAACTACCAATTCTTTCCCTACAGCAGCTCCGGTATAAACAGCACTGTCCCTCATCTAACTCACACCGCATCTGAGGCGAGCCGCGGGAGGGGCCGACTTTTATATTAGGCGAACACCTGATCTCGCCAGCCACTCACAGCAGGGGGGTGGTATAGGGCTTAAACGTTGCAGGGGGAAGTTGTAATGCCTTCCCTGTCTTTCAATTGGCCAGAAAAGCGCGCTAACGTCTCAGGGAAGGAAGTGAAAGTAACCAGAACACCGCATGGTGTTCGTCACGAATAACGAACATCCCGAACACCCTAATATTCGCACGAATATCAAGCTCGGACGAACGCGTTCGCTCATCTCTACCTATTACCTGTAGGTAAAAATTACCATCGAAAGCAAAAACATTATGTTTTAATAAATACTCATCGCTCATTACGATGAATTCTTGCAACTTCTCACTGTATATGTTGTGTTTTTGAAGGTGGTATGTAACAGCAATGATAGCTAAATGATGTGGAATACACAAATATAAACTTTCTACATCACATGTTAACCACATATACCGATCCTTCCATGAACATTTTTGGAATTGCTTTACCACATCTTTACTATCTCTCAAATATTTAGCATTGCGCTGAACTAGTGGCTGCAGGGCTTCTTTCACCCATGCACTTACTTCCTTTTAGAGACCCCGTACCAGCCACAATAGGATGCAGGGGAGTAGGGAATACTTTTTTTGTAATTTTGGCAACCCTTATGAAACAGACATTAAAATTATATTCCCGAGACAGATATTCAAATTCTTTTTCAGTTAGAACACCTATTGCCTTCCAACAATAGCTTTTTTTAATTTGATTTGACCTTGATTAGTAGGATTTAACGTGAGTTTGTGATAAGCCTGGATATAATTCAGCACACCATGGACTAGGTTACAGTAAGGGCTTATTCACACGGGCGTATATCGGCCGGGTTTTCACGCCCGGCCTATTTACGCTGACCCTCTGATGCATTGTCTTTCAATGCACCAGTGCACATGGGTGTATTTCCATGGCGTAAAAGCGCCCACCCTTACTGGGCTATAAGTGCTGCTGGTGTGATATACGCTTCTCCTTCATAGGGGTATGTTGACTGAACCCTTTAAATAGGACAGAGTTCTCTATATAACAAGAGCACCCAACCCCAAGCAACTGTGACAACCTTCAGGATAGATGTATAAACAACAGATAACAGGAAGGTTAAACAATTGGGTATAAAGCGCAACCTGGGAAAACACAAGGAAAATTGTCCCCAACTTCTCTGTTTATTGTAAAACTATCATAGCGACGTGTTTCGAGGCTACTGAGCCTCTTCCTCAGTTTTTGCTGGGGGCATACTGTCTGTCGGTTGCGGTGCCCTTTTATTTGGTCGTGAAACTCCTTGGTGACTTCTAACATTCTTCTACTTTACGGGGGGCATTAGTATCAAACATTATAACATCAGAATACGCAGGTTATTCTTCATTACACACAGGGTTTCATGTCTTTGGCTTCGGCGGTACATACAAGGTGGTCAGGATTCGGTTTGGCAGGTTTTACTCTTGGTGTCGCACGTTCACACTCGGTAGGTCACATAATTTTATAGATATCTGAACACAATGCTACTTCTGGTAACCGTCAGCAAACACACTGATGTCATTGGCATAGTTCATCCTTTCAGCCTCTGTCTTTCTCAACCTGGAGGTATGAATACAGGCAGAGCTTATCTTTCTATGATTATACCAAGGTTGACAATCTTTGCTATGAACATCCTGAATTGTCTAAAGATGTTGCTGACTTTTAAATGATGACTTGCAAGGTCATACCGGGGAATATGTTCTCAAAAATGGCTAAGTCTATAGTATCCATCACTTAACTCCTTCCAATCGCACATACAGCGATATAAGTCCTAGCTGCAAATATCACATATGCTGTGCATGCAGCAACCTCGGAAGACGTGCCCGCTTCACATATGGCTAGTATCAGCTGTTATTGGCAGCCAACTTTTTCCTGCAACAGTCATAGATAGCCCAGATCGTGGTTATTAACCCTTTAGATGCCACTATTAATTCTGACAGTGGCATTTAAATGACCCGAACGGCCTCACCTTAATAATGTCTCAGGTAGCCTGAGGCCTTCTAGAGGTTCCCAGGGTTGCCAGGATTGTTTGCCTATTAAAACATGCCTGTGACATATTTTTAACAGGCAGCCATAAAATGCAATATAATAGTATTGCATTACACTATATAGGCAATTAAGCAATCACAAGTTCAAGTGCCCTATGGGAACTAAAAAAAAAACTAAAAGAAGTACAGATAACTAAAAGAAAGACTTTTCAAGTATTACCGTGTTTCCCCCGAAAATAAGACAGTGTCTTATATTAATTTTTGTTCAAAAAGGTTTAACTTTTTTACATGTATAGCTGCCTGGACACTATTTAAATAGACTTTTTTAATTAACTGTTAGCAGGGCTTAATTTTGGAGTAGGGCTTATATTTCAAGCATCCTCATAAAGCCTGAAAAATCATTTTGCATCCTTAAAAATTCTGGAAAATCATGCTATGTCTTATTTTCAGGGAAACAGGGTGTAAAAGCTAAAAAAAAATATTAAAAGTTAAAAAAAACTTCTAAGTTGTCGACGCAAAAAATAAATAAATGTGTATTTTCAAATGGTTTCACTGTGTCCTAAAAGGTCCAGTTTATTAAAATATTACATTATTAATCCTGTAAAGTAAACACCAGAATTGCACTTTATTGGTCATCCCAATCTCCAAGAAAAAAATTGAAAAAAAAAGTAATAAAAGTCATATGAACTCCAATATGGAAACAATAAAAGCAACTCTCATTTAATGTAGAGTATTTGGAAAATTAACTCCTTTAGGCCGAATTCCGCAGCAATGTCCGTCCATAGACATGTCGTGGTAAATGATTCTCCTTTGTCCATGAGCGGAAATCAACTGTGATTTTCCACTCGCGGGAAGAATCGCAGCGTGTTCTATTCTGTGTGGAAAATCGTGCAGACGGCTTCCATTGCTGTCAATGGAAGCCACCCGTCCAGCGATATTCTGCGCAGTGGGCACTGCGGAAGTATCGCTGGAATCCACATCACAGCCCAGCGCCGGCATGTAATGTGTTGAACTGCGCTTGCACGCCGGCTCACCGGGCGAAACACTTGCGGCGGATCTGGAGAGATAAGTATAGGGTCTCTGGGGAACGCCAGATCTGATTCCGCTGTGATATTTCACAGGCGGAATTCGACCCGGCCGTGGGCATGAGGCCCCAAAGAGACTCTGTCACCTACTTCTAGTCCTATAAGGTGAGCTTATGGGCTAAAAGTAGGTGACCCGCTGAGTCTGGAGATGTGTTATATTTACCTCCCCCGTCATTCTCCAGGAGTCGATGCTGGAAGCCATCGCTCGGTGCATTGAGTGGCGCTGCTAAGTAGTCCGCCCATTAGAAAATTAGAACGCTTACATCGCCGGACTCAGCGGGTCTCCTACTTTCAGTCCCTAAGTTTAGCTTCTAGGGCTAAGAGTAGATTCCCTTTGAGATCACGTGTTATAAATGTACAGCTTATGTTCTGCTTTTATTGGTGAAGGTCTGAATAGCAACAGCTGCCAGATTATATAAATTACTTTTCAACACTGTATCAAATAATTATTGTTTTACCCAATTTCTTCAGTGTCCCAAAGTTTGACAATAAGGCCTTAGTCACACGGGCGTTTTTTCGCGCGATTTGCAAATCAGATTGGTCCCTGCGCTGAGCCAATGAGAGGCAGCAGTCACTAACCCATTCGTGAATTCATGAATGGGTGTGTGAGTGAGAGCTGCCTCTGATTGGTCAGGCTGTGACCAATTAGAGGCAGCTCATTCAGCAGGCGGGGATTTTAAAGCCCCGGCTGCTGAATACTATAGAGAAGCAGTTCAGGAGAACTGCCGGCGGCCGCGGCTGAACTCCGGCTGCAGCGGAAAGGTGAGTATACATTTTTTTTTACTTTTTACACATTTCTGGATGAATTTCAGGGAAGGGCTTATATATTTAACCAATCCTGACAATTCATCCCACGCTCGCCGGCAGCCCATTGCTTCCAATGGAGCCGGCTGTATTGCCGGCTCCATTGAATTCAATGGGCAAACATCGTTCTTCTCTGCGACAGCTGTTACAGCTGTGGCAGAGAAGAATGATTTGTCTACTATATGTTCTCAATGGGGTCAGCGCTGCTGCCGCCGACCCCATTGAGCGCATATAGAGAAGAGAACAGGAATTGCAGATCGCAGATAGGTGCGATCTGCGATTTCTGTTCTATAATTTATCGGACGAGCGCATAAAAAGCGCTCATGTGTCCGATACCATTGCAAAGCAATGGTTTTTAAAAATCGCCGGACTCATGCGCATGCGCAAATCGCGCGAGAAAACGCCCGTCTGACTAAGGCCTCATAAAGAATTGTAACTTTCCACAGCAGCAACATATTTTATCCACCAATCAATCCCCTGAATGCAGCTCTGAGAATGACCCGATTACAGACCTCTGCCTGCAATGTCCCAAGGATTTACACTTCTGTTTGCAATCACTTTGTTGTTTTATTTGATTTTTTTCAGATGTGTTGCAGATTCACAAATAATATATATCTGGAGGCTTCACGCATCCGTCCGCTCCGCCTGGGAGAAATATAGGTGTGGAGCAGCATATAATCTACAGATTTTATTCTCTGCAATTACATAACTGTGATAAGTGTAGACTTAACAGAATGATGTGACGTTATTTTATGGCCATCTTCAAAGACATGGGGAGTCTGAAAGGATCGCTACATCGGGCATGCAGTATCATCAATGGCTTAGAAAGAGAAAATATGTCAGCTCTCCGGTTTTACTAAATACCATACTTGTAAAGGGCAAGCAAAAGTTGAACTTTTGAATGTAGGAAAATTGTCCCGTTTCTTAGAGTCTAGTTGGGTGGAATGTATAGAGTATTCGCTATTGATCGGAAAACGTGATAAATCCAGTGTTTATTGGAATGACAGTAATGCTGCTACTTACACAGGGGAATTCTGTTGCTGTTAGAATATTTACCTGGGCAACTATTGTATGTTAAGGTTAGCTCGTATGGTAGAGTGAAAAGTGTAAATGTATACATGGAGCGATCGCTGCATTAGGAAAGCCTACTCAATAATGGGTCGGCCCACCTTTTTGAGCGATCCCAGCTTTCAGATGTCTGAGACCAGATTCCACAAGGTGCCAAACATCTTTCATACTGAACTCGGCCCATGCCCGCTGCAGCAGCTCCGTCAGTTGGTTCACATTTTGCGGATAACTGGTAGCAGATCTCACAGCCATTTCCAGCATATCCCAATCCTGTTCAATGGGGTTACAGTCCGGTGAGTTCAGGGGCCAAGCCAATGTGGAGAATTCATTGTCATTTTCCTCCAACCACTCCATAGTGACATGGAGCATTGTCCTGTTGAA
This sequence comes from Eleutherodactylus coqui, assembly GCF_035609145.1. Taxonomy (NCBI): domain Eukaryota; kingdom Metazoa; phylum Chordata; class Amphibia; order Anura; family Eleutherodactylidae; genus Eleutherodactylus; species Eleutherodactylus coqui. Next base: position 103,014,330 of record NC_089848.1, on the reverse strand, counting down.
AGATGGCGCTGTGATTGGGGAAGATGTCCTGAACATATGGGTGCCGATGGTCAGCTAAGAGCTCTCTGTAGAGTTCACCGTCGAAGAATTGTAGTATGCTGACCAATGGTCCTAGGCCATGTCAGAAAAACACTCCCCAACCCATGATGCCACTACTACCAGCTGGTTGAACCCCAGAGGTCCCACCTATGGGATACGACTTCATGCTGCTTACTCCAGATGCAAACCCAGCCATCCATATGGTTCATCAGTGCAGATGACCTTCTGCCATGTGTCCAAGATCCATTAACATCTTTCCTGAGTCCATAAGAGGTGTTGGTGGCAATGATGCTGGGTCATCAGGGATACCCTTCTCTGTCTTCAGCTACTGAACTCCAGTTGACGCAAGGTACATGGTATGGTCATTGTGGAAATTTGTTTAACTTCCATGCTGTTGTACTGCTGGGTCATTTGGTGCACTATGGAACGTCGTTTATAGAGCAAAATAGCCCATAAAATCTATGGGAGCAAAAAAAAAACTGAATACGGATATTGCATGCGTATTGACTTTGATTTTTTACATGTGCTGCCGGGAGATAGTGTGAAAGAAGTGACATCAATTGGGCCTTCGTGCATTTTTTTTCTGCGCATGATAAAATATGCACCAAATAAGCACAGGCATTGAAAATGATGCATTTTTCATGGACCAAAATTGCATACACCCGTTTTAATGAACCCTAATAGTTTGCAATGGCCTGTGTTTGCGCTAAAATAACGTTGTTCTCACATCTGCGTTAGGACTTTCGGTCACAATTCAGGTCTCTGTTCTGTTTCTGGAGCAGAAAAATGGAATTTAAAGTTACAGTTTTTTTACCTGTTGATTTCAATGGGTTTTCAAAAAAAATGTTGTCAGTTTGGTTCCATTCGGTTAGTTTCTGTTTTTATAGGGTACAAATGGCGCAGTCTTCAGTGCTTTATGTTCTAGTAAAAAAAAAACATAATGGAATGAAAGCAATCTGACAGCATTAAATTATTACTTTTTAAACCCATTGAAATCAGTTGGGGAAAAACTGAATCATTTAATTCCGTTTTTCTGCTCCAAAGACAGAACAGAGAAATGGAATTGTTACTGGAAACCCTGACATAAGTGTGAAAGCAGTCTAACGTGTTCCTGCAAATGCCAGCAAATCGAAACAGTGCTGCTGGGCTTCTGGACTATGTCGCAGCATTCTGAAACCCTCTAATTACCCATTACAGTCTCAAAAAACACGCTCTCTTCGCTTTGCTTCTTTTCTCTTTTTTAACTCCCTTTTATTAATGTTGGCAGTGAGATATCACATATATCGATACTTAGTCCCCCTAATCAATGTGGGGAATACGATACTACACAAATAGAGATGAGCGAGCATACTTGGTAAGGCGATATACTCGAGAGAGCATTGCCTTTTTCGAGTACCTACTGGTTTGTCCCTGAAGATTCGGGGAGGGGTGAGCGGGGGGTTGCTGAGGGGATCGGGAGGGAGAGAGAGAGGGATCTCTCTAACTCTCCTCCCCGCTCCCCCTCACTGCCCTGCGCCGCTTACGGCTCCCCCCCGAATCTTCAGGGACGAGCCAGCAGGTGCTTGAAAAAGCCGATGCTCTCTCGAGTATATCGCCTTACCGAGTAGGCTCGCTCATCTCTATACACGAACTGATATTTGGAATCAATACACTGTATGAATCGATATACTGATATACCAGTAATAGTTACTTTAGTATTAGAGATACATTTCTGAGGAGCTCTGTTGAGCGAAACGGGTTGGTCCAGGACCAACTAATCATAACACATTACTTTACTAGTGTAATAAAGTCTCAGAACGTGACTATAGTGAATTAGCTGAACATGACACCTTTCCTATTGGGGGAGGAGGTCCTGTCCATCTGATTGTGATACTGGAATATAATTGTGACCTCTTAATAAATGAATACACCCTGTAATTGTAAGGGGAGGTGGATATACGCCTAGTTGGTATTCCACCAAGTCCTGATTCTGACTTCCACTTGCATCTAGTGGGAATTCAAATCCAGGATCATTCTGTGTTGAGTGATTGTCTGTCCAGAGTAGAGGTACTTTTAATGATAATATTAAAAATTAATTTTTAATTGTTTTGATAGTCCAGTAAGTGATGAAGTTTAGTAAATTTGGACTATCCTTGCCCCAGTGAAACTATGTGTTGAGTTCTAGTGGCTGCACCACTGATTGTAAGCTACAGTAATTATACATTTTAGTAGGAGCGGCACAATGCAGCGTTACTTCATAGGGAATATAAGTATTCAGTAGAACAGACGTGTCTGGAGAGTGTAGCAAGCGGGGTACACTTGCCTGCGGATCGCCAACTCTCAGACCGGAATGGGCACCGACTACGTAGAATTACTCTCTGGAGACACCGATTTTCTTTAAACCTGGCTCCTGCCAGTCTTTATTCAGAGTACAACTAAAGTAAACAGAATCCATATAACGTTCTTCAACTAAACATAAAAGTCCACATACACACCCCACCTGGGTGTCGAGGTTAGGGTGGTCACTAGAGATGAGCGAGCATACTCGCTAAGGACAATTACTCGAGCGAGAAGTGCCCTTAGCGAGTACCTGGCCGCTTGGAAGAAAAGGTTCGGGTGCCGGCGGGGAGCAGCAGGGGACGGAGGGAAGATCTCTCTCTCCCTCTTCCCCCCCCTCCCCGCTTCCCCCTGCTCACTCCCGCAACTCACCGCTCACCCACGCCGGCACCCAAACTTTTTCTTCCGAGAGGGCAGGTACTTGCTGAGGACAATGCTCGATCGAGTAATTGCCCTTAGCGAGTATGCTCGCTCATCTCTAGTGGTCACCCCTGTCGGACTCTGGCCTTTCCTAGGCCACCAGCCTGCAGCAGCTTAGCTCTGCTGCACAGGTCCTCTCTGGCTCTCTCAGCCAACATCTCCCTGGGTGTAGCAGGACTGTACTCTTATATCCAACTTCCTGACCACACCTATGGGCGTTTTCCCTTTTCTCAGGCACCAGAATGCCTGTCTGTTGCCCCCTACAGGCCGTTCTCTGTAGTGTACCTCTACAAGAGGTTATTACAGCTCCTCTATACTGTGCAGTTCCAACTTTGTAACCATAAAAATAAAATGGTTTTACATTAAACAAATGCATAAATATTACATTGGTTATGTTGGCAGCTTAAAAGAAAAATAAGCAAAAAAAGATTGCGACGGATAAATGGTGCTTTACTATGGATAATGGAACTGAATAGTGACAATATACTTATGGCCCGTTTATTAGAGCTGCCAGACTTCTCACGGTTGGAGCTTCCCTGTATGGAAATTCCCCCCGTGACCACGGAGTGCGGCATAAACCCACGTGACAAGTTTTCCGTGGATCAGTTTCAGTGTGAATCCACATTAGATGGGAAAATCCAGCGATCTGAAGGATTCCAATGAGGCCGGGTCATCGGTGCTAGACTAGCCGGGCCGGGATGTCACTGTCAACCTTGTGGGGTTTCTCATGTAACGGTGTGTGGCGTATACCGAGAATGCCGTGATTGAGGAAAACATCTAGCAAAAGGGGATCCTGTGGACAGAAACAACTTTCTACCGAAAAGGATCAGAGAGGATTTCGAAAATCGTTCTGAAGAACAGGCACTGCACAATCAAGAGCAGCCCAATGCAATGCTGGTGCTCCAACTAACATCTCCGAACACACAACTCATTATTCCTTAGCACAGATGGGCTATAACAGCAGACAACCAGTTCCAGCACCATTGCTGTCTAAGAGAAATACAATACTCCAGTGGGCAAAAAAAATAACAATTGGATCACTGAACAGCGGAAAAACATCACCCGGTCAAAGGAGTCCAGATTTCTGCAATATGCTGAAAGAAAGGTCAGAATTTGGTACAAGCAGGATAAATCAATTTTCTCTTTCTGTTAGCAGCTGTTTAGAACGTGTCTTTACTTCCATGCAGCAAATACAAAAAGTGTTCTGTCCACATGGGGCAATATTACTGCAGGATGATTTCAATGCCTAGCAGAATTTAAGTCACAAATAAATGCTGCGGTTCTGAAGGCCAAAGAAGGTCACAAACACTATTAGATGGGGTCTCTAATAAAGTGGCCATATTGTGTATATTTATTGTGATAGTGTAGTTAGCGGAGTGACCAGCAGGGGGCTCCAAAGTGGTCACTCTGCAAACTAATGACAGAGAACATCTGTGTGGGTGTGGCAGGGAGGAAGGTAAAAACTTCAGTTCCTGTCACACTCAAGGTTGTTTTTGGAGTCCCTCAATGCTGGAGGAGACTGCCCTCTCTGGGATGAGGGCCTGTGAGATCCCAGAGAGGAGCATATATGTTTGCTGCCCTGAAATGGTTCCGGAGAGAACTTTTGAAAGGAACATTCTTGATTTCTTCCCTTATGTCGTTGAAAATAAATGGACTTGCTTTAATTTCACCATAAACTGGCCTGTGTGGGTTTTCTGAGTGCTGCCAACCATCTTGGAATAAAAGAAAGCGATCATGAGCGAGTGACAGTCCACCAGATGCTCACAATACAGATGCAGCAAAGTGGTAACTTTTTGTGACAAGACAAGATAAGAGAAACACAACAAAACCCAATGTAAAGCTATTAAAAATGTGAATAAACTAGAAAGCTATAGCGCTGAGCCAATCAGGGGCAAGTCTGACTCACACCCCCTTCACACCCCCTGCAGGCTGGCCGCTCTGAACTTCGTCTGCCGGGACAAGGTGAGTATATATATATTTTTTATTTTTACAATTTTCTGGATGAATTGCAGGGAAGGGCTTATATATTTAAGCCCTTCCCGACAATTCACCCCGCGCTCGCCAGCAGCCCATTGCTTTCAATGGAGCTGGCTGTATTGCCGGCTCCATTGAATTCAATGGGCAAACATCGTTCTTCTCTGCCACAGCTGTTACAGCTGTGGCAGAGAAGAATGATTTGTCTTCTATATGTTCTCAATGGGGTCGGCGCTGCTGCCGCCGGTCCCATTGAGCGCATATAGAGAAGAGAACAGGAATCGCAGATCGCAGATAGTTGCGATCTGCGATTTCTGTTCTATAATTTATCGGACGAGCGCATAAAAAGCGTTCATGTGTCCGATACCACTGCAAAGCAATGGTTTTAAAAAAATCGCTGGACGCATGCGCAAATCGCGCGAAAAAACGCCCGTCTGACTAAGGCCTAAGACTGATGACAGTGTGGTGGATGCTGCCAAATGCAATCAAGAAAAGTTTAATATTCTGAGTTTTGGTTTGTAATAATTTATTCATTATTTACTATGCAATATCTGCATAACCCCCCCCCCTCCCCCCAACCCCCCGCCCCCCCCCCCACCACCACCACCAATGTGATTAACAGGCAGCGACAACACACCGGGATCAGCATTTTTTTTCATTGGCGTTGCATACTTGAAATTTGCTATGTTAATAGCGGGTAAACAAACATTGTGCCATTTTTAGTCAATCATCGTGCGAGTCTAGACGTAAAGTAATTTTGGTAATTAGGTTCTGGTTGCTTTAGGATGTCAGCTCTTTCATTATCACTTTTAGTGAAGAGCGAACGTTCGGAGGTGCATTATTTTGGTCGACATTAATGAAATGCGTTGGAACGAGAGCGGCAGACTTGGCAGAAGAACAGCATTATAGATTCATAGGGTTTGTTATATTCAAGCACATGGTGAAACGCGTTGGTATGATTAGTCATCTCTTCATTGGGGCTTAATTGAGCGTTTCTTTTTCCCATAACAGCATCAAAAGGTACAAGGTAAAAATATGTCAAAGTGAGAAAAAAAAAGTCCACCGCACATTCTTCGGAGTTCTACATCATCTTTTTTTCTTATAATCAGGTTATAGCAGCAGAGATTGTACCATATGCAAATTAGGAGAATACCTTTGATGGGCGTATCACTCCTTAGGATTGGTCCAGCATCTCCAACCTCACCTATTGTCAATTGATTGACATCTCCAGCTCCCTTGACCTGGAGATGCTGTGTGTAGAGATGAGCGAGTATACTCACTAAGGCACATTACTCGAGCGAGTAGTGCCTTAACCAAGTATCTCCCCGCTTGTCTCTAAGGACTCGGGGACCGGCGCGGGTGTCAGGTGAGTTGCGGCGGGGAGCGAGGGGGGGGGAGAGGGAGAGAGAGATGGATACAGGGCAACACAGTTTGCTAGCGTTTAACACTATAACTCGATAATACTCTGCAAATAGGGTGTCCTTAATATTTTACATACAATATAGAATTATCACAGTCAGTAAATTGTTTACCCTGGCCAGGGGCAAATAGTTCCACAGATGCTGCTTGAAAATAGGAGTCTTCTCTGACGTTCCTTACTTGTGCAGGAACTTCAGTTAACCAAATAACTAAATCTGCTACCTGAAATATGCAGTCACTGCCCCTGAACAGATTATTAGCGCAGGACCTTTGAGGAGGCTGTGCAGTGATAAAGTCAAAATAATATATTTTACTGGTGGTGTGTCTGTGTGATGGTATTACACACCACCAAGACTTGAATACCTGGATACTTGCTGCTGGATTATCTGCCCTCACTGGTGGTCGCTTTCCCGGTGATGGCTTGGCGCTTGCAGTCAGTAATTGCAGTTGATGTCTCCTTGGGCAGTTGGCAGACCTCCCTCTGGTGCTAGTATTGCCCAGCTGGGTTGCACTTTCTCTCTGATAGAGGAAAACGCAGCTCCCCAGCAGCATTGGGGCAGCTCAATCCTCACAAGGGTCTCTGCTTTCTGAAAAAAACTGCTGAATCACCAATAGAGCATTCCCTTTATATTTAGCCCATCAGCCGATCAGCAAGCTGTTCAGGTCCTATTAGCCCACCATACGAAAGTTAGAGGGAAAAAACATTGTCCTATGACCTCTCTTTGAAGGTCCTGGCTGAGGCATAAAAAATACAGCAGTAATATCCATTGATATATACATGGGTATTTAACCACTTACGCATGCACAGTGAGTGGCCTTGCTGTTAGCCTCACCGATGTCATTTTGTATCCAGAATGTCGGTGCATATGCCATGTCTGGGATATGCAGTGCCTCAAATTTAAAAGAGCTTGAGATATCAATCAGCTAGCAATGTGCAAGGCTGGAGTAGCAGAAGGGGAAGACAGCTTGAACCAGTCCACAGGAGTGATAAACCTATCAGACGGTCTGCTCCTAATTTGCATATGGTGCTCAGAGCTTTAAAAGAGGCGTTAATGGGTGCAGAAATAGAACCACCATATATTTCCCATATACCATCCCATCATACACTTCTTAAATAATCCTGGCTAGAGATGAGCGAGCCTACTCGGCCACGCCCCTCTTTCGCCTGAGCGCCGCGATTTTCGAGGACTTCTGTACTCGGGCGAAAAGATTCGGGGAGCGCCGTGGGTGAGTGGGGGGTTGCAGCGGGGAGTGGGGGGGAGAGAGAGAGGGCTCCCCCCTGTTCCCCGCTGCTACCCCCACACCGCCACACCTCCCCCCGCATCTTTTCACCCGAGTACTGAAGTACTCGAAAATCGCGGTGCTCGATCGAGTAATTACTCGAAACGAATATACTCGCTCATCTCTAATCCTGACACATATTGCCCATATTATACTGCCATGAATTTCTCAGTATGCCCAAAAAATACATTGCTTAAAGACGTTATTTCCAAAATCTAAACTTACCCCCTATCCCCAGGGTAAGGGATAACTTTATGATCAGTGGAGCTCTCACTGTGAGAACCCAACCAATCCTGAGAACTGGAATCCCGCAGTAATTTCACATTTAATTAAGGGATGAGCGAGCAGGCGTGACCACTGCTCCATTTATTTCAATGGGGCTGATGGAAATTGCTGAGTATTTGTACCTCAGCTGTCCCTGGTAGTCCCACTGAATGAAGCAGGATTGCAGGGGGACACAGAATCCCTGTTCTCAGGATTGGTGGTGGTCTCAGTAGTGAGACGCACAATGATCATAAAGTTTTCCCATATTCTGTGGATAGCGGATAATTTTAGTTTTGGGGATAACCCCTTTAAATAATACTTTTATAGAATAGTCACTGTATGGCTGTAAAGACTGTGGATGTGGAACCTCTGTCAAACTACCGGGTAGATGAAGATCTGATCCAGCACGGCTGACAGCCAACCCCAGTGTGGGTGGTAAGATACAAGATGAACAGCCCTGTATACAGATGGAAATTAAGGAAGGTATCTTGCCCTGAACTGATAACCAGGAGAAGAAAACCCCTGCCTATAAGCGGAGCACTCGTCCCGATAAGGACGACCCCACGGTCTTCCTCTAGGCGTAACTTATCCTGGTGGACCAGAACACCTATAGGACAAAGATTGAACAACAACGGGGAGTACAGAAACTAAGAAAGAACGAGCTGACAAGGATAAACAGAGAAGCGGACAATGGGAATAACAGACCACAGAGTGCACAAACAAAGACCACAGAACACAAGCAGAACACAAAGTAGCAAGGTAACTGCCGAAGCAGCGGCTGGACATAAAAGTGAAGGGAACAAACTCTCATCAACACTGCAGCAAGGTCTGAAAGGCCCAGGGCAGCTATATAGGATGGTGATTGGAAAAGGAGCATCAGCTGAACAGAAGACCAGAAGCTATTAGCCCTAGGAGTGCTGGAAGAGAGTGAATATAAGCTCAGGGAACACATAGAATGGGCCAAAACCCATATTTGCCAGACAAAGAAGCAGAAGATTGTGTCTGAACAGTGCACCTAACAGTACCTTCCACCTTATGCCCCCTCTTTCTCCTGCCGGTTCTCCGCAGAAATTCCTGAATTTGATGTGGAGCGTTGATGTTCTCAGATGGCTCCTATGATCTCTCCTTCGGTTTGTAACCATTCCAATCCACTAGGTAAAAGGTTTTGTTCCTGACCTTCTAAATTTCAAGAATATTTTTCACCTCAAAGATGTTCTTTGAACTAACCCAAATGGCATCTGGTCTGGGATTTTTGGAAAATCTATTGAGCACAAGTGGTTTGAGGAGAGAGACATGGAAGGAGTTGGGGATATGCACGGAGGGTGGGAGTTGCAGCCTGCAACAAACAGAATTAATTCTCTACAACACTTCAAACTGACCCAAAAATCATGTGGCAAGCTTACAAGGTGGAACTTTCAGCCTTATATGTTTGGAGGAAAGCCACTCTTTATCCCTTGGGACAAACTGCGGAGAGAATCGGTGCCTGCAATTAGCAAACCTCTTCATGGAAGCGATTGACTACTCCAGATTAACCTTGGTCTCCTGCCAAATATTTGCAAAACTCTCTGCTGAAGAAGCTGCTGCTGGAACCTTGGAAGGCGTGGAGACTGCCAGGGGAACTCTGCGTTGATGCCCATACACTATAAAGAAGGGAGAAGTCTTTGTAGAGTCGCTGACGTGCTGGTTATGAGAAAACTCTGCCCAGAGCAGAAGAATGACCCATATAGTTGTAAGAAGAATGACCCAATCATTCTAGTAAGCATTGGTAAAATGGCGGAGATATCCGGTCAGGATCTGGTTGCTCCACCTGCCCATTAGACTGTGTACAAGTCAATAGAATATGGTCAGCAGCACTCACCAAACCCGATGTAATCGGTAGGAAATATCGGACATAAGGATGGGTGCACGCCGTTAGACTGTGGATGATAAGCTGAAGAGAAATCTAATGATATACCCATCAATTTACACAGATATCTCCAAAATTTAGATGTAAATTGCACCCCTCTATGTGACATAATATGTTTAGTAAAGCCATGGAGGTGGAAAATGTGATCAATGAATTTTTTCAGCAAGTTGACTGGCGGATAGCAAACCGGGCAGAGGCACAAAATGGGCCATTTTAGAAAATCGGTCCACTACTACCCATATAACAGGACAGTCACTGGACGGAGGTAAATCTGTAATAAAGTCCATGGCATTATGCTGCCATGGAGCCTCAGGTATGGGTAATCGACACAGGAGCCCTGCGGGTCTCAGTTTCTGTGGTTTATACTGGGCGCAGGAAGTACAGGAGGACACAAAATCGCAGATATCCTTCATCATGGAAGGCCACCAGTACCGGCGGTGAATTAACTCGCTAGTGTTAAAGCGTGTTCAATTTATTGTACGCGTCGTTACGGATGCGTTGATACCAAATATGTGGGATTTTAAATTTTTTTATGCTAATATGAGAAAAAGCATAAAAAAGTGTTTTTTAAACTTTTTTTTACAATTTTTTTACATTTTTATCTCCTATACCATATTTTTCTCTTTTTTTTTACACCATCTGTGTCCCTCTGAGGGACTTACACAGCAGGACTACAGATCGCTACGATAAGGCATGGCAGGACTTGCCCTATTTTTCTGCGTTTTACGTTTTGGTTTTTTTTATCTCCCATGTTTCCCTAAGGAGCCTCCTTTTTATCACATCGCAAAGCAGGAACTTGCGATTTTCACGGGATGCGATGTGTTTTTAACATTAGAAAATCCTATTGACTGTTACGCTACAAAATCGTGTGAGAAAATCGCAAGTCTCAGCAATGTTTTTGCAGGACAAAGCAGCGCTGATGCGCAAAAATCGCACGTAGAGATTTGCAATTTTGCCACGACTTTCTCGCGGCGATATCGCGATCGCCAGTGTGATGGAGCCCTAAGGCTTATTTCTTCATTTTACACCATTCCATGCCCCTAATTTGTTTAGAATGTTCGGGAAGTTCTACCTGTCCAAATGAAGATGCCATTATATCTTTTTTGGCAGAACTCGTTCCTCCGCTCTCATTTTGTAAGCATGAGGGGGGTTTAAAACAAAGTTAACATTAATAAATGTGAAATGTTTCTATTTAGCTGGAGGCGATTCATTATGCGTCCATACATAATCATGTCAAATAACCCTCATCCAGTAACATACTAGACCGAGATCCAGGCTTATACCATGGATGATTGACAGTCTTCAAGCTGTTAAATATGTATTTATGTCATTTACAAAGAAACAAGTCTCATCAGCCTTAAAACCGCCAAAACCCAACCTTCAAAGCATCATAAAATATACACTAACGAAAGTTACAACACTTGTCTGTATATCAAATTAATCCTTTAGCCCAGAGCTTCTCAATGTGTGATGCGGATCGGAAGGAAGGGCGCCCTCTAGTGGTTAGGGAGATGCAGCTGGAGAGACACTTTTGACAAAAGTGATTATATACAGATAATCCCCTCCTTACGAACAGGTTCCGTTCCAGGAAGCTGTTCGTAAGTGCATTTTGTTCGTATGTCCAAACAGATACTTGTATGGAGGGGGATCGCGGGTGGATCCTGCTAAATACAATGCCAAGTGCCGGCTGTTTCTTACAGCTGACACCCGGCCGCAGAAGCTCCGACAACCTACGATGTTTTTTGGTGCTGTTAACGCTTTCAGAATTCACAGCGGCATTTAAAGTGTTAACAGTTCCGATGAGCCGAAGCTTATCGAAGCTGCTTGTCGGGCTTAAGAAACAGCCAGCACCTGACATTCGGGGTCCCATAGGGCCTTCCGTGATAAAATCGCAGGATACCGTGCAGTTGCCAAAGCAGCCGGGGGCCTTCTGAAAACACGGCTTGATAGAAGCCTGTCTGATCGCTGCACAGTATGATGTTAGTAGTAGTATCTGTACAGTATTACGTAGTAACACAGTGAGTCTGAATAAAGGCCTCCATCTATCTAGTTCAGCCTATTTTCTTGCAAGGTTGATCCAGAGGAAGGCCAAAAAACCCTGTATATATATCCTGTATATAGTGATACTGACAAGAGATGAGCGAGCGAACTCGCTAAGGCAAATTACTCGAGCGAGTATTGCCATTTTCGAGTACATGCCCACTTGTGCCCAAAGATTTGGGGGCCGGGGGGGGTGAGCGGGGGGGGGGGGGGAGAAGAGAGATATCTCCCAGCCGCCCCCCGCCGGCCCCTGAATGTTTTGGCACATGCGAATGTACTCGAAAATGGCAATACTCGCTTGAGTAATTTGCCTTAGCGAGTACGCTTGCTCATCTCTAATACTGACCATGCTGGTGTAAGGCTGGTTTCACATCTGCGTCAGAGCCTCCGGTTGAAAGGTTCCATCACAGATCCGGCTCACAATACTGGTAGAAAAAGCGCTTTACGCAGCCCTTTATTTTCTGCCATCCAAAAGCAGGGCCACTGGGCGGAAAGCGGACAGATTTCTTTGTATCCAGAGACAGAAACAAATGGCCGTGGGGATTCCCCTTTCCTTCTCCTCGAAAGTAAAGGGGTCGCAACTTGATTATCTGCCTCACCACTTTGTGTATATACTGAGGAGAATCTACCTCATCTCTATGTGTATATACTGAGGAGAATATAACTGACCTCTATGTGTATATACTGAGGAGAATCTACCTTACCTCTATGTGTGTATATACTGAGGAGAACCTACCTCACCTCTATGTGTATATACTGAGGAGAACCTACCTCCACTCTCTGTGTATATACTGAGGAGAATCTGCCTCACCTCTATGTGTATATACTGAGGAGAATCTGCCTCTCCTCTATGTGTATATACTGAGGAGAATCTACCTCACCTCTGTGTATATACTGAGGAGAATCTACCTCACCTCTATGTATATATACTGAGGAGAATCTATCTCACCTCTATGTATATATACTGAGGAGAATCTATCTCACCTCTATGTGTATATACTGAGGAGAATCTACCTCACCTCTATGTGTATATATTGAGGAGAATCTACCTCACCTCTATGTGTATATACTGAGGAGAATCTACCTCACCTCTATGTGTATATACTGAGGAGAATCTACCTTACCTCTATGTGTATTTACTGAGGAGAATCTACCTTACCTCTATGTGTATATACTGAGGATAATCTACCTCACCTTTGTGTATATACTGAGCAGAATCTACCTTACCTCTATGTGTATATACTGAGGAGAATCTACCTCACCTCTATGTGTATATACTGAGGAGAATCTACCTCACCTCTATGTGTATATACTGAGGAGAATATAACTGACCTCTATGTGTATATACTGAGGAGAATCTACCTCACAACTCTATGTGTATATACTGAGGAGAATCTACCTCACGTCTATGTGTATATACTGAGGAGAATCTACCTCACCTCTATGTGTATATACTGAGGAGAATCTACCTCACCTCTGTGTATATACTGAGGAGAATCTACCTCACCTCTATGTATATATACTGAGGAGAATATAACTGACCTCTATGTGTATATACTGAGGAGAATCTACCTCACCTCTATGTGTATATACTGAGAAGAACCTACTTCACCTCTATGTGTACATACTAAGGAGAATATAACTGACCTCTATGTGTATATACAGAGAATAATCTACCTCACCTCTATGTGTATATACTGAGGAGACTCTACCGCACCTTTTTGTGTTTATACTGAGGAGAATCTACCTCACCTCTATGTGTATATATACTGAGGAGAATCTACCTCCCCTCTGTGTGTATATACTGAGGAGAATCTACCGCACCTCTATGTGTATATACTGAGGAGAATCTACCTCACAACTCTATGTGTATATACTGAGGAGAATCTACCTCACCTCTATGTGTATATACTGAGGAGAATCTACCTCACCTCTGTGTATATACTGAGGAGAATCTACCTCACCTCTATGTGTATATACTGAGGAGAATATAACTGACCTCTATGTGTATATACTGAGGAGAATCTACCTCACCTCTATGTGTATATACTGAGGAGAATCTACCTCACCTCTATGTGAATATACTGAGGAGAATCTACCGCACCTCTATGTGTATATACTGAGGAGAATCTACCTCACCTCTATGTGTATATATTGAGGAGAATCTACCTCACAACTCTATGTGTATATACTGAGGAGAATCTACCTCACCTCTATGTGTATATACTGAGGAGACTCTACCGCACCTTTTTGTGTTTATACTGAGGAGAATCTACCTCACCTCTATGTGTATATATACTGAGGAGAATCTACCTCCCCTCTGTGTGTATATACTGAGGAGAATCTACCGCACCTCTGTGTATATACTGAGGAGAATCTACCTCACCTGTATGTATATATACTGAGGAGAATATAACTGACCTCTATGTGTATATACTGAGGAGAATCTACCTCACCTCTATGTGTATATACTGAGAAGAACCTACTTCACCTCTATGTGTACATACTAAGGAGAATATAACTGACCTCTATGTGTATATACAGAGAATAATCTACCTCACCTCTATGTGTATATACTGAGGAGACTCTACCGCACCTTTTTGTGTTTATACTGAGGAGAATCTACCTCACCTCTATGTGTATATATACTGAGGAGAATCTACCTCCCCTCTGTGTGTATATACTGAGGAGAATCTACCGCACCTCTATGTGTATATACTGAGGAGAATCTACCTCACAACTCTATGTGTATATACTGAGGAGAATCTACCTCACCTCTATGTGTATATACTGAGGAGAATCTACCTCACCTCTGTGTATATACTGAGGAGAATCTACCTCACCTCTATGTGTATATACTGAGGAGAATATAACTGACCTCTATGTGTATATACTGAGGAGAATCTACCTCACCTCTATGTGTATATACTGAGGAGAATCTACCTCACCTCTATGTGTATATACTGAGGAGAATCTACCGCACCTCTATGTGTATATACTGAGGAGAATCTACCTCACCTCTATGTGTATATATTGAGGAGAATCTACCTCACAACTCTATGTGTATATACTGAGGAGAATCTACCTCACCTCTATGTGTATATACTGAGGAGAATCTACCTCACCTCTATGTGTATTTACTAAGGATAATCTACCTCACCTCTATGTGTATATACTGAGGAGAATCTACCTCATTTCTATGTGTATATACTGAGGAGAATCTACCTCATTTCTATGTGTATATACTGAGAAGAACCTACTTCACCTCTATGTGTATATACTGAGGAGAATCTACTTCACAACTCTAGGTGTATATACTGAGGAGAATGAAATTGACCTCAATGTGTATATACTGAGGAGAATCTACCTCACTTCTGTGTGTATGTACTGATCAGAATCTACCTCTCCTCTGACTTAAACACATGGGTGAGTTTTACTCCCATTATACAGCCGTGATAATCATGGCCACATAACGGAACAAAGCGAAACCAGTGATTTCAATGATTTTGTTTCCATTAGTGGTATTCTTGCCCTATCTTTCCCGCACGTAGTATTGACATCGTGCAATGTTTTTGGCTGCTCCATTGAAAACAATGGGCAAGGTGTTCTGAGGGAATACCCAAACATCGGACCTGCTGCGATATTTACGGCACTGTGATGTGGGAAACAAATTGCTCAAGTATGTGACCTCTCTCAAAATAATGGGGTTCATATTGTGCGTTTAACACATGATTCACTTATTAAAACAGAGCTGTGACCAGGATTGACATGATGAAAATAGGAGGCGTACTAAGATTCCAAGATATGCTGTCCCTCTAAAAGTTATTAGACCCCTGAGTAAGCATCAAGAGTAGTATTTATTTTCATAGTTAGGATACTTTTACACGTAGCAAGAAATGTTTACACAGAACGATTATCATTAAATTCAAATGATCCAGCACCTTTAGTGGAGCCTCCTTTGGCCCTAATGACATCGGATACTCTCCATGGCATACTTACTACTAACGTCCGATACACTTCAGCTGGTATTTCCCCTCCATTCATCCTGCAAACATCTGAGGAGTTCTTTCAAAGAAGATGGATGCTGTTCATATTTCCTGACCCGACGTTCCAGTTTGCCCCAAAGATGTTCAATATCGTTCAGGTCAGGTCTCTGTGCGTCCGGTCCAATTGTGGAACATCCATATCCTCAAACCAGGGTAAAACAGTGTTGGATTTCTGACGTGGCACGTTGCCTTGTTGGAAGTATGACCGACCATTCCCAGAGTATTGCCACATTGTCAGGAGCACATTATTGTCTAGAATGTCATGGTTCTTGTCACTACAACCAATGGATGTAGACCACACCACATACTGTTGGCACACCCAGGTACATCCATCTGATGTGAAGATGGAATAGTGTGATTCATCACTCCATAGAACATTCTTCCGTTGCTCAAGTGTCCAATGACGATGCTCCTTGCACCATTGTAGAAGGGCCAATGCATTGCACTTTAATGATAAACAGTGTGTGTGCAGTGACTCAATGCATTCTACTGATAGGGGTGTCCAAATACTTTTGGTAGGACAGTATATAAGAAATGAGTAGCTATTTCTGGAATCTTCAGTCCGCATTCAAGAAATATCTTGCTTGAGAGTAACTCATTATTCTCTTCTTCTAGCCCTACTAGACTGCTAGTTCTGTCTTGGTCGCTCTTTCTTTATGAGGTCGGTGATTATCCATATAGGTGGCAGGGTAGTAGAAACGGCTAATTGGAAACTTACCAAACTAGATATTCTAACATAGGAAGCGTTGCAGTCAATCTGTTGCCAATATGGACATGTTTGTTCGCTGATTAGTTTATTAGAGAACTAGAAAGCTGGCATAAGAGATTTCATGTAATACTCTGCTTATAATTCACAAGCCAGAACCATGCTGCTCCCCATCACATCTGCATTCCTGGTCACAAAGGTCCGTGTATGATAGAGCTGTTGTCTTTCATTTACCCCTTGTTTATTATAATGTTTGACATAAAGTCATCCGAGATGTTATTCTTGGGCCTAATTTTATAAGACATTGGTTTAAAACGAGCAAAGAAGGTCATGGACTAAAAAAAAGAAATGAAGACGTGAACGGCCAAAGTAAATACTTTGTGGCTATTCTAGCGTATTTATATAGTGGTAAAATTGGATATTAACCCTTCACTATACATATATCCTATATTTAGGAGCTCTTACATAACGTATACCGCTATTAAACGAGGTCAAGACTGATTCGTTATTACTGATGGAACTAGTATTGGTACACTATATGTGATGCAATTTAATTGTAACATATCCAATCCTCAGGTCATTAAAAGAGGACCTGTCGTGTCTTCTGATCGTTAGGGCCGGCTGCATAGCTTTGTAAATTTGGCCCTGTTGATTCTATCACATCTCTTCTTTTCTTTGTACTGTACACCCCCTTTTTACCCATTCCCCTGTACCGACCTCTATTAGATTCGGTTCCCACAGTCGTGATTCTGTCGAGTGCACAACCGCAAACAATCAGGTTAATCACCAATATTTGCAGCTTTAGGCCGCATTTATGCGTCCATAATATTGACAAGTTGTCCCAACCTGACAGCAAGTATCCTGACCTGAACTCCAAACATTATAGGAATCTATGGTGCTAGGAATTCGGGTTAGAACACCCACGGCAAGACCGGACTAGTCAGCCGTATTCTGGTCATATAAATGTGGCCGGAATACGCTCATGTGATACCAGAATTAATCGAGGCCTAAAACCACATCTCTTTAGTGAGCTGTATCATATACCCTAATTTTTTTCTCCATTTACCCCTCTTCTACATTTTCCCTCAGCACTTGACCTCCTTCTTAACACTGTATCTCTTCCCCCACCCCATACACCCTAATATACATCATATCTATGCATAGAGTAAAGAATCTGCATCTACCATGATGGTGAAAACTTTCCGCTACACATGGAGGATGCCCTCCTGTCATTATTACAGGCCTCAGTATAAAAAGATCATTAGGATGAGTCATCAATATTAGATCAGTTTTGATCGAACTCTCAGCTACCCAACCAATCAGCTGATTGAAGGAGATGCGGTTCTCCAGCGAGCGTCGCATTTCCTTTTTATGTTGACTATGCATATGTGTGGACTTTTACTAGTGGCTGTGCCTGTGTAAGACCCCACAGGAGATACAAGCAAACATGAGTTCTCTTGGATGGTCTGGGGACTAAGAGTCACCAATATCGGGACCACCACACAGTCTACATTAATAGTGTCGGGCATACATATGAAGGCAAACATGTCTCTGTTTTGCTGGCAACGTTTGGTTGGTAATGATGTAATATACGCACTCAATGGGTGGCAGAAGCAACATTAGGCTCACTAAGCTCATACCGTCTCAGTCTAGGTAGTTCTCTTGGCTTATTGACACGCTGCATCTCTCCGGCACTCTCATTCCTCTCCCCAGGCTCTTGCTTCTGTCAGGGTTCTAGGCGACTCTACTCCCACTCTAGCGGCATTCTCAGCAATATCTCCACAATGCCCCAGAGTTGCGGTTCGTCTCTTGGCACACACAGCCACTGCACAACTCTTCCATCGGCTGCTCAACTTTTTGTGTGAAACGAGTCCTATATATCACTGTGCACCTCTTCAGATACTCCCACAACAGACGTTGTAACATGCCGTACTTCACCCGATTCTGCTTTTGCACCATAACAACTTGCTTACTCATCGCAATTAAAGAAGCATTTCAAATAATAGTAATGACATTCTAATGGTATTTGACATCCTCCTACTTGCCCTCACAGATGCATGAGTAAAACCAAAGGGGTAAAACATGCCGGAGCGTGTCCCACCACCTGGTGTTACAAATTAGCTCAGTCCCATTCACACTGTTGTGGCCAGTGGGGTCTCTCCTCACCTCTGCCAATGGAGAGTGCCGGAGCAAAAAGTTCCTCAATTCGGCTTACTACTCAGTTTTGACCCTTGTCTTTGTGTCTAATTTTCCTAAATTGTGCCTATCTCTCCCTCCAGTCTGACTTACCATGTTCAAGTGAGTGGATATCAAATGCATCTGTATTTGAGGCCCAGCAGTGTGGCATTTTATCTCATGTATACTCATAAAGGAACTTTTATGATGATTCCACAAAGCTGCAGCTCTCCTTCTTCTTGACTATGGCAAGCATTTGGTCTGCGCACATTCATATTCCAGAAGTGATATTGGATGGTGAGCTGGTGTTTTCCCTTCTGTTTGATTTACCATATTGCATGAACCCCATTGGCATTGTCTTCGGCCTTTTATACTAACTACGTCCTTGATTGTTCCTTCGATGCCTATTCACTCACCTGGGTCAGTTGTCACTATGAGAAGACTACTTCTGGGGAAGCAACTTGGATGTTATGTCAGATTGACAGATTTGGTCCTGCCTTGCCACACACTGATTTAACTTGGGGCTATCTGGAGAGAAAGCACCTGGGGAACCCTTTTTTTAACCCTTGACCCCTCCAAGTTGGATAGCAGGAGGCGGCTGTTACTGATAGATAAGAACAGCTATACCCGCTGTTAACCCCCTACTTAGATCCCATCATACAAAGTGTCCACAGAGGGAGCACACTCCCCTGTGATGTCATCAGTCCTCCGATGGGTTGCCATGGCAACAGGATGCCAGATACTAGTGTACCGGCTTGCCATTGCCTCTTACCACTATTGTAAATAATAAGGCATTGCAGAAGTCCTGCAATGCATTATCATAGCGATCATAGCTGATATGGTTCAAGTCCCCTACGAGGACATGAAAAGTGTAAAAAAAAAAATTTTTACAATAAATAGAACACACTATTCATCCTGCATGGTAAAAACTTTAAAAAAAACTAAATAAAAGAGGCTAAATGCTTATTTTGCTCATTTTGCCTACAGCTCTTTCACCGTGTAGACATTAACTAAAATTATTACCTTTAGTACTACAAAATTATTACCTTCTGCCTACAGCTCATAACAAAAAGATAGCCCTCACAGAGCTCCATCCATGGAAAAATAAAAAAAGTTATGGGACTTGGAATGTAGCGATGTAGAAACAAAATACAAATAAAGGGTTTTTATTGTGCAAAAGTGGAAAAACCTAAAAAAATTATAATAATTTTGGCATGGTCCTAATCATACTGACCTGCGGAAAAAATGTTATGGTGTCATTTGTGCTACTTGATTAACGCTGAAGAAGAAAAACAAAACAATGGCAGAACTGATGTGTTTTTTTCTCCCTGCTCGGATCTCAGTGTTAGGCTGCATTCACACGAACGTATATCGGCTCGGTTTTCACGCCGAGCCGATATACGTCGTCCTCATCTGCAGGGGGGGGGGAGGTTGGAAGAGCCAGGAGCAGGAACTGAGCTCCCGCCCCCTCTCTGCCTCCTCTCCGCCCCTCTGCACTATTTGCAATGGGGAGAGGCGGAACAGGGGCGGGGCTAATTCTCAAAACTTAGCCCGGCCGCGTCTCGCCTCCTTTTATTGCAAATAGTGCAGGGGGGCGGAGAGGAGGCAGAGAGGGGGCGGGAGCTCAGTTCCTGCTCCTGGCTCTTCCATCCTCCCCCCCCCCCTGCAGATGAGGCCGACGTATATCGGCTAGGCGTGAAAACCGAGCCGATATACGTTCGTGGGAATGCAGCCTTATAGATCACTTTAGGCTTTGTTCATCCCGTTGGTCTTTGCAATTTTACTTGCTAAATAATGGTTCAATGCAGAATAATTAGAGCTGTCACGACTAGTTACTGTATGTCAACTGATCAAAGGTTCTAGCAAAACATAATCAGAATCTCTCCCAGATGTACGAATCCTGAAAATCAAATTCTGGCAACCCCATAAATTCTTTCTATTGACTTTTATCCTATGTAACACCGTCTCTTTTAAATATTTTCCATTAAAACCCCTTGTTCCTGGGATTCTGCTTATTAAGCTCCTATAAATTACTCGTTCTCTCCCTTGGAATGCAGCACTGCAGGTGTTTCTGTCTTCGGTAATGACCTGTGCGCAGATATAGATTATATGATGTGGCCTCGATCTGCTGTCATATATATGTTGCATTATAAAGAGCTTCGTACAGGTAATGAGGTCTGCAGTGATCCTCTTAAATGGATGATAAAGTAGCGACCCAACAGGAACTGATGTAGTTGTGTTAGAATTGCTTCTCCAATTAAAGAGGTTGTCTCGCGGCAGCAAGTGGGTCTATACACTTCTGTATGGCCATATTAATGCACTTTGTAATGTACATTGTGCATTAATTATGAGCCAAACAGAAGTTATTCACTTACCTGCTCCGTTGCTAGCGTCCCTGTCTCCATGGATCCGTCTAATTATGATGTCTTCTGGCGTTTTTAGACGCTCTTGCGCAGAAGGGTCTTCTGGCTTCTGTTCGCTCCAGCACGAGCGGCGTTCTGGCTCCGCCCCCTTCTACACGTCATCGCGTAGCTCCGCCCCATCACGTGTGCCGATTCCAGCCAATCAGGAGACTGGAATCGGCAATGGAATGCACAGAGCCCATGGTGCACCATGGGAGAAGACCCGCGGTGCACCATGGGAGAAAACAGCAGTGCATCCCTGGGAAAGGACCGGCGGCCATCTTAGGCAGAAGATTTTTTAAACTTCATATTTCGTCGGATCGGTGAGTAGCAAGCGGCTTAAAAACCGCTTTATATTGCTATTTTATGCCAGGGGGGGGGGGGTGACAGGGGGAATGGGGTAATGTAAAATTTTGATGTTTGTCGCGAGACAACCCCTTTAATAACCATCAACCGGCTACTTCCATTCCGTTGTGGTTTAATCCACCAGAGATGTCACTCCTGGTGCAAACATTATCAGATACGAATATAGATCCAAAATATGCTAAAACCACAATTACTTGCATTATGGGAATTGATCAGTGAAGCTCAGAATGAAAGGCACAGAGTAGTAGTTAATATGGATCCTTCATAGCACAGTGATGAACTATAATTCAGCAAATACCTTCTAAGCAATATCCACACTACTTTATGAGTACCAGTACAGTTAAGCAGAAACATAGACTTCAAAGCATAAGACACAAGCCCTCTGGGCGAAGATCTATACAATTGCTACCTATTTCCCCTGCGCTGCAGTATTTCAGTCCCGAGATATAGAGCTTCTCACATTTCCTCAAATGTGTCAAATGTCTCTTACAACTCAGTCTCACTCTTGATGGAAGGAGGACTGGCAGCAGGCCTACTGGCTAGATATGCTTGTCCCTATTGGTGTGCACATTGGTGGTCAGCTGTGGCCGGCCTCACTTACAATTTAATGCACAGGAGTTGGCACTTCTACAAACCCAAGCAACCCCAAAATTATCCTGTTTCATACCAGGTCATCATCTAATCAGTTAGTTTCCAGTTAGTATCCTCAATCCAGTTGCGGCAGATTTTATGTGCAATTTCAGGCGCATGTTTTTCATTATAATGCAATGAAAATCATATCCATTAGCAAGGCCCTTACATTATAGTGATATGTCAGATTTTGATTGGTGGGTCGGGTGGGTATCCAGGTCCTTAGACTTTCATGATCACTGAAAAGAAGAGCTGAGCATTACGTCCCTTTGGCCATGCCGGCGTAGATGAGAGCAGAGTGTTCTACAGATCCATAAAAAGTATATGAGTACATAAGAAGTGTTGAGCAAAGCTAAAAGGGCATGGCACACTTTTGAGCACTTTCACTTTGGACCTCTCTTTGTGCACTGGAGAGCAGTCATATTGGAAGAGGAAAGAGTCATCCCCAAACTATTGACCTATTGCTACAAAGTTGGACAATTGTCTAAAATGTCTTCATATGCTGCAGCATTCAAAATAGCCTTCCCTGAAAATAAGGGGTCAAATCTTGAAAAAAAATGCCACAAATCATCATCTCTCCTCCACCAAATTTCAGTAGGCACTATGTGCTCTGGTAGATAGCGTTTTCAAAGCACCTGCCAAACCTAAATTCATCAATTACAGTAAGTTGCCAGATAAGTGTGGCATAGCATTCTGTGAAGTAGCATGTTTGTGAACTGGTCAACAGCCCCAGAAAGGATTCGGTGGCCAATTGCTAGATGGCACTGCTGGGAATTGCATTCTCCATTTGTTTAGAAGAGAGGAAACCCGGGTAGTGAGGGTAAGAAGCGTGGTTACTCTGTGCCAGATTTGTATCCTCCAGAACCACCTACCCAAGCCATATTCCACAGGGAGAAAGCAGTACCCCTCTTTCATTCTTCTCCTTAAAAGTAGTTTATACAAACTGCTGCACCAACTGAGAGTTCTTAAAGTTCAGTTATGAGCATCATAATGTGGCATGGAAGTGATAGCTATTCAACGTCAAGGAGGTCTAGAATCGTGAGTTACGGCCAAAACTTCGTCCAATAGCATCATCCCGAAGTGAGGGTTGGTGGACACCATTCCGAGTCCAGCCCCAGTGGTGATAGCGTCTCAAGAGCTGAAGGCCAGTAATGTAATTTTTCCAGATGAATAGGCAATGATAGGCTAGATCTGCACGAAATCCCCCCTATGGTCCATGCCCGACTCCTGTAGTAGCCTTCCCTTCAACCCGGTCACTTCTACATTTGCACTTTTTCCAGCATTAGCGGGGAGATGTTCAGCTGACTAATGATAGCTGTAAGGAAATAAACAATCATATTAATGTTCGCTCTTCCTCTAATAGGGATTATGAAAAGGCCTGTGTAAATGCCTGGTAGGCGACCGTCAGACTTATTCATCAGTGCTCATTTACCAGCGCACATTGCTGCATGTAAAAGGACCCATATGTGAGTATAAAAATGCTCATTGGTTTGCTGCACGTCTCTCCATGAGTCGGTCCAGTAGATGAGTGCTGAGGTCATTGATGGATGCTTACCCACCAGAGTAAATTACTTCATGTTAAAGGACCCCAAAAGGAGTAGAAAAGTGTTTGATGGTTGGTTGCACATCTCCCCATGTGAACTGACTAATAATAACTGTATGGCGATGAACAATTGTATTAAATGGTAATCCAGGCAGCACACGCTGTCACAGCTGGGTTGGAGCGAAGCCGCTCCTCGGACCCCTCATGTAGCAGCCAGCGCTCGTAATTGCAGGTGCAGCTCTCATTGAAATCAATGGGACCCTAGCCTGCAACTATAAGCACAGTTCCCATTGATTTCATTAAGAGCTGTGCCTGCAATTACAAGCACCGGCCACCATACCGGGATTGGAACAGTGGCTTCCATTCGGATGCATTCCCAGCTGCCTGCAAAAGCCCTTTAACCCTTTCCAATCCACTGTCTGACATCTAAAGACATTCGGATTGAAGGCTGTACAGCTCTAATGTCGGAAGATATCCGGCAGGGTATTCTTACTCTACATTACTGGTCGCTCTGTTGTCGGGGGCCTTTCCAGCATCTTTCATACTGCAGTACTGACTCTAGCCAACAGATGGCACCATTGTATTATGGCAGAAAGAGAAAACCCCCTAGGAAACCCTGAATCCAAAATTGGATTGCAAAGCGTTAAAGATCATTTGTTCCCATAATAGTGTGAACATCAGTAAACGAGCGCCAATCAACTAAGTTATGGTGCTGTTAGGGAAAGTGACGTGGAGCCAGGTGATGTATTTTTTATACTTACCGGCTCCCCTGTTCCCACTGCTGAAGTCCGCGTCCACCCAGAAATCTGACGGTTTTCAGATTCCTGTGCACACGGGAAGTCACATTTTTGTGTGTTGCGTGGACTTCAGCGGTGGGAAGGGGGGAGCCAGTGAGTATAAAAATACATCACCCGGCTGCCCCTCACCTCTCTAACAGCACCATAACTTAGTTTATGAGGCTGTAGGAAGGTGGCAGGCTCCCTTTAATTTCCTATATTTTCCATGGAAATGACCATAAACTATACCCAGTCTTCATGCCCGGTCTCACAATGTCTTCTATTGAAGCATTACAAAAATTACTAAGATTTTATTGCATTTTGTGTCATGAAGAGTAAACTATTTTCGTCAGCGCATTTCATCCTTCCAAACCCTTGAGAACTTACTGGGACAAATCCAAGAGGACAAATCGCTGAAGAATTCCTTGTATTTCTTGATTAATCATCAAGTGTAAAACTGTCCCTCTATCCATCTAGATTTTTAGCATTTAGAGGATGAAGAGATTTAATGCAGACCTTGGAAATGCTTCCAACTCTGGGATCTGTTACCAAGATCTGAAGAGCCCTGCTCACTGTCACCGCAGGTAGTCCGTCTAGTTCTGTATTTACAGAGAAATGGTGGTAGGGTGGTCTTTTTAGCTCGGGTCGGGTCCTGCGGCGAGAATCCTCGCAGCCGGATCCGACCCGCCCATCTGCAGGCGGCCTAAGAGAGTCAGGCAAATTAAACCAAGGAGCAAACCACCAAGCAGAAGTTCTCTTCTCCCATATTAAGCCTGTCGGATGGCGTGCATTATCATGATGTCCATATCAATGGGGAACAGTGGTTATCTGATATCTTTATGTCCTTCCTCGTGTTGAGAATCCCCTGATGATCCTAGTGACAACTTACATGGAAGAAACACATTGGGATTTGATGATGTGTATGACATATTCTGGTTTTGTAGGGTGACAACAAGGTTAGTGTAGTGGGGGCGCTCTTGTCAGGGCGGTTGCTCCACAGCTAGGCAGAGTTATTGAAGGGCCTTAAAAGGATAGAATGTTATCAGTACATCACCTGAAGCCCATGTTGATCCCCCTTGGGATGACACCTATTTGCATCACATTATGAATATCAAAGTTTTAGTCTACAAATTGTGAGTACTGTATGAACACCTGTTGTTCAGCCCTAGACCTTAAGTGTATAGACATTGTTTAAGTATTTTATTATTATGTGATTGTCAATTAGGGTGTATTTTTTAAAGTACTTTTCATTTAAGTATTTTAATTTTAAAAGCGGGGCTATCCTTTTGCACGTTTCTTTCAATGTACTACATGAAGACCCTGCTGCTCCACCTCACAGAGCCATAGGAACTCTGGGTGGAGTCTATTAACTGACTTATGCCAGAATTATGCGGTCATCAAGTTGCAATTTTGCTCAATGTGGGTTTTTAGATTTTTAGATTCCATAACACATAACACAACATTATCTTCATCTGATTAGTAGGTAATATTTACCCTGGTTGAGCTTGAAGGTTCTCGGATACTCAGGCTGATCGTGAGTCAAACAGCTTGAATAGCAACAACAAAGGAGAAAAGCCGGCTCCTTAAAAAAAAACACTTCTTTTTTTAACAAAATAATCCATAAAATGATAAATGGTAGGTACCATATAACACCATGTCTATGACCAGACGCGTTTTGAAAGACTCTTCTTTCTTTCGATTTTTAGACCAGCTTGTTTTTAAAAAGCGGTTGAGGCTTAGTGACCGTCACATTTACTATAGTTAATGCCAGAAAACTGTCATCCATTACAGCTGCATCCTACGCTAGCTAGTAACTGGCATAGATTTATTCTTTTGAAGCATGGAGAGCCCGAGATGTGCCTAATGTATTAAGACGTGTGCACATCTTAATATACAGTATTAAGCACATCTTCTGATGGCGTGGCGAAACGCTAGTCTTAATACATCTGATAGAATATGAAAATAGAGACCTACATATGAAATTGAAGGCATACAGAAATCTATAGGTGCCGTGTTAAAGCTTTGTACCCATCGGAAGTTTGCAGAGCCGTACTATGATCACATACATGAAAACTGATGTTTAATAGTTGGTAGCCTCTCCATCTTGGTTCCTCAGTCTCTATAGCATCAAGTTCTACACTATCCTTCCAAAAGTAATTGGACATGTGAGCAAGAATCAAATGTAGTATTTATTTCCATATGTTAATACTTAGTGGGGCTCCTTTGGCTCTAATGACATTGGATACTCTCCGTGACGTACCTTCAACTAACGCCTGATGCACTTCAGCTGGTATTTCCCTCCATTCATCTTGTAACGTCTGGCGAATTCTCTCAAATCAGTTAAGTACGGTGGAGGTTCTATTATGGTCTGGGGATATTTTACTTGACAAAGTCTCAGCACTTTGGCTGTAGAGGCAGGAGCCATTCTTGACAATAATGTGCTGTGGACAATGTGGCAATACTCTGGGAATGGTCAGCCATACTTCCAACAAGACAACGTGCCTTGTCACACATCCAACCCTGATTTACGTTGGTTTAAGGATATGGGTGTTCCACAATTGGACCGGCTGCACAGAGTCCGACCTGAACGCTACTGAGCATCTTTGCGACAAACTAGAATGTTGGGTCAGGAAATGTGAACAGCATCCATCTTCTTTGAGAGAACTCACCAAATGTTTGCAGGATGACTGGAGGGAAATACCAGTTGAAGTATATCAGACTTTAGTATAAAGTATGCCATGGAGAGTATCCGATGTCATTAGAGCCAAAGGAGTCCTACTAAGTATTAACATATGGAAATACATACTACTTTTGATTCTTGATCAGGTGACCAATTACTTTTGGTAAGATAGTATATGCGTAAAGTTTATCAAAGTATTATATACACCAGACAATTGCACAAAGTTTATCTTTTCATTAGACTTTAAGACAAGTTCTGTTGCTAATTTTCTATTTACCATGATGGTTCAACAATGAGGTTAAATTAGAATCCGTAATTTCATGCCCACTTCCCAATTTCAATCTACCTTTGTGAACCATTGGGTACAACAAAATGTAATTTACTGGCAGAGTGACACAATAACTGCTGTTAATGAAGCGAATATTTACAGTTACATTTGAAGGCTGTAATTACTTTCTAATTATGCAAATAATAGGAGGGCTTAATGAAGAGATTGATTGACAGCTTGTATAATTAGAGTCTAAAGTCATATTCATGTGGTTAATGTTATACGACATAAAAAGTTAGAGATTCTGCAACGCGTCTTGTCTAACTGCTTCGAGAATTCTCATTTCACTACTTACAAGTAATATCAGTGGAGTTGGAAAACTTGTGCTAACTGTTGCGTCCTCTGGACGTTCAACCTCAATAACATAAATCACAAGCACAACTGTGCAAAAGGAAACAAAAACTAAAGGGGAATTCTCTCCCTATTGCCCCCTAACCTGGGAGGGGGCCCTGCCTACTCGGCAGACCGACCACGCTGATAAGTGCGAGCCTGCACTCAAACCTGGGCCACTGACCAGTCCCTCACTGGAGGCCCTAGCACAAAACAAAAGGAGAAACAAAACAAAACCAAACAGTAAAGAACTTAGCTTCAAATGAAGAGTTTCCACCACTCTGTGTTGCTCCGACGCTGTCCAACATAGGACTGAAGTGAATTGACCAGCACAGGAGTAACAGTTAGCACTGCTTAAATAGGAGCAGAGCTACTTAGCACCAGGTGCTGACTGACATTAATTTTGCAACCACCACACCTCTCAGCTCCAGAAGAGGTAGGAATGCTGCTAAACCATGGTCTGGCCTGAAAGCAAGGTGGAAACCTCAGAACGGCTGCAACACTAACTATATATTGGATTTGATAGAAGGTATTTCATTTCAAGATTTCGTGATATAACTTTCTGGAAATTACATCAAAAGGAAGGGAGTCGCCTTTATTGTAAACAAGCACGTGGCTAGATGCATTGAAAATCACAGAGCATATCCATTCAAATCCATTGTAAACCAATTAACTTCCCCTTAATATAAGTCTATGCACCAACTTCAGATGCAAGTGAAGATGAGAATGAACAATTTTACAGCGAAGTCCAAGGTGTGCTGAATCAAATATCAAAGAAGGTAAAGTTCAAACTGTGCAAGATCAAGAAGAGTACCAACAAGAAGAAATTCAATGTTGACAACATATCGCAAATGTATGCTGTAGACATTGAAACGAGTTTCACCTACTCAACCCAGAAGGAAAAGATCCACATAAGCAATGGCAATAAATCCAAGATACAATCATGAAAATTGTTGAGAGACATGTGCAATACCAAAAAGCCAAATAAGGTAAGTAAGTGTCTATCTGATACCATCAAAATAGCCAATCAGCGAAGAGTGGCCAAAGTCAGGGGCAACGTGGGGTAAGGCAAGAAGCTGAGCACAGTTTTCCAACATGAAGCCAGAAAGGACAAGAAAAGACAGCTGGATGTACAATGTCAACACCAGGAAGAGGCGAATAGGAGGGGACATACTGAAGCCATGTTTGATTAAGTAAAGGGGATGCGATCCAGCTTGTCTACCCGAAAAGGTACAGTCAGGGATTATAATGGAAATGAACTGAGGAATCAACGAAAGATCAAGAATAGATGGAGAGAATACACATAAGAGCTAAATGCTAGCCTGTCTGAACACCAAAAAGATAATGATAATGGCCAGATGGACATGGAACCTAACCTTTCGGAAGAAGAAATAGCATGGGCTGTGAGACAAGTGCCAAATAAGAAAGCCCCAGGAATTATTAAGATACCTATGGAGCTTCTGAAACCAATACCAGTCAGTACTCTCACAGCATTGAGCCAACAGATATGGTCCACTTGTAAATGGCCAAAGGATTGGACAAGATCAGTATTCATCCCACTACCAAAAAAAGGTGATGCTCGAAATTGCTCAAACTATCGCACAATAGCACTGATCTCCCACGTCAGTAAGATTCAAATGAAGATTATTCAAAAGTGGCTGCAGCAGGTCATTAATCAGGAACTGCCTGGTGTCCAAGCCAGTTTTAGGAAGGGAAGAGGTACTAGAGATTACATAGCCAACATCAGATGGATCTTGGAAAAGACCCACGAATATCAGAAAGATCTATACATATGTTTCATTGACTACAGCAAGGCTTCTAACTGCATTGAATATGACAAGCTCTGGTCTGCTCTACATGACCTTGGTGCCTAAGATCACTTAATCAAGCTTATTAGATCACTGTATATCAATCAAGAAGCAATGATGCACACACTCTATGACAATGCAGACAGGTTCAGGATTGATAAGGGTGTGAGACAGGGCTGTATATTGTCCCCATTTATCTTCAACCTTTATGCTGAAGTGATCATGAGGAAATTAGACCTGGACTTGCCCAACATTGGAATGAAGATCAGAGGAAGGACCATCAACAGCTTGAGATATGCAGATGATACGACGCTGCTGGCTGAAAGAAAGGAGGGCCTGATAAACATGATTTTGAAACTTAAGGAAGAAAGAGAAAATGGGTCTGCACCTTATCATCAAGAAAACAAAGATCTTGACAACAGCAGCTAATGGAAAATTGAAGCTAAAAATTAACGATGAAGAAATTGAATCGGTTCAAGAATTCATCTTCCTTGGATCAAAAATCAATTGTGATGGCAAATCCAGCCAAGAAATCAAATGCAGGATTGCATTGTGATGCTCTGCAATAGTTGGCATGAATAAGATCTAAAAGAGCAAAGATATCACTCTAACTACCAAAAGCAGACTAGTTAGAGACTTCATCTTTCCTATGATGATGCATGGGTCCAAGAGCTGGACACTAAGAAAGACCAACAGAAGGAGAATCGATGCATTTGAAATGTGGTGCTGGCAGAAATGATTAAAAATACCATGGACATCTAGGGTAACAAACAGAGAAGTGTTGGATCGCATATAACAAGGGACATCGCTAGAAGTTAAAGTCACTAGACTGCAACTGACTTACTTTGGCCACATCATGCATGCAAATTCACTAGAAAAGTCAGTAATGTTAGGAATGACCAGTGGAACCAGAAGAAAGCGCTGACAAAGAACACACTGGCTCGACATGGAATCTTAGAATGGTAGAGTTGGAAGGGATCTCTGTGGTCATCTGATCCAACCACCTGCTCAGTGCAGGATCACTAAATCATCCCAGACAGATATTTTTCCAGCCTTTGTTTGAAGACTGCCATTGAAGGAGAACTCACCACCTCCTGTGGTAACCTGTTCCACTCATTTATCACCCTCACTGTCAGGACATTTTTTCTAATATCTAGTCTGTGTCTCCTCACTTTCAGTATCATCCCATTGCTTCTAGTCTTTCCTTGTGCAGATGAGAATATGGCTCATCCCTCTGCACTGTGACAGCCCTTCAGATATTTGTAGATAACTATTAAGGCTCCTCTCAGCCTTGTTTTTTGCAAGCTAAACATTCCCAGATCCTTTAACCGTTCCTCATAGGGCATGATTTGCAGACCGCTCACCATCTTGGTAACTCTTCTCTGAACTTGCTTCAGTTTGTATATGTCTTTTTTAAAGTGGGGTGCCCAGAACTGGACACAGTATTCCAGATGAGGTCTGACTAAGAAAGAGTAGAGGGGGATAATGACCTCACGTGATCTAGACTCTATGCTTCTCTTAATACATCCCAGAATTGTGTTTGCCTGTTTGGCTGCTGCATCACATTGTTGACTCATGTTCAGTCTATGATCTATTAGTATACCCAAGTCTTTTTCACATGTGCTGCTGCTTAGCCCTATTCCTCCCATTTTGTATGTGCTTTTTTTCATTTTTCTTGCCCAGATGTAGGACTTTGCACTTCTCCTTCTTAAATACCATTCTGTTAGTCATTGCACACTGTTCAAGTTTTTCTAGATCTTTTTGAATACTCTCTCTCTCTTCCCTACTGTTAGCTATCCCTCCTAGCTTTGTGTCATTGGCAAATTTGATCCATTACCCATAAATTCCCTCCTTCAGATCATTTATAAAAATGTTTAACATCACTCGGCCTAGGACAGAGCCTTATGGTACCTAACTTGATACATTCTTCTACTTGGATGTGCAGCCATTTATGACCACTCTTTGAGTATGATAACTCAGCCAGTTGTAAATCCACCTAACAGTTGCCTTGTCAATCCCATATTTGGTCATTTTTGTAATAGGTATGGTATGAGATACTTTGTCAAATGCTTTACTACAGTCAAGATATACTATATCCATCGCATTTCCCTGATCAACCCAGTCAGTGATTCTGTCATGGAAGGAAATTACATTTGTCTGGCATGACTTGTTTGTTTTAAACCCATGCTGGCTCTAGTTAATTACTTTATTTTAATCCAAGTACTTGCATACATGCTGTTTAATATGTTGTTCAAAGATCTTTCCCGGTATAGAAGTCAGGCTCATAGACCTGTAATTTCCTGGATCCACCTTCTTCCCTTTTTTGAAGCTAGGGACAACATTTGCCTTTTCCACTCTTCTGGAACTTCTCCTGTTCTCCAGGAATTGCCTCTGCTGCTTCCTTTAGTATCCTAGGATGTAATTCATCTGGACCTTAAGACTTGAACTCATCTACGGTAAGTTAGCTAGGTGCTTCCTCACCATCTCTCTGTTTATAGATCGCCTGCATTATTTTATTCCCCAAATAGCACAGCGAAGATCAGTTGATGTTCTATTTACTTTCTGAGAGAAAACAGATACAAAATAGGAATTTAAAAGTTCGGCCTTCTCAACATCATTCTTAACCAATTCACCATTTTCATCTTGTAAGCATCCAATAGCATCTTTGACTTTTCTTTTGACATTCAACCCAAATCTTTTTTATTGCTTTTGACCTCTGTTGCAAGCCTCAATTCATTATTACCTTTAGCTTTTCTGACACTTGCCCTACAGTTTCTGCAGACCCCAGCAAAATATCAATATTTGCAGATGACACAAAATTATACACTATAATTAATGCAACGGAGGACAATGTGTGGCTACAAACAGACCTGGATAAGCTGGGGGCTTGGGCAGAAAAATGGCAAATGAAGTTCAATGTTGAAAAATGTAAGACTATGCACATGGGCAGGAGGAACGGATGTCACAAATATTCTCTTAATGGGGTACCACTAGGGAAAAGTGATATGGAAAAGGATCTGGGGGTACTAGTGGATTGTAGACTGAACTGGAGTAACCAATGCCAGTCAGCTGCTGCAAAGGCAAATAAAGTCTTGGGGTGCATTAAAAGAGGTATAGGGGCGAAGGACGAGAACATTATCCTTCCATTATATAAGGCACTTGTCAGGCCTCACATGGAATACTGCGTACAATTCTGGACACCAGTGCTCAGGAAAGATGTCACAGTGCTTGAAGGGGTTCAAAGAAGGGCAACTAAGCTAATACATGGAATGACGGGACTGGAATACCCAGAGAGGCTATCCAAATTGGGACTATTTACTCTAGAAAAAAGAAGGTTAAGAGGTGACCAAATAACCATGTATAAGTACATGAGGGGACAACACATGGATCTCTCCCAAGATCTGTTTACACCCAGGACCGCGACGGAAATTAATGTTTTCCTAACATACAATGCAATACCTCCTCCACTTTTTTAGGTCTGTTGCTAATAAAGAAGTTGTTTCTTCAAATCTTGTATTCCAATCATGTGTATCATGTCTATATGTATTTGAATAGTCTCTGTTTGCAGTTGACTTGAACAGCTGTACAAGTGCCAAGTCAACCTAATGCTGCCCAAACTCATTAAATTTTGATTGAACGACCCTCTGATTTCACCATGTCCACTCAATCATCTAATGTGTATGGAAGTCATCAGATGGCCCCCTCAATTGTAGATGTTGGCTAAAACAAGGATCGAGCAGTTGGATTTTAATTGCCAAGTTCTTTTGGTCTCAGCAAAATAAAGCCCTCTAGAATTACGGTATCTTTCTCCTCTCCCGGCTTTCAAAAGACAAGTTTACTAGACCATTTATGCAGATTGATTGATTTCATTTCGACAGCACAGAAGATATTATTGATGTCCACGTTGGCCATCAGATAACGTGGAAATCCAAATTGGGTTAGGACTAGACCAAAGAGAAAAGGGAATATCCATTCTTCATGTTGGCACTCCCTTGAAACAAACGTGGTCTTTCCTATGGTCACAATGTTTGAATAGTCTCTGTTTGCAGCTGTACAAATGCCAAGTCAACCTACTGCTGCCCAAACTCATTAGATTTTGATCGAACGACCCCTCTGATTTTACCATGTCCACTCAATCATCTAATGTGTATGGAAGTCTTCAGATGGCCCCCTCAATTGTAGATGTTGGCTAAAACAAGGATGAAGCTGTTGGATTTCAATTGCCAAGTCCTTTTTGTCTCAGCGAAATAAGACTCTCTAGGAGCATCTTTCTCCTCTCATGGCTTTCAGAAGACAAGTTCACTAGAGCATTCATGCATGTGTAGGGGGTGGCAGAACAGTTATCCTATGTGCTTAAGTCAAACCAACTCCACAAACACAGAACACCTTTAACGATCACAGGAAGTAACAGAAACTAATATTACATATTGCCCAGTAAGTTCAGTGAAATTACAGTCTTAAGTATACAAAGTTGGCATACAACGTTTAAAGTTCTTCCCGATATCTGTTGTACATGTATGATGGACGATGGGTTTCATTGTATAGAGTGAGCCTGCTCCATACAAGGTGGTGTGCCGACACCCTGCCGCAGCTGCCAGGATTGGAGATAACTCAGATCCCAACAGTTAACCCCTCTGCTATCCAAACAGCTCACCTACAATTAGATCACAGGGTGTCATTTAGTTACCATTAGTGAAAGTAAAGTGGTGGAGCTACTCCATGGGTGGACATCTACACTTCAGACGCCAGGAGCCACACCTTTGGCCTGGTCCTCTCCCTATAGTTTCCCTACTGGCCGTGTTGGCATAGCAACTTAACTACGCACCATAGCCACCCAGCATGTCTTGCCCCAGCAATTACTAAAGAAGAGGTTATTCCTTGAAACGTGTTTGTTCTGATGGTTTTACTCCTTATATAATAAAATCTTTATATCTCATCATGACCATTTTTTGGAGTCATTGCGCCTTGAGTCATTTTTCTCTCACTCCCACTGTGTATTTAGTTACCATGACAGCTTGGGGCTTTGTGAAGACTCTCTGAGCGGTCATGGATTTCTACCTATTAACCCCTTAACGACCAGCCCATAGTGTTTTTACGTCCTCCCGAAGTGGGCCTTATTCTCTGAGGACGTAAAAACATGCTTCCTGCAGAGAATAATGCCCCTCAGGCTGTGGACGTGACAGCTCCATGCTGTTGGTGTCCGCAGGTAGCTGACAGCATGGAGCTGTCATCCCGGGCTGTTTGGAGCCCCCCCCCCCCCCCCCCCGGCATTGCGATCGGCGCTATGCAATGGCTAGCGCCGATCGCAAAAAAGTAAATAAAAGTGCAATAAAAGTTAAAGATTCAGCTGCTCTGATGGATCGGATCCATCGGAGCAGCTGAAATTACTCACCGATGTCCGTCGCACGACTCCCAGCTGTCCCGATGCTCCGGGCGCCGTAGCCGTCCTTCTGCGCATGCCGGGAGGCAGGAGATGTCAGCGGGGACTGCGGTGAGCGGTCCCCGGTACCGCGATCGCCGTTATCCAATGGATAGCGGCGATCGCAAAAAAGTTAAAAAAAAGTGTAAAAAAAGAAAAGTTTCACCTCCCCTCATGGATCGGATCCATGAGGGGAGGTGAAAATACTCACCTCAGGTCCGCCGATGTCCTCCGGCCGGTGTCTGGACCCCCCGCTGGCTTCTGCGATGTGCCGATGCGGCGCGCATGCGCAGAAGCCGGCGAGCCCGGCAAATTCAAAATCTCCCTGCACCCGGCTGTCACAGATAGCCGAGTGCAGGGAGATATGACTGGGGACCGCTGTATGCGGTTTCCAGTCATATGATCACCGTTATCCATCAGATAACGGTGATCATATAAAGTTAAAAAGTAGAAAAAAAAAAAAAAAGTTAAAAGTAAAAAAAAGTTTAAAAAGTTAGCTTCATCTCCCCTTATGGATCGTATCCGTAAGGGGGGATGAAATTACGTACCCAAGGTCCCGGATTTGTTCCCTGGTGGGATGTTGATCCGCGGATGTTACCCCAGCTTCGGCGCATGCGCCCGTCAGCATGATGGCGGACGCATGCGCAAAAGTGAAAGATTGCCCAAGAAATATAAAATCTCCCTGCTGCTGGCTACAAAAGGTAGCCAAGAGCCTGGAGATGTCACGGGGAGCCACGGTATGCGGTTACTGGTCACGTGATCGCCGTTATCCAATGCATAATGGCGATCACGTAAAAGTTCTTTAAAAAGTGGCAGTTTCATTTCCCCTCACCGATGCGATCGGTGGGGGAGATGAAACATCTTCTCGGAGGCTTCCGCATTTGAATCCAGATGCGATTATCCTCCATGGACCCTTCCGGCTGCTGCGCATGCGCCCGCCGGCAAAATGCCGGACACATTCGCAGGAGCCGGGAAGCCCAGGAAATGTTAAATCTCCTTGCTCCCAGCGACTAACGGTTGCTGAGTGCTTGGAGCAGTGACCGGTGGCCTCGCTGAGTGG
Source organism: Eleutherodactylus coqui (assembly GCF_035609145.1). Classification (NCBI taxonomy): domain Eukaryota; kingdom Metazoa; phylum Chordata; class Amphibia; order Anura; family Eleutherodactylidae; genus Eleutherodactylus; species Eleutherodactylus coqui. The sequence continues at coordinate 102,978,402 of NC_089848.1, read as the reverse complement.
TCCCCGGTCACATGATAAAGTAGCGAACTAACATTAGGCCGGTCACGCGTGACCGGAGAGGAATTACAGGTTCTGCATGCGCTTGATCAGCGGTAATCCACGGATCAATCGCATGCATTGGATTACACAATTCCCCCCAATTAGCGGGTCGGAATTACATAATCCACTCGCAGAAACAGAACACAGCATGCTATATTTTACCACGAATATCTGCGACCTAGAGCCCATTGTGCTCTATGACCGCGGATATACTCGCAGCCCATGTGCAAACACATTGTGTACGGGCTGCGGGTACCCGGGTCATCTCTAAGCGACGGTGTGAGAAATGCAAACAAAAAACCGCCTGTGTGAGTAGGCAGTTATGTGCAGTACATTACGCAACCGTACACAGGGTCACAGCCGAGCTCACAGCTGGAATCCGCTGCGGGCCTCTGCAAGCAGATTCCGCCTACGGCTACGTGAGCACGGCGTTATTCAGACCGCTACCTGTAATCCGTAATTTACAAGAAGCCCCGGGAACGCTCGCCTTCCTGCAGTTCCAGGAGCAGCTTGTTGAGCGCCTTCTGTGTGAGACCGCTGCACCGCAGCAAGATTACAAAGCCTCACAGAGCACCACTTTCTACACCCCATCCCCGCTGCTGAGGTTACGAAATACCCCCCAAAATACATGAGAGGAGGGGGGGGGGTTTCTTGCCCCATGTGCCCAGCCCAACCAGCCTCCGTAATTACCCCTGTCTTCGGACATAAAACGCATTTATATTATTACCTTTATCTAATATTTAGGGAATGCCAAAAAATGGGGATGGCGGGGGGATTATTTTTAGGAAGTCAATTTTTTTTCCGTATAAGTGGGCAATGGGGCCTGGAATTTATTCAGTTCTGCCCTGAAATCCAGCGGGCATTCCCTCCATTATGGGCCTAGCCATGTGTCCTGTAAGTAGATTAGGGCCACAATGGGTATGTTTCTGAACAGGGGACAAACAGGGGTATCCATTTTGGGGTGAAAGTCTTCATTCCTATGTACACTGTACGAAAAACACAGTTTTTAAATTGACAAAATTGACAAACAAATGAAAATCGTAATTTTTTCCTTTTGCTTTGCTTAGATTCATTCAAATACTTTGGGGTCAAAATATGCAGTACACCCCTAGATGAATTTGTTAAGGGGTCTAGTTTTTAAAATGGGTCATTTGTGGGGGTTCTCTATCGTTTTGGACGCTCAATGGCTCTACATGTGGGCAATGGGGACTGGAATTTATTCCGTTGTACCCTGAAATCCAACGGGTGCTCCTTCCATTATAGGCCTAGCTATGTTTCCTTTAAGTAGATTAGGGCCACAATGGGTATGTTTCTGAACACGGGACAAATGGGGGTATCCATTTTGGGGCGAAAGTCTTCATTCCTATGTACACTTTCCAAAAAAAACAGTTTTTAAATTGACACAATTGCCAAAAAAATGAAAATCGTAATTTTTTCCTTCTGCTTGGCTTAGATTCATTCAAAAACTGTGAAGTCAAAAAAGTCATTATACCCCTAGATAAATTCGTTAGGGGGTCTACTTTTCAAAATGGGGTCACTTGTGGGGGTTCTCCATCGTTTTGGTCACTCAATGGCTCTACAAGTGGGCAATAGGGCCTAAATCTCCTTCAAGCAAAATTTCTGTTCCGAAAGCCACCGGTTGCTCCTTTCATTTTGGGCCCCATTGTGCATATAGACGTAATACTAGGGCCACAATGGGTATGTTTCTGTGCACAGGACAAACAGGGGTATCCATTTTGGGGTGCAAGTCTTCATTCATATATGTGTGGTACAAAAAAAACTGCTTTTGAAATGACAGAATTACCAAAAAATGAAAATCATATTTTTTTTCCTTCGGCTTGGCTTAGATTCATTCAAAAACTGTGAAGTCAAAAAAGTCATCCTACCCCTAGATAAATTCGTTAAGGGGTCTACTTTTCAAAATGGGGTCACTTGTGGGCGTTCTCCATCGTTTTGGTCACTCAAGGGCTCTACAAGTGGGCAGTGGGGACTAAATCTCCTTCAAGCAAAATTTCTGTTCCGAAAGCCACCGGTTGCTCCTTTCATTTTGGGCCCCATTGTGCATCCAGACATACGATTAGGGCCGCAATGGGTATGTTTCTGAGCACGGGAGAAACAGGGGTATCCATTTTGGGATGCAAGTCTTCATTCATATATGTGCTGTACAAAAAAACTGCTTTTAAAATGACAGAATTACCAAAAAAATGAAAATTGTAATTTTTTTCCTTCGGCTTGGCTTAGATTCATTCAAAAACTGTGAAGTCAAAAAAGTCATTATACCCCTAGATAAATTCGTTAAGGGGTCTACTTTTCAAAATGGGGTCACTTGTGGGGGTTCTCCATAGTTTTGGTCACTCAATGGCTCTACAAGTGGGCAATGGGGCCTAAATCTCCTTCAAGCAAAATTTCTGTTCCGAAAGCCACCGATTGCTCCTTTCATTTTGGGCCCCATTGTGCATCCAAACGTAAGATTAGGGCCACAATGGGTATGTTTCTGAGCACGGGACAAACAGGGGTATCCATTCTGGGGTGCAAATCCTAATTTCATGTGTACTATAGAAAAAGTCCTGTCTTTTAAATGACATATTTGCAAAAATATGAAATTTTTGTTTTTCTCTTCTAAATTGCATTGACTCCTGAAAAAAAACTGTGGGGTTAAAATACTCATGACACCCCTCAGTGAATACGTTAAAGGGTGTAGTTTTTAAAATGGGGTCACTTGTGGGGGTATCTATCATTTTGACTCCTATGAGCCTTTCCAATCTTGGATTGGTGTAGGAAAACAAAGTGTTCCTCAAAATGCTGAAAAGTAATGTTACATTTGTACGTCTCCTAAATGGTTAAAAAAAACGAAAGTTTTTCCAATGTGCACCCAAAATAAAGTAAACGGATGGAAATATAAATCTTAGCAAAAATTTCTATATTATGTTTGCACATATTTGAGATATTGCAGTTGGAAATGTGAAAAAATGACGATTTTTTCAAAATTTTCCCAATTTTGGCGCTTTTAATAAATAAACACAAATTCTATCGGTCTTTTTTTTCCACCTAAATGAAGTACAACATGTGGCGATAAAACAATGTCAGAATCGCTTGGATATGCAAAACCTTTCTGGTCTTTTTCCATGCTAAAGTGACACGTGTCAGATTTGCAAAATTTGGCCTGGTCATTAAAGGGGTTGTCCCGAGGCAGCAAGTGGGTCTATACACTTCTGTATGGCCATAATAATGCACTTTGTAATGTACATTGTGCATTAATTATGAGCCATACAGAAGTTATAAAAAGTTTTATACTTACCTGCTCCGTTGCTGGCGTCCTCGTCTCCATGGTGCCGACTAATTTTCGCCCTCCGATGGCCAAATTAGCCGCGCTTGCGCAGTCCGGGTCTTCTTGTTTTCTGAATGGGGCTCCGTGTAGCTCCGTGTAGCTCCGCCCCGTCACGTGCCGATTCCAGCCAATCAGGAGGCTGGAATCGGCAATGGACCGCACAGAAGCCCTGCGGTCCATGGAGACAGAGGATCCCGGCGGCCATCTTCAGCAGGTGAGTATGAAGACGCCGGACCGCCGGGATTCAGGTAAGCACTGTGCGGGTTGTTTTTTTAACCCCTGCAGCGGGGTTGTCTCGCGCCGAACGGGGGGGGGGGGTTTAAAAAAAAAAAAAAGCCGTTTCGGCGCGGGACAACCCCTTTAAGGCGTAAACAGGCTTGGTCACTAAGGGGTTAAGTTCTGCCTGTGGCAGGGCTTAAAGGAGGTTTGCCACTTTTTACTTTTGATGACCTATCCTCGGGATGAGTTGTGCATTTGGACTCATTAGTTGGAACACCAGCCTTGTATTTGGCTGCTTTTGACTGTGCAGCACCTAGTCGCAAGTCTTATTTCTATGCAGGGACCCTCTAATAATGAAACGGCTCTTATGGCTGCAATACAAGGGCTATTCAGTATATATTACAAAGTATTAGCACATCAAACTCTAATGCTTAGCGATATACATTTGCACCGAAATTCTGCTTCTGCAAACAGCAGCACTTACCACGCTCCCTCCCGGAGGGACACATGCAGCCAGGGCAAGGGCAGCGCTGGGCCTCTTCCGGACACCCCTAGGATAGGGATGCCCAATAGATGGTGGAACAGGGATTGTGGTTGTCACGGGTGATGCCACCATTCCGGCACCCACCAGCATGAGCATTGGCAGGGAAATAAATGAGCCACAGACAGGAATAGAGTACCTCGGGTCCCTGGGAACAATCAGGGCCTGGAATAATTTTACTTGAATAAACACTCCAACAATACAAGGCAAAATTAGACAGCGTTCCAAATGCAGGTAGCATTATAGATATATACAGACAGACCTGAAGATGATACCTCCACACAGCGATCTCAGACTTCAGGATGCCTGTGTGTGTGACATATGAAGACACTTACCTCCACCTGACTTCAGGACGCTTGGGCGGGAACAATTTAGAGAAGAAGAGTACCTCTGCACTGGGCCTTGTGTAGGAAAACCTTAGGACTGGCTCACGCTCTCTCTCTCTCTGAGAGCTCACTTACTGATCATGCTGATCCTTGCATTTGGGAAATCTCTCCTACTCTTCCATCTTCAACACATGAGGGCTGAAGGTGCCCTCATATGCCTCTGTGCTTTACTTTCTCAGCTCCAGAAAATGGACTTGAAGCCTTTCCCACTCTCAAGCACTCACTTTAATAGCCTCACTCATACCACATGACAGAACATAATTTGATACATTTACAGACAGTCAGCTCACACTTGGCAGACATTAACCCATCATTTGCTGCAGCTGTGCAATACACATAACATAATGACAAGACAGTTTTGCATAGAGCATCTACATAAGACATACATGTATGACATTATGGAGGGGGCAGGAAAGCATGTACTGGGCCACTACAGGTAGAGTGTTGCTGGATTTTCTCAAGAAGTGGTGTCCGGGACCAGGGAACCACAGTTAACTAGGCCTATGTAAGTTTCTCCTATGTAAGGCCTATGTTTCTCCCATGTTTCCTCCCTATCGCTTCATGTGTTCTGATCCCTCACTATTTTGCCGGTGGACATTCAAGTTTCTCAGTAAACGTCTTTACCGACCATTCCCGGTTTGTCCTTTTAAATTCTACCCCATGTATAGACTCTTATTTATTTCCCCGGAGAGATCACCGCGGAGGAAGGAACAGTGGTGTCACGCGTGACAATAAGAACTAAGGTAATCTACTCATGAGTTTCCCTATTTAATATAGTCTGCCCGCGCCCCTTGGATGTGTCTCCGGTTACCTTTTCGGTGGGAGATGGTAGAGCCACCGTAACAAGTGAACTACTCTACTCCCACTGTCTCCTAGGCTGGAGCCCACTCCTCAGACGCTGCAAGTGCACCTGCGCCACACTGAGCCTTCAACTGCATGTTCTGTGACTTCTTCTTGGCAGGGATGACATCACATGCATGTGCCATCCTCTGTACAGTGCAGGCGTGCAGTATGTTACATGCATGATGTCACCCATATGCTGTATATGACAAACCTACATACATGTACCATGTTCAGCAGAACCAAACTTGAAGCTTACTGGGTTTCTCAGGGTTGACAGTTATGAGTTTAACAACTGCCCACTCACCAGCTACACTATCATACTGAACCTAAAGTATAACTGTAATTACATTTTTTTAATGTGCAGAATAGGCGATTCTAAGCATTTTTGCAATATGTTTCAGCAGTCTATCCTATACATTTCTCCTTAAAAACCCATCTTCTTCTATGCAGCTAGTTCAAGATGTTGCTAAGTAAATCTGTATTCACCTAACTGCATAGCAGCAGAGGGCGCTCCAGCTGTGCCTGCACTGTTCTCTATAGTGCGGGCACAGCTGTTCCTGTGGCACAATTTATTAATAAGGGCTGCTTTATACATTTTATTGAGTGTTGCAAACATTATAGTTTCTTCTATGCCCCACATCTGTGTCCAGTGCTGTGTTTATTAAAGCTCTTCTGCCACCACTACTCTTGCCCCTGCTGGCACGCTGTGCATGGAGATGGCATTCTATGCTGCAGATGGCTTCTCCCCTTGACAGCGTGTCTGCTCCCCGCCACACCCGATGTACTGTCAGGGTCTCAGTGCACTGGGTGTACAGTACTGTAAGTCAGCACCCAATGCACTGAGACCCTGATACTGCTTTGAGTCCAGTGGGGAGCAAGCACTGAAAAGAGAGACCATCAGCATAGAACAGCCTTCCACACACAGCGAACATATGTGGGGTACAGAAGAAAGCATTGTGTTTGTAGCACTCAATAAAATGTAGAAAGAAGCCTTCGTTAAGGGGTTGTCCCGCGAAACAAAGTGGGGGTATACACTTCTGTATGGCCATATTAATGCACTTTGTAATGTACATTGTGCATTAATTATGAGCCATACAGAAGTTATACACTTACCTGTTCAGTTGCTGACGTCCCCGTCTCCAAGGTGCCCGTCTAATTTTGAGCGTCTAATGGCCAAATTAGACGCGCTTGCGCAGTCCGGGTCTTCTCCTTTTCTCAATGGGGCTCCGTGTAGCTCCGCCCCATCACGTGCCGATTCCAGCCAATCAGGAGGCTGGAATCGGCAATGGACCGCACAGAAGCCCTGCGGTCCACCGAGGGAGAAGATCTCGGCGGCCATCTTCAGCAGGTAAGTAAGAAGTCACCGGAGCGCGGGGATTCAGGTAAGCGCTGTGCGGTGTTCTTTTTTAACCCCTGCATCGGGGTTGTCTCGCGCCGAACGGGGGGGGGGGTTGAAAAAAAAACGTTTTGGCGCGGGACAACCCCTTTAAGTGTTCCATGGTAACAGCTGTGTCTGCAGCTGCACTAGAGAGAACAGTGCAGGCACAGCTGAAGCAACATCTTCTGCTATACAGTTAGGTGAATGCAGATTTCCCTGCCAACTTTTTAGCGACGTATTCACCTAGTTACATAGCAAAAGAGGGTTTTGAAGGAAAAAATATACAGAATTGGCTAATCAAACATTTTGCAAAAATGATTAGAATTGCAGGTCCTTGTGGGTTATCTGCCATCACTTTTTTAATAATTTTCACAAATGTTTCACCTGCACATATGCAGAAAAAACTATTTATTTCGTAAACTCTTTTTATCTCTCCAAAACATAAATACTTATACTATTACTCAGGTGGTATAAACGCAGCCAGAGGTGTAACTATAGGGGATACAGAAGATGTTGTTGCACCCAAGCCCAGGAGCCTTAGGGGGCCCATAAGGCTTCTCGTCCATATAGAGAGCCTGGTAGTATGAATAAGACATTATATTTGGGGGCCCTATTACAGATTTTGCATTGGGGCCCAGAAGCTTCACGTTACACTTCTGAGCGCAGCAATAGCTTGCAAAACACGTCAAATGGTGTACAATTAAAAAAAGTGGTGACAGATAACCCCCAAGTACCGAATTACCTATTCTGGATATTTTTGTTTTTTTTGTATTTAAATGACAGTTACACTTTAAGGGTTTATTCAGACGACCGTATATCGGCCATATATTCATGCCCAGCTGATATACGGCGTCTTTCTCTGCAGGGGGAGGAGGCTGGAAGAGTCGGGAGCAGTGCTCTGAGCTCCCACCCCCACTCTGCCTCCTCTCCACCCCCCTGCACTATTTTCAATGAGGACAGGCGGGATGGGGGCGGAGCTAATTCCCAGAACTTAGCCCCACCCATGGCCCACCTCCTCTCATTGCAAATAGTGGAGAGGGGGTGGAGAGGAGGCAGAGAGGGGGCGGGAGCTCAGAGTACTGCTCCTGGCTCTTTCAGAGATGAACAATTCTGGGGCAGAATTTTGAATTACGTAAGAGTGGACCAAACTGTCTGCCCCCTCTTGCATATTACGTGGAAGACCGTATACCAGCTCAGGCCAAGCTGGAGGCAAGAGCCCAGGGAATTTCAGTGTGTCTCAGATTGCACATGAACACCAGTCGGTTCCCAGCTTCTTCTAACCCTGACTACTAGCAAGGTAAAGTCTCCGCAGCCACAGCTTAGCCCCCAGGGTTCATACTAGCATGTGGACCCTCTAACATAAAGGACCAAATGTGGTGGGACTTATTCTGAGGCCGCTCTCTTGGGCATCAAGGGATTTTGCTGTAGCAAATTATAGAGGAGCAGGACCATAAATTCAAAAATCCGAAAGATGGGCGCAACATTTCTAAAAGGTTGTATTCTTCAACCTCCAATCAAAACATAAAGGCAGCATCCGGCGTGTGCATAATAAAGGGAGGTGTACTGGCGTCGTCATTATCGAGAGCTGGCTTGTGATGAGGTACCTTGGCTTGAGGGATATTTAGGGACCAGCCATCATAACTCTTCAGAGGAGTGGCACATCCTCTGTGAATCCTTACAGAAGAATGTGGTGTAGGTTGCAAGACAGCGCCAACAAACCTGGGTGCCATACTCCCATGTTGGGGGGACCGGCAAAGGGTTGAGTGACCAGAGGCCCAGAGAGAACAGAGGTCCCAGACGGCCCAGGGGCCAAAGATAACATATTGTGCATGGAAAAAGAGGGAGTTTCCCTTCCCGCTGTTTCAAGATAAGACATCTGGTGTCATTAAAGTCTGCACAGCAGGTTCTCCATAGATGAAGAAGATTGTTGCAGCAGTGGAAATCACGGCAAGCAGTAAAGTGAAGAGTTTTCCTTTTCATGATTGAATAAGTCATGATAGCCGGTGGTTAGTATGTGTATGCCTATATGGAGATCGGGAGAGACTGGCGCTGAGAGTCAAGGTGGTGAGAGAGGAGACAAAGCCAAGGTCAGATGTGGTCAGTTAGTACCCCAACGGTTGGGCAAGACCCTTAAACTATAAAGTATTGCAACTTTAGTGTCCTCCTGTAGCACATCTGATCACTGTAGGGGTTAATAACCGGATCTTAGCTTTGTGTTACATGAGGTCAATCAATCTCTCTACTCTTACAATCTACTTGTCTTACATTAGAGAATAGACGTCCCCAGAAATACAGGCCGACCATTTATCTAATAAAGCTGAGTGACAGAGCGCGGTGGTGACTGCACATCAGTAACAACTGTCCAATAATCGGATGATAGAAAGATAAAACTCCCCGTGTTTATGCTTTTCCTGTGATTTATAAGCGAGGTAGCTCGCCAGACAATAAGATGAAAGAACGTATCCAGCACTCATAAAGTGCTTCCATCCAAAATGTTCGGAGACACATTTTAGCATCGTCTTGAGACTGAAAACATTCTTTTATCTAGGAAGACAAACTGCGGAGCTGAGACTTGACGTTATAAATTCTCAACTGGCTTAAATAAAGATTTCAGAGCGCTGATGTATTGAAATGACCGGTTACTGCTCACATACGTTGGCCTGTAGCCAGCTCACATCTGTAAACATTATTGCTTAAAGGGTTTTACAAGATTAGAAAAACACGGCTGCTTTCTTTCAGAAACAGTGCCCCACCTGCCCTCAGGCTATTTGTGGTGTTGCAACTCATTCACTTCAATAGTGTTATGATCTCAGTAGCAGAAACACTATCTTTTCTCCTTAGGGAGAACACCTAGATGGTGACTAAGGAGACTCAAAAGGCCATTCATGCTTCTCTGGGTAATATGTACACTGGTGAAGGGCAAATACCCTGAAACAGCTGTCTGTACATGGAGTCTGGCTTTGCTTTTAATTCCCAGTCATCGTTACAAGGCTTGTAACTTTGACTTGAAGGAATGCTGCCTTCCAATAGGTGGCACTGCGGAGGTATTATTCCATCTCCCTTATTTGCGGATTCAGTAGCAGAAATCCTGCTGCATTGTTATCTTCTCTTTCAATGATTATCGCTCAAAAGATGTCTTTTGAGCGACTTTTGAACAACAATTGTGTGCCTTTACAGCGCAAGGTGATCGCTCAAGCATTGAGCGATCACTTTGCACTCTGAGCAGGGTATACAGAAGACAAGCGGGGCCGCTTGTCTTCTGCATCCAGCTGTTCTCTGCTCAGAGCACCCGGCTGTTATACAGTCGAGCGCTCCGAGCTGGGGAATGCAGAACACAGCTGGCCCGCTGTGTTCTTCATACCCCGGCTGTTCACGGAGAGCTCAGCTAGTATACAGCTGTGCACTCCTTGCGGTGTATGAAGAACACAGCTGGACCGCTCTGTTCTTCATACCCAGCCTGTGTTCAGGGAGCGGGATACAGCTGAAACAATAGTATCAGCTGTATCCTGCGGTGAACTCCTTATAAGGCTGATCAGCGACCGGTTAACAAAAACTGCACGATGTCAGTGCAGTTAGACACAAAGATTATTGCTCAAAAGATGGCTTCAGAGCGATAATTTTGATCGATAATCGTTGTGTCTAAATGAGCGTTAAGTTGGGACAGTTGCTATGATCAGAGAAGCAGACTGCTCAGCCTTGTTACAGAGAGGAGTGTGATTGGTTAAAATCTCTATAAATACTGTTGGCTTCTGCAGTGTGGTACAGTTGATGCTTGTGATAATGTGTTCTATCTAGGATTCCTTGTTCTAGTACCTAATTCTAATCTGCCCAGTCACTGTGTCTTGCTCCTTGGTACTCTAGTCTTGTTTAGTTTTTACCAGTCACTGTGTTTTACTTTTTCGATTTCCAATCCAGCCTGTGTTTACTAATTGGTGGTTTGTGTAATCTTTCCTTGTATGTTTCTTTCTTTCTACCTTGGGTTATTCCAGATTCTACTCCTTCAGTTTCCTGTCTGGGTCCTACTGCCCTCCGTTTCTTATAGATAGTGTTTTCGACAAGTGTAACATAGTAACATACTAACATAGTATGTAAGGCTGAATGAAGACAATGTCCATCTAGTCCAGCCTGTCTATCCTACTGTGTTGATCCAGAGAAAGGCAAAAAACCCCAAGAGCAGAAGCCAATTTAGCCCTTTTGGGGAAAAAATTCCTTCCCGACTCCCTAATGGCAATCAGACTGTTCCCTGGATCAACCCCTAATAGTTCCTACCTGCCTGTATACCCAGATTGACAATTAACCTAAGACTTGTATCCTATAATGTCCTTCCTCTCCAGAAAGACATCAAGTCCCCTTTTAAATTTTGCCATCACCACTTCCTCCGGTAGAGAGTTCCACAGTCTAACTGCTCTTACAGTAAAGAATCCCCTTCTGTGTTGGTGATGAAACCTACTTTCCTCTAATCGTAGCGGATGTCCTCTTGTTACCGTCGTGGTCCTGGGTGTAAACAGATCTTGGGAGAGATCCTTGTATTGTCCCCTCATGTACTTATACATGGTTATTTGATCACCTCTTAGCCGTCTTTTTTGCAGGGTGAATAATCCTAATTTTGATGCCTCTCTGGGTATTCCAGTCCCGTCATTCCATGTATTAGTTTAGTTGCCCTTCTTTGAATCCCCTCAAGCACTGTGACATCTTTCCTGAGCACCGGTGACCAGACCTGTACGCAGTATTCCATGTGGGGCCTGACAAGTGCCTTATATAATGGAAGGATAATGTTCTCATCCTTCGCCCCTATACCTCTTTTAATGCACCCCAAGACTCTATTTGCCCTTGCAGCAGCTGACTGGCATTGATTACTCCAGTTCAGTCTACAATCCACTAATACCCCCAGGTCTTTTTCCATATCACTTTTCCCTAGTGGTACCCCATTAAGTGAATATTTGTGACATCCGTTCCTTCTGCCCATGTGCATAGTCTTACATTTTTCAACATTGAACTTCATTTGCCATTTTTCTGCCCAAGCCCCCAGCTTATCCAGGTCCGTTTGAAGCCGCACATTGTCCTCCGTTGCATTAATTATATTGTATAATTTTGTGTCATCTGCAAATATTGATATTTTGCTGTGCAGCCCCTCTATCAGGTCATTGATAAATATGTTGAACAGAGTGGGGCCTAATACTGAACCCTGTGGCAACCCGCTAGCGACTGTGGTCCAATCAGAGTATGAACTATTTATTACCACCCTCTGCTTTCTATCTCTGAGCCAATTTTTTACCCACGTACACACGTTTTCGCCCAGTCCGAGCTGACTTATTTTGTATATTAGCCTATTATGTAGCACGGTGTCAAAGGCTTTAGAGAAGTCCAGATATACAAGATCAATAGATTCTCCCAGGTCCAGCCTAGAGCTTACTTCATCGTAGAAACTGATCAGATTTGTCTGACATGAGCGACCCTTCATGAATCCATGCTGGTGAGGAGTTATTCCCTTGTTCTCCTTGAGGTACTCATCGATGGCGTCTCTCAGAATCCCCTCGAAAATTTTTCCCGTTACTGAAGTGTAAGGGAGCCCTTACAGCAGAGTCCTCTACCCTAGGATCAAGATCATCTGGCAGGTGTTGTAGTCTCTGGGGGGTTCAGGGCCTACCTGGATCTTGTGATGCGGAGTCCACCCCAGGTAACCGATTGTCAACATCATCCGCCCAATTAATCAAAGGTTTCTCTGCTACCATCTTATCACCTGCTCTTTATAAGAAGTGTTCCTTTTGGTTTTCATTCCCCACGAGAAGTACCAGAACGTATATCCATGGTGAACTTCAATGGAACTTTAATGTGACATTTGGGTTTTCTCTGGGCGCTGGGGTGGCACACTTGGTGGAGCTCAAGAGAAACTCTCCGCCTTGCTAACTCCTCAGCCTTAGGCTACTCACAGTGTGTCGACATTTAACTCTTTCTCTAACTGGCTGACTCACTCTTTGCCTGGGGGAAGCACCGCCCTACCAGGGCAATGGGAACTTTGGTGCAGTGCACCAGCCAAGGGTTGTCCTACGGAGCCCCAAGAGGGTACAGTATTTAAACAGAATTTTTCTTGCTACAAAATCTTAAAGAGACAATACATATAATACAATCAATCCTCCAATAAAACCCAGTGGCTATGCTCCACCCTCTTACACAAGGTCATCCATAGTTATGATTAGTTAGGGACAGAGTGGTCTGGTGTTAAGGGACAGTATCCGGGAGAGATTAGGTAGAGATATAGGGAGAGCCAGTGTTACAGTCAGTATTTTTCTAGTTGTTTTTTGCCTCCATGCCATCTAATCCAATCTCCACTGCCATGTTTTATCATAGTCATCATCATCTAATGACCATCACCCTCAGCCATCATATTTAATGATGATCTATAGTATCATTTGTATTTTCACTGTGCTGATCTGTGTTTCACATCTATATTTATTGTGAATCCGGTTGTTACTCTATTCCACTCCACTCTAAGCCCTGGAGGAATATGAGTACTGAGAGACACTGTTAGTACCCAGGAAAGGCAACTACTAAACATAAGTTATGCTGTTTAGTGTCCAGCTGCTGTCAATTCACTGAACTGCAATACACTGCTGGTCGACCAGTACCCTATCCCCACTTGGTCTTCACCTCTGGCTACAGCAAGCCATTGATGATGTCTATGTCACCAGGGACATGTAACTGCTGTAGCCAATCAATGGCTCATTTTGGTGGTTGACAGGACATCATTGCTTCTGCATTCAGAATCAAAGACCAAACGAGGTCCGGACACTGGCAGAACGGAAGTGGTGAAGAATGGGTTTAGGCAAGTATGGCTTCTTTCCTTTTTTTACCGCATTGTGAACAGCGTTGAAAAAGTTTTTGTTTCCTGATAACCTCTTTAAGTTCTAATGTGTAGCTGTGATCTGCCGCACTCTTCACCCGAATGGTCCTGCAAGCAGTTTAAGTACTGTACAATAAAGCAATTTGACCTAGTCAATATGTATAGTTCTACATCTATGATGTCTTTATTATTATTTTAGTGACTACATGGTGAGTGAGAACAAAAATAAGAGCTATGCTGTTCAATAACTAAAAAGGCGCTAGAAGCATGTGCTAACCTTTAGCAAAAATCTATACTGCTTACTGCTGAGACCTAAAAAGGTTCTCCTGCCTGTTCCGGGAAATACATGTTCTTTGTTTACAGAGAAGAATACTGCGGGGTATGTAGGGGTGCAGCAAGAGGAACAGAGTGTTATTGAATAACGGTAAAAGTTCTGGAAACGATCACACTAGAGAACTCCTTGTCCACATCCTGAAAAGGCCACTTATACAACCTAAAAGTTTACTTCCAAATGTATAGAACATTTAGCTACAATATGCTATACTAGGGGTAGATAACCATGGAGAGGTAGATATTAGAGTTGAGCGAGCATACTCGCTAAGGACAATTGCTCGATCGAGCATTGTCCTTAGCGAGTACCTGCCCGCTCGGAAGAAAAGGTTCGGCTGCCAGCGCGGGTGAGAGGTGAGTTGCGGCAGTGAGCAGGGGGGGAGCGGGCGGGAGAGAGGGAGAGAGAGATCTACCCTTCCGTTCTTCCCCGCTCTCCCCTGCCGCCGGCAGCCGAATCTTTTCTTCCGAGCGGGCAGGTACTCGCTAAGGGCAATGCTCGATCGAGCAATTGCCCTTAGCGAGTATGCTCGCTCATCTCTACTAGATATCGATTGCACATAGACATAGGTAGCAGGAGGTTCCCACAGGCTCCCTACCCTACCATTCTCTATTTTCCATCAGGTAGGCCACAAGCCGCTCCAGGCCTGCAGTCTACAGGAATCCAAAGCGTCGCTCGCGATGTTGGCATGCCAATGCAGGAGGCACAATGATGTCACTGTATCATGCCACTTGTGACAAAAGCCAACAGAAGACTTCAGGGTAAAGAAAGTATATGGTTGTGTTTTATTTCATAAGTTGTTGTTTGAGGGTACTATTACTTTTTAAGGGGGAATTTGGAGACACCATTACTTTTAGGAAAACAGCTGAGAGCACCCTTATTTTTAGGAGGGCACTATTACTTTAATGGGGTACTTGGGAGAGCTCTGACTTTTAAGAAGGCACTTGGAAACATTTGTACTTTTAAAATGACACTTGGAAGCACTCTTATTTTTAAGCGAGCATTTGGGGGGCACTATTACTTTTAAAGGGGCACTCTATCTTTTAAGGGGACACTTGGGGCTGTTAGAGGCACTATAGCTTTTAAGCGGGTACTTGGGGACACTATCATCAAAGAGGCATGCAAGAGGCATTATCAGGGAATATAATTACTTTCTAGAGAGGAAAAAGGGGGCATTTATTAGATTGTAAGGGGCACAATGGTGGGCATTATTACTATGTGAGAGCACAAGGGGGTAATATTGGTATATGAGGTACAGAGAAGGTCAGTATGGAGTACTCTATGGGATGGCTGGTAAATCTTTTGCAATATGTTATTTAGCATCATTTTTTTTATAGAAGTCAGCTCAACAAAAGATATGCATGCACTTAATAAGCCCCATTGACTTGTGTAGGCCCATTGACAGGTCATTATTATTTTTGCCAGAGTGCTTACCTGCTGACACATAAGTTATTTTTGCCAAGATGTGGGAAACCTGTAGATTCTCTGTCACGACCATGCACTACCACAGTTACGTACGTTTATTGAATGCTGACTTGAGCCTGCTGCTCTTTTCATAAAAAGAGCTTATTAATTCTCCTGATGTTTGTGTTTTTCTATTTTTTTATGGTTTAATTAGTCGCAAGCTAATTGATTGACATTTATGAAATGACAGAAGATCAATTATATATTCAAACATTGGTAACAATTAGCATGTATAAAATAGCGTACAAACTGCAGGTGTGACAGCGTGTTATAACGTCACAGCAGTGGACTGTTACCAGAGTCACGACCAAATAATAAATGTGAGATTAGTACTATATCCAGTGAATGGCCACTTTATTAGAGACCCCCATCCTATAGTGTATTGGACTCCTTTGACCTTCTGAACTACAGCAGTTTATCATAGATTACACTAGGTGCATAAATTGTTCTGCAGTAATTTTGGGCCATGTGGACAGGAAGCTGTCACGGCTTGTGGGTTACGACAGCGTCATGGCATGGTGGCCGCGACGCAGGGTCAGACCTGTTGCTATGCAGAACAAGGGTTAATGCATGTTGTGCAGAGATTGCTTTGCTATCTCTCTGTTTGCTGCATAATTGCTTGCTGACTATTGGACATACCTGGGAGGGGGTTTGGGGTGTGGTTCTCTAGTTGCTCTTCCTATCTGCAGGTGTGGAGAGCTTTATATTCATACCCCGTCCTTTCTTCCTTGCTGGTTATTTAGTTCCCCAGAGGAGAGGTTGGAGCCTCTAAGCCTGGGTGATAAGCTCCTGATTCAGTTAAGTGCTGCTTTATCCTTTTTATTGTTTTTGGTTACCTTTATTGTTTGCGTTGCTGGGGCCGTCCATCTCTCCAGCGGTTCCTATAGGGATAGTCAGGACCCAGAGGAAGACAGCGGGGCTGTCCTTATCAGGACAATAACTCTGCTTGCAGGCAGAGACTCCTCACTTCCCTGTTTGGTAAGGGACAGGTTTTTCCATCTACCTGGAGTGGTGCATTACGTTGTGTATGACTCTTGCATTCAGTGTGAACGTCATCCTGCACACATGCTGAGTGTGGGGCTCTTGTGTTGCACGGCCGTGACGTAATAACCAGCAAGACATTTCCTCAATGGGTTTTCTGTTTTTGCCTTGCAGGTTCATGCATCCCATTGAGCCCTTGTCCAACCAGCTTAGGTCTCTGGCTATTGAGGTTGCTGAGGTTAAGCAACAAGGCTTAGGTGGAATGGGTTTAGTTAAGGAACCTTAGCTGGATCTACCAGATCGTTTTTCTGGTATAAGGCAGGAATTTTTTGCATTTAAAGAATCCTGCAAATTATACTTTAAACTGCGCCCTTTGTCCTCAGGTGATGAGTCTCAGAAGGTAGTGATGGTGATTTCCAGGTTACAGGGAGACCCTCAGGCTTGGGCCTTTTCATTACCTCCCATCTCTGAGGCATTATTGTCAAGGGAAAGGTTTTTTTAGCCTTTGGGTCTGATCTATGATGACCCGGATAGGGTATCTCTGGTGGAAGGTAAGATTAGAGGCTTATGGCAGGGAAGATCACCCATTGAAGAGTTTTGCGTGGAGTTTCGCCGTTGAGCAAATGATCTGCAGTGGAATGACCCCGCATTGTGGAGTCAATTTTGCTTTGCGCTTAGTGACAAAATTAAAGACCTCATGGTTTCACATTTCGCACCTAGAACTCTTGATGAGGCCATGTCTCTATTCATACGGATTGCTAGTCGAGTTAGAGAGCGGGCAAGTGAGCTATCTTTTGCATTGTCCGTAGAATCCACGGAGCCCGATGAACCCATGCAAGTGTGCTCTTTATCTGGTGGATCTATGAGAAGGGAGAAGCATGGGGGCAGAGGCCACTGTTTTTTCTGCGTCCATAAAGGACACTTCATTCAGGTGTGTCCTTTTCGGGGGCCTAAGTTGGAAAAACAGCTGACCTAGAGGTTAAGGGGAAGTTCCCTTTGGGCCCGCAAATCGCCTGGATATCATTCTCCAGGTTGGTCCATCCCGCAAAGATTCCTATTACTGGGCATAGTTGTCCGGTGGCAATTTTTTTGGATAGTGGAGCCAGAGTCAATCTAATTCAATATGAGGAGGCCAAACATCTAAGACATAATATTAGACCCTTGGACTGCCCCATACCGGTGTCAGCCATTGATTCCACCCCACTGTCCCAGAATTATTTATATTTTTTGTTTCTGATGTTTGTTTAAAGATTGGATTATTCCATACTAGTGTAGAAAATATTGTTGTTTGTCATGGAGTCTCTCCCCACACACGTGGCGTTGGGTTTGCCATGGCTGAAGTTGCACAACCCAGTGGTAGACTGGGAAAAGGGAGACGCTGTTCAATGGAATCTTTGTTGTAGACGGAATTGCATGTCAGTTAATGTCTCAGCGGTACAAACTGAGGAATTACCTGAGTGCATCAAAGATTTCGCTGACGTCTTTTCTAAGGAGGGAGCAGATAAGTTACCACCTCATAGGGAGGGGGATTGCACTATTGACCTCATTCCAGGTTGCAAGCTACCCAAGAGTCGCATGTATAATGTGTCAGGTCTGGAGAGGAAGGCTCTCAAGGAGTATATTGCTGCCAGTTTCTTCCTTGTTAAGAAGAAAGATGGGGGTCTGCGGCCATGTCTGGATTTTAGGGAACATAATTAGATCACTAAGTGCAACCCTTATCCGTTACCTCTCATTCTCGATTTGTTTAGCCAGCTAATGGGTTAATTAGCTTAATACAGATCAGAGAGGGGAATAAATGGAAAGACAGCCTTCAATACTCCCGAAGGTCATTTTGAAATTCTTGTGATGCCTTTCAGTTTGACCAATGCCCCCGCAGTGTTCTAAGCTTTCATAAATGAGGTACTTCAGAAATTCTTTGGACGTTTTGTGATGGTTTATTTGGATGACATTCCTATTTTTTCACCTGATTATGGTTGTCATATTTTGCACATTTGACAGGTGTTGCAAGCTCTCCATAAAAATGATCTATTTGCCAAGAGGGAGAAGTGTATTTTCGCTGTACAGGAGATTACCTCTCTGGGGCATGGTTTAGGCCCAGAGGGATTTAAGATGGACCTCGGGAAGGTCCGAGCTGTTTTGGACAGGGTTCAGCCTGAAAATTTGAAAGCACTTCAAACATTCTTGTGGTTCACGGATTATTATTATAAGTTCATACGCGAGTTTTCGAAGACGGTTAATCCTCTGACCGATATGGCGAAAAAAGGGTCCTTTTCTTCTGAATGGTCTCCGAAAGCAATTCATTCATTTGAGATCTTTAAGAGGTGTTTGGCGTCTGCTCCTATTCTGGTACAGCCAGATTCATAGACGCCGTTTGTTGTGGAAGTGGATGCTTCAGAGGTCGTGGTAGGGGCTGTTCTGTCTCAAGGCACTGGCGAATTGAAGAATCTTCGCCCTTGTGCATTTTTTTCAAGGAAGTTTACCTCTACTGAACAGAATTGTGACATTGGTGACAGAAAGTTGTTGGCCATTAAATGGTCTTTCGAGGAGTGGCGACACTTTCTGGAAGTGGCTCAACATAAGGTGACAGTTATCAATCACAAGAATCTGATATATTTAGAATCAGCAAAGAGGCTTAATCCTAGACAGGCACGGTGGTCATTGTTTTTCTCTTGTTTTGATTTTGTGGTCACATACTGGCCTTGTAGTCGAAATATCAGGGCGGATGCTCTCTCTAGGAGTTTTGTTCCAGTGGTCTCTGATGAACCCCCTGCACACATTCTGTCTGAGGGGGTAGTGATGTCCGCGTTGTCCCTGGATCTGAAGGAGCATATTCAGAATGCCTACCTATTTGCTACCGGCCAGGTTGAACAAATTCTACCCAGCGTCTTTGCCCCTTTGTTTCAGGGGATGTACATAGGTGGGAACTCAGCTACACATCTGGTGGACCTGTCCCGAGGTGGCTCGTCTCTGGACCCAGGTGCATAGACTTCTACGCAGACTTTTTATAGACCAATTTCTAAAATCTCCATCAGTATTTCTCCTAGGGGATCGTCAGCCACAGGTTAAATATCAGGTGCATATATTGATCCAGATTATCTGTATGATGGTTAGAGTTCATATTGAGGCCAGATGGAAGCAGCCACACCTTTCTTTTGAAGACGTGATGGGTAAAATCTCGCAGATTACACTATATAAAAGACTACATGCCATAAGTTTAGATACATTGGCAAGATAGGAGCAGGTGTTAGGACCCTGGATAGAGCTAGTAGATATCCTGGGACTCCGGCATAACCTTTTGTCGACCTAAAGTGACCTGGTGTACCGGTTTCATACTGATATTTTATCACAGACCTGTTGAATAGAATTGGCTATTTAAGTTAAAAAAACAAAACGGCCTTAGTCTGGTTCAGTCAAGTTTTACTATTGTACGTTATAATACGAAGAATAACATATTTCAAAATTTAGGTGTTAAAAGTGGAGTAAAAGTTTAATGGAACTGCAATTATAATTGTGTTTGCTATAATGAAAGCAATTTGACATTGAAGCCCCCTGCGTGGGGATTATTGTTGCACAAATGATTGATGTACCAAATTATGATACTTTTATATAAATCTTTTGAAACCTCGGTCAGAGGGGGTTAGTTTTCAGGTGGGTGATTTAGTCTTGTTGTCTACAAAGAACATCAAGCTTAATCAGCCATGTTTTAAGCTGAGTCCATGGTTTATTGGTCCTTTTAAGATCACAGAACATTAACCCAGTGTCCTTTAGATTGGAGATTCCTAGCTCATTAAAGATCATCGATGTGTTCCACAAGTCTTTACTTAAGAAGATGATGAATCCAGCACTTGGGTCGTCACCTCCTTCATCAGTGTTGGTGGATGGCAATCTGCAATTTGAAGTCAGCCGCATCGTTGACTCTTGGCGAGTAAGGAACTCTCTGCAGTATCTGGTGCATTGGCGAGGGTACAGTCCTGAGGAGAGGACATGGGTTCCAGCGGCTGAGGTCAACAAGGACCGCTTAATTAAAAATGATCATTAATGGAATCCTGGTAAACCAGGTCCTAAGGGTCCAGAGGTCCCTCCTCGGAGGATAAGTACTGTCGTGGCATGGTGGCCTCGACGCAGATTCAGACCTGTCACCCTGTTGCTATACAGGACAAGGGTTAATGTAAGTTGGGCAGAGATTGCTTTGCTATCCCTCTGTGTGCAGCATAATTGCTTGCTGACTATTAGTCATACCTGGAACAGGGTTTGGGGTGTGGTTCTCTAGTGGCTCTTCCTATCAGCAGGTGTGGTGAGCTCTCGGAGGCTCCTTGTGTATAGTGACCTCTTCTTCCGCTTGTGTAGAGCTTGTTGACCACTAGACGCCTCTACGACACAGAGAAGAGATTTCACCCCATTACCAGAGGCTGAGAGGAGGCATTATTGGGATGTGAGAGGCTGGATGGTCGTATTGACCAGTGTTGGGACCAGTGGATGTGTGAGGGCACACAAGGCGACTGGGCTAAGCATACCCTCGACATACCACCAGTGGAAAGGATAATCTGATCTTTCGATAAGCACGAGCCTCTCCAACTGTTTCATTGTCTGCCATCCAGAGACAGGTGAAAAATTGCTGCGGGCCTCGATGTGTCAGAACCATTGACAGGCGCTTGGCTAAAGGACATTTGTTCTGACGGTACCCATTGCATGTACTGCCTTTGCCACCCACCATTGCCAAGGTTGGCAGGAGTATCCTGGCCTGGCTACTCTAGCCACGATGACCCGGCCTTATTGAAAGTCGCTCAGATTGCTGGATTTTCCCATCTAATGTGGATTCACACTGAAACTGATCCACAGAAAACTTGTCATGTGATCTTATCCTGTACCTCGAGGTCATTGGGATAATTTGAATTTCCATACAGGGAAGCACCAACTGTGAATGGGCCGAGGGCTCTAATCAAGTGGCCATTCAGTAACTATATAGTTTGCTTTACAAATATACAATGTCATCAATATGGTAGTGCAACTTATGGAAACCATCTGAGTACCCCAATATGATGCATAACCTATGAATGCAGATGGAATTTATGTTTTTAAGTTCCTCTTGCTTGTTTGCTCTGGCGGTGAGTACCGGCCCCACATGTGCATTAACAGCCCACATTATTACCTTCTATTTCTGACTTTAGACCTGAACATCAGAATGTTCAGCATGAAGGGTGACAAAGCCGGTCACACAGAATTGTTGTTACCAGCTTTACACTGCATTTGTTTCCAGGCAATAAAAAAACTTGGATGTCGTCAAACAAACAAGTCTGAAGGACCTTCTGATAACAGCAATGAAAAATACCACTTCTACTTGTAAAAAAAAAAATAATCGATTAGCAACAGTATTCATTAAAACAAACTAAAATATTACGCAGTCTAATCTTAAAGTGATCCACTAGTTTCCAGACAAAATTCTGTCCCAGGACAACAGGGAGAAGAGGGTGCATTATCTATAGATGTTCTACTCTGTTGGCCCTCCGATTTGCCGGTTTTGGGCCATCCAGGATCATTGCAGCAATTTTCTAACTACTTAATGCACACTGTGCCCTGCTCTCTGATTGGCCAGTGCTGATCACATGAGCAGCTCTGGACAATCAAGGAGCAGGTATAATGTATTGCTAGTCTAACTGTAGGGATTGGGTAGTCTGAAGATTGTGTCAGCCATCTTGGACAGTCAAACACGGGAGCGGGCACTGGTGGATTGGAGGGATGGCAGAAAACAACAACTGCAGGTAATAGATCCCCCACCCTTCCAGTCCTGGGACATAATTTTTTGTGTTTGAGAGCAGTGTGAACTCCGCTACACCCAGGCTGTAGTGACAGAAGGCACTTCCACTTTCACTTTTTAGTACATAACTCATTTTAAAAAAAAATTGCTTCTACCTTTTCCTCCGGGTCCTCGGTTGTGTCTAAAAGCCGAGGACCCAACCTGTTCTTGCTTGATTGCAGGAGCAGGGGCTTTAATGCCATGCTTTTATTTTGCTATTGAACGGGATTAAAGCCCAGGACCAAGCACCGTAAATTTATGCTGCTTGGTTCTTAAAGGCTTAGTCAGACGGGCGTTTTTTCGCGCGATTTGCGCATGCGCATGCGTCCGGCGATTTTATAAAACCATTGCTTTGCAATGGTATCGGATACATGAGCGCTTTTTATGCGCTCGTCCGATAAATTATAGAACAGAAATCGCAGATCGCACCTATCTGCGATCTGCGATTCCTGTTCTCTTCTCTATATGCGCTCAATGGGGCCGGCGGCAGCAGCGCCGACCCCATTGAGAACATATAGTAGACAAATCATTCTCCTCTGCCACAGCTGTAACAGCTGTGGCAGAGAAGAACGATGTTTGCCCATTGAATTCAATGGAGCCGGCAATACAGCCGCTCCATTGAAAGCAATGGGCTGCCGGCGATCGCACGGTGAATTGTCGGGAAGGGCTTAAATATATAAGCCCTTCCCTGCAATTCATCCAGAAATGTGTAAAAATAAAAAATATATATATACTCACCTTGTCCCGGCAGACAGAGTTCAGCGCGGCCGGCCAGCAGTTCCCCTGAACTGCTCTCTCTAATATTCAGCAGCCGGGGATTTAAAATCCCCGCCTGCTGAATGAACTGCCTCTGATTGGTCACAGCCTGACCAATCAGAGGCAGCTCTCACTCACACCCATTCATGAATTCATGAATGGGTGAGTGAGGGCTGCCTCTGATTGGCTCAGCGCAGGGACCAATCAGGGGCAGCTCTCACTCACACCCATTCATGAATTCATGAATGGGTGTGAGTGAGAGCTGCCTCTGATTGGTCAGGCTGTGACCAATCAGAGGCAGCTCATTCTCTGAGCAGTTCAGGAGAACTGCCCAGGCCGCGGCTGAACTACGTCTGCCGGGACAAGGTGAGTATATATATATATTTTTTGTTTTTACACATTTCTGGATGAATTTCAGGGAAGGGCTTATATATTTAAGCCCTTCCCGAAAATTCATCCTGCGATCTGCCCGCAGTGCATTGCTTTCAATGGAGCCGGCTGTATTGCCGGCTCCATTGAATGCAATGCGCTGGACAGCTCCGGCCCGTTTCTATTAAAACGCGGCTAGGAGCAGATTTTCGAGTGATTTTTCGGCCCCGGTCACGCGATTTGCGTATGCGCATCCGTCATGCGATCCGCAAATCGTGGGAAAAAACGCCCGTGTGACTAAGGCCTAAGGGGGTAAGCACTTCATTTTCTATGGGCCTGTAACTTTAGTTTATAGGGTTCACATGAGCTGACAGAGTCCCTTTAAAGGCATTTTCCCAAATCAACATGCATTTATCTTTCACTAGTTGTGTCCACTATTTCTCTAGTAATCCTCCCATTTACTTTTGTCAATTTTTTTTTCTCGTTTGTAACATTCATTCTGCAATTCCTGCCATCTACCCGACCTGTTGTGGTCCTGAGGAGTCCAATGCATGGACCAAGCACTGGCTTCCCAGTAAGGGAGCGGGGAGGCAGGTCAATACAAAACGTACATCCCAACCACAGGAGCTCCTGTCCTATAAGCCCATAAACTTTTATGCTGCTCGGAGGATCTTACAGTTTCCATGTAATGACACTTGGTCCAGTAGGGGTTAATTGTTGAAATTTCTTATAGGGAGATTTATAATACTTTAAATATGGGTAAAACTAAACTAAACTTGTCACAGCTCGCCAACCATGTCACAACAGGATCATGGTGATCTCACGGTAATCCACACGTCTGAGCGTTCTCAGTGTGATTCTGCACTTCCTCGGTCCCCGGCCCCCTCCTTTTCTCCATCTACACAGCGTCTGTTGGACAAACCATCAGGAGATTTGGCCTCCAATACTATCTCTATGCTGACGACACCCAGCACTACACCTCCTCCCGTGACATCTCTGCACCTTTCCTCCAAAACATCACCGACTGTCTGTCCGCTGTCTCTAACACTATGTCCTCTCTCTACCTAAAACCTAAACCTCTCCAAAACTGACTTACTGGTATTTCCACCCTCCACTAACCGACCTCATCCTGACATCTTCATCTCAGTGTGTGGCGCCACCATAACTCCCAGCATGCTCGCTGCCTTGGGCATACTGGGAGTTTACCCCCTACATTCAATCTCTGGCCCGAACATGTCAGCTGCACCTCAAGAATATCACAAGAATCCACCCTTTTCTCACCGTGGACACGCTAAAAACGCTCACTGTTGCCCTCATCCACTCTCAGCTGGATTATTGCAAATCGCTGCTGATCAGCCTCCTCCCTCCAATCCACCCTGAATGCGGCAGCCAGACTCATCTTCCTGTCCAGCCGCTACTCGGACGCCTCTGCCCTGTGCCAGTCACTCCACTGGCTGCCTGTAAAATACAGAATTCAATTCAAACTCATTACCTGCATCCACAAAGCCTTCCATAGCACCGTGCTGCTCTACATTGCATCCCTCATCTCAATCTACCTCTCAACCCGCGTCCTCCAATCCACTAATGAAATCAGACTGAGTGCCCCTCTAATTAAAACCTCTCTCTCCCACCACCAAGACTTCTCCAGTGCAGCACCAGTCCTCTGGATCGCGTTACCCCAAACTATCTGGGCAATCACTGACACACAAAACTTGAAGCATGCTCTAAAAATGCACCTCTTCAGGGAGGCATGCCACATCCCCTAAACCAAACCCCTCTGTACTCTCCCAGGTAACATGCTCCCTTTCCTACTGACTGCAATCCCTGCTCGCTGCTATCAACCACCCCCAGCAGTGGGGCAGTGATGTGCTCACCCGTAGGTCTCCAGATACTTGACTCATAGCTGAAGACAACCCGGTTCCAGTCCGTAGCAGTCTAGTTTCACTATTCATGACACCACTGCCTAAGGGAGGCGATGGTGTGTGTCAAAGGCCGTACATGTAATGGGCACCGTGAGACCAAATGTCCTTTAGCTAAGCACCTGGAAATGGTTCCGACAGACACAGGAGCCTGTAACGATGGTGTCACCTGTCTCTAGATGGTGGACAATGATTCAATTGGAGCTGCTTATGCTTGTCGGACAATCGAATGATCGTCTCTACTGGTGGTCTGTCGGAGGCGCATTGAGCCCGGTTGCTTTGTGTGCCCTTGTGCATCCACTGGTCCCAACACTTCCTAACAGTCTAGTTAGAACGACCCAGGTGGCGGCAATTCGGCGATACGACTATCCAGCTTCTCACATTCCAATAATGCGCCCCTTTCAAACTCTGTTAACTGGACAAAATCTCTTCAGTTTTTTTATAGAGACGTCAACAAGCTGTCAACAAGCTCTACACAAGCACAAAAAAAAAAGAGGTCACTACACACAAGTAGCCTCTGAGAGACATTATATAGGCAAAGGGTGGAACCATTTTTAGGGCCTAAGGTGACAAGACGGTTCATCTCATCACACCACAAATCTCATCATTTGCATATCTGCCTAAGATGTAGCAAAATGACACCTTCTTCTAGGTGCTTGATTTTTTTTGACAAAGAGTGTATATACACAAACACACATATATATCCTTACTATAACAGCAGACGACCAGTTCCAGAACCATTGTGTATAGGAGAAACAGAAAGGCAAAACTTCAGTGGACAAAAGAGCACAAAAATTGTATCACTGGACAGTGGAAAAACATCGCCTGGTCAGATGAATCCAGATGTCTGTTGCACTATGCTGATGGGAGGTCAGAATTTGGTGCAGGCAGGAGTGACGAGTGAACTTTAAAGTTTGGCCGATTTGTCGAATTTTGGCAAAAAGTTAAATTCGGTCTGAACTAGTTTGAATTAAAGCAGAACTTCACCAATATCCCTAAAACTGATGTATAACACTAAGAGGAGGAGGAAAAGAAGGAAGAAGAGTAGGTTTGGCTATGATGAAGCGCCAATGGCCCAGGTTTGTGCTGAACCAAACTTTTAGCAACGTTCAACCCGAAACAGGACTCAGCTGTTTCAGTTGACTCTACTCTAGCAAGTAGCTTGAATCGATGATCCCTTCTTATCAGGCTGCTGGAGTAATGGTGTGGGAAAAGTTTTCTTGGCACACCCTAGGTCCCCTGATACCAGTGGGTGAACACCACGATGAATGATTACGGCTCCGAAGGCCAAAAGCAGTCCATCACGCTATTGAATAGGGTCTCTATTAGTGTTCATTCTGTATGCATGAAGGGAATACATCACTGCTGATGAATGCACATCGGACACACCAGTCCTCGTCTCTGCAGACACATGCTGATACGAATCCAACTTATCCAGGCACTCAAATAAGAAACCTAATTTCGTTAGACTGCAGCTACACGGGTCTCTTAGCAAGAATTGCATCCTACAAGTATTCTTTCATAGGCGGAGAGTGGCGGAGCTAGTTCTATAAGAATTAAGATGTGCACACCTTCACAGCATGAGCCATGGGATAGAATGTATCCAATTAGGAAATATTGTGTTGGCTTTGATGTAGTCCGCCTTACATCCCTACTGCTTTAATTACCATCAACTCTTAAAATTTGCATCCACTTGGCGTCAGCACTGTCTTCATTAGCATAATAAGACCGTTTTCAAATATCTCCAAGTACACCGCTGATGACTCGCCCTGAATACATCGCTTTTTATGAGTGACTATTAAAATTCTAAATTCATCAAATCCAATTTGTTTTGCCAGAATGTTGATAAATGATTCATTTTACCCAAGTGACACAAACGGAATAACTTGACGAAGAAACGTGTTAATTCAATATTTTACATGAATCTCAACAATGGAGGTAATTACAAAGTATGGCGTCGCTGACGCCGGCGCTGTCGCAGGTGGCTGCAGAGATCGCTTCCCTTTGTCATTTCTCACACGGTATTTACAGCCATGCGGTAGAAGATATAACCAACGGTAAAAAACTGAAAACTGCGAGGCAAATGACGTCGCTTCCAATCAGACATCTGGAGTCGTACAATAGTTCACATAGAAACGAGCTGGATGTGTGTGTTACTTCCTACCAAGAGAAATGAGGAGCACATGGAACATACGGAGGGGCTTTACACTTTGGGGTGAGGACATAGAGTGTTTTTTTCCCAGTTTCTAAGATATGACAGCAGTTTTGAGCCATACAGCACAGTAATATAATTAAAGGGGTTGTCCCGCGAAAG
Source organism: Eleutherodactylus coqui (assembly GCF_035609145.1). NCBI lineage: Eukaryota > Metazoa > Chordata > Amphibia > Anura > Eleutherodactylidae > Eleutherodactylus > Eleutherodactylus coqui. Next base: position 102,950,902 of record NC_089848.1, on the reverse strand, counting down.
CAAGTGGGGGTATGCACTTCTGTATGGCCATATTAATGCACTTTGTAATATACATCGTGCATTAAATATTGGCCATACAGAAGTTATTCACTTACCTGCTCCGTTGCTAGCGTCCTCGTCTCCATGGTGCCGTCTAATTTCAGCGTCTAATCGCCCGATTAGACGCACTTGCGCAGTCCGGTCTTCTCCCTGGTGAATGGGGCCGCTCGTGCCGGAGAGCTGGTCCTCGTAGCTCCGCCCCGTCACGTGCCGATTCCAGCCAATCAGGAGGCTGGAATCGGCAATGGACCACACAGAGCCCACGGTGCACCATGGGAGAAGACCCGCGGTGCATCGTGGGTGAAGATCCCGGCGGCCATCTTGGTAAGGTAAGTAAGAAGTCGCCGCAGCGCGGGGATTCGGGTAAGTACTAAACTTTTTTTTTTTAACCCCTGCATCGGGTTTGTCTCGCGCCGAACAGGGGGCCTATTGAATAAAAAAAAAAAAACGTTTTGGCGCGGGACAACCCCTTTAAGGACTAGAGATGAGCGAGTGTACTCGCTAAGGCAGACTACTCAAGCGAGTAGTGCCTTATGCGAGTACCTGCCCGCTCGTCTCTAAAGATTCGGATGCCGGCAGGGGGTGGGGAGCGGCAGGGAAGAGTGGGGAGGAACGGGGGGGGGGGGGGGGGGGAAGAGCTCTCTCTCTCACTCTCTCCCCCCGCTCCCCCATCTCACCGCTCTCCTCCGCCGGCCCCGAATCTTTTAAGACGAGCGGGCAGGTACTCGCATAAGGCACTGCTAGCTCATTTCTATTAAGGACTCATTTGCATCCCCACATTGATGTGATGCTGTTCTGACATGACAACACGTCGCGTGCTCCAGGAATTTACATGATAGGGAGCACAACGGGGGGCGGGAGGATTGACGACCCCATATCGCGCTTACCAGTGTGAAGTTAGCCTGAGGGCTCCTTCACACTGGCGATCGCAATATTGCCACAAGAAGAAAGAAAAAAATTCGCAATTTTGCTCATGAGATGTCTGAGTGTCAGCGCTGCTTTTTACTGCCGCTTGTGATTGTCTCGGGATAGACACTAGGAGTCTCTAATGTTAAAACCGCATCAAATCGAAAATCATGCTTTGCATTGCGAAGAGAAGGAGGCTCCATAGGGAAGTATGGGAGATTAAAAAAAAGTAAAACACAGGAAGATAGGGCAGCTGTGGGTTTATTATTTTTTTTTTTCACTCCACATCGCATGAGTGAAAACATCGCAAATGGGAATGAAACCATAAAAAATCATTGGTTTCATAATTCTGCGTGTTCGCTCACTCTCGCATCGCGTGAAACTCATGCGATTATTTTGCCAGTGTGAAGGCACCCTTACGGTTTATTCACATGTGCAATTTTTTTTTACATGGACTGTGTTAAAAAAAAAAAATTAAATCGCAGCATGCCGTATTGTGGTCCACGGAGAATTCCCGCTTTGAGTCAATGAGAAAGAAAAAAAAAACTGGCATCCTAGTGCGCTTTATTTTTTGCACAGCCATTGTCATTTTTTTGGCGGGGTTTTCTGAGTTGTGGCAAAAATGACATAATTTGGGCCTTCTACTTTTTTTTGCGCAGGAAAAAAAATCGATTTAAAGGAAAAAGAAAACAAATGTTTCAGTTTGCTCCCGCGCTGTTTGATTTCCGTTTTTTAACTGAATAAATAGCACTGCAGATTGCGCCATTTATTCCATTCAAAAGCAGAAACCGAACGGAACAGAAGAAAACTGGAAATTTTCTACTTGTTTTTCATTTTTTTCAAGCACATGGAAATGAATTGATTTCCGTTTTAATTCCCTTTTTCTACTATAAAAACAGAACAGAGAGAAGGAAGTATAACTGACAGCAGCAACGTAAGTGTGAATGTACCCTTAAGAGTTAAAGGGGTTGTACTAAGATTGCACGAAGATCACTGCTGAGACCACCACCGATGTCAAGATCAGGGGTCCTGTATCCCCAGTCCTCTGCACCACAGGGTTACAGCACCCCCAGAGAGGAGGAGACTGAATGGAGTGCTGGTCAGGCAAGCGCACTGCAGCTCTGTTCACTTTCAATGGGGCTGCAGAGAAACTGTGCGGCACCCGCTTGGGCATTTCCATCAGCCCCATTGAAATGAATGGAGCGCTGACCACGCATGTTTGGCCAGCACTCCCTTCATGCTAACCTCACTGCAGGGAAAGAAGCAACCCCCAGCGAGACAGAATGGGACATGGGAGTCCCGTTTTGGAAATCGTCAGAACTTTCAGCAGTGAGACCCAGACTAGAGATGAGCGAGTATACCCGCTAAGGCACATTACTCGAGCGAGTAGTGCCTTAGCCGAGTATCTCCCCACTCGTCTCTAAAGATTCGGGGGCCGGTGCGGGATTTTCGCCTGATGCGTTAGTAAAAAAGCAGATTATGAAACCAATGATTTACGATGGTTTCCTTCTCGTCTGCGATGTTTTCACTGATGTGATGTTGAGAGATAAATAAATTGCGGAATTCTCTATCTTTCTGTGATGTGCGATTTTTACATTTTTTTTTTTTTAATCTCACGTTTCCCTATGAAGCCTGCGCTTTATCGTATCGCAGCAAATATGCGATTTTAGCATTAGAAAGTCTCACTGACTTTTGCGATAAAAAATTGCGCGATTTTATCACGGGCGGCAGCGATGTGAGATTATTCTCTACAAAGGCATCGCTGACACTCAAAAATCGCAGTAAACAAAGACACAATTTTGCTGCGGCTAAATCGCGATTGTCCGTGTGAAGCTAGCCATAGGTGGATTTATTGCAGCCTCTTCCACATTGGAGGTTACAAAGGGAGGCGGCTGCCAGAGCTTTAATCAGGTGTGGTTATAGGTGGGGGGGGGGGGTTCACATTCATGCAGAGCATTACATGCTACATTGTTGTCACTCCTATAATGTAACTAATGAAAATGAAACATTTTAGCTTAAAGGAGATGTCTCGAGGAAGCAGTGAGTTGTTGTTTTTTGCCCAGTCCCCCTTATTCAGCATACAAAACTAAGCACCCGTTTAAATGACTTTTAAAGCCGGTTTCTACTCACTGTTCCAGTGTTTCAGCAACTTTTAAAAACTTTTCCAAAGATGGCCGCCGATTCTTCTCCCAAAGTGTACAGCCCTTGCTTCAGCCCGACGTGCGCGCTCCCGAGACGCCAGTCACGTGATTCTGTTGATGACGTCATCTCTGGAGGCGGGGAATTCAAATGCTTGTAATCTCCATGGCAACCGGACGCCCCACAGCCGCCGACCAGACGCCCCGCAGCCGCCGACCAGTCACCCACCGCCAGGCAGCAGGTAACCGGCGCTAGCCCCCGGCTCCCCAGCGCTAGACCCTCAGCCCAGGTGAAGGCCCCGGAGCCCAGCGCTAGGTTCCGGAGCCCAGGTGAAGGCCCCGGAGCCCAGCGCTAGTTCCCCCGGCCTAGCGACAGCACCCCCGGCCTAGCGACAGCCCCCCCCCGGCCTAGCGCTAGTTCCCCCGGCCTAGCGACAGCCCCCCCATCGCAGCGGCAGCCCCCCCGGCCCAGCGACAGCCCCCCCATCGCAGCGGCAGCCCCCCCGGCCTAGCGACAGCCCCCCCATCGCAGCGACAGCCCCCCCCCGGCCTAGCGCTAGTTCCCCCGGCCTAGCGACAGCCCCCCCATCGCAGCGGCAGCCCCCCCGGCCCAGCGACAGCCCCCCCATCGCAGCGGCAGCCCCCCCGGCCTAGCGACAGCCCCCCCATCGCAGCGGCAGCCCCCCCCGGCCTAGCGACAGCCCCCCCATCGCAGCGGCAGCCCCCCCGGCCTAGCGACAGCCCCCCCATCGCAGCGACAGCCCCCCCCGGCCTAGCAACAGCCCCCCCATCGCAGCGACAGCCCCCCCCCCCCGGCGCAGCGACAGCGACGACAGCCCCCCCAGCGCAGCGACAGCCCCCCCCCCCCGGCGCAGCGACAGCGACGACAGCCCCCCCATCGCAGCGACAGCCCCCCCCCCCCCCCCGGCGCAGCGACAGCGACGACAGCCCCCCCAGCGCAGCGGCAGCCACCCCCCCCACCCCCCCGGCGCAGCGACAGCGACGACAGCCCCCCCGGCCCATCACTTACCTGGACGGCAGGACAGCTGGACGGCAGGACAGCTGGGCAGCTCTGCACCTTCCTCTAACAGAGGAAGGTACAGAATGGCCGCTCCAGCGCGCTCCCGAGCAGTGACAGCTCATCTGCGCATGCGCAGAAGAGCTGTAGCGGGGAGCACACTGAAGCGGCTCGTGCTGAAAGGAGAAGACCGGACTGCGCAAGCGCGTCTAAAAAAGCAAGCTGCCAGCGAATTTAGACGGAACCATGGAGACGAGGACGCTAGCAACGGAGCAGGTAAGTGGAATAACTTCTGTATGGCTCATATTTAATGCACGATGTATATTACAAAGTGCATTAATATGGCCATACGGAAGTGTATAACCCCACTTGGTTTCGCGAGACCACCCCTTTAAAGCAAATCAAATGAATATTTTAGAATATCTACAAAGAAAAATTAAAGCTGTACACGCGGGGTCTGCTTTATATTCAAGCTTCCTAATTAGCAGTAGATGCAAAACAATACAGAACTGGTGGCATTCATACCACATTAATATTAATGCTGCTGCTACTGGTGAGGCCACTATGTTTGCACAGCTGATTATCAGTGAGATAGCTCATTAATTAGATGTGAGTGGATATACTGCCCTCTGCTGGTAATTATGTATACTTACAGGGCTGTGAAAAGGTTTATTGAGAAAAGACATAAAAATAGTGCAGATTACCTCTTAACTTTTGAACAGTTGAAAGAACTTCTCTTGTGGTGTACTACAGCTATTTATTTAATGCCCCCTTGATGCTAAGCCACACCTTTTGTGTCCCTTCACAGTAATAGTGCACAAGTGACCTCCTCACAGTACTACGGTAGTATGCCTCTAAGTAAAGGCCCTTTTACATGCCACAAATTTCATCCAAAACTGGCAGAGCGAAGCAATCATCTGTACATGTAAATGCAGGCAGCAGAACAATTTTTATTGACATTTCACTCATGGTTGACGTTAAGGTCTCATGTCCACGGGCAGGATGGATTCCACCCGTGGGAGCATGCAGCAGGATCCGACATGGCCCGCAGCAATGGATATTTTCTTACCTGTCCGGATCCTGTGTGGGTCTTCTCCATCTCAGACAGATCTTTTTTTCTTCTGCACGGTGGATGCGGCATGTCTGCAGGGTCAGCTGCGGGCGTGCCACGGATTGGACGGCTTCCATTGACTGCGATGGAAGCTGTCCGTGCAGGATCCGCAGAAAAATGGAGGATGCTGCAATTTGTTTTCCGGATTCAAAGGTCCGCAAATCAAATCCGCATGCTTTAATGTATTCGTTGACGCCCATGTATCTCTATGGGTGGCCTGATCTCATAGAATGATAGAATGGTAGAGTTGGAAGGGACCTCCAGGGTCATCGGGTCCAACCCCCTGCTCAGTGCAGGATCATAGAATGGTAGAGTTGGAAGGGACGTCCAGGGTCATCGGGTCCAACCCCCTGCTCAATGCAGGATTCACTAAATCATCCCAGAGAGAAGTCTGTCCAGCCTTTGTTTGAACACTTCCATTGAAGGAGAACTCACCACTGCCCGTGGTAACCTGCTCCACTCATTGATCACCCTAAATGTCAGAAAGTTTTTTCTAATATCTAATCAGTGTCTCCTCCCTTTTACTTTCATCCCATTTCTTCTAGTCTTTCCTTGTGCAGATGAGAATAGGGCTGATCCCTCTGCACTGTGACAGCCCTTCAGATATTTGTACACAGCTATTAAGTCTCCTCTTAGGCTTTTTTTTTTTTGCAAGCTAAACATTTCCAGATCCTTTAACCGTTCTTTGCAGACCACTCACCATTTTCGTAACTCTTCTCTGAACTTGCTCCAGTTTCTCTATGTCTTTTTTTAAAGTGGGGTGCCCAGAACTGGACACAGTATTCCCGATGAGGTCTGACTAAGGAAGAGTAGAGGGGATAATGACCTCACGTGATCTAGACTATATGCTTCTCTTAATACATCCTAGAATTGTGTTTGCTTTTTGGCTGCTGCATCACATTGTTGACTCATGTTCAGTTTGTGATCTATTAGTATACCCAAGTCTTTTTCACGTGTGCTTCTGCTTAGCTCAATTCCTCCCATTCTATTCTGTATGTGCTTTCTTCATTTTTCTTGCCCAGATGTAGGACTTTGCATTTCTCCTTGTTAAATACCATTCTGTTAATCGTCGACCACTGTTCAAGCTTGTTTAAACTCTTCTCTAGTCTTAGCTATCCCTCCTAGCTTTGTGTCAGCAAATTTGATCAGTTTCCCATCAATTCCCTCCTCCAGATCATTTATGAAAATGTTGAACAACACTGGGCCCAGGACAGAGCCTTGTGGTTCCCCACTTGATACATTCTTCCACTTGGATGTGCAGCCATTTATGACCACTCTTTGAGTACGATCACTCAGCCAGTTGTGAATCCACCTAAGAGTTGCCTTGTCAAACCCATATTTGGTCATTTTTTCAATAAGTATGGTATGAGATACTTTGTCACATGCTTTGCTAAGGTCAAGATAAACTAGATCCACCGCATTGCCCTGATCAACCTAGGAAGTGATACTGTCATAGAAGGAAATTAGATTTGTCTGGCATGACTTGTTTGTTACAAACCCATGCTGGCTCTAGTTAATTATTCCATTTTCATCCGAATACTTGCATACATGCTGGTATAGAGGTCAGGCTCACAGGTCTATAGTTTCCTGGATCCACCTTCTTCCCTTTTTTGAAGATAGGGACAACATATGCCCTTTTCCAATCTTCAGTGACTTCTCCTGTTCTCCAGGAATTTTCAAAGATTATGGTGAGTGGTTCAGCAATTACCTCCACTGCTTCCTTTAGTATCCTAGGATGTAATTCATCAGGACATTGAGACTGGAATTCATTTAAGTTAGCTAAGTGTTTCCTCACAATCTCTCTGCTTATAGATAGCCTGAATTCTTTTATTCCCCTAATAACACAGGGAAGATCAGTTGTTGTTCCATCTACTTTGGAAAGAAAACAGATACAAAATAGGAATTTAAGGGTTCGGCCTTCTCTACATCATTCTTAACCAATTCACCTTTTTCATCTTGTAAGCATCCAATAGCATCTTTGACTTTTCTTTTGCTTTTAACATACCCCCAAAATCCTTTTTATTGCTTTTGGCCTCTGTTGCAAGTCTCAATTCATTATTAGCTTTAGCTTTTCTGACACTTGTCCTACAGTTTCTACAGACCGCATTATATTCTTCTTTAGATATTCTCCCTTCTTTCCATTTGATAAACTTATTTTTCTTTGTTTTTAACATGTGTGCAAGTTCTGTGTTCATCCATCCCGGTCTCTTTAAATGCTTCCTATTCTTCCTTCTTTTAGGAATTGTTAATGATTGTGCTTTGAGAATCTTATTTCGCAATATTTCCCAACTTTCTTGGACATTTTTGTCTTTAAGAACATCCAGCCATTGGATTCTTCCTATCCTCTTTCTGAGTTAATTGAAATCTGCCTTTGTGAAATTCAACTTTGAGGTCTGAGTTTTCTCAGGTCTTGCTCCCCTTTTTATCCAGTGATCGGTGGATCACTCAGGCGGATTCTGCAAAACAGATCCGCCCATGGACATTAGGCCTCAGGCCTCTTTCACATGGCCAAGGGCGTTTTTACGTGTGCCCACCAGCGCTGTAAAAACACGTGAACGGGCACACAAATCTAACATTTGTGCGCCAATTCAGACGGCACGGGCCCCGGCGGATATACGCCGAGGCCGCAATGCTGTTGCCTCCCCTTTTCTTCGCTCTGGCTGTTTGCAATGGGAGTAGATGGGACAGGAGTGGAGCTAAACATCCGCCCCTCCTTGCAGCCAGCAATAGGAGAGGTGGAGCTTAGTTCCGCCACCTCCCATTGCAAACAGCCAGAGGGGAGGAGAGATGAGGAGAGAGGAGGGAGGGAGTTTAGCAGTGACGCTGCTAAACTCCCTCCCACCTCCCTTCTCCGGCTGCTGTCACTGGCTCCCATAGGAGCCCATGCAGCGGCCAACGTATTCCAGACGGATAGTTCCAGGACTATCGTTTTGGCCTGGTATGAATGCGCTCGGCAGTATATTGGCCTGGCCGGGCACTTTTATGCCCCGGGAATACGGCCACGTGAGCTGATGCATTGGAATCCAATGCAGCAGATCGTAGCGTAGATTGGCTGGCCGTGAAAACGGTGAACCGATATACGCTTGTGGGAATGAGGCCTTATCAATGCAGCACTCGCTGAACCAATGTGATGGATGTGATTGGCTGAGAGCAGTTCTTGCTGAACTAATCACACCCATTGCGTTAGTATAGCAAGCGCTACATTGATTGGCTGAGAGCAGCACTTGCTGGACCAATCAGAGACATTGCTTCCTGGAGGCAGGATTTATGAATCCCTTGACCAGCAAGTGATGTTCTGTTGGTGATCGAGGAGTCCAGGACGCGCAGTGGAGCTTACGGAACCTTGGAGACCAGCGGGAGGGTCCCGGACAGCATGGGATAGGTAAGTAAAATAAGCCAGTCCCTGAAAATAAGCCCTAGTTACTCTTTTGGGGCAAAACTAATATAAGACCGGGTCTTATTTTTAGGGAAACACGGTAGTAACTCTCCTATAGTGCAAGTGCCCAAACAAAGTAATAATGTCCCATATGCTACCCCACTTACTTACTGTGTGCCCTCTGTGTTCCTACTTTGCTACAGTATTGTGTCCCCTCTGTGGCCTTACTTAATTACTCGTGGCTCAACTTAATAGCACCCACCTCTATAGCCTCACTTAAAAATAGTACCCCTGTTCTAAGGTTCAAGACCTTTCCACTAAAAGTGTTATGAACAATAAAACTGTCATGTACTGTGAATTGTAATTTTCTGACAATTTTGTATGTTAAAACTTCAATAAAATGAGTTTAAACAAAACAACACAAATATATATATATATAGTACTCCTACACTTTCTCGCTCCAGAAAATCTTTTAAATTAGCCTCAGTAACCCTCACACTTTTTCTTACTCTGGTGCCGGAGACTGACAGCGTTCTCTATACACATCCTGACTCCTCCCCTCCGCCTCCGGACACGGTATACTCAATGTAGGAGGGTTTCCAGGCCTACAAATGGTGAAATAACATCTTATGCTTTTACGCTATTTATGAAGAGAGTACAGTACTGTATATCACAACCCAATGCAACCCAAGGTCCCTGGCAGTGCATCGTGTCCGGCAGTGAGCGGGTGCACTGTGAAGAGGAGAAGCCATCTGCAGAATAAAAGGGACAGTGGCAATGAGCAAAAGGAGTAATAGAACACCCTGGTAGTGGGACAGACGCATTGGTGAGGAGAGGAGAACTGAGATCACATTAACTAAAATGCAGATATTAATAAAATGGGACTGTATGTTGGCAACACCAATGTCTCAAATGGGGTACCACAAGAATCTGTCCTGGGTCCAGTGTTGTTCAACACTTTTATAAATGACCTATAGGAGGGAATTGAGGGAAATCTGATCAAGTTTGTGAAAGGACACAAAGTTAGAAGGGATAGCTAACACTAGAGAAGAGAGAGGATTCATAAAGATCTAGAAAAGCTTGAACAGCGGGCGGCGACTAACAGAATGATATTTAACCAGGAGAAATGCAAAGTCTTACATCTGGGCAAGAAAAATCAAAAAAGCACATACAGAATGGGAGGAATTGGGCTAAGCAGCAGCATGTGTGAAAAAGACTTGGGTATACTAATAGATCATAGACTGAACATGAGCCAACAATGTGATGCAGCAGCCAAAAAAGGCAAACACAATTCTGGGATGTATTAAGAGAAGCACGTGAGATAATAATTATCTCTCTCTACTCTTCCTTTTTTTTAATTAAAGTATTTTTTATTAAACTTTTTCACCTTTTGCATATTTTAAATCATTTTTTTTAACAAATCTTTGGTTTCCCCTCCCTCCCTCCCCCTCCCCCTCTCACCCACCCCCTTCCCCTCTCCCCCCTCCCTCCCCCACCCCCCCTAAGATCTCTCTCTCAACGTTCTGTTCTTTGGGTAAACTGTCTCTGAATGAACACAGTGTTGTGTTGTAAACAATAATAACAGTTCTTGTAACGTATATTTGTTTTCTTCTTTGGTCTTCGTGTTGCTTATCTTCTTGCTGTTTTCTTTTATTGATTCAGGGTTAGATTTTTTGTTGCATTCGAGGGGGGGTCATATTTCTTTTGCCCGTTGCCCGGTCTCTCTCTCTCCAATCCCTCCTTTCTTAACTTTTCCCTATTACTCCTTACCACTTTATTTTATTGTATATCGAGTCTGTAATTTGTTCTACATTTCCCAATAAACTTTATATATATCCATTACATACGTTGTTATGTCTTAGTAAATCCCCGGTTTACTGGTGCCTCCCCACACGGCTCACCACTCCCTATGTATTTGATCCAACATTACTGCTCTGGGCGTGTATCCATCTCAGCCATATGTCCTGATATTTTTGACTGGTCTTACGCTTAGTGTAAATACTCCTTTCCCACGGTAAAATTTGGTTGACCTTATTTTTGAATTCTCCCAGCGTGGGTGGTTCTTCGTCCAACCAGCGCTGGGCTATTGTTTTTCTGGCTATATACAATAGTCTGGCTAACGCTAGTTTTTCATGATCATCTAATGTTAGATCCTGTATGTATCCCAGAATGCACACGTATGGTGTAAAGTCCATACGTATGCCAAATGCCGCGTTAATTGCATTTCTTATTCCCATCCAATATCTGTGCAATTTCGGACATCGCCATAGCATGTGGATTAGGTCCGCCGTGTGGGTTTTGCACCTTACACATATCGGGGAGGTTCTCATTCCTATATTGTGTAAGAAGGCCGGGGTGCGGTACACTCTGTGTATTAGAAATATTTGTGAGACTCTGTGTGATTTGCTCAGAGATAGCTTGGGTGTCATTTGTAGGATTTCCTCCCAGTGCGACTCCTCAATGGGCCCTATGTCTGCCTCCCATTTTGCTCTTGTTGATAACGGGTTGTGTGCATTGACCGTGTCCTGAATATGGGAATATAGTACAGATATTTTCCCCGCTGTGGTGGTGGCTTTTCCTATTATGTCCGCTACTATATTTATTACCATTGTTATTTCCGCCGTGTTTTTTTCCGCTTGTATAGCGTGTCTAAGTTGCAGATATTTGTAAAAGTCACTATTGGGGATGTCGTGGTTTTGCCTTAACTGCTCGAAGGTTTTTAGTTCCCCCCCCTCCAGTATCTGGTCCATTCTCCTAACTCCCCTGTCTTTCCACCCTTGGAATCCTTTTAGCTTGTTGATTTCTGGCAGGTGCGGGTTATTCCATATGGGGGTATGTTGTGTGCAGTTTTTTATATCAAGCATGTTTCTGGTCTTCCACCATATTTTATGTATCAATAATAGCGTGGGGGCACTTTGACCGTTTTTTTTAAACGCTCCACGTTCCAGGGTTTCAAACAAATGTGATCCGTTAAAGAGATTTTTAAGGATTCTGAAACTAGCGTCGTGTGTTTCTTCTGTCTCCCATCCCCTGAGATGCTGCAGCTGGGAGGCCATGAAGTACGAGAACGGATTGGGCAAGGCTAATCCTCCCTTTTCTTTTGAATTGTATAGCAGTTCTAATTTTATCCTAGGTGTCTTCCCTCCCCATATGAGTTCTGTAAACAGTCCCTTGGCCTTGTGGAAAAATTTTTGTGTTATCCAGTGTGGGGAGTTGTGTATTAGATACAGTAATTGGGGCATCCATATCATTTTTATAAGATTCACTCTTCCTATGATTGTCATGGGTAGTTTTTTCCATACGTGAAGTTTTTGTTTCCATTTTTCCATAAGTGGTTCCAGGTTTATTTTCCCGTACTCACTGACCTCTTTCGTAATTTTAACTCCCAGATATTTAATTGTTGGGGTGCATTTCAGGGTTAATTCTCTGTTGGCAACTTGCATGTCTGGGGTGTCTATTGATAGTATTTCGGATTTGGTCCAATTGATAGCGAGTCCTGAGAAGGCTCCAAATTCTTTTATTGTTTGCATCGTGGTTTCTAAAGATTTTTCCCTGTCCCCTAAAAATAATAACATGTCGTCTGCATACAAAGCGATTTTCTCCTCCATGTTTCCTCTTATGAATCCCACTATTTCCTGGTGTGACCGAATTTTGCATGCTAGGGGCTCTATTGCAAGTGCAAACAGGAGTGGCGATAGTGGGCATCCCTGCCTTGTCCCTCTATGTAGTGGGAATGTTTCTGATGACCCCCCGTTGATGGACACATCCGCCTCCGCTCTAGCATATAGGAGTTTTACTCGTCTCACAAATATTGGGCCACAGCCCATTTTTTCTAGTACCTTCCACAGGTATTGCCACTCAACGCTATCAAACGCCTTGGCCGCGTCCAGTGAGCATATGATTCTGTCTCCGGTATTATCTACGGGTATTTGTAGGTTTAGAAATACTCTACGGATGTTCGTTGCCGTTGATCTTGCTGGTATAAACCCACTCTGGTCTGGATGCACCAAGGTGGATGCCACTTGTGATAGCCGCTTGGCTAAAACTTTTGCTATAATTTTGACATCCGCGTTTAACAGCGATATCGGCCTATACGAGTCCATCAACAGGGGGTCCTTTTCTGGTTTTAACAGAATTATTATTTTTGCTTTTCGCATTGTTTGTGGTAGTTCCCCTTCCTTTTCCGCCCCCGCCCATGTCTCCAGGAGTTGTGGTAATAAAGTGTCTGCATGTTGTTTGTAAAATTCTATTGGGAAACCATCCTCCCCTGGGGCCTTGTTATTTTGCATATCTTTTACTGCCTCTTGCATCTCCTCCAAGTCTATTGGTGCATCTAGAAACTCTCTCTGTTCCTCCATCAATTTATGTGTTCTTATATCCGCCAAGTATTCCTCGATTTGTTCTACCGTTTTTTCCAGTTTCGAGGAATACAGAGAGGAGTAAAATTCCCGTGCAGTCTCTCTTATGGATGTTGCGTCCCTGACTATCTCGCCTTGTGCGTCTTTTAGTTCAATGATGTATGTGGGGCTAGTTTGTGCTCGGGCTATAACTGCCAGCATATGTCCTGTTTTTTCTCCCTCCTCATAATATGTCTGTTTCCTGAACCCATTTTTAGTGGCTGCCGTTTCTAGGACGTATTTATTAAGGGCCTCTTGGGCCTGTTTCCATAGGTTGAGTGTTGTTATAGTTTTCTCTTTTATGTAATTTTCTTCTGATTCTTTTAGTTTGTCTCGTATTTTTTGCCCTCTTTCTCTATGTCCTTTTTTTGCCTGTGTGATTTGCTGTATGTATACCCCCCTCATATATGCCTTCATGGCCTCCCAGCAAATCGTCATACTTGTGGTATCCTTATTTAATATGAAGTATTCCTCTAGTGTTTTTTTCACTATTTCCTTGTTTAATATGTTTAGCCAGTGCGAGTTCAGATTCCATCTTTTTTGGGAATGACTCACAGTGTTACTATGCTGTATGTCCAGACGTAGGATGGAGTGGTCAGAAACAACTCTTGGTAGATATTCTATCGAGGTTATATCTCTATATATCTGAATATTCCCTACCGCTAGGTCTATTCTAGATAAGCATTGGTATGTGGATGAGTAGCAGGAGTATTGTTTGTTTGTGGGGTGCCGTGTTCTCCATATGTCTATCAATGATATCTCGTTTATTAGTTTACCTAGTGGTGTCAGGTTCCTTTCTTCGTTTGCGTTTCCTGCCCTTAGTCTGTCCTGTGCAGGGTTAATGACCGAATTAAAGTCGCCTATGATAAGGACTGGAATGTCCGGTTTATCTGTTATGAAACCTATAACTTGCCTCATTATCATGTTATTATATGGTGGCGGGATATATACTGAAGCTATAATGCATGTGTAGTTGTAGATTCTGCAGTGTAGGCATATAAAGCGGCCTTCTGGGTCAATTTTTCGTGAGAGACATTTAAACGGTATATTTCTGTGTACCACTATGCTGACCCCCCTGGAATACCTCGTGTGTGTGGAGTGGAAGCTCTGACCCATCCCCCCTATTTTGAACGTGTCCGTATTTTCTTTTGATAAATGTGTTTCCTGCAAGCATATAATAGCCGGGCCTTGTTCCTTGATGACTTGCAGTACTGCTGATCGTTTTGTCTGGTCACTCATACCTCTCACGTTCCACGATACGACCCTTATCCTACTACCCATTTTCCTTGTTTTTTGTTTTCCGCAGGGTTATTATTTTCTGGGCGCCTCCACCCCTTTTTGTTTTTATGAGTGAGTCGCACTGGGAGGGTCCCCATCTCTGTATTTGTGTCTCGCCCGTGTCGCCCCGTATATGTGTATGTGTATTACTGTTTGTTCTCCGCATAGGGCTTCTCCAGTAACATTTTGGTTTGGTCCCCCACATCCCCCAGTACAGACATTTATCCACATTTACTATACATATTTTCGTTATTTGCAACACATTTATCATTTGTACATTTACGTTGACATTTCTTCCCCTTATCCCACCCTGAATCATTTTTCTATCGTTTAACCTTATCCCTTTTAACTGTATCTTATCTAATATTCCCCTAATATGCGAGAGAGAGACCAAACAACAGACACCCCCAACATGTAACTCACTGATCCGTTGTCTCATCGGATCGGGGTACCAGTCCTCCATTCTCCTACGCGATGCATCCTGTCGTCCCAGGAGCTCCTTTCAGAAATTTTCGGTTCCCTTCGCATGAACGTTTCTTTAGGTGCAGCCTCTTCATGGTGTCTTGCGCGGCGATCTTCCCCTCCGAATCTGTTCTTCATTTTGATCTATCCAGGCACCTGCATCTTTTGGGTTTTCAAAGAATTGTGTCGTGCCCAGCGCCGCCACTCTCAGTTTAGCCGGGTACAGCATCCCGTAGGGCACTTGTAGGTTTCGCAGTCGTCTTTTTATTTCTACAAATGTTGCTCGCTTCTTTTGTATTTCCGTGGAGAAATCTGGATAGAAGGAGACTTTCACGCCATTATATTGGATTTCACCCTTTTCGCGGGCCTTTTGGAGTATGGTATCACGGTCTCTGTAATGCAGTACTTTGATGAGTATCGGTCTGGCTGGAGCCCCCGGGGGGAGGGGTCGTGTCGGTACACGGTGGGCTCTTTCGACTGCAAACATTGCAGTTAGAGTGTTTCTTCCGAACAGTTCGGGCAGCCATGTTTCAAAAAATTCTGCAGGGTTTCTTCCTTCCGTCTTTTCTGGGAGGCCCACAATCCGCACGTTGTTCCTTCTTGACCTATTTTCTAGGTCGTCTACCTTGTTCTGTAGATATTGTATGTCATGCAGATTTTTTTCCACGTCTCGCTGCATCGGCTGTATTGCGTCTTCTATGTCGCTTATACGTTGTTCAGTTTCTGTCAGACGCTCTGATATTTTCCTCATATCTTGCCGTAGCAGGTTTACATTACTTTGCATCACCCCCATCTGCATATTAAGGTTGTTCAGTGACGCGGTGCCTTTAGTGATTTCGCTGAATATTTCTTTCAACGTAGGCTCCCTGGCGCACCTTTCGTCCTCCTGCCTTTGATCTTTTTTGGCGGCATCTTCTGCACTTTGGGAGGTGTCTCGTATAGTGCTTTCTGAGGTGTCTGCGTGATTTGCGCTGTGCGTGCATATGCCTGGGCTGCTTGCATTATTCATGCTGTCTTCTGTGTAGTGTTCGTCTGGATTGACACTGTTTGCACCTTTATTTTTGTAGTTGGGGTTGTCTGCATGACTTATGACTTCCTGCTCATTTCCAGCATGATCTTGTACAGCATGTAAATTACTTTGTTTTTCCTTGTCCTTGCTGTGTTTAGCAGGGTCCGTTGTTGTGTTTGCTTTGTCTGCTCTTTCCTTTTGACTTACACTTTCTGCATGTACTGTGTCTGCAGATTCTTCCTCCCCTCCTGCTCCCTCCGTTTGTGTGCTTCTCTGTGGGCTCTCCCGCTCTCCCCTCTGTTGTTTAGGGCTTATGGAGTCCTGTTTTCTGCCCCCCTCCTCCCTGGCATACCCCGCCAGTTTACGTGCTGTGTCTGCACTGTTTGTGCTGGGCCGCGGTATGAGCGTTCTCTGCTCCCTCCGGCGCCATGCTGTTTCTGCCTGCCGCCGGCTTCATCTGCCTTCCCCCGCTCCTTGCCTCGCACCATTAACTCTGCTGCTGTCTGTTCTGTCTCCGGAGCTTGCTACTGTGCCTCCGCTGCTTTTTGATTGCCTTTCGGCGTCTCTGGGTCCCGTTAACAGGATGGGAATGTCGGATCTTGCAGGAGCTACTCTGAGATGCGACTATCTACATCTCCGGCCAGGCTCCGCCCTCCTCTCTACTCTTCCTTAGTCAGACCTCATCTGGAATACTGTGTCCAGTTCTGGGCACCCCCAATTTAAAAAATACATCAACAAACTGCAGCAAGTTCAGAGAACAGCTACCAGTAAGCTGAACGGTCTGCAGATCATGTCCTATGAGGAACGGTTAAAGGATCTGAGAATGTTTAGCTCACAAAATAGAAGGTTGAGAGGAGACTTAATAGCTGTCTACAAATATCTGAAGGGCTGTCATAGTGCAGAGGGATCAGCCCTATTCTCATCTGCACAAGGAAAGACTGGAAGCAATAGGATGAAACTGAAAGGGAGGAGACACAGATTAGATATTAGACAGTGAGGGGGATCAATGAGTGGAACAGGTTACCACAGGAGGTGAGGACCATCAATGGAAGTGTTCAAACAAAGGCCGGACAGACATCTCTCTGGGATGATTTAGTGATCCTGCACTGAGCAGGAGGTTGGACCCGATGACCCTGGAGGTCCATTCCAACTCTACCATTCTATAAACACCATGACTACAGTGGATCTAGAGAGAACAGCAGCAGACACAGTTGGATAGAGTTCCCTCTACTGTCTTCACCTAGCTGTACGGCTGAAGCGCAGTGTTTTTTTCCCCTTTGTTCCTGCTAAATGTTTATTTTTTTGTATGCTGTATATGTGCTTATAAAGCGAGCCAGATGTCAGCTTTTACCCTACTCACGGCTGCGGACTCCATCCTTGGTGAAAGAGTTATGTGTCCTTTGACCCCAGCAAAGGAGATCCCAGGCTAACCCCCTCACAGTATGGTCACATATAGCGTTTTTCTCTTGTGCAGATTTTGCTGCGATTCTGCTACAGATTTCACCTTTGCGATTGAAGAGGTAAATTCTGCTGTGGATCCACAGCAAAAACCACATCAATGGTGCGGTTTGTGTTGCGGAATTGCTGCGGATTTGCTTTAGCACAAAATGCGACATTTCTGCTATATGTGAAAGTACCCTCCATGGGTATGCTTCCCATAGAGATGAATGAGAGAGAATATGCGCAGAACCCTCTAAAAAGAGTCACGCTGTGTGCAAGCGCCAACTTCGAGGGCACGCAGCGCCGGAATGGGGCATCTGGTGAACATGAGACACAATCCCCAGACTCCCCGTTCCCTCACCTTTGAGCCCTGTAACATAGTTTAGGTGATAATTGGTTCCCATTAGGGCACACCCAATGTACAAGATATGCGATCTACAAATATAAAAGGCAGTGTATTACTAAATACTTAATGAAACTGTCAAAAAAGTCAAAAGTACACAATATACAAAAATATATATTTGATAACCATAGAATAAATAATGTTGTGGACGTAGAATAGAAACCGCGTCCTGTACGTACAAAATGATACAACATTGATGTCCCTGAGATATCACAGATCACTATAGAATCTCATGTAACAGTAAGTGGAACGTCTCCAACTCCTGCGGCTGAATCTTGGCCAGTTTCTTCTTGATATACTGGATCTCCACTTTGCCTGAAGACTTTCCCAAGGCCAGACCCATTACATGACTGTTCTTTTCTGGTTCTCCAAAGACGGACATACTGAGCACGCTGCAAACCAAGCAGAATGACATCACCGTTATGTCATCAGAGCAAACATCCTCCACCAACGCATACAGGGAACAGATACGGCGCCTCCTACTGAAAGCAAACCATAATCTGTACTTCTAAGCCCCTGGGTTGTTCTGTCCAGCAATTTATTAAAAAAGGGAACGTGTCATCAAAAAATGGCTTCTTGTATAAAACACATTTAAGAATTTTTGGTGATTTTTTAAAATGTTCAATTTCACAATCTATATTTTATTGTATTGCTAAAATCCTGCAGTTCTCATGCTGACCACTAGGCCTAGTAGTAGTCTGACACTTCCTGTTCTGTAGGGAAAACTTCTCAGCAGTCATCTCATTATGATGAGCATTACATTACAATACAGCATTACAATGAGAGGTGACCACCTATATATCGATAACACAGAAATCCCGCACAGGTGACAGAGCATGCCCATGTCACTCTACCATAGAAGTCAATGGGACCTTTCCTGTCCATTGTGCCTATGGCCCATGAGTCTGCTGCAAGGCACATCTCTTAAGGCCTCATGTCCACAGGCGGGTCGGATTCTGCAAGCGGGAGCCCGCAGCGGAATCCGGCCCTGCCTACAGCCGAGGACAGTGCTTACCTGTCTGGGTCTTCACTGCGGAAGGGTTGGCCATCGTGTTGCTGCGAACACGCAACAGACTTTTTTTAAAACTCCTGCTTTCCCGTCAAATTGCAGACAGGCCGCGGATTGGCCGGCTTCCATTGACTTCAACGAAAGCAGTCTGTGCAGGAACCGCAGCGAAATACAGCATGCTGCGATTTGTTTTCCGCAAAACAAATCCGCCTGCTTTAATTCTGCTGCGGACGCCCATGTCTTCCTAAGGGCGGGTTGAACTGCGGATCGTCTGCAATTCAAATTTGCCCGTAGACATTGGGCTTAAGTGGTTAACTGCAGCTCAAGAAAGATTACCGCTCCAATAGTGATGTACAGACAACAGAAGAAAAAAACTAAATAAACCAGAAAATTAAAACAGATTAGGAAAAAAAAATTGAAAAATGTTTAATTAGTGTAAAAAAAAAAAAAAAAAAAAAAAAAATCAACAACCAATTTGGCTACCAATGAAACCTAGGTCATCATGCAACATCCCAGCTGCACACCTCTATTAAACCTTTTAGGCCAGTGCGTGAGTAGAGAGCTCTCAGATGGGGAGAGCCCGGCGTGGCCCATCTCCTTGCCTCGAATAATACTTACATGCGGCCACTGTGCATATCTGTGCCAGGTGACAGGTTCCCTTTAAATGAGGGTTGATCAACAAGATTGGTGCTAATTTAAATGGACTTTACATAGATGATCAGACTCCACCGGGGGATGAATGCTCATAGAGAACCGTCGCTGTCAGCAGAACTTCCCCCATTCATAAAGGAAAGTGAGCAGCCGAAAACGATGTTTATTGATTGGTTGATTACGTCTTTTGTGCAGCTGAAAAAAGGATTTACTTGTTTGCCAGTACAGCTTTACATGGGATGATCGTCAGGCAAACAAGTGCTCATACAGACGTTTGTACCCGGCTGTAAAAAAGGACTTCAGTCTCCATCACAATGTAACTTGGTGACAGCCGTGGACTGAAGTCCTCACCCTGCAGCAAACTCTCCAGCTACTACTTAGACTTCTCCTGCTGGCTGCAGAGACAAGTTAGCAGGAGCTGATGTTTACTTACTGGTCAGGCGTAATGGATTCTTTGGCTATTGGATGTAAATTATTCTGTGACAAATCCCATATGTAGATGGAAGATGCTGCATCCAGGACAAAGAACACAGTTGGTCTAGTGAAGGACCATTGCAGCGCAGTAACGGACCGGCCATTAGTGCTGTCATTCCACTCCATGGCTGGGAACTCCGTGCTCATGGTGTGCAGTCTTACAGAGCCATCCGAGCACCCTGCCTAAAGAAAGTAAAATGCAAAAAAAAAAATATATATTATTTTTAGTTATATTAGGTTCCTTTACATCCCAACTACCCTTTCCCTTGTTTTTTGGCTGTGCTCACACATGCATCGGAGCCTATCTTCATAACAGAAGCCACAATACTGTGCCGGACTGGCTGCAAGTAAATGGGATTGAGCTGCTATACCAGGCACCACCTCTAAGAAATGTGAACGGCCGATAGTCAGTGGTCTGTGGAGGTACAGTCGCAGGACCAGCCTAAGCTTTCTTCCCCCTTTTCGGCTCAAACCACTCCCCTTGGCTCATGGCGGATGCCGCTAACTCCCTTGAGCTGGAGACGATGTGTGCGCTTGCACAGCACTTCCAAAACCCATATATGTGACATTCCCTGCTGCGGCCATCGGGCTCATGGACGTCACTGCACATGTGCGAATCTGGAAGCGAGCACAAGTGTGGTGTGTGGAAAGCACGGCATCTAGAGCTTAAAGGGAGCTGGGGATGTCAATCATGAGACAAGAGGCGTGGTTTGAGTTGATGAAGGGGAAAAGCCCGGACCAATCCGTGACTCAAATGTCCGTAGTGCCAGTTAGATTCCACGAGCGCCACACCAAAGCAATGACTGTGAGGTTCCGGAGGGTTTGTGGAAAGGGAAATTGAAAAACAAAAACGCAAGTCGGCCATCTTTGCAGGGGGTTTGTATTCATGGCGTACAGACTGCGGCAACAATGACGTAACTTTATTCTGTGAATTACTTCAAAAAAATAAAATATCTTTGAAAAAAATAAATAATTTTCTGCCACCACCTTCTGACAGCCGTTACTTTTTATTTTTCCATTGATATGGTTGTGTGATGGCTTGCTATTTGTAGGATGTCTTGTAGTTTCTAGTCGTACAATTTTGGACTGCACGAGTCGTTTTGATCACTTTTTATTACATTTTTTCTTGGAGACGGGGTGACCAAAAAAAGTGCAACTCTGGCGTTGTGTATAACCTTGTGGGATAAATAATGCATCACTTTGATTGAACTTTTACAGACGCGGTGATACCAAATATGTTTTTGGGAATTTTTTAAAACTATAAATATATAGAACTTTTAATATCCTTACATTTTTTAAAATTATTGTAAAACAAATAAACTTTGTTTTTACTCCCCATAGGAGACTTGAACTTGCGATCGTTTGATCCCTTATACCATATACTGCAATACCTCGGTATTGCAGTATATGGTATATCTGATGGCATTCCACCAAGACATGCCGCAGGCCTTTTTTAATAGGCGGAAAGGGATGGAGATTTTCAGCCTAAAATACTATGTAAATACATGGCAGCCCTAGAGTCTTCAGAAGGCCCTCGGCTGCCATGACAACCGAATGGTACCTCACTATTTCAAAGTGAGGAGGTCTTTCAGAGATCCCCAAACAGCAATTAGGACATTTAAAGGGTTAACAGCTGCGATCAACGTGAATGCTCAAACTAGCTGTGTATGGAGTGGGCTCGTCTACTGATCTCGCTCTACACAAATTTGTCACACCAAGGATGTACATATATGTCCTGGGGCGCTAAGGGGTTGCTCTCCTCTTAACTATTGGAGACCTATCCTCAGGATCGGTCATTAATAGTTGATAGGCAGGAGTCCGTTACTTGGAGCCCCCGCCGATCAGCTGTTTGCTGGGCCACTGGCAGGCTATATGGAGCAGTAAGCAAACAGCTCTGTACACTTTCGGGGTGGTATACCAATCTGGGTTGCCACAATGTGTTCAAAGCTGTCTACTTCTTGCTCAATACACGCTGTCAGCAGCATAGCATACAGAAAATTGGTGTGTGTGTGGGGGGGGGGGGGGGGGGGGGGATCCCGGCAGCCATGGAAGGGTAAGTTTCAATGTGTTATTTTAACCATACAGCCCTATCCCTTTAAGAGGTGTAAAAGCCCTTTAATATATCACATATTGCCATCTGTCCTTGAATATACATATGTGTGACTTAGAGAAAGCAGAGCCCAAGATGTGCCATGGTCATGAGACTTTCTCTAAAACACCAGCTGGAAAATACTGAAGTCATTTTTGTATTTTGTTGATATTTTATAACTTTTACTTTTGTCATACGAAGATTACGGATTCTCCAGATGAAGGGAGTTCCCCTCAGGGGTCCAGTGGAGACGGCACAATACCGCCAGTCTGATGTTAATTCATGTTGTCTTCCTATTCTAAAATCCTTATTACTTTCTGCATCGGTGCTGGGAAGGTAACTTGGGGCTAGGCTTATTGGTCTCGTAAGAACCTCATATTGGGAATGCTGACTATAAGGACACGTCTGGATGCAGACTTGCTGGATAATTCTATCTGCGGGGAGAAGATTAAACAGCCTTGAACGGATAGAGGGATTTAACTGCTGTCAAAAATTGGTGTTATGCATGGTGTAATAAATGTGACGTGAGGGCCGTGTAAACAAACAAACATTGCAGGGTTTATAAAGTGAAACCGGACTCACTTACGGTTTGTGATGCACTCCTCCGGTGGGCACTGCGGGCTTTTAATCGTATACCAGGTATTGCCTGGTATAGCAACTCAATCACAGTCACTTAATTGAGATGGTGCTGCACAAAGGCAATGTGATGAATGAACGTGACATCATTGGCCTGATAAGAGGCCGCAGAGTGCTGCAGCATCTTCACAAGAAAGGGTGTACATCCATACCCTCCAGCTGCCGAGAGAGGTGATCCTGCTCCATACAGCTGACACCCAGCCGCGATTAGTGTTCACCCTTTAAATGCCATTATCACAGTTCAGGGGGCCCTCGTAACGATAAGCTGACTGCCCAGCACACGTGGTAAGCAGCTGATAATCACAGTCAGGCAGGCATTTCCCCAGCCATGGCTACTGCAGGGCTAATCTAGTATTACCTCACATGGGTCCAGAAAGACATCACTGGACCTTGGACTCATGGCAAAAGGTTTTCTGGAGTTTCTCCTAAACCATACGGATGGCCGACTCTGCATCTGGCATAAACAGCATGAAGGCGTATCAAGTAGGGGCATCGTTCTGTTTAACAGGCCAGTGGTGGCGGTATCATGGTCTGGGGAGGGTTTTCCTAGCATGGCCTAGGATTGTTGATTACCATACCACAACCCTGAATGGTGAACTCTACACGGACCTGTTAGCGGACCATATGCACCCATATCTTCAGGTAGTCTATCCCGACCACAGTGCCATCCTTCAACAGAACAACCCTCCGTGTCATTGAGTTCGGTTCACTAGAGCAGGGGTCCCCAACTCCAGTCCTCAGGGACCACCAACAGATCATGTTTTCAGGATATCCTATGGTAAGAACACCTGTGGCAATGTCTGAGGCACTGACGATAATTACATCACCTGTGCAACACTGAGGAAATCCTGAAAACGTGATCTGTTGGCGGTCCCTGAGAACTGGAGTTTAGGAACACTGCACTAGAGAGTGGTCTCCACAATTAATTCTCCACACCGCCTCGGCCCCCAAACTCACCGGACTGTAACTCCATTGAACATGTTTTGGATATGCTGGAAAGGGCAGCGAGATCTACCACTTATCTGCTAAATGTGCACCGACTGACAGAGCTGCTGCAGCGGGTATGGGGCAAGCTGAGTGTGGAGGATGCTTGTCATTTTCTGGAATCTGTGCCCCCACATCCAAAAGCCATGATCACCCCAAAAAAATGGACCAGCCCCTTATCGAGCAGGTGTTCCTACAGCAGTAATCCGTGTATAAAATCGTGTCAAACAGAAATGTGTTTCGGAGTAGGCTTCCTTCTTAAAACCAAAACACACAGTTGGTTTGAAGAAGTAGGCTTACTCCAAAGCGCTTTCCTGTTTGACCCAATTTTGGCTGTCCATGTAATATAAGCAGCCAGTCCGCTAGGACAAGAGCTGCTTGTACAGGGTGTCTCCAGGGTAACCTCCCCCTATGATGCCCATATACTCTAATAAGACATATGGACTGGGGGTTGTCGTTATAAAACAAAGCTAAATACATACCAAAAATGCAGCAACTGCAAA
This sequence comes from Eleutherodactylus coqui, assembly GCF_035609145.1. Lineage (NCBI taxonomy): Eukaryota > Metazoa > Chordata > Amphibia > Anura > Eleutherodactylidae > Eleutherodactylus > Eleutherodactylus coqui. The sequence goes on along the minus strand of NC_089848.1, from coordinate 102,926,979 downwards.
AGGTGAGAAATCAATGGCTGTGACCTGCGCCGGTCTGAGCTTGCTGTGCAGGGACGTGTACTGCAGTGGCGGCTCCATCAATCCATATCGTGTTCCGTGAGTTATTAAACCCTATCAAGAAATTAATTTTAAATAGTGAGAAAGACTGTCCCGCCCATCCCATGGCAAACAGTGGCAAGGGGCGGAGAGAGAGCAGAGAGGGGGTGGGCGCTCAGTGCACTGCTCCCAGCCTGGCCCGCCTCCTACCCCTGCAGAAAGGGACAGCGTATATCGGCCGGGCGTGAAAATCCGGCCGATATACGGACGTGTGAATAAGCCCTAAGGGGCAGGAAATGGGCTAAAACAATGACAACAAAACTCAGCACTGACCTACACTGCCCCGGTGATCCAGCGCTGCAGCTCCCGCTGTCTACCTGGTCTTTGTATGCATGCAAACACAGTTCTGTGCCCATGGTACTGGCGTCACGTCTCAGCTATGGAAGCCATAAGTATGGCACATCACCGCCACCGACTGGCTGCATTAGTCACCAGCAGCATGAAAAGTCACTGCTAGTGACATCGAGAAAGAGACCGATATGGGAGCTGCAACACTCGCTCACCCCGGGGCAGGGGAGTAGGTGATTTTTGTGTTTTTTAATGTTTTAGCCCATTTGCAGCTCTTTTTGATTTTTTTTTAAACTGCAGAACCCTTTTAACCAAAGACATCAAAATTTTTGTGAAGCAAATGACAAAACGCACTTTAACTTACAATATCGGTTCCAATGACAAAATGATTGAAGTCCCGAGGAAGAAACTTAATATTCAAAGTCTGAGGGCTTCCCAGCAGGAGAACATCTTTATGGAAAAATCTAGAAAACAAAGTTAAATGCATGGAAAAAAATGGACTCATGTTGCTAATTTGTTTTTTTTTTTGTAAAACAAGTAATATAAGAAATGGCGCTTATATGAGAGTTCCCTAATTAAGCCCAACAACAGCATCTAGCATTTTGACTCGACCATATTACCATCACATCTAATTGAAGAGGTGCACAAAGTGCTATATAGCCCCAACTCTTTGCCTTCTCCAAAGCGCGTTCCTAGTTGACACGATTTTATATAATAAACATGTCCTTGTCCTATTGTCTGTGACTTTGGAGGTCTTGAATTACCAGACCCTCCTGACCTGATCTATACCAAGCGGAGCGCATATCCTGCTTTTTCTATTTATGCACTTGAAGTTTCACAAGCCCTGAAGTTTAATTAAGATCATCTGTCCAGTGATTGCAGCAGACCTTGTGGGAGCTTTGCTTTATGCTTCCTGCACAACTGATTATGGTGAGCATCCATCTTCCTACTGAATTAGAAGCGCTTGAGAAACGCTCTGCTCTTTTTTTCATTTCCAGACTTATTCTAAAAAGTCGAGTCAGGAAAAAAGGTAGAAATTAATTCTATCCCATCAATTCCACTACCAAAAGTATTTGGACCGCCCTATCCGTAGAATGGATCCTGTCTTATTAGCATGTCACAGGTCCTGAACCATGCTACATACAACGCAGACTCTTGAAGGTGTCAGCCATAGTTTCTGATGGGAACTCCATGCTATTGGGTATACAGGTTATGCCGCTGCACAAAAGCCACCCATCACAAAGCACAATGCATTGGCCGGCCCGTCTACAATGGTGCAAGTAGAGTCATCATTGGACAGTTTAGCCATGGAAGGACATTCTATGGAGGGACAAAATGCGCTACTCCATCTTCACGTCAAACGGACGTACCTGATGTGGAGAATGATGAGGAACGTCTTCTGCCTGAGTGTGTTGGGCCAACAATTAAGTACGGGGGAGGTTCCAATCTGGTCTGGGGATGTTTTAGTGGTCTGTTGGTTGTAGTGACAAGAACCATGAACACGAAAGTGACCCTTGACTTCATAAACAACAATGTGGTAATACTCTGGGAATGGTCGGCCATACTTCCAACAAGACAACGCGCCTCGTCACACATCCAACACTGGTTTACATTGGTTTGAGGATATGGATGTTCCATGATTGGACCGGCTGCACAGAGTCCTGACCTGAACCATGTTGAACATCTTTGGGACAAACTGGAACGTCGGGTCAGGAAATATGAACAGCATCCATCTTATTTGGGAAAACTTGCTAGATATTTGCAAGATGAATGGAGGGAAATACCAGCTGAAGTGTATTAGAGGCTAGTAGAAAGTATGCCACGGAGAGTGTCCGATGTCATTAGGGCCAAAGGAGCCCCACTAAGTATTACCATATGGAAATAAATACTACCGTTGATTCCTGCTCAGGTGTCCACTTGTGGTAGGACAGTGTATCTGCTGCTAACCTTACAGTATAACACTATTAGAAGATCCAGTGTAATGAAAGGAGGTTGGAAACAATCAGACCAGCAAACTGTATAGAATGTACCACTGCCTCTGGTAAGAAGAAATGAGATACAGCATAGTACACTTACCTGTCACTGAGGTGTATAGATGAGCTGTGTATCAGCTTCACTTTTCCCCCTGGTATTAAACCTAGACAAAGAGGTGCACATTAAGCCGTTTTTAAGTGACCCTCAAATTTTGGACAAGCCAAGATGGCCGCACGGCTTTTCTGACTACCTGATCCAGACTGTGCATTAGTAGCATATCATTAGTCTAAAATGCTACATGCTGCTCTGATTGCCCAGTCATGCTCATGTGAACTGTGCTAGCCAATCAAAGCAACATGTAATGTCATTAGTCAGCATTAAGGCTGCCTGTCCACGGGCGTTGCGGTATCCCGTGTCGGACCGCCGCCCAAGAGCAGGAGCCAGCAGACGGATCTCCGCGGTGAGCTTATCTGACAGATAGGCTAACTGTGGAGAATCACAGCAATTCGCAGCATGCTGCGATTTGCCGCCCCTGGACAGGCGGGGGCTGCGCTTTCCATGGCAACGCTATGAAAAGCGTGCATTGCGTTCCCCGTGGCCAGATTATCGCAGCGGAGAACGCAATGCAAAAGCGCCCGTGGACAGGCAGCCTTAGCAGTCAGAGAAGCAGTGCGGCCATCTTGGTTTTCCAGGACCAGAACATCACTTTAACTGTTGAATGACAAAAAAAAGTAGAAAAAAAACCCCATCCCCTCTTCGATGCACAGTAGACTATATAGTCTTTGAAACCCGCTGATTTCGATAGGACTACTGAATGTGAATGGAGGCCTCTCAACCCACCCCCCTTGCTGAACTGAGTGTTCATGTATATGAGGGAGTATGGGCAAATGATTATTGGTCGAACAACCACTGGTGCATTAACAGTAAAACCTTACCCAGGTCACTTTGGGATCCGGCAAGGTCAGCTCTTCTTAGCTCCACCACTACCTGCAATTACATTCATTAAAATGTATACGCCAACTTATGAAAACTTCTTCATGCAAACCAATGAGCTGCAAACTTACAAACAAACAGGCTCATTTACCAGATATCATATTCTAGACAAATGTTCTGGCAGTCTACAGTCTATGGCCCTGACATATCAAGACTGGTCTGCCTGGTGTAAAGACTGGCAGATCTACCCCCCCCCCCCCTCACCAAGCCACGCCTACTTTTTGGTGGTTTGGGCAGCATGAACCTAGTGGCAGGTTCCCTTTAATGGTGCATTCACACAGAGCCTATTTGCACACCAGTTGAGCTTGGCATTGTAACATCTATACTGCTATTACATACTTATTATGGTTCCCCTGCTGTTACATACTCGTTACAGCGCCTCCTGGTGTTCCTTTTATCAATTCTTAGACCTAATGTGCCCAGTGTCACCACCTCTGGTGCTCCGATTCTTATTGGCTGGTCTGAGCAGGCATCACTCTATTGCCTGTGTAGCACGTGACCATCGGCACTGGACACATTTGTCGGACGTTCTGAGAAGGAATTAAAAGAACAGCAGGGGGCGCCATAATAAGTATGTAAAAGCAATATCTACACAAAGAAATGGGCTCAAAGCTCTTTAAAACAACAGATAAAGGCCGTACTTACTGATACAAAGCTACGGGGACGGGTACAAACGACAGCTTCCTTCAGAGTTGGGGTTTTACTACCTATCCTTATAACTATAAGTACGGCTTTTATCTGTGATATTCAATCTGTAGACCCTTCAAAAGATTTAAAAAAATAAATATATGTGGGTTTCATTTTGTCTTTCACACTTACCCACAAAATCATATGGCCGCTCTCATCCAATGATGCGACTTGAAATGACAAACCGAACATTTCTGCAAGAGATTGGGTAAAATATTCACAACAAATCAGATAAACACCACGATAAAAACAGCTTTACGGGCAAATTCAAGTGTCTGACACTAAAGAGATGCTGTATGTATCTGTCCCTTATAGGTCCACCTAAGGCTGGCTCCACACGGGCGAGAAAATCGCGCAATTGTTACCTGCTGTGATAGTCAGTGAAAAAGCAGAATATGAAACCAATGATTCACGATGGTTTCCTTCCCATCTGCGATGTTTTCACTGATGTGATGTTGAGGGGATAAAAAAATCATAGCATGCTCTATCTTTCTGCGATGTGCGATTTTTTTTTTTAATCTCCCATGTATCCCTATGGAGGCTTCTTTTATCGCATTGCAAAGCTACAAACGCACGTTGCGATTTTAACATTACAAAGTGCCACTGACTTTTGCGATAAAAAAAATCACGTGATTTTATCGCAGACGGCAGCGATGCAATGTGAGAATAATCCAAAAAAGAAAAGAAAAAAAAAAAGGCACTCCTGACGCTCACAAATCACAGTGAATAAAGATGCGATTTTCTCGCGACAGAATCTCGATCGCCGGTGTGGAGCCGGCCTCTCCTGACCAAGTACAATTTTCTTTCTCCCAACCATTGCTTTGGTCAGGCTCTGTTCACACTACTGTTAAAGGGGTTTTCCAGTAAATTACTATTGAACACCTATCATCAGGATAGATCATCAATAGCTGATTGGCTGGGGTCCGTCGCTCGGGACCCAACCAATCAGCTGAGCAGGCACATGCTGTCAGCGCCGCAAATACACAGAGGTTGGACCGGAAGCCTCTGTGTCGACCTCCGTGTAGTGGCCGGCACTTGTAATTGCAGGCACGGCTTCCATTAATTGCAATGCATTTTCAAAAAAAAAAAAGGAAAGGGTTTTTTTGCTTCTGTTCCATTTTTTTAAACGAAACTTGCGGATGTCATTTTTTGCACAACAACATGCTGCTCTGATTGGTCAGTGCTGCTCATCTGCACCGATCATCAAAAGTGATAACACTCCTGTGGGTGCTGATTTGTATAATTGGATCACCAGCAAATTGTCTGTTCTTAACCGTAAGCTTAAAGCCTCATGTCCACGGGCACACATGGATTCTGAGTCTTAGATTACCAATGCCCACCAGTGCTCAATGTGCATAGAGTAGTCTAAAAATCACAATTGCCACCTTAGAAGAACGAAGAGGACAAGCGGATCAGCAACCAGAGAATGGACGGCACCAGTTAATATAGCTTGTGTCCCTGAAACCGGAGAGTGGCTTTGATGGTGTCATTGGTGGCTCGAGGTTACACCGGGCATTCACAACTAATGGAGAGAGGGCATCATGCCAGCGACCACTCCCTCCTACCAATCGCTATAATACAAAGTCTTGTTTCAGAGTAAGACGTAGTTCGTTGTAATGCCGGAGCCAGCCGGTACATCGTGCTGCCGTGTTAGGGCAATAGAACGCTGCTGTCCGGTTCCCTCTAAAAAAGAATTACAAGTTTCCTGAATTAAATGTACCTTCAGGGGAAGCCAAAGAAGAAATCCCATGATCCTTGGTCTCTGTGCTTGGGACAGGCTCTACGGCCCTTACCGGATGTGTGTGACTCACTTGAGCAAAAATGCCATCTGCAATTCACAAAATGATACATAGAACAAACAATAACGGTATATTACAAGAAATTAATGAAAAAGGTCGTTTACTACAACTACACCAGCATTGGAGGTCCTGCTAGTACAGTACTGGCAGAATGGCTGCTTAGGATGGACGTCCTCCAGAGGAATGGAAACAGCAGAAAATAGGAAGATCTACATTGAAAACTGAATTGATAGAACTCAAACTTAGTATTGCAGTACATAGCAATTTTTGATGTTGCCTTTCAAGCTGAACCTCGGGCTTCATAAGCATCTATGCATGGCAGCCCCGTGAGCCTTCAGCAGATTATGGGCTGCCATGCTAGCTCGTAGGCACCATACGATCGCACTAAAGAGGGTGCTGATGGGGAGCAGGAAGGGGTCTTCCTCTGCTGCTATTTAGACATACGGTCAGCTTTGACTGCCACACCTAACAGTTAACTGACGTGATCACATCTAACTTTGATTGCAGCAGTTACCAGTGGCTGTCAGCTATCAGAAATAGCCGATACCTGCCAGATATGGAGCAGACTCAGATCCCGAGCCCACTCAATAAACACTGCAGGACCGCAGGATGTTAACCCTTTGCAATCCAATTTTGGATTCAGGGTTTCCTAGGGGGCTTTCTCTTTCTGCTATAATACAATGTCGCCATCTGCTGGCTAGAGCCAGTACTGCGGTATGGGACATGCCGGAGAGGCCCCCGACCATAGAGTGGCCAGTAATATACAGTAAGAATACCCTGCCGGATGTCTTCCGACATTGGAGCTGTACAGGCTTTAATCAGAATTTCTTTAGACGCAAGACAGTGGATTGGAAAGGGTTAATAGTCATTCCGCGGTCCTGCAGTGTTTTGGCCCCTGGAAGTCATTCAATGTAACAATGTCACCCTCAGGCCATAAAAAGGTTGGATGCCAGTTGCTTCACACCATGCCCAGAAGGAAAGGAAACCTCTTGTAGTAGCCCCCTACTGTGGCTAAGGCATGAAGCTCCTTGATTACATCCATAACGGGGTATGTGAAGTTGGGTTATCTGAAGTAGACGTCTAGAACATTAAAGGGGTGGTCTCGCGAAAGCAAGTGGGTCTATACACTTCTGTATGGCCATATTAATGCACTTTGTAATATACATCGTGCATTAAATATGAGCCATACAGAAGTTATTCACTTACCTGCTCCGTTGCTAGCGTCCCCGTCGCCATGGTTCCGTCTAATTTCGGTGTCTTCTTGCCTTTTTAGACGCGCTTGCGCAGATCCGTCTTCTCCCTTCTTCTCCCTTCGGCTCCGCTCGGCAGCATCGGCATTTTGGCTCCGCCCCCTTGTACGCATCATCGCGTAGCTCCGCCCCATGACGTGTGCCGGTTCCAGCCTCCTGATTGGCTGGAATCGGCACATGACGGGGGCGGAGCTACGCGATGACGCGAAAAGGGGGCGGAGCCAAAACTCCGATGCTTCCAAGACCAGCCGAAGGGAGAAGATGCATCTGCGCAAGCGCGTCTAAAAAAGCAAGAAGACACCGAAGTTAGACGGAACCATGGCAACGGGGACGCTAGCAACGGAGCAGGTAAGTGAATAACTTCTGTATGGCTCATATTTAATGCACGATGTATATTACAAAGTGCATTAATATGGCCATACAGAAGTGTATAGACCCACTTGCTTTCGCGAGACCACCCCTTTAAGAGTACTCGCCTGTAGAAAATGTAGAAGACCTAAATGTCCAGTTGAGGTCTTCAATCCTCCTCGTCTGATGTATATTCATGTCCTCCCGTAGATCCCACACCAAAAGAGAACCATCCACTGTACCAGCAAACACCAGAGAGGCCTTGCCTGGGCTGAAGCAGCAACATGTCACCTGGAAAATGCCAATCATAAGTCGGAGAAAATGCCGTCAGTGATTACATTTCATTTTTCCATCCTCGCTGTAAAAAAAAAAAAAAAAATCATAAGTTTTCTTTTTCCGGAGACATAGCCAGACGACGGCTTGGTTTTTGCAGGATGAGTTGTATTTTTAAATGGCATCATTAAAAGGTACCATATAATATTTGGAAAAGTTTTGAAAGTTTCTAAGTGGGGTAAAATGGGAAGGGGGGGGGAAAAAAAACACAACACAATTTTACTATATGCAGCAGTAAAAACAAAGACATATTAGCTTTATTCTGCGGGTCAGTAAAATAATAGTGATACTAAATCATTTTTAGGTTTAGCTTTTAATGCTCAAAACAAGCCCTCATGCGGCTATGTCACTGGAAGAAGAAAAATAGGTTAGGATTTTTTGAAAGCGTGGAGGAAAAAACAAGAACTAAAAAATGGCCCGGTCCTTAAAGGGGTTGTCCCGAGGCAGCAAGTGGGTCTATACACTTCTGTATGGCCATAATAATGCACTTTGTAATATACATTGTGCATTAATTATGAGCCATACAGAAGTTATAAAAAGTTTTTTACTTACCTGCTCCGTTGCTAGCGTCCTCGTCTCCATGGTGCCGACTAATTTTTGGCCTCCGATGGCCAAATTAGCCGCGCTTGCGCAGTCCGGGTCTTCAGCAGTCTTCTATGGAGCCGCTCGTGCCAGAGAGCGGCTCCGTGTAGCTCCGCCCCGTCACGTGCCGATTCCAGCCAATCAGGAGGCTGGAATCGGCAGTGGACCGCACAGAAGAGCTGCGGTCCACGAAGACAGAGGATCCCGGCGGCCATCTTCAGCAGGTGAGTATGAAGACGCCGGACCGCCGGGATTCAGGTAAGCGCTGTGCGGGTGGTTTTTTTAACCCCTGCATCGGGGTTGTCTCGCGCCGAACGGGGGGGGGGGGTTAAAAAAAAAAACCCCGTTTCGGCGCAGGACATCTCCTTTAAGGGGATAAACACACACGATGGTAATCAGCTTTAGGGTGCATTCAGACGACCGTATATCGGCCGGGTATTCACGCCGACCGATATACGACATCTCTCTCTGCAGGGGGAGGAGGCTGGAAGAGCCGGGAGCAGTACTCTGAGCTCCCGCCCCTCTCCACTATTTAAAAAGAGAGGAGTCAGGATGGGGCGGGGCTAAGTTCCCGGGAATTAGCTCCGCCCCTGTCCGACCTCTCCTCATTGCAAATAGTACAGAGGGGCGGAGAGGGGGCGGGAGCCCAAAGCGCTGCTCCCGGCTGTTCCAGACTCCTCCCCCTGCAGAGAGAGATTGTTACGGCACTCTGCCCCCCGAGCGCCAGTTGGGGTGCCCTGATCTCCTGCACCCCACTGTCCCTGCCTACTTGCCTCGGCCCTGGCTAACCCCAGGCGGACAACTGGGCGGCAGTCCCTGCGCTGGCTAGGGACCTGGCGACTACCTGGATGGAACTACTAGCAGGGGACAGAGTGCCGACAGAAGAGGCAGGTGTAACAGACCAACAAAACTACTAGGTGAATCAAGGCTGGAGGTGTAGCTCACAGGCAAACGAAAGGATACTGACAAGCAACTAGGACAGACTAGAATAGACCTGACTAGAGGCTAGCAGAACCAATAACTGGCAGTGAGTTCAGGTCACTGCCAGCCTTTTAACTAAAAGCCTCCGCCCCGGGGCGGAGAGTGGGAGGAGCCGACTCTCCCACTGTTGCATAAGGGAGGTGGATGAGAGCGGGCGGCACCCTACGGGCGGACACGCCCACGCCGCAGCACGCTGGCTGCTCCACGCTGCTGCACGCTGGCTGCTCCACGCCGCCGGGAGATCCCTGACAGCACAGCTCCGGGACGCCGAAGCCGAGCTCGAAGCGGCGCGCGCCGGCCGCGGGACCCAGCGCCGCCCTGCATGGTAACATTACCCCCCCTCTGACGGGGGACCTCCGGGCCCCCGGAAACTCGACCAGGCTTATCTGGAAAACGACGGTGGAACCGCCGTACCAACACGGGAGCATGAACATCACATGCGGCCACCCAGGAATGATCTTCTGGTGGAAAACCCTTCCAGGCCACCAAGTATTGTAGGATTCCTCGACACCGACGAGAGTCCAGTATCTCCTGGACCTCGTATTCGACTTCATAGCGGACCAGGGTGGGCGGAGGGGGACCGGAGGTGGGTATCACCGAAGGGACAAAAGGTTTCAGCAGCGACTTATGGAATACCCTGTGAACCCTCCATGTGGCTGGCAACCCCAGCTCGTAGGCGAGTGGGTTCACCACACGTGTGATGGCAAACGGCCCCACGTAACGTGGCGCCAGCTTCAAGGACGGGACCCGCAATTTGAGATTTTTAGAAGACAGGTATACCTTCTGTCCCACCCTGTAAGGTTCAGACACAGACAGACTCTTCCCACTGCGCAACTGCATACGGGCCCCCGCTGCCTCCAAGTTTCTCTGCACCTCTGTCCATACTCCCCGAAGCGTATCTGTGGCGTCATCCGCTGCCGGACAGAGCGACGGAGTAGGGATTGCTGTAAGGAAGCGAGGATGCTGACCGTATACACTAAAAAATGGAGACACCCCAGTAGAAGAACAAAGGCGGTTGTTTAGTGCAAACTCTGCCAACGGCAGGAACTCTGCCCACTGGTAAGCCTTTTCGCTGGCAAATAACCGTAAATATTGCACTAAGTCTTGGTTCTTCCGCTCAGTCTGACCATTAGTCTGCGGGTGGAACGCTGACGAGAAGGAAAGCGACGTTCCCAGGTTTCTGCAGAAGGCACGCCAAAACTGCGACACAAACTGAACCCCGCGATCAGATACAATATTTTGGGGAACCCCATGTAGGCGAATTATTTCCTTTACAAAAATCATGGCAAATTCTTTTGCCGAGGGTAGCTTTTTTAACGCCACAAAATGTGCCATCTTAGAGAACCGGTCGACCACCACTAAGATAGTGGTGCACTTCTGGGATTCTGGTAGGTCAGTGATGAAATCTACTGATAAGTGAGACCAGGGACTGGAAGGAACCGGTAGTGGTCTCAGAGGACCCTCCGGAGGACGCCGCCGACTCTTATTGCGAGCACAGACCGAGCAACCCCTCACAAAGTTGCGGATCTCCTGAGACATGCCTGGCCACCAGAAGTGTCTGGAACAAAGCTCCAGGGTCCCCTGGAACCCTGGATGCCCGGCGAGAGCCGACGAGTGGGACTCATCCATGACTCTAGGGCGTAGGGTCTCTGGCACAAACCATCTGCCCTCCGGCACCCCTGACGGAGCGTCCTGCTGAGCATCTTGTAGTTGAGGGACGAAGTTAGACTCTAACGCTGCCACCACCACGCCGGGGGCTAAGATATTCTCAGGAGTCATGGTCCCACTGTCTGGTACCCCGAAACTCCGTGACAGGGCGTCCGCCTTCACGTTCTTCTCTCCGGGGATATATGTCACGACGAAGTTAAACCTGGCGAAGAACAACGCCCACCTGGCTTGACGAGCAGTGAGTCTTTTCGCATTGGCGAGATATACCAGATTCTTGTGATCAGTATATACGGTAATTGGGTGTCTAGCACCCTCAAGATGGTGTCGCCACTCTTCCAGAGCCTATTTGATAGCCAACAATTCACGGTTACCCACGTCGTAGTTGCGCTCTGCTGAATTGAACTTTCGCGAAAAGAACGCACATGGGCTATAGCCAGACCTCCCACTGACTTCCTGCGACAATACTGCTCCTGTCCCCACTTCCGACGCGTCTACCTCAATAAAAAAGGGTAGTCGTGCGTCCGGCTGTATTAGCACCGGGGCAGTCGTGAATGCCTTTTTTAGACGGCTAAAGGCCTCAAGGGCTGCAGGCGACCACTTACCCAAGTCAGCCCCCTTCTTAGTCAGGTCGGTCAGAGGTTGAGCAATAACTGAGTAATTTCTAATGAATTTGCGGTAGAAATTTGCAAAACCTAAGAACCGCTGGAGAGCCTTGAGGTTGTCGGGTCTGACCCATTGGGAGATTGCTGCTACTTTATCAGACTCCATCTGAATCTCTGTGGGGGAAATTACATAACCAAGGAAGGACACTTGTTTAGAGCCAAATGTACATTTCTCTAATTTGACAAAAAGTTGATACTCGCGCAAACGGGTCAGGACCAACCTCAGATGCCGCACATGTGAGTCCCAGTCAGGTGAGTACACCAGGATGTCGTCCAGATAAATGACCAGAAATACCCCCAGGAAGTCGTGGAAGACTGCGTTCATAAAACCCTGAAACACAGCGGGGGCATTACAGAGTCCAAAAGGCATGACCAGACATTCAAAATGTCCTAACGGGGTGTTGAACGCCGTCTTCCATTCATCTCCCTCTCTGATGCGAATTAAATTGTAAGCCCCCCTTAAGTCCAGTTTGGAGAACCAGTGAGCCCCTACCACCTGATTCAAGAAGTCAGGAATTAGGGGCAAGGAGCACTGGTTCTTCACAGTGATTTTATTCAAGGCCCGATAATCCACACAAGGCCTTAGTGTCCCGTCCTTCTTCTCTACAAAGAAGAGACCTGCCCCGGCAGGGGACCTGGACGGCCGGATATGTCGGTTGGCCAGAGCTTCCGAGACATAGGACTTGAGGGCTTCATGCTCACGACCTGACAGATTGAAAATGGCTCCCTTAGGGATGGGACCGTCGGGAATCAGGTCGATACCATAGTCCCACTCCCTATGAGGGGGCAGAGCCTTAGACAGTCGTTTGGAGAATACATCCTGAAAGTCTGACAAATACTCCGGAATGAGCACCGTATCAGCGGAGCACACAGCTATGGTAGACAGGTGATTGTGACACGATGACCCCCAATGAGTCAATTCCCGGGTGGACCAATCAAATTGGGGGTTGTGCAGTGCCAACCAGGGCATACCAAGCACCACATCAACCGACATTTTTTCCATAACCAAGAAAGACAGTTCTTCCGAGTGGAGGATCCCCACCGTGAACTGTAATCTTGGGGTCCTCCATCGTACCAAGCCTGTAGAGAGAGGGGTGGCATCAATGCTGGTAAAATGAATTGGCGTCTTCAACGCCACAAATTCCGCCATCAGAGAACGGACAAAACCCAGACTTATCAAGTTAGCGGCTGCTCCGGAATCAATAAACGCCCGCCCTGATCGGGAAAAATCCCCGAATCTAACATGACACGGTACCAAAAGTTTAGGAAGTACCTGAAGTCCTAGGCGATCCTCTCTGCAATCGCCTAGGACTCGGAGTTTTCCGCCGGTTCCGGCTGCGGGCGTTGAGACCACGAGTGGGCAGGTTATCACCCGATGTCCAGCTTTCCCGCAGTAGAGGCAGAGACGATGCAACAAACGGATCCGGCGTCGCTCTTTGGGGTCCAGCGGGTCCACCTCCATCGGCTCGGGCGCAGAGACTGGTAAGGAGGAGGAGGGGGGGCCAGGGCCACTGACCTCCCTGACTCTACGGGTCTGTCTGTCCTGCTTCCTAGACCTGAGCCTCCTATCTGCTCTCACCGCTAGCTCCATAGCCTCCCTTAAGGACCCCGGGAACGGGATGGGAAATTAACAGGTCTTTAACTGCGTCCGAGAGGCTCTGCAGGAAAACGTCCTTCAGCGCGCTATCGTTCCATGTCGTATCCCCCGCATAGCGTCTGAAGTTGGAGCAATAATCCTCCACACACGACAACCCCTGCCGCAGCGCCAACAACCGTGAAACCGCCAACCCCGCTCGGTCCGGTTCGTCGAAGGTACCCCCGAGTTCCTGAAAAAAGGAGTCCACGGACTGCAGGCAGGAGGAACCCTCGGGGATGGAGAACGCCCATGTCTGTGCCGAGCCCCGCAGCAGGGACATTATCAGCCCGACCCTCTGAGCCTCCGACCCGGAAGAACGGGGACGCATGCGAAAAAACAGGCGACACGCCTGTCGGAAAACAAAAAACTTGTTCCTCTCCCCAGAAAACACCTCGGGAAGAGGGCACTTGGGTTCGGGGCTGGTTGAGGCGTCCGACCCCTGCGACACCCCCCGCTGCTCCTGGGCCACCATGCGGGCGGATAAATCCTGGATCACAGGCACCAGGGCCTGCAGCTGGTTCGTGAGGGAACTGATCGCCTCCATGACAAAAACGGTTTTAAAGGGCCAGTTATTATGTTACGGCACTCTGCCCCCCGAGCGCCAGTTGGGGTGCCCTGATCTCCTGCACCCCACTGTCCCTGCCTACTTGCCTCGGCCCTGGCTAACCCCAGGCGGACAACTGGGCGGCAGTCCCTGCGCTGGCTAGGGACCTGGCGACTACCTGGATGGAACTACTAGCAGGGGACAGAGTGCCGACAGAAGAGGCAGGTGTAACAGACCAACAAAACTACTAGGTGAATCAAGGCTGGAGGTGTAGCTCACAGGCAAATGAAAGGAAACTGACAAGCAACTAGGACAGACTAGAATAGACCTGACTAGAGGCTAGCAGAACCAATAACTGGCAGTGAGTTCAGGTCACTGCCAGCCTTTTAACTAAAAGCCTCCGCCCCGGGGCGGAGAGTGGGAGGAGCCGACTCTCCCACTGTTGCATAAGGGAGGTGGAGGAGAGCAGGCGGCACCCTACGGGCGGACACGCCCACGCCGCAGCACGCTGGCTGCTCCACGCTGCTGCACGCTGGCTGCTCCACGCCGCCGGGAGATCCCTGACAGCACAGCTCCGGGACGCCGAAGCCGAGCTCGAAGCGGCGCGCGCCGGCCGCGGGACCCAGCGCCGCCCTGCATGGTAACAGAGATGCTGTATATCGGCCGGCATGAATACCCGGCCGATATATGGTCGTCTGAATGCACCCTTATGCTGTTGCCTTTCCAACACCACAATGATTTGTAGCCCCGCCATGATTTTTGGCGCACGCTGTACTGATGGCTTAATTAATTTGGCACAAAAACCTGCCCCTCTTGCAGAGCAGCTGTATGGTGCCGCTGCACAGCTCAAGTAAAGTAGGAGGTTCTCTAATAATGGCTGTTATATATGTATTCACTGCGGGTTTTTTTGTCAGGAAACAGTGCCAAAAAAAAAAAAGTAACATCAATTTCGGCCTTCTTTACAGATTTTTTTTGCGTGCATGGAACACACACACACCCACACACACCACACACACACCCACACACACACCACACACACACCCACACACACCCACACACACACCACACACACACCCACACACACCCACACACACCCACACACACCACACCCACACACACCACACCCACACCACACACACCACACACACACCACACACACACACACCCACACACACCCACACACACCACACCCACACACACCACACACACACCACACACACCCACACACACCACACCCACACACACCACACACACACCACACACACCACACACACCACACACACCACACACACACCACACACACCACACACACACACACACACACACACACACACACACACACACACACACACACTTTTTAATTCCTTAACGAGCCCGGGTTCCAGTTTTCATGCTCTGTTAAGAAAGAAAAAAAGCAGAACCCATCCACTGACCAAACTGAATCATCATGTGACCGAACCAAACCGTATTGATTGGACCCAATTTACTACAATGGGGTCCATCTGGTTTCCGTCCAGCATTTGACAGGACGTAATAGCACTGCATGCGGAGATATTTTGTGTTTCAGCATTCAGCAACAGAGTTTCCGCCTTGAACCTCCGACACGGATTTGTACATTATATAACCAGGTGGAGAAAGAGAGAAACTCTTAAAAAGTCTAAAATAGGATTATGAAGGGAAAGTTCAGAGGACGCCGATCATAGTAAAGTATGTTAGGCTGAAAGAAGACAACGTCCATCATCTAGTTCAGCCTGTTTCCACTCCCGCTCCAACACTTGTTGATCCAGAGGAAGGCAAAATAAACTCCAACGAGGCAGAAGCCAATTTAGCCCATTCGGGGGAAAAAAAATTCCTTCCCGACTCCATAATGGCCGTCAGAATAATCCATGGATCAATGTTCAAAGGTTCTTACATGACGCAAAAAAAAAAAAAAAAATCACTTAAAAGACAAATAATATTTTCTTACCTCACACTCACAAATGAGGATTTTCTGAGGAGAGGAAGGCTGCCATATATTCCACACACAGATGATGTACTTTGTCCAGAGACCGCTAGACTCAGAGCCGTGGCCCAATCCATGCACGGTCAGCATCAGGTGCCTTTGTGCTTCGGAAAACTGCAGCCGATAAACACTTCGTCCTAGAAAGTCAAAAAAGTGTACAAAAATAAATTTTGATGTAGTTTTGTTCAAAGAGTTCCTTTAAAAATTGACAGCATAAAAGGGGTGTCCAACCATCAGTGGGGATTCGCTGCCCAGGACCCTCACCGATCAGCTGTTTGCTGGGTCAGTGCGCTTATACACAGAGCTGATTGTTGCTGGAAGCAAACACTCCGTTTCAAAGTGCTTACTGAAGTGGACGGAGCTGTCTGCAGAAATCAGCACAGTGCATGACAGCACTGACACCACTGACTGATGCTACAGGGTTGGCCACTGGAAAGTAATCTACTGCTGACAATATGTCAACAGGAAGAACGAGCAAGTGGATCGTTTTTTCCAAAGCTTTATCGATTTACCCATAAGTTGTAATAGATGCTAGAAGTGGTTCCTGTTCAACATCTTGGCTGGTAGTGCCTGCAGCTCTTCAACGATCATGTTGCAGATAGTGTTTGTGATGTTTTCCTCAAGTTCATTCAGGGTATGCGGATTATTGGCATATACTTATATACAAATAAATACAAAAATTGCACGTGGACAAGTCCAGGAAAAGTGCTGGCAATGACCACTTGCTCACAGTTCATTCTTCTGTGAACAGTTCATGAACCCGTACCAGTGAGTTGCAGGAGTGGTGGCACGTTTCTCCATCAACTGTACATTCTTTGTTCT
Organism: Eleutherodactylus coqui; assembly: GCF_035609145.1. NCBI lineage: Eukaryota > Metazoa > Chordata > Amphibia > Anura > Eleutherodactylidae > Eleutherodactylus > Eleutherodactylus coqui. Next base: position 102,910,314 of record NC_089848.1, on the reverse strand, counting down.
GGTGTTAGTTGGTCATAAAACTGTTCAAACATGTCCAGATAAACCTCAGTATTCACAGCTGAGTCAAAGAAAATTGGCCCCACTATTCGTGCTCCTGACGCTGAGCGCCAAATGGCAATTTTCTCGTCATTCAGTGGTGTTTTGAGAGTCAGTTGGGGATTTTCAGTAGACCAGCGCCTCGTATTCTGTGAATTCACGTGAGGTTATAAATGAAACTATGCTTTGCCCATCATAAAGTATAGCAATGGGTTCAAAAGAGCCTTGATCAGAGCTGGGACCATATGCAGGGCCCAAGGCTTGTCTTGATCGCCAATCTTGGACCCTTCACAGTTATAAACAGTTAAAATACAAAAAACTTTATTAACCCTTTCCAATCCAATTTGTATCCTGGTTTTCCTAGGGGGCTTACCCTTTTTCTGCTGTTGCACAACGGCGCTATATGCTGGCTAAAGCCAGTACTGCATGAGGTCACCCGTTGGATAGGCTCCGACAGTAGAGAGGCTGGCAATATACAGCAAGAGAACCCCGACGGACGTCTTCCAACATCGGAGCTGTACAGCCTTAAATCATAATGTCTTCAGAGATCAGACAGAGGATTGGAAAGGGTTACGCTGGATTAAAATAATTACTGGGCCAACAAAAGCAGACAAACTGAAAAAGGGACACCAAGCATATATCCCTCACAGCTCACTATATTGATTGCAGCGGAATAGGTCACTATCCGTATAGGGATATTGCTTGTATCGGCTCGCCTCGTGCAGAGTTTGTTGTGGCAACCCAAAGTCAATGGAGACTTTAGACTGGATTTATCCAGACAGAAAGGGTTAATGTACGATGTCCAAAACAACTGGTAGTTGAAAGAATGAAGCAAGTCAGATAAATAGTAAAATTCCTTCTGATCCAAAAACTGCCAGTAATGAAGCAGAGATTGAAGAACACTCTGCTCAAAGGGTGTGAGGTAGCCAGACTAGCA